>NC_086322.1:165165108-165796108 GCF_036172605.1 Pelobates fuscus
TTGGCTAGAACCTCTAGTGTTAATATAAACAGTAGAGGGGACAGAGGGCATCCTTGACTGGTCCCATTGTTCTGTTTGAACCAGTCTGAGCATATACCAGGGCCAATTGTTCTCGCCTTTGGGTCTTTATATAAAGCTAAAATTGCGTTAAGCAACCATCCCTGTATGCCTAGTTCTTCTAAGGTTAACTTCATAAAGTCCCAGCTGACCCTGTCAAAGGCTTTTTCGGCATCTAAAGACAGGATCAGCATGGGACTCTCTTTCCGTTGTGATATGTCCAATGCATCTATCAAGCGTCTAATATTATTGCTTGACATTCTGTCCGGAACAAAACCGGTTTGATCAGGATGAATTAATTGTTTCATAACTTCTTTTAATCTACTAGCTATAATAGAGGAAAATATCTTAATATCTACATTTATTAGTGATATTGGTCGATAGCTTTGAACTTTAGTTGGATCTTTCCCTGGTTTCAATATGGGTAGAATGTTTGCTTTAAGCATTTAGTCTGGGAATCTACCCTTTTTAACTGCAGTATTAAAAGTATTTTTTAGGTGACCTATCATTTGAAGTTTCATTGTTTTATAAAATGTATTCTCAAAACCATCCGGACCTGGCGTTTTATAATTTTCTAATCTATCTATTATTATATTGATCTCTTCTTCCGTGATCTTTGTTTAGATTATTTGTTTAGATATTTGTATTGATCATTACTTACCAATCCTAGCGTTTTCCTCCCATTGTCTCTTAACCCTCCTGTGCTATAAGCACCTTCTTATCACCTTTGAAGTAACATTGTTCTATTTCTCTGTCCACGGGTGCACTATATAGCTATCTGGTAGTTCTTAAACAGGAGGCATTCCTTTCTAATCGAGCAGACTCCTTACTGCAGGAGAGTTTATAGAATAGATGGATGCACACTACGTTCCCTCACGTTATTTATTTTTTGCTACACATTTTGTAGCAACTGATATATCATGACTCATTAGTATCCTTTTTTTCACTACCACTCTCTTTGCAGTATTTCCCATTTGAGAGTTCAGTGTTAGCTCCAGCTAGACCTCAGGACATTATCTAGCCTTGTGCTTTTTGTTTTTATAATGATCCTTTGTATTAGAATATACTTATTAAAAGTTACGTTTTAGTTTATTCCACTGTGACATATATTCTGATTTGATATAGAGACACGTATTGGTAGTTTTTTCCTTTTTTTGTCATTTCCACTAGGGGCCCTAAATACTAATAAGGGGGGTGCGGGGGGGGGGGGCTAAGGTCCTCCCCCCTGAGCGGTGGGTGGGGGTCATACATTATAATGTAAGGGGTAAGTGTATAATTTGCACCATTATAACACTATACTTAGCGCTGCACTTCTATCAAGTAGTGTGGGAGTTTTTTGTATACGGACTCACTACTTGGTAATTTGTTTTCTCTCTGGTTTGACAATTGTAGTGGTTTCTTGGAATATCCACTAAGTGCATGTAGCAGCTAAACCAAATAATTTCACTTAATATCACAAAGCGCCATTATTCTAGCCACACCTATTCTGTATTTGTTTATTTATACTTCTAATAATATTTAGTTTATTGGTTTTATTAGATGACAATATTTCTTGTATATCTGTACCATTTAGTGTAGATTTAAAATCATCCAGTCAGATGGTAGCTCAGTTATCCCATCAAATTTAAGATTTATTTTTCTTGACTCGGCTAGCAGAAATGTTGAAAAAAAATTGTGTAAGGAATGCTGCCCACAAAACAGCAGTAGCTACACAAGAGTCACTTGAAATAGTGCTTGAAACAGACACATATTGATTTCCAAAATGATACAACTACAAACATGATGGCAGATTACCCAAAACACAAGAGGGAAAGAGATCTCTTTAAAACGAAATGGTAGTAATAACATTGCATTAATAGGACTCAACAGGTATTATAACCATTCCTTTGCACTGAATCGATTACAGAGCCTAGAGTTCAACATCACTGTTCCTCCATTCCATGTTAAACCATTTTTGAGCAGTTTAAAAATGATTTGGGGTCCATGAGTGCCGCAGCCCAGCCCCCACTGGAGATATGAGAGGCAGAGAGTACACACTTCACCCATACCAATTTATACCAGCAACAGACAGCTATGATCGGTTTAAAGTAATCACGGCTGCCGTTGCTGCTCAGACTAATCATTCCCTAATTATCCCAAGCAGCACATAGGGGGTAGGCTGCTGGGTAGTCTCATTTAGCAGTAAGCCATTAAAAAGATAAAATGGCCTCCAAGGAAGAGATGTTAATCCTTTATATATTGTAGTAAAGAGAACACCTATCTCCCTGCAGGAATTTTAAATTTATTTTTTCATATAAACAGTGTGGATTTTACAACATTTATTCATATTCATATTTACTTTCCAGCAATAAAAATAAATGAAATAAAACTTAAAATGAGTAGCTGTTCACCTGATTGGGAAAAGTACAAAATAAAGCCATCAGGTTTGCTAGTTGTTTTTAAAAATGTAAAGAAGCTAGACTCCCCAACCCCACAAATTTCAGATTTTTGCCACAAGTTACATACCTCACAACATTTCCAAATGGCAAAGAGGAACCCTTTATTTTAGGGGACTTGCTAATAACTTGGTAATTAATGGAACTAAAATGCTATTCATTTTTTTTTACATTCTTTACTTATGTTATGCAGAGATCAAACATATAGATTCAAATGAACATGTCATACAAGATTGAGTAAGACGAGAAAAGTAATAAGCATGTAATGACATGTAGAAGATACTGCACTTTTTGGGTGTGTAACAAACTGGTCGGAATTAAAAGTAGGTTATCATGCTTAGTGCCAGAAGTGATATACAAGATAAGTATACAGGACAATTAAAGATCAGGTGGCATATTACAAATGTTGCACAACACACTATATGTTCAAAAGAGAAATGAATCACCGATACTGCACTCTCCTGCTCAGGGCATCACAGCTGGAGGCCAAAATGAAATTAATCTCCCCCTCCCCCCCCCCCCCTCCCCCTCAAAGTAAGGCAATTACATATATTTCTATGTAAGATTAACAGATAGGAGACGTTGTCAACCAGCAAGCAGGAGCCACTGAAGGTAAACAGACAGTCATCCCATGTAGACTAGTCCATTGTCAGCAGATGCCCTGGCTTGGGAACTTGAGGTTGCAGCTGCAAGGCATAGAATTTGTCAGCCCCTGGGCCTGGTAGGCAAGTTGCCAATGTGTGGAGGTTTCTGAGGGAAATGGCCCAATGGGGGCGAACTGAGGCCCATCTCCAGCGCCAGGTCTGGTGAAAGCCAGTATAATTAGGCCATGGGCACGATTTTGGGAGTCCAACCCACTGTGGGAGCGTTGGAAGGCCCAGCTGTTCTGCCATCGCCAGCGGTCTTCCAGTGGGGTGGATGATGCTGTCTAGGTAGACAGGCTACAGAAGTGACTGGCGCTGGGGGGAAAGGCTGCATCTATGAGGGGCCTCCCCGACACTTCACGTCCCCCCATACCTCTGTCCGAGGTTGATGAGGCACTGGGACCGCACACACACACAAACACACACACACAATTCTGCCCAGAAGCATTGGAAGATCGAGTCTAGATGCCCAAGAGACTGCTCCACTGAGCCATGAGGATCTCCACAGGATTGTTTGAGAGGGTGCACCGAAGTGAGAAGCGCATTCGCCATCTTGTTAAGGCCTTGGTCTCCAAAGCATATACTGGATGTGCTGCGCAGTATAGAGTACCCTATCCCAGAGGAAAGAGAGAGAGAGTGGAGGGTGGCGCTTCAAACCGATCTCTGGAAGGAGGACATCAATGAAATTCGACCCTTCCGGTGTGAGGAAATCCTGACCACCAACCAGCGCCAAGTGGAACAGCTAGAGCTGCAGATGCAGTTATTGGGAAACCAGCCCTCAGAGGAATGAGGTAAGTGAACTGGAAACACTTGTTGCGACCAAGGTGTGGCTAGAGGACCTGCATTCTTAATCTACCCGGTGCGGGTCAGTCTCAAATGCATCGATGGAGAGGACTATGATGGCCCTGGTCTTTTGTGGGAAGTTTTTGAAGATGGTATGGCGTTAGGAGACCCAGACAGTTCCCGCTTCTGGTGCATACGAGATCAGCGGGAAGACAACTTGGACCTTATGGAGATAGCGGAAATGCAACCGGATCTGACTTTTCTAGCCAACCAAGAGTGGAGCTCGAGCAGGACTATGCTCGCCTATTTAGCAGGGTAACGCAGCTTGCCCACTTTCATATTTAAACAGGAAGGTAACCGCACAGCCGCACCTACTACCCACCACAAAACTCACTATCCAGTTCTGGACAGCATACTTGGAGACTATAGGGAAAAAAACAATCATTCCAGGATAGGGCCCCTCTACTAGCCCTTAGATCCATCTCACCTGACATACGTCTCAAGAGCTGGGAGCAGGTAGGAATAACGCACATATACCAGTTACTCCAACCCCAAGGGGTGATACCATTTCCGGAACTACAACAGAAGTGGAGCCTACCCAGCAACGCTATCTTCACATACTTACAACTCAAAGGGATCATCTCAGCACATGTGCATAACAAACACACAAACCCCAACACTACAAGCGCTCAAACTCCCGGGCGCGCAGAGCACCCCTGAAATGTACCTGATGCTGAGATTCCCACAGGCATACACGTACTCGCACAAACAACTAAGTGCCATCATAATACTGGCTGCCCGCAATCTTATAGCCTTAAACTGGAAGTCAACAAAATGCCCTACCAAAACCCAGTTGTGGGACAAAATACAGCAATTCTACATCCACGAAAAAAGGTCTACACCTAATACCAATTCTGCACAATTGCTCCACACCACCTGGTCCCCGTGGGTAAAAATGTACAACCAGCAGATAGTTGGATAGGAACTTAATCAGTATTTAACAAATTGAACCCCCATACCTAGTTATAGATATCTAAGACTAACGTTAAGTTAGCTCTATATACGTAAACCTACGTAAAAAAATTGTTCTTTAATTCATGGTACCTCGGTAACCCGAATCCCCCCTGTACCCTAACCCTATTGTCTCACATGCTTACCCAAATTATGTTTTGTTACAATCCACGTATTGTTCTTGAAATGTATCATAATCTGTTTATGCACTTATGCTTCAAAATCAAATAAAAAGTATATTGTTAAAAAAAAACCAGGAAGGTGAATATAACGGATCTATCAATTGGTGGTGGTGAGGGAGACAAGTAAGGCTGTTAAATAAAACTGCTGATGAACATGGGTTAAATCAAACAATGAAACCACAGGAAAGTATGATATTTTGTAGAGTATATAAAAATATTAAATTAAGGAGACAAGGAAAATGTTAACTAAAAAACAAAAAAGAAAGGAACATGATACAAAGAAAATGGAAGTTATGGAAAGAAGGGAATTAATCAGACTTCCCTCAGTATTAATTGAGCCTATATAAACCATATTGAAATAACTCCTGCATTGAGAAAGGCACAATGGCATTCCCATTACTCCTCATGTCCATTCATATCGCAGATAAAAATGACATTAAGTCTATTGCATATGTTTTAAAGAAACCGGTTCCCAGATCCACTTTAGAGTTTCGATTCTCTAGAATGAGAACAGCAAGGGTTCCATTATGACTCATTTCCCCAGTCACAAAAAAACAAACAAAAAAAAAAAAAACCCCAGACAATATCAGTAGTTAAAGTCAAGTTTCAGAAGCAGAAACACTTTCAGTGAAGAAGGAGCAGAGTTTATTTGTATTAGAGATGCTGGGTGTCTCATAAAAAGATACCCAATGTATTATGTAGAGACAAAATGGAAAAGTGTAGACTGCATTTTATCCAATAACGTTGAGCAAAAGTATATTTTTAGCCACCCTAGTATTATACGCTTGGTAGCATGCATGCCCATGATAATGAAACCATAGAAAAGAGTGAACACTAATATAATCATACGTTCTTGATATTGAATAATCATTGATAATTGAAGGAATTACATTAAGACTAACAAATACTAATGTGTATACGTATCCTTGTGTTAGATGTAGTTGCCATGTATAACCTTGTT
The DNA here is from genome assembly GCF_036172605.1 of Pelobates fuscus. Lineage (NCBI taxonomy): Eukaryota > Metazoa > Chordata > Amphibia > Anura > Pelobatidae > Pelobates > Pelobates fuscus. The sequence continues at coordinate 165,171,182 of NC_086322.1, forward strand.
TAGTGGACATGTCCCACAATGTGTTTCAATTAATTGCGGTTCCTATAAATGGACATATATCCTGTGGTTCCAACATGATTTTATCTGTTCTTGAGAAAGACTGGTACAGCTTACTGCTGGATTTTAAAGAATTTGTTGCACTGGACTCTGGGATCCCATGGGCTTATTTCAGCTTGCACTCACTGCTCATTATCTGCGGCACAAGGGAACGGATAGGAAGCTCAGCTTTCATTTCTAATTTCACCCACCAGAGGATATTGGGGATTCTGCCACACTGGTGCATAATTATCCGGAGAGGTTTTCTTCCTGGCCATCTCTCCCATCCACCCAGAGCTGCTGATTTTCTTACAGTGAATATTATGTGGTGCTTGCTACTTTTATGCTGGTTTGTTGCTATGATTAGTTATTATATTCATTGCACTGTGATACTTTGTTTTAAAATGTTTTGCTTTAGTCTGCAAACTTTAGCTGTGTATAGTGGCCACTATCTAGGTGCAATAAATCTTTTAGGTCTATTAAAAGTATAATTTTTTTTTAAAGGTACAATTTTAAAAAAAAATGGTATTACTGAAAGAATCAAACCTATTTTTATCTTGTCTATTTTTTTATTTTATTGTTTTAAAATTTTAATAGCGAGGGGCGGGGCCGGGCCGCCGAGCCGAGCGGTCGCAAGACAGACCAGCTCCTGCTCAATACAACCTACAGACCACCTTTTACGCCTGTAAACCGGGATTTTGGATTGCGTGACTAGCCCACAACTGCGACCCCAGACGTCTAGGGCTACCAGAGCTGAGGAGAGGCTTGCCCTATGGGTTTTAGTCCCTCAGGGGAGAGGTCCCTGCGGCAACAGGCGAGACCCTACCCGGCAGTGAGAGGAGTGGACGGCCGCCACACCACTAACCTGCCCACTGGAGCCCGTCGAACAGGGACTCCATCTGCGGACCCGGTCCTGATTCCCCCCCCCTCTGGACCGGGGGGGTGATCCCGGTCCTCACCCCAAGGGCCTGAGTGGGATGCAAAGGATGACACCGCTGCACACAAAATGGCGACCACCATGTGCGTAGGAGACCTGAGCCCCGATTACAGCGGGCCAAAAGGAACAAGCAGGGTGCCCCAGCATGAAGCTGGACATCCCCCTTACCACACTCCCAGCCTGCTCCCAAGCGACCACAAGCAGCAAACACTAAGCCTCCCACCACGGCTGACCCAGGCTCTCAGGGGACCAAGCAATCCGCAAAGCAGCCGCAGCCCACGAGCACCCTCACCGCACGCAAGCTCCTTAGACCTCGTGAGTTCAGAAGCTGAAGCCGGCGCACAATCCACAGAGCAGCAGAGAGGAACGGAGGTCGGAAGCCTGCTTTCCCACTGCCTAGAACGAGCTGCACTGGCATCGGTCGGCAGTGGAACTTCCCCTCCAAGAACTGACTCGAGACCACCAAGATGGCGGCTCCCCGCGGAGACAAAATTCAACTCCAGCAAGAAACCATGACGAACTGTCTAAGGGTCCAATGCTTGTGAGCTGCAGCACATTTAAATGCATTAATGTATAGCTTTGGGGGACTAAGGGGTGAAGCTGTGTCTCTCATGCTTTCTTAACGGCATCTATGTGTGTTTATGGGGGCCTGAGGGGTGACACTATGTCTCTCATACCTAAGCATGTACCTAGCTAAACTACCTACCCTGCCTGCATGTAACCTTACCTTGCAACTACTAGAAAATGTGCAATGTCTAGCAACTACTATGTGTTAAATGCAATATCTACTTAAAATTTAAGGGGCCACAGCAGTTCACCTCTCAAGCGACGCTAGCTCACAAACCGGTAACCACTCTTATGTTGCACGGCCACTTTAGTTGCATTGGCCTGCTTCCACAACTGCAATATTGTTTTCACTTCAACCGTAATGTTCAAAGCGTGGTGGCCAGATTGTTAAATTGTTAAATTAAGCTTAAGTGGCAGTGGTTTACCAAGCTGAACTAACACAATGGGTCATATTTCGTGGCAGTAAGCAGTTAACTACTAAGACCCTAATCCTACGTCATACAGCATACTGCCCCAGTTCAATAATCTATGTTGAATTTACCCACATGTTATTTTCCTTGTTTAGCACTACCTTAACACAATCATATATGCCTAACTAACCAGATATAGCGACATCCTTTAAAATATAAAATGAAGCAGACACTCATGAGAATGTATATCAATGTTAACTGTTATTACATATGTGTGTATACTTTGCTGATATATTATTCTTCCTTTTCTTCCTCTCTGTAACAAATTCACAGTGCTTCAATAAAACAAAGATTGACGAAAAAATTTTAATAGCGCCCTCCTCATATAAACAGAGAAGTGTGTAAAAAGTGTTCTGCTCTATATTACAGTTCACCTCTAACCTTTTGAAGGTTAAAAAAAAAAAAAAATAAATAAAAAATACTGCAGGATGTTCTATTCACTTTTGCATTTTTGGTATGTGATGGAAGCACACCGCCTTTAAGAGGCTTGAAAGCCAGTCTTCTGCCCACGGACTATATTCCAGGTCCCAAGAGCACCTAAAAGGGTCTATATTGTCAATGTGTTGAGAAGTATGGTGGCCATGGATGCTTACAGTGCTCCCCGGTCAGAGTTTAGTATCCTGAAACGGTTAATAGGATCGGGACTGCACAGAGGTCTGGTAAATCTTTAAATGGTTATCTTTTTGTGAGACCAAGACTAGCCTGCCGCACACGAACTCCTAACTGGATCGGAGAATAACCAGACCTGTTAAACAGGCTGTAAAATGGGCACAGATTTTCCCATTAGGGTGCTATTTGGGGACAGCGAGGGCGCTCTGTGATGAGATTTCCAGGGATATATTGTGTGGGTGTATGATCCAGATAAAGTGGTCCTGCTGGACATTTTGTGTACAGTGCTCTAGGACTGTGCGGACACAGCAGGGAGCCAACTGTGTGACCTGAGGACAGTGTAATTAAATCCCAGGACAAAGTGGCGACAGGGAAAAAAATTGTTCTGTACGTTGCATTGTATGGAAGAAGCCCTGCAGGGAGAGGCAACATTGTTGTATATTAATAGCTGTGTGCTGTGCAATAAAGAGGATTCTACCCTCTGCATTCAAACTCATCGTATGTGTTGGGGGAAAAGATATAGTCTCTGCTTTAAAGGAGAGAAGGTACATGACCTATAAGCACAGTAGCCTGGTCCAGTGGAAGAGGTCCTCAGAGACCCCAGTCAAGCTTCAGTGACTGTGTGTGAAGTGCTTCAGAGTGCTTGGTAGCAGTGAGAAAGCTGACCTGCCGAGGGTACTCAGTCTGAGTAAATAGGCAGAATTATTTCTTAGATAAATATAGCAATCAGTTGGCTGATAACATCTAGTGCAATACAGACCCAGATAGAGTGTGTGTGTGTGTGTGTGTGTGTGTAAATACATTGCTAAAACACAAATACACACACCAATCAAGCCATGAGACTTACTTTTTCTGTGGGAAAAGCAAGTCTCATGGCTTGACTGGTGTGCGCATTTGTTTTTAGCAATGTATGAACTATCCACTTACTTCAGGTGGAAGGGATTTTCACCAACACTTTTTTATTTTTCCCTCACCACAACTCTTTTGGTATATGAATGAATGATTGCACTGCCTGGCCATAAAAAAAAGTTGCCACAAAAAAAAAAAAAATATGTAAATAAAGTCACACTAATATTTTGTTGGACCGCCTTTAGCTTTGATTACAGCACACATTCACTGTGGCATTGCTTCGATAAGCTTCTGCAATGCCACAAGATTTATTTCCGTCCCGTGTTACATTAATTTTTCACCAAGATCTTGTATTGATGATGGGAGAGTCGGACCATTCCGCAAAGCCTTCTCCACCACATCCCAAAGATTCTCAATGAGGTTAAGGTCTGGATTCTGTGATGGCCAATTCAATTGTGAAAATGATGTCTCATGGTCCCTGAACCACTCTTTTGCAATTTGAGCCTGCGGAATCCTAGCATTGTAATCTTTGAATATGCCAGTGCCATCAGTGAAGAAAATAAAAATACATTGATGAAATAACCTGGTCATTCAGTATATTCAGGTAGTCAGCTGACCTCATTCTTTGGGCACATAATGTTGCTGAACCTAAACCTGACCAACCCCAGATCATAGCACTGCCCCCACAGGCTTGAACAGCAGGCAGTACAGTAAAGATTCTTTTCTGAACACATGTCTTTCTCGAAGACGATGGTTCTTCACCACCTTCCAGTTTTTAATAATGCATTGGACAGTTCTTAACCCAATTTTAGTAGTTTCTGCAATCTCCTTAGATGTTTACTCTGCTTGAGGCGTGACAATGATTTGACCCTTATAAAACAGACTAACATCTTTTCCATGACCACAGGATGTGTCTTTCGACATGGTTGTTTAAGAAATGAGAAGCTACTCCTTGCATCAGTTGGGGTTAAAAAAAAAAATAACAAAAAAACTTGCCAGCTGAAAGATAATCGCCCATGCAGCAATAGGAGGCTGTTATCCATTTGCTTTGTTAAATCCAGGTGGCAACTTTTAGGGAGGGATGGATGGATGTATTTAAATTATTTTTTAAATGACAGTGGTCATTCTAAAAATAAAAAGGTTGATAAATTTGCTGCCAGCCGAGGAGCTTGATAGATGCACATTAACTCAGCACCTAAAGACCCGGGCATCAATCTCCCTAATCAGAGATCTACAGCGACAATGGGCAACCCTAAAAGGCAGACTCTAACGTAGGGGCTGCCAGGGAAAACTCCCTCAGTGAAATCGGGTTCACTCACCCGATATTTCAAGGACAATTCTGACCGCGAGTCGGAGGCCGCAGATTCCAAGATGGCAGACCCGGAACACCACACCGAAAATCCACCACCCAGTCCATCACTCTGAGGGCTTACATAGGTCGGCAGATACTGGGCCTGAGGCAGACATCAGGGAAATGGTAAGAAATCTGCCATCTAAAGCAGACTTGAAGAATATGCTGGGGAAACTGGAGGAGACATTCCACTCCAAAATAGAATAGAGTCTCAGAGTCACTGACCAGGAGGTAGAGTGTGATGTCCTACAGGCTCAAGTAACTAACCTGGCTTCGACAGTTGAATCCCAATCACACTATATGTCTTCTATTCAGCGTCATATAGAGAACTTAGATAACAGGGGCCGCAGGAATAACCTACAAATTTGAGGCCTACCAGAGTCCCAAGGGGAAGACGTGGTTTCAACCCTCACTGAGCTTTTCAACTTGATACTTGGAGAGACAAGTGACAATCAGATTATTCTGGACAGAGCCCATCGTTCACTTCGCCCCAGAAGATTAACAACTGAGGCCCCTAGGGACGTCATTTGCAAAAGACCACTATTTCTCCATCAATGACACTATACTAAGAACACTGAGGGACACGACGCAAACACTCCTGTTCCATGGGAACCCTATACAAACATACCCGGATCTATCTTGGTACACTCTGCAGGCAAGAAGGGCCCTTAAACCCATAACGGAACACCTGAGAAACAGACAAATCAAATATAGATGGGGCTTCCCATTTGCACGCATAGTAGCCAATAAAGGCACTACCTACTCAATGGCGACACCCTTGGATATACCCCCTTTTCTCAGAGCATTGGATCTTCCAAACACAACGGTGATGGATTGGAATTCTCCTCAACCGCTGCCTCAACTCTTTCCTCATCCCCCCCCCACCCTTCCTACCAAACCTCATTGGGCCCCCTAGCCCCGAGACACAATGAGGATACTCAACGCATGCTTTCCTGTACGACCTTGAACTTTGAACCGTGCCCTTTGCGATCATTAAATCAAACATGTAGGTGATCTCGCTGTCTCCTAGAGCCACTGTACCGAGGACGCTATACAATTGTGCTAGATTTACTGGACTGGTTGCCAGATCACCGATAGACAGGTCGTATCACTTATACAATTGCCCATGTCTGTATGTCTTCCACTTGTGATTACTATTATTGTGTCTATTGGGATTGGCCCAAGACTTACTCAGTAACATATAGACGGTACACAAATTAACTTACTGCCTGCCCCCCGCTTGGGACCAGTGGTTATGGCTACGATTAGGATACATACACACAACACCAAGGGTTTAAACACTCCCGAAAAAAGATTTATGGCTTTGACAGTATTTTCATAGACATAAAGCAGAGGTGGTCTTCCTTCAGGAGACATTTCCACAAGTGCTCAGCACCAAAACCGTAACTACCCAAAAGAGTACTTTAGCTACTACGCAGAAGCAAAAGCTAGAGGGGTGGCGATACTGAAAGGACGCCAGGTGCAATTCACATTCCAAGCCCAACAGGCAGATGATTCCGGTAGATAAGTTTTTGTGAAGGGGAAAATAGGGAACACGACCATGACACTAGCTAATATTAACCTACCAAACAGAAAACAGAACCAAGAAAATATTACACAAGCCATCAGCATTTCAGGAAGGTATACTGATCGTGGGTGGAGACATGAACATCTCATTGGATGGGAATCTAGACACAACTACCTCATCGCAAACCTATTTCTTACACACCCGCAAAAGTATACGGAGCACGCTAACTGCTGCTCAACTATACGATGGCTGAAGGGCCACTCACCCTACACAAAGGGATTACTCCTATTACTCGCCCCCGGCGGGAACATACTATCGTATTGACATGGTATTCCTCCAACATGGGTATCTCTCACTGATCGGAACAGCCTCCTATGGCGCGATCACCTGGTCGGATCACGCCCCTCTAACCATGGACATAACCATTCCTGCTCTTCCCAATCACACATCCCAATGGAAACTCAATGATTTTATTCTAAACAACTCAGAGGCTGTGGGACAACTACGTGAAGTGGCTCAAAACTACTTCAAAGAAAATACACATCCAGATACATCACCAATCCGGAAAGCCCATAAAGCAGTCCTACGGGGGGGGGGGGGGGGGAACTAATCCGGATAGCCTCCAACATGAAACCTAAGAGGGAACAAGAAATCACAAACTTGACCCAAGCCATAAAGACACTAGAAGACACCCACCAATTAAACATTACGATAGAGAACTACAAAACACTGAGCGACAAACGGTCTGAGTTGACGACCATGCTCAGACTACAAGCTAAACGCAGACTAAATTGAACGAAACACACATACTATTCCAAGGGGGGGTAAAGCAGGTAAACTGTTAGCGCAATCTTGGCAACAGGACAAACAGTCCACATTTATTTCCACGATAAAGCAACCAGACGGCACACTGATACATCAAATGCCAGACATTATCAAAGCCTTCCATAAATTCTACACACATCTCTACAACCTAAAACAAACACAGCCATCCACTGATGACATACTTACCTTCCTCAGACCCAGGATCAAAACCACTCTCCCACCAAACGAGATAGCATTTCTAGATGACCCTATTACGATAGAAGAATTCCATTACACGATCAAAAGCATCCCAATCGGTAAAAGCCCGGGACCAGATGGTTACACGAGGAAATATTAAAAAACAATGTCCCAGTTGCTAGCCCAACCCTTTATCAACGCGTTTAACTCGCAGAGGCTGTCCAATTGTATTCCCAAATCGGCACTAGAAGCAACCATTGCCTTAATCCCCAAACCGGGAAAGGACCTTACAAATTGCGGAAGCTATAGACCCATTTCGCTCATAAATATAGACCTAAAAATTTTGACAACAATCATGGCCACCCTTCCTACCAAACCTCCTTGGGCCCAAACACATAAAATACACAGCGCTCTGCTAGCCATTGATGCCGAAAAAGCCTTCGATAGAGTTAACTGGTCGCTTATGTCCCTCACGATGCGTCACTTGGTCTTTGGGCCACGATGGCAGGAGTGGCTGGCAGCAATATACTCGTCGCCCACGGCCCGATTACGCATCAATGGTCAGTTATCCAACCCAGTCAACATAAATGGAATGCAACAGGGATGCCCCCTATCACCTCTCCTATTTATCTTGGTACTCGAACCTTTCCTGCAGGGAATTAGAGACAACCAATGTATACAGGGTTTTAAGATACGCGAACAAGAATACAAGGTCAGGGCATTTGCAGATGACCTTTTATTTACCATCTCAGACCCACTATCCACTATATCCATTCTACTAGCGGAGATGGATGAATACAGTGTAATATCCAACTTCAAAGCAAATCTCGCTAAATGTGAATTGCTACCTCTCCACACAACACAGACCCTCGATGTCCAATTACGCGAACGATTCCACTTCTCCTGGGTCGATAGATCTATCAAGTACTTGGGAATATGTCTACCCACTAAGTTAGACTTACTATATGAGCTGAACTTTCCTCCACTGTTAGCGGCCATCTCCACAGATATAAAAAAACTTGGCAAAGACCCGGCTATGGTTGGACATAGATTTGTACCATAAAGCTAGGATATATGAATGGACTAAAAGCAGACCAACACAACAATGGGTACTCCTGGAAGAATCATTCTTAGATACACCTCTACAAACAATCCAATGGCTCACACCAGGCCTACCATGCTTACAGAACAACAAGCATCTCACAATCTCTGTAACGCTAAAATTTTGGTCTAAACTATCACGTATAAAAGAGTTCTCGCCATATCCCTCCACGTCGTATCCACTCACGCATAACCGACTGTTCAGGGAAGGGCTATCGGGGAAGGCATACAAGCTGTACCATGACAGGACAGACCTACTACTCAGAGACATGATATGGGAGAGTAAAATTAAACAGTTACCTCAAATCCTAACCAACACAACACCTACAGGAAATCCACGCCTACACTATAACCAAATAGTACACTTTATCAGGAGCCACAATCTCGTTCCTAGGGGTGATCGAGCACTGACAAAATTTGAACAAAATTTGCAGCTCACACTGACAAAGAAAATACTCTCTACTATGTGTAAACAGGTTCAAGAGTTGCAGGACTCTGGTCTCCCCAAATTTGCAACACGCTGGGCACGCTGGTACATAGCGGAAACAGACCTTGCCTCTGGCACCACCCTGTCTGTTGACGTGAGGAAAACAGTGTGGTGGTCTGACCGCATTGTAATAGGTCCCTCAATAAACCAAGATCTGAGGGGAGTGAAGAACTGCCTTAAGAGCTCTGAAATTAGTGGACTATTTTTCTTAGGACCAAGAACGCTGGCACATTAGAGAATTTAGACGAGTGACCCAGCCTGTGTTGGATGCATTCTGTGGTGAAAATTACGCCTATAGGCTGAAAGGACAGACTTGTCAGAAACTTGACGTTGTCCACCAGTTTAGCATATCTTCCACTTTTTTCAAAGAGAGTCTATGAGACAGAAATCCAAGATTTCTACACTTTGACCCAGGGGAGAGAATTTTCCACTGTAGCGGCCAAATCCAGATTTTGCCCAGTTGACCGCAGGAATTGAAGAAGATGTCAGACATCCCAGCAAACTAATTTTCTGTTCTTAAGGAGGAATTTTCACTTTATTAGTAACTGGACCTTTGCTTTATGAGTGCAGTAGATGCAAAGGTAACATTTTAAGGTTAAAGGACCACTATAGTGCCTGAAAAACACTTGTTTTCCTGGCACTATAGTGGCCTGAGGGTGCCCCCACCCTCAGGGTCCCCCTTCCGCCGGGCTCTAGGGAGTGGAAGGGGTTAAACTTACCTCTTTCTCCAGCGCCGGGCACGGAGCTCTTCTCCTCCTCCTCTCCACCTCCTCGGCTGGATTGCGCATGCAGCCAGTCCATAGGAAAGCCTTTTCAATGCTTTCCTATGGACGCTGGCGTCTTCTCACTGTGAAAATCACAGTGAGAAGCGCGGAAGCGCCTCTAGCGGCTGTCAATGAGACAGCCACTAGAGGCTGGATTAACCCTAGTGTAAACATAACAGTTTCTCTGAAACTGCTTTGTTTACAGCAGAAAGGGTTAATACTAGAGGGACCAGGCACCCAGACCACTTCATTAAGATGAAGTGGTCTGGGTGCCTATAGTGGTCCTTTAACACAAACCTCAAAAAAAAAAAAAAACCTTTTCTGGAGAAGAAGAAAATACATTATAGTCTCCGTGTCATTGTAGCGCTCTGCTAGCTACCTGAATGTACTTAAAAGGCAACCTTTCCGATTAGCAATAAGTAGCCAAACTACCAAGTAGGGAATGCCTCGTTCCCTAAAATATGCGGTTATGGGAGCGTTTTGAAGAGCAAAGAAATCTCTTCAATCGACTTATGGTGTATTTTCAGAAAGCTTCTTGAGGGCCGCAATAGGGATATGAGGGAATTCTGAACATCAGGAGAGGAACCAATTAATTTAAATTCATAACCGGTTTAAAGTTATGAGCTCAGATTGATAACCAGGAGATTCCGGAGGAACCCAATTAACTTCATGGTTCACAAAACCATCTTGCAAACTCCTTGAATCAAAAAGGAACACTGTTTCTGTAAATAGAGAATCAGATGTTCGGAAGATTATTATGAGTAATGCCTACGCATTTCGGACCTAGTTCTACATGTCTTGAGGCAGAGCTTTTTTCCTTTTTCGACAGGTTATATAAAAGATACCCCTTTTCCTAATAGGAGTAAACAGGGGACCGAGAAGGACGCTGAACTGCCGTCCAAGCTTAAGCCACCAGGATATAAGGGAAACAACATTTCAACCCATGATGTTGGCAGTCAGTGTCAAAATTGTATTAGTCAAATCCATATAAAGTATCTGACAATCATAATAAATCAGGAAACCGTCAAGCTGCTTATCAGGAGACTTAAATAACCTCCATAAACGATTGTAAACAAAGTTATAAAAGTTTTTGGACACCTCTGCACCTGCCAGCAAAGACCCATACCGAAACCCAGAAGTCTGGAAAGATAGTCTGCAAGAGGTCTCAGCCTTCTTGACGACAGTGTTTTTAAAGCAGCTACTTCTGTGGATTATGAATTCCCAGTGTACCTGGGGGTGTAACATTTACCTATTTGATGGTAAACATTAAACGCCGGGCAAGAAAGGCTCGTTATGCATATTTTTGCATATGAGAAAGACATGGGGGTTTGAAGAACAGATAACCCTTATTAAAGTTTAGCAGATTTAGTCTGCCCCATGACCAATTCATTCCTAATGAACCGTCTGGCTCATCATACTGTGTGGAGTTGGTTCCCACCTGATGTACTGAGACATGTCTTAAGAAGAGGTAGATAAACATTCGCCAGACAGAAGTAATCGAAGGACACTTCTCTTCGGTCTCTGCGAGCATCTCCGTCAGAGCAGCTGATACACTATTTGATTCAAAGATAGGAATGATTGTATATTCTCTTAATTTTACCCAAGAAATTGCAGCATCATTGTCATATTTCTAAACCCCAGAACGATATTAAGGGGAGTAGTAGGGATACAATAAGCAAAAGCCTTGTATATCCGAGGCATTCCACGGTGTACAGTCTATTTTGCACATACAGTCCACTTTCTGCAAAAAATTCCATCAATAACTTGCAATTTTAATCAGAACAGATTTTCCAAGCAAAGATAAGGTAAGACCTTGAGCCGTGTGGGGGGTTAGTGACACAGGGAACCATTCTGACAAGCTTCCTGCTGCCAGAGGGAACAGCACAGCTATCCACACTCGGCAGTTTTCCGGAAGTTCTAGTTCGCGCATTTGCAATATAGCACCCGGAATTTCGGTGGAACGCAAACCACCCAGGCATGCGTTCCACCGCTGTGCGCAGGCACACGGCACATAATGAAGGCACCCCACGGCCTGCCCATATTCACCAAGCCAGAACATACTCGGCACAAAGTTACACAGAAAAGGCTCCTGAACCTCCACGGATGGAGCCATGCTGCTCAGCCTACTACCCGGGCGGCTATCGGCTTCCTCCCCCAGACAGCAACCCGTGTGCCTGACCGTCAACAGACGCGTGATCCATCCCGTGCTGGGCAAGGAAGAACTGGGGTGGGTTTGGCGGGGGAAGCCCTTTATAGGGTAAAGAGGAGGGACTTTTCTTAATCATCTATCTTGCAGGTGCTTGTCCCAATTAGGAAGCACAACCCATATGTACTGCCTCCATATGTCAGAAAAAAAACTTCATATTTTGATGACATTTATTAAATAGCTTTGAATATGTCAAAGTGTGTGCAGATTTTGTATGGTATGTGATCATTTCAGCACCACCATTAAAAAACAAAAAAAAAAAAAAAAAAAACTGTTTAGAGGATACCCTGGATCAGGTATAGGCTACCTTCGGCACTCCAAATGTTGTGGACTACATCCCCCATAATGCTCTTTCACACATAATGCTGGCAAAGCATCATGGGAGGTGTAGCCCAAAACATCTGCAGTGCCGAAGGTTGCCTATGCCTGCCCTAGATGTATGCATGTTTGTGGTAGCCCTAAACAAGCTTTGTGTTGAGCACCCCAGACGCATGTGAACCACAATAAACATACCGAAAGTATTTAAATATGGACAGATAAGCAGTGATGCGGCTAGTGAAATATTTTTCTCCCATGTCAGCATTAAAAAAAAATAATAATAATAATAATTTGTTAAAACCCACAGATATATGGCCAAATTTTGTTTCAAATAGTTTTAATAGCTTTTGGAATTTTTTTAAAATGCTATAATTTCTTGTGTATAATAAACCTGACGTCTATATATTTTGTTTATGTTTTTTCAGTATGCATGACAAGGCTCAGTAATTAATTAATTTAATACTTTACAAAGAAGGATACATAGTGATTTTGTTAGTTTTCAAGTATGTCCTAGCCCCACAAACATTCCATTTTTACATTAGGGTACAACAGAATATGAAAATTACAAAATATTAAAATACACGTATATACCGTATTTTTCGCTCCATAAGACGCACCTCACCATAAGACGCACCTAGTTTTTAGAGGAAGAAACCCAGAAAAAAAATATTCTGAACAAACTGTCCCATAGTGTTTCTTACTATGGGACAGTTTGTACAGAATATTTTTTTTCTCCCCTGTCCCATAGTGTCCCCCCCTCCCCATAGACTTCATCTCCCCCCCCTCCCCATAGACTTCATCTCCCTCCCCATAGACTTCATCTCCCTCCCCATAGACTTCATCTCCCCCCCTCCCCACAGACTTCATCTCCCCCCCTCCCCACAGACTTCACCCCCCCCCCCCTCCCCATAGACTTTATTCCCCTCCCATACTGTCCCCCTCCCCTTGTCCCATTATTACTTACCTGTCTTGTAGCGTTGGCCGGCAGCACAGGGCGCACCGCGGTAGTGGAACTTGAATTTCATGTTCCGGTTTCCGGCGGGACTGAAAGGAAGTGCGCACTCAGCTTAAGCACACTTCCTTTCAGTCCCGCCGGAAACCGGAACATGAAATTCAAGTTCCACTACCGCGGTGCGCCCTGTGCTGCCGGCCAACGCTGCAAGACAGGTTAGTAAAGCTTCATATTCGCTCCATAAGACGCACAGACATTTCCCCTCACTTTTGAGGGGAAAAAAAGTGCGTCTTATGGAGCGAAAAATACGGTAATTTTAACAGAGCTGGTAAGAAATCTAACCATGATTACAGGTGCATTCTGTATTGAGATATGTGGGCAGGCATCTGAAAGGATGGAAGACTTGGTCGTGTCTGTGAGGTTATTCCATGATTGAGGAGAGGAGGACGAGCTACTTTATTTTTGTATTGTGGTATACTAAATAGAGTGTTAGTATGGGATCGGAGGTTATAGTTAGTGGGAACAGCCATGGAGAGCATTCTACTCAGAAATGGTGGATGCTCCCCAGAAAATCTCCTTAACACAAGGCTAGAGATATGAAGTGTGCATCTGGACACCAGCGATAACCAGCTTAGCTCTTAACATGTCTCAATGGTGGAGCATGTAATTAAATTGCAGCACGAAACAGAAAAAGTTATACAATGTAGGAAGTAACCAATCCTTTCTGTCACTACCAAAGACATGAAACTACATGCTAGAACACTAGCACAAGATGGGGGATGTATATTCTATATAAAGCTTGTAATTCAAACCTTCAGTGCTCAGACATTTTGGAGTTAAATTGAGACGCGATCGGTGAAAATAAAGATCTTTGCTTCCGGACTCTGTGCGTCGCTTCTTCAGAGTTCCCCTATAACAAGAGCTTTATAGAAAACATGGGGAGGTACTGTTCAAAACAGGGTATAGTCACCAATTGACATTATATTGATCATAAAGCATGCTGGCATTACTCCATATAAGGCAAATCTAGAGCACGGCCCATAGCGCTGTGCCACAATTCTATTATATGGATAATGAGATACGTGTACGATGTACCAACAGTATTGTGCACATTTGTGCTTTGAAAGAAGGATATTACAAGGGCTACAAGGTATTTGTTTATACAAAGTATTTTTCGGGTAGCATAGATAAAACACTGTTGTACAGAAATTAGCATTTTGTGTTTTGTTTGCCAGGCCTTCATTCTAGCTTACATTATATGATCATACAAATTCACCTGTGTATTTAAATTCAAATGTGTTCATGCAGGGACAAACTTGGCACTGCACAAACGTGGTCCCAAATTAATGGTTTCACTAGACCTTCTATAATGGCAAATTATCCATGGGGTATGATGTTAGCAGTAGAAGCGAAAAGGCTTGAGGTTTATTTCTTTACTAAATCAACTGAAGCTCTGGTGGTGAATAAAATTGATCATATGTGGCTATGTAAAGTGTTTACAATAGCTTTCACTGTGCAATGCATACTTTACGGATACGCACAATTTCTAATAATTTAATCTAGAGAGCAGGACCATCACAATATCCAACAGAGGCTGATCAAATGCACTGCTGAGAGGTCCAGTCTTCTGGCTTTCACATAGATTGATTACAGATTCTAAAGCAATCTATTAAAAAACAAATAGATAAACTTCCCTTTGCAGCCATTGCACAGACGGCTACCTTGGCCATTAAGAATTATTTATTCCTGTGTATACTATGTGCTCTGAGTAAATTGGGTTTTAATGGCTGCTTACTGTAAAAGCACTGCACATGTTTTTCAATTTATCTTGTAGGGTTTCACAAATTACAATCGCAAATCTCAAAATGGTTATTGAAATCCTCCTGCTCATTGTGCTAGAGCTGGTGAATTCTTCAAACTCTGTCCCTCCAGATAGTGAACTACAACTCCCATGATTCTCTGGCTATTTCATTCAAAGAATAAAGGAAGGGCTAGACCTCGGGGAAGCCTGTGCTAGACTAGAAACGCCAATGGTCCGCTCATTGCCAATGTTCCATCAGTGCATTTATGATATTATAACATTAGCTTACAGGGAACTAATCACTTAATATTATGTTTACTTATCTTACTTACAAGGGATGTTTGAAAACCAAAAGGAGACCCTCACAGTATAACTCCTTGTCAATATTTGTTGTACCTCCAAGCACCATTACCACTACAGTGCATAAAAAGAGTATTTTAGAACAGTTTGACTTCTAACCTGTGCCAAGAGTCACTCCCCACCTCCACTACTTCCAACCGTGAGAAAGAAGATCCTTAGGAGCTTCCGTTGGCTCTCATGAGCCAAGCTCTACAATGCTGGACTAGCAGATTGATGGAGTGTGTCAGCATATCCCTACCTGGCACGGTCGAGCTTAGCTCAAAAAGATATCTTAAGCTCTCTGGTTGGAGGTAGTAAAGGCAGGGAATAGCGCCCAGCAAGCCAGTTAAATCAAACTGTTCTAAAATGGTTTTTTACGCACTGTAGTTGCAGAATAGCATGCAGAGGGGAACGGCACCAAGTGGACTCGGGTAAGAAGTCAAGCTGTTTTAAACAGTCTGACTACCTCCAATGTGTGCGTGTAGGGCAATGGCAAATTATGTAGTTGTGGTGCTGTGCGTGATTCTTTAACTTGCATTTTTCCTCCTTGAAGTAATGCGTGCTCTGGCTATGTCTGGAGTGAACCGGACTGTGAGGCCAATTATTAATCCACATTTAAAAATTAAAGGCATCACGTGAAATACAGTTTAACACAATCAATAGGTGATTTTCAAAGTGATATTCAATGTTCGTTTCAGAGAAGTGATAGTTCCATTGTAAGCATTAGTACACTTAATGGCCTTTTTCTCTTTGTTTTGTGAATGGGGACCTAGAGAGACTGAGTTCCCCAGCTCTATGCTTTTTGATTGAAGCCTCAGACTCCTGTGGAAGTGGGAGGAGCATAGCTGATAGGAGCAGGGTTAAAGACTACAGGATTAAACTGTTCATTAATGGTTAACCCCCGAAAGTCAGACTGCGACTTCCTCGAACCATAACAATCTAATTCCTTTAATGTAAACTTTTATGTAGGGCTGTGACTACCACCCACACCCAACCCTTCCCTCCGCCCCCCCATTCTAAATACACACACACACACACACACACACACACACACTCCCTGACACTCACTAGCAGACACACACACACACACACACTCACTAGCAGACACACACACACACTCACTAGCAGACACACACACACACTCACTAGCAGACACACACACACACACACTCACACACACACTCACTAGCAGACACACTCACTAGCAGACACACACACTCACACACACACACTAGCAGACACACACACACACACACACACTCACTAGCAGACACACACACACACTCACTAGCAGACACACACACACACTCACTAGCAGACACACACGCACACTCACTAGCAGACACACACGCACACTCACTAGCAGACACACACGCACACTCACTAGCAGACACACACGCACACTCACTAGCAGACACACACGCACACTCACTAGCAGACACACACGCACACTCACTAGCAGACACACACGCACACTCACTAGCAGACACACACGCACACTCACTAGCAGACACACACGCACACTCACTAGCAGACACACACGCTGGGGGTCTCGTTCTCCCTGGTGGTCCAGGTGTTGCTGGGCGGGCGGCACTGGCAGGCAGCTGGCGAGGGACCACTTCCTCTGAGCGGTCTGCTCAGCTCCCTCGTGCGCTGCAGAGTGAGGCTGGGAGCCGGAATATGATGTCATATTCCGGCTCCCAGCCTCACTCTGCGGCGCGCGAGGGAGCCGAGCAGACCGCTCAGGGTGACCTCTCCCTCACCAGCCGCCCGCCCTGCAGACAGTCCAGCAGCCCAGCATGTCTGTTACCTGCAAGGCTAACAAGGCACTTGCCCTGGGCATTTGGGGGCGGCGTTTTTGCCGCCCCCTGGAAAATGCCACCCAAGGCAAATGCCTTGTTTGCCACGCGGCTAAAACGTCCCTGATACAGACACCAATTAACATGCCTAACCTCCTTTCCCTGTAAGAGCAAGTTACCCAGTGGAGACTATTGTACACCCAAAAGTACCAGTTCCCTGCAACCAAGGACACTATCGCTTTACTCATTCCACTAACCTAAGCCACAACAAATTACAACTCCCAGCATGCACCCAGTCCCTCCCCCCCCACTTAAACAAATACAAAGGTTTACACAAGACCGTTCCAGCAGATGTTTTGGCAACTGCAAGTATACTGCAAACAGGCAGTAGGTAGCACCCCAGATTTTAATCTCAGGTGCCAAAAACTCATGAAATAGGACATGTACAAACCAGTCAATGCGGAGGAGGGGGGAGAGGAGTGAAAGACATTTGAAATGTGAGAAATGTATCTCAAAACAGCGAGCAGTTAATAGACAAGAGAATGTTTTAAAGAGATTACCAGATAATTTTTAAAATGTAATTCCTTATTTATAGCATGGGATAAGCTGTCTGCATGCAAGAAATGTCAAAATAATTAGGAGCAAAAAATAAAAAACCCATGCAAAAAAAGCACTCACACAACACATTTCAACAATGAGGTATAAGGACTGTCAGCATGATCACCACACCTATTACAGTAGATCTAATGAGCACGTTGTACTCTGTGTATGAGGAACTAAACCTTCATGAAAGAATCCAAAGAAGAATCCGGTCCAGAGCGCTAAAGTCAAGTAAAATGCCTATTAAAAGACACTAGTTATCACTTTTTTTTTCTGTGGTCTAATTTTTCTTTTTTTTTTTTCCATAACATTTATAAATTAAAAATGTAGGTTAATGAGAACAAAATCGTAAACTGTCCGGAATAAAGCTTCATGAGACTGAGTACTGGGTCATAAAAACCATTTCCAAAAATTGAAAGTATTAGGCATAACCATTTCTGGCTTCCCATTTTTTGGAAAAAGAATAGGCCTGTGAAAATAGAAAGCTCATTAAAAGGGGCAAGTCACTAAGGAAAGGGGAGAGATTCCTAAAAGGATAGCACGAGAGAGAGAGAGACACACACAGAGAGACACACAGACAGAAAGAGACACACAGACACACAGACAGAAAGAGACACACAGACAGAAAGAGAGACAGACAGAGACAGACAGACAGAGACACACACACACACAGAAAAAATCATCCAATATGTTCCAGGGTTAGGTGCAAATCCAGCCAGGGTGATTAGGGGCCTGAAATCTTGGGCAAGTATGAGAGGAAAAGGCAGTATTCAGTTTAATGGCAAATATAAACCACATGTTATTCTGGATATAAGAACAGTTGGCAGAGCAGGCTTCCAATATTTAGTAATTACATACCTTCTAGCGCAGTCAGAACAAAAAATAAAGTCCTATTCAAAACAAACAAAAACAATCCAGCTGTATGGAGTAATTGTGACTTAAAGAATATCATTGAGGATCTGGAAGGTCAAAGTGCACTATTATTCATAATTATTTTATTATTTATATAGCACCATCAGATTCTGTAGCGCCGTAAAATGGATGTAATGGGCACATCCCTTTTATATGCATCAAACTTGACATTTTGCCACAATCCCTGGTGCACAGTGGTGAAGGAAGGATAAATGTGGTGGAGTTTTGTTGGGCACAAGTATCACCTTGAGAGAATCTTGTAACAATACGATCTGATATTGTAACAGGTACTAATGAGATGAAAATACAGTTCCACACCTCAAGTATCTCGCCTATGTCCTGTTCCCACTATGCTCTTTACGCAGGATACTGTGCATTGTCCACTCACAAGATGTGTATACATCAAGGACATGTAGCCGACGCCTTTATGTGTCAGCATTGCCCCAAGAAAGTATAGTAAAGATGCAAATGGACAAAATACAACAACAAAACAGTTCCAACTCCGGTATATAAACAAAAGATGTAAGTAATGAAAGGCTCCTAATTTTCCCTTGGTGAACATAGTACCCAATATAGTATGGTAGCGACACTCTCCACTACTGGAAATATAAATTGGATCTAGATAGTGGGGAATTAAAACATCCAAAACAGCCTGTACTTAAGAGCAGACTGATGTAAATGTTTCATTGCCGGGCTTGACAAAAATAGTCAGCCAGTTCCGTTCTCATCCTGTCTCTATTCACGTGTAGCTCTCTGAGTGCCAGGAGGAAGTAAAGGGAACTGTAATGACTTCCTCCCCAGCGCTGAGGCCGCACAGGGGAATGGTAAGCAGGCAGGCCAAACACAGCTCTGCTCACCACGCGCCTGAGCGCTGGGAGGAAGTATTTACAGTTGCCTCACTTTCTTCCAGCTCGTAGAGAGCTACACGGGGAGAGAGAGCGAGAGACAGAGAGCGCGCGCGCGCGCTACACGGAAGGCACTTTAGTGGCCGTTTGAGTAAATGCCACCAGAGGTGTTACAAGGCAGCAATGTAAATACTGCCTTTTCTCTGAGAAGGCAGTGTTTACATTGAGAAGTCTGCAGGCACACACTACAGATGGAACATAAACCTGTAGTGGTTCTGGTAATTATTGTCTGTGGCTAACAGAATCTCACCACGGGCTCCTGGTGGAGCCTGCTTACTAGCCTCCTGCCTCACGACTATGGGCCCTGCAATATACCTTGCACAATGCACTTTAAAAGGCTCCATTCATGTGATTTATGTACTTTTGTACTCCAGAAAGAGACCATGTGCACGGTTGGTCAAAATTATGACTTCCATGGAAATCCTGAACCCCTGAATCGATCTGGGTAATTTTTGGACATGTTGGTCCCCCAGATCAGGGCTTTCAGGGGATATGACGTTTGTGGGGTTTTCATGTGTTTTGAGGGTACTTTCGGTTTATTGTAAATATAGGTTTTCTGTGCCTGGAGATAAGAGTTTAGTACAGTTACTGACTCAATTATCTCAGGCACAGGGGAAGGATTACCTTGTTTTGTGTGGGAGTGTCCTGGACTTGAGAGCCACTGTAATTATGTGTATGTTTTACTGTAGTGTCCTCATGTCCAGAGGGAAATGCCCCTGGAATATGTAATCGGAAACCTCTTGCATGTGGCTCCCATTAAACCAGCTCCTCTTCACCCTCAACATAGAGCCTCGTCTCATGTGTGGAGGGAACAGCTATATTCACTCTGGGGTTTGCTATACTCATACTCCCTTGGATTATAATCACTAGCTCTTGTAAGAGCTATCCTGCTTTACTCTCTGTATTGGGAGAGGTCTACTCACTGGAAGCTGGATCCTGGTCTTCGGTCCAGGGTGGGTGGAGGACAGCGAGACCCCAACCAAGCTGTACCACTGGCTGCAGGGTTTACGGTGGTTATGGTGTCTGGTGGAAGCATTGATTGGTGGAGGCACCCAGTCGGGGTGCTATGCAGTCCGCCACAGTGTCCCTTTTGTCGTTGAAAATAAACAGTTTTAGTGTATATAATATGATTCAAGAAAGTTAAAAATTGTAGCATTGTAGAGAATACATTGGGTCCCATGACGGTTGCCACAAGATATTAACGGACACCCAAATCTCCAAGATCAGATTCTAGTTTCACCCATATTTGTAGCTGAAAGTGTGGTTTCACTGTGGTAATATCGTTAGATGAGCTGATCTGGCATAAGATGGTGAAGGACCATTAAGCCACCATTGCGGCTAAGGCGTAAAGTTTGTGATAGGTAGCTTTACAGTTGTTCCAAATGGACATATAGATTGCTTTTTGAAGATAAATTTTCATTTTCTATTCCACTGGAGTATTATATAATTAACAAGTAACAGGATTTGTATGGTTCCAAAAGGGGAATAATTGCATTATTACAAAGTCTACTACTAAACGTCAGCTCTAGAAGCAATTTATTCATGAAGTAGTTTAACACAGAAATGTAGTCGTATATATTTGTTAATATCAATTTATTAGAACATGACGCCATATAGTATTGTTGTTCTGCATAAGCAACAAGCTGGAAAAATACAAATCAGCTGCTACCAACACAGAAACAATTTTGAGCCAAAATGGTGTAATGGTGAACAGTAAATCATTGCAATAATTTGCTTTAGATGTTGGATACATTGACAAACAAGTCCTTTGTTCTCCAAACAGGTATTTCTTCTATTCCCTGTGGTTTCTCAATCTCTTTGGCATGGAGTAGATAGAAGCAAAAGATTAGAGAATTAGCACAGTTGGGTTCAGGGCAGCGAGATTATAGGATCCTATCATTAAAACCTCTTCTTTATTTTGAGTGGTAGCTCAGGTAACCAAACAGGTGATACTTTACAATGGAGGTTCCTCTTATGTGTTCCAGTATAGTCATGGATTGTTCCTTCATTATGAATTATTGAGAAACTGGACAATTTGTCATTTCACTTTTTACTTGAATTTATTTTTTTTCTCTGTACAACGATTTGCCAAATTGTGCAGAAAACTACATTATATGGAGGTTCCTTGTTAGCAGGTGAAACCTGCATAGCATTGAGGACTTGTGTTTAGGAAAACAACAAAAATAAAATCTATATAACCAGGTAGCACTCCAAAAAGGTATTAAAAGTAAAACAACTTATTTTCTACAGTTAAGAGAACATATTCTGAGAAAATACAGTGGTTACATTGAAAGCAGTCACTCAGAGTGAACCAGAGGGACTTCGGAGTTGATGGAGGCATAATATGCCTCCTTCCACTCAGATCTGCTGTCAGCAGAGCACAGGGCAGCACTGTGCACAGCATCCGGTGATTCAGTATCTCCTCCCTCTGCATGCAGACACTGAACTTTCCTCATAGAGATTCATTGATTCAATTCATCTCTATGAGGAGATGCGGATTGGTCAGGGCTGTGTTTGAATCATGCTGGCTCTGCCCCTGATCTGCCTCTTTGTCAGTCTCAGCCAATCCAATGGGGAAGCATTGTGATTGGATCAGGCTACCACTTCTGCTGATGTCAGCAGGCAGTGGGCAGGTCAAAAGGAAACCGGGACAAAGCCTGCAGCTTCAGGCTTGAATACAAGTAAGATTTTACTATATTTAGGGAGGCATGAGGGGACCAGGGGGGCTAGATGGTGGTTTTAACCCTATAGGGTCAGGAATACAGGTTTGTGTTCCTGACCCTATAGTGCTCCTTTAAGTGTATTAGCTCTGTGAAAGAAGGAATGTGCATTGATGACCTTGACTTGGTTTTAAAGAAGCTGTATTCACCCAAGAGAACGCAACAGCTAAATCAGGTAGAAGCTAGTTTTCAGAAACAAATCCAGACATTTCAGTACCTGCATTACATAAAATGGGAGTCAAGCAATGTCAGTACTCTCTGCATTTGTCAAAGAAGCGGTTGCTGCAGAATTTCTTCGATTCAGCAGGAAAAGGACAATTTGATTCATAACTGTGTCAAATATCTGGAATAGGGATTTCTGATACAGAAATATTGAATGTTTCAATGCTGTGTTTGATACCTTTGCCTGGCCATCAGGAGCAGCATTAGAAGACAACAGTGTGGATGACATTACAGCATTGACTCAGCGTTTCCAGAAAATGATCACTGCCTGAGATGCAATCCACAAAGAATGGTATCACATTTAAAATCCTTGGAAAAGGAAAGAAACAGAAAACTTCTGCATTTGGCACTCTCCAACATAGTGTCTGTGTTGCCAGTCTTAACCGCATGTTGTGAGAGAAATTTCAGCAAGAAAGTTTGGGGGATTTGTTAAAGGAGCACTCTAGTCAAACTATGAAAGCAAGAAAGACAGGTTCCCCTAGCCTTCTTTCTTGCTTTTAAATTAATTACCTTTGTTCCAGCACTGAGATCCTTGGCAGCCCACACCCCATTTTTCATCAAAATGACAAAGTAGCAAGGCTCAGATGCTTCTCTTGGAGAAGCGTCATCGCGCTCTGGTGCGCATGCGAAACTTCATGCTACACCAATCGCGTTCTTCATGGGGTGACATTGAATGCTGCTCTACGAACACTGAGCGATCTACCGCGCATGTGAACATTCGCACACGGAGCTGACAGCTCGCTGTCTATGCCCGCCCCCTCCTACCACACCCCAAGTGTGTGTGTTTCCATATAAACACTCTATATGTAGTGTTTGTATAAAAAAAAAAAACACACATTGTAAAGTATCTACATAGTTCTCATCTTACTGCCATTAGTCTTCACCTGTAGCCAGGTGGTCCAAATCATGATCTCCAGCCATTGCATCATTAGAAGTGCATGAGGTTTGTGTCAATAGCACACCCCAGCCATATTATGCTAAAAAGCCCATTAGATGCATACTGAAACAACAAAAATCCTTGTCTCTATAGGGTGTTCCTTAAAATACAAAATTGGAATCGGTTTATCATTTGAGCCTTAATCTTTACAAAAGGATTGCCTTCTAGGCTTAACAAAAGCATCTTCCTGCCTACTTCAGATGTTGCCCCAGTGCGTTTCAGCTGACTTCCTCAGATAATGTTTTTAGCCAAATGGCAGCTGTACAAATTAATCTGTTTTTCTTTTTTAGTTTGTTTCCCTTGTTATTCACAGTAATGGCAGTGAAACTGGAGACTGAATGTGTTGTCTTATAATTGTTGAGTTTCAAATTTCGCCGATTCAACACAAAGAAAGAAAAAAAAAAAAAGTTAGTATATAAAGAACAATTTCTTACAGACATATTTTACACACACACAAAATCCCACATCTTGTAGTTAATGTAACAATTTGAATAATCTCCAGCAGTCCCGCCCCGACTGTGATGGCCGATCCAGATAATTCCAGGGCTCCTATTTGCCACGGACGTAATGACAGGTTTTTGTTGGACGTACCTGGTACGTCACCGATCAGGAAGAGGTTAATCAGTGGGGTAACAGTATCGAGATTAAAAAATCCACCTAATCTCCGATTTACTTAGGAGGCTATTTAAATCTCCCCCTCTCCAGTGTGTTTTGACTACTTTAATACCCATAAAATCCAGTCCCTGCAGATTTCCATTGTGTTTTTCTAAAAAATGCGATATTGATAAAACTGTCTATTAAATGTTATACATTTTTACATTATACATTATAAATGTTTACATTATGTTGCTCCTTTGTCTTAAATAAGGAGAATTTATTTACACATTTATTATTCTTTTTATGATTTCTTAAAGTTCAACCCCTGCAATTCTTGCAATAATAAAATCCATTATCGCTACTTAAAAAAAAAAAAAATATAAAAAAATTTTTAAAATACTATTTTTTGGTTTTAGTTTTATCTAAAAAGCTATGTGTTAGAATTCTCTTAAAATTATGAGCCCCTCTAAAAATAAATCTAGGTTTCTTGCCTATAAAATTTTGGATGTCGATCTTCATCTAAAATATGCTATACATGTTCACTTTTAGATAAAATTACTCTAAAGCCATCATGATTTTTTTGCAAAAGCCAAGCATTGTTGGAGAGATCAATTCCTGTTCCGGTTATAACCACATTTTTGTTATCTTTAACTTAAATTTACATTTGATCCCTCTTTTGTCATTTAAATATGAACCACTTTAGTGGAGTCAGATTAAAAAAAAAAAAGCATTTAGTCAAATCCAAAGACTCTTTAATTATACCTTTTGAGTAGTTGTCAGTTAATGGAAATTAATCACTCCCTGCTCTTCTCTGACCTAAGGATATCAAATTGCTAAAATGGCTTTGTCAACTTCTGGGATCTTTGTATATTTTGTAAAGACTCCTAATGGTGACATCACTGCTTGCAGGGCGGTGGCCTGGGGATGCAATTTTTCTTACCAAAAGCGGTCCCTAGGAGCGGCCGCTGCCATGGATCCTCTTCAGCTTCTAGCACTTGACCTGCCAGGACCCCACGTCAGTGCTGTACGCTTATGCATGCGCTTGAGTAGAACATTGATGTATACAGAGAATACCTCCATAGACAATGCCTTTTTCTTCAATAGTTTTGTGCATTTGTCCAATGAAGTTAGTCAATGTGAGTATTTCATAAAGATTTTAGCTAGATTTTTGATTTTCTTTATTTTTTGCGAGGGGGGTGGGGGGGGGGGGGAGGAGGAGGGGATTTGCCTAATCCTTGTGTAGTTTACTACCTGGCTTATCAAATGTAATTTGAATACAGAGGGAATTCTAACAACCAGGCATGTTTGAATCTTCATGGGAACAGCTTGGCTGGATGTAGAACACTAACTTGTTCTTTCAAATGCAGATACCAAGCTTCAGCCCCTAGTTTTTGAAGAAAAAGATTCCGTATTCATTAACTTGCTTCACGAAAGCTGAACGACTATGATTGGTCAGCCATTTTCTGCCTCACAGCAAAAAAGGATTTTACTGATCCTGCAGATAGGCCAAAACCTTAGCAAAGATAATACCTCAGGAACTACAACAGTGTATCCAGTTCCTACTTGCAAATAAACTCTAAAAAAAGAGTTCATTTAATTTACATGCCTCTCTTTTACATTTATGTTCACCAAAATTGTTCACCTCTTGATGCAGACTTGCTTCACCACCTTCACTCAGATCCAAACTTGTTGAATGTTTATTTCCAGGAGAGATATTCCTACCTACTACAGTTCCAGAATAGCATTCTTTACGTGTTCATGAACACATCATAATCCTATACTTATCCTGCAAATTTATGCACACACAATGAACACTCCCCTTAAGGACACATGACATGTGTGACACGTCAGGATTCCCTTTTATTCCAGAAGTTTGGTCCTTAAGGGGTTAAGATTCTTTCCAAAGATTATAATAGAAGGTATTAAACTGAATACAGTTTATCTTGCAATAATTTAATCATTATCGATTACTAATGGTAGATAACATAACTCGTTCTCATTTAAACTAAACTGAACTGTATTATTCTAAATAAGATATCTTTAACTGCTTGCAAAAAAATAAAAACATCCTGCAATGATTTAGCCTTTGTTTAAAGGAACGCTACAAAAACATCCATAAGCACTTTAGCAAAAGAAATAAAACCCACGTATTTTGACGGTTTCTAAAAAGGCATATTTCAATAACTGGGTGCACAAAACACATCACTGGCTGACAGACAGACAAGGTGGTTTTCTTCTGCTTCTATTAGCTTTAGTGAAATTGGAAGGTGACGCTGAGCTAGCGCACACCTGCCCCTCCTCCCCCCTTCTCATTGAACCGTATTACGGATCATGGAGAAGCAGCATTTGCCCACTTGTGGCTCTACCACAGGATGGTTTGGTCAATCCCCTGCCCTCTCTCCTTCCCCCTCTAAAAAAACAAACAAAAAAAAACACAAGCAGCCATTTTCTTTGGGGGCATATCTACTGAACTGTGCCATTAAAATCAGCCCAGACTTTGTGGCTGTCCAATCACATACTTCCTAATGCAACTCAATGAAAAATCTTTGCTAGTCAGGTGCTCTGTGCAAATGCTACCAGGTTTGGATGTCTTCTTGACAGCCAAGGGGTGTAACATGTTTAAATTTATAAAAGTGCGAATTTCAGCTGAAATCTGCACTTTTTGAAAATGAAAAAAAGACACTTCACACCTTACAGGAACACTATAATCACCTAACCTACTAGCTTAATTAAGCAGTTTGTGTGTAGCTCATGCTTCTCAAGTTTCCTTGAGAAACTTGTTCAATTCTCAATTATTTGCCATTTAGGAGTTAAATCACTTTTTTTCTGTTTATGCAGCCCTTGTCACACCTCCCCTGACTCTGACAGAGCCAACATGAAAAAAAAATTTAAAAACTGGTTTCACTTTCAATCAGATGTAATTCACCTTAAACAATTGTATCTCTTTCTCATTAAATTTAACTTTAATAACATACAGGAGGCTCTTGCATGGTCTAGCAAGGGATAAGAAAATCTAAATTAAACAGAACTTGCAGTAAAGGAAGGATAAACTGTAGATGACTCTTTACAAGAAGTGTTTAGGAAGGCTGTGCAAGTCACATGCAGGGAGGTGTGACTAG
Source organism: Pelobates fuscus (assembly GCF_036172605.1). Lineage (NCBI taxonomy): Eukaryota > Metazoa > Chordata > Amphibia > Anura > Pelobatidae > Pelobates > Pelobates fuscus. Next base: position 165,198,310 of record NC_086322.1, read on the forward strand.
GGTTCATAAACAACATGTTTTAACTCCTAAATGGCAGAGAATGGAGTAGTGAGACTGCAGGGGCATGATCTATACAAGAAAACTGCTTCATTAAGCTAAAGTTGTTTTTGTGACTAGTTAAAGTGCATTAGTTGTTTGGAGTGTCCCTTTAACCCCTTAAGGACCAAGCTTCTGTAATAAAAGGGAATCATGACATGTCACACGTCATGTATCCTTAAGGGGTTAAGTAAATTATTGTTACTTGAAATTATCTTGTCTGCTTTGGCACTACACGTAGCAAAAGCAAAGTACCGTATATACTCGAGTATAAGCAGAGTTTTTCAGCACATTTTTTTGTGCTGAAAAACCCCAACTCGGCTTATACTCGAGTCACTGTCTGTATTATGGCAATTTACATTGCCATAATACAGACTGGGGGCTGTGTGCGGTTACTTACCTTTCCTGCAGCTCCTGCCAGCACCCCCTCCCCCCACTGAACTGCCAATGCCACTGGACCACCAGGGAAGGAGAGCCCCCCTCCCTGCCATGTATCAAGCAGGGAGGGGGGGACGAAAAATACATTAATAATAATAATAATAAATAATAATAATATAACAAGAAAAAATTATAATAATGAAAAATATATATTAAAAATGCCCACCCCCCACCAAGGCTCTGCATCACACTCTGCATCACACACACTGCATTCATTATATACACACACACTGTAAATAAATATTAAATTAATATAATTTTTTTAGGATCTAATTTTATTTAGAAATTTACCAGTAGCTGCTGCATTTCCCACCCTAGTCATACTCGAGTCAATAAGTTTTCCCAGTTTTGGGGGTAAAATTAGGGGCCTCGGCTTATATTCGGGTCGGTTTATACGGTAAATAAATAAAACCGCTTACATGTTTAACTTTGACATTTATTAGTTCAATACAAATAAATCATTTCAATATTCTATTTCCTTCCTAGATACTGGATTAAATTCAACACTGTCTACTTATGACAACAGTCTCATGAACAGGAAGGAATTAGAATATTAAAAGTCAGATTAAGGTTTGATTTTATTATCCATGGAACGGCTACAGGTGGATTCAACATGGATTGGCTAATGGGATTTAAATATCATTTTTTAGACAAGGACTGTATACCATATTACATTCATTGTAGACTGAAGCGGTGCTGCCCTGAAGAAATCTGAGCACTTTGGGCTTTAATGCTGCACCACGGTTTGTTATTTTTTTGCATGTATGTCTGAGCCACTTGATTTTTGGAATTTGAATTTTCTGCAAAGTAAAGAGCCCACTATTCCTATACTTTTGTGATTTAATGGAACATAGCCACTTAATTGGGACAGAGTGGCTAAGATGCCCAAAGTGTTCCTTTAGCATTCTTCTCAACGATCAGGACAAAACAGTGCACCAGTATGTCAAGTGCAGAGAATTATGGAACTCTTGATTTTTGCAATTCAAACACTAGGTAAACAGCACACGGAACGGAGGAGTTTAGTCTAACTTTCACCTGCCTTGCCTTATAAATAAATAAATTTGCTAGCAAATATGTAAATTGACAAACATTTTGAATTCTCCTTAATCTAAAAGGCACCAATACTACTTCTCATTGTGAGGAGTTGGTCTGGGTGACTATAGTGTCCGTTAAAGGGTTTAAAGGGACACTATAGTCACCAGAACAACTACAGCTTATTGAATTTGTTCTGGTGAGTAGAATCATTACCTTCAGGCTTTTTGCTGTGAACACTGTCTTTTCAGAGAAAATGCAGTGTTTACATTACAGCTTACTGATAACTTCACTGGCCACTCCTCAGATGGCAGTTAGAGATCCTTCCTGGGTCATGGCTGCCTAAAATGCACCCAAACATTCAGTATCTCCTCCCTCTGCATGCAGACACTGAACTCTCCTCATAGAGATTCATTGATTCAATTCATCTCTATGAGGAGATGCTGATTGGCCAGGGCTGTGTTTGAATCATGCTGGCTCTGCCCCTGATCTGCCTCTTTGTCAGTCTCAGCCAATCCTATGGGGAAGCATTGTGATTGGATCAGGCTACCACTTCTGATGTCAGCAGACGGCTTGTTTTTCTGAGTCAAACAGCATGCAGATCTACAGCTTCAGGCTTGAATACAGTAAGATTTCTACTATATTTATGGAGGCATGAGGGGCCCAGGAGGAGCTAGATGGTGGTTTTAACACTATAGGGTCAGGAATACATGTTTGTGTTCCTGACCCTATAGTGATCCTTTAACTGACCTTTTTTGTGTAACATGCCCTATTGGGCACTATGCATAAGGCCCCTGGTCCGATGGCAGTAAAACCTGAAATTAATAGAAATGCACGCTCCAGACCAGCGACGGGAAGGAAAGTTTCAGAGGGAGTGAGGATTTATTTTTTAGAAATACCTGCACTAGAGGGAGCGACCACAGGGACGTCGGGGTGGAACTAGCCACCCAGCGCACAATTACAAATCTCTCTGGATGTGCAGTGTTTCAAGCTGAAACACTACACATACTGACTCCTAATACCATGACCACTTCAAATCACTGAGGTGGTCATGGTGGTTGGAGTAACCTTTTAAGACCCCTTTGGGGACCATATACCTAAACGGTTTGTATTAGACTATAGCATTAGGAATACACGCTTGTTCCTTTAACATTAGATCAGTAAAGACTACACATATAAAGGCCACAGGCAGCTGAAAGCACAGTCACTTTGCCTTCATGTCTCAAGGCAGCTTCCCAAAATATCTATCATAATAATAATGGAATGGCACTTTGGCCTCTTGGGAGACAGGGCCCAGCTGCATGTGTCATGCTGCAGGAGAAGAAAGCAATCTTCTGTTACGTATATACTTTTAAACTAGCCATTTGCACACAATTTTGTCATTGCAGTGTCAAGTTGTACCTCCTTTAACCCCTTAATGACGGACCCAGTTCGTCATGCGCTAAAATCAGTGGCAGACCAGCAACATCAAATCGCGATATCCCAGCCAACGTGATTGCTGTGACAGCCAGTCACAGCAGTCCCCATGCTGCTGGGATATCAGATCCACCTCCCTCCACCTCTGTTGGGTTTGTGAAGTGGGGAGAGACGGATCGTTGTTACTTTGTGTCCCTGAAGAGAATAAATTGTATCAGAAAAGGTTCCAAATCCCCTTTACCCGGTGTTTTAAATAATTTTTAATTTTTTTTTAATTAACCCTTTCCCTGCTGATTGATCATTGCCAGCAGTGATCAAAATACAGATCACAGTACTTTACTGTGATCTAGTTGTTTTTTACCCTCAGGGGTTAAACTTTTTTTTTTTTTTTTTTTTAGTAACCCTAAGGGGTTACATTTTAATATTTTCTCTCATCAATTTGTGATCTAGTTAGTTGGGGTTGGTGGAATTTAGCAGGAATTGGGGAATTTAGTGATAAGCTAGTTAGGGGTGAAAGGTTAAAAAAAAAAAAAAAAGTTTAGTTATTTAGTTTAAAGTTTACTACTTTAGTACACAATGTCAAGGGTCTCTCATCGCCAGGAAAATAAGACTGGTACCCCACCAGTGTGCCAGAATTGAAACAGTTCTAGGCACTAACAATGCTAATTGGGATAATTAAAAAGCCCACTATTAGAATGTATTGGTCTAAAAATCCCATTTGCAATGCCCCCATTTTTCCCAAGACAATGAGTAGGGACAGATGAAGACATACTGCAATTTATGCACTTTAGTGACAATACGAAGGGCCCCCCCAAAAGGTCATCCGCAGTATGATCTATATTAAATACGCCCTCTAATTGCCCACTTTAACAAAAAAATGGCCACTATTTATACCCCCCAAAAAAACATTTCTATTGATGAATCCCTCATGAAGTTTAAGGGAAGACTGGGGTTTAAACAGTACATCCCATCCAAAAGATCCCGATATGGGATCAAATTTTATAAATTGGGGGGGCGGAGCTTACCTACCGAGCGAGTTAGACGCACATGGCGGGAGCTCCCGCATCTGGAGTCCTGATTCTGGGCTTAACGCCCGACCACCGGAGCGCACCGACTGCGGACTACTACCTCCCTATCCAGGAGGAGATGCTGAATCCGGGGATGCCCGATACGGGGCTCCCCGCTGCTTTAACGTCCAAAACGCAGCTTGCGGCCCGCACGGGTGGGAGCCGCGGAGAGACGGCCGCTCTCCGGGTTCTCAGGATGAAGAGGGGGAGCCCGCACACCGCTTTCCCCCCCCCCCCCCCCGGACCGGTGGGGGACATCCCGGTCCCAGCTAGCATGGGAGACTGCAGGCTTGAACATACTGGCAGATAATGGCAAATCCTCCGGCAGAGCGGTCACAGCGAAACCTAAAACGGCGGACAGACCCAGCATCACCAACATGGCGACCACCACGCGCAGACCAGCACCCGACACCACAATGCCCCCGCTAGCGGTGAGGATAGAGCGCTTGCTGGAGGCGTTTTGGGCCAAACTTGCCCCCCACAAGGACACTGGTGGAATGCCTTCGCATGCAGGGACCCTGCCGGACCCAACACAGCAGACAAAGAAACCCAGAATGGGCCACGGAACGACCCGGCTCGCAGGTAGGAGATTGCAGGCGATCCGACAGAAGCCTATATACAGACGCCAAATTTTATAAATTGTGTGAAAGTGGCAGTGGCTATGTGTACACCTTCCGTGTATACAAAGGAAGGGATAGCCACCGTGATCCCCCAGGTTGCCCAGATATAGTAAGGTGGGAAAATTGTCTGGGACCTAATCATGCCGTTACTAAACAAGGGATATCACTTGTATATTCATATTTTTATATTATCCCACTTCTAAAAAGTCTGTACTGCTTTGAGACTGTGGCACTATTCGGAAGTCGCACAGATTTCCCAAAGGCTCTAGTAGAAAAAATAAAATATACCCTTTTCCAAATTATGCAAATTTTAAGTATCACAAAGATTAAATATTTTGTTTTCCATTTTAACTCATGGATGGCATTGTGTCTCAGGGCTCTTTTGATCACTGAAAACAATCTCGGACACCTGTGATATTAGATTGCCAGGTGAGCCCAATTTAAGGAAAAACTACTAAAGGAGGGTGTTCCACATTATTAATCAGAGCACCATTTTCATGAAATATGGGGAAGAAAAAGGATCTCTCTGCTGACGAAAAGAGGAGTTTATGACTGACCACTTTCTTCCCTGGTACAGAAGGAAGAACTATGCTTTCCGTAATAAAATCATCTTCATGCATGACAATGCACCATCTCATGCTGCAAAGAATACCTCTGCATCAATGGCTGCTATGGGGATAAAAGGAGAGAAAGTCATGGTGTGGCCTCCATCCTCCCCTGACCTCAATCCTATTAAGAACCTTTGGAGCATCCTCAAGCAAAAGATCTATGAGAGTGGGAGGCAGTTTACATCCAAACAGCAGCTCTGGGAGGCTATTCTGACATCTTGCAAACAAATTCAAGCAGAAACTGTTCAAAAACTCACAAGATTAACCCCTTAACGCCGTTACGGCGTTCTATGCCGTCGCGGCTTTAAAGGGCTTTAAAGCCGTTGCGGCGGCATAGAACGCCGTAACGGCTGAAGCCCCCAGGAGGTAAGCTATACTTACCTCCGCCGCGATCCTCTTCTGGGGGTCTGCCTGAGAGCCCAGGCAGCCCCCCTCCAGCAAATGAGGCCCCCGGGGGCCATGTGATCGCTCTCAAAGAGCGATCACATGGCCCCCTATAGCTGGCTATGGATATGCCAGCAGGGGGACTGTCTAAAATATTAGAGAGTCCCCCTGCTGGTAGGTAGTGTAAAAAAAAAATTAAATACACATGTTAAAATAAAATACAAGTATTTATATATATATAATATATGTATATATATTATATATATAATATATATACATATTATATATATGTAACGTCATACGTAATGTATTTTAATACTAATATTAGTATATATATTAGTATTAAAATACACTTAGAATGACGTTACATATATAATATGTATATATATTATATATATAATAGATCTACATATATATATTATATATATATATACGTATAATTACAATAATAAATAAATAAAATAATAAAATAAATAAATAAAATATTGAAACAAAATTTAAAATAAATTATATATTCATATGTAATTTCATTCTAACTGTATTTTGTTATTAATATATATATATTGGAAACAGAATACACTTAGAATGACATTCTATATATATCTATCTATATATAAAATACAAATAACCGCAAATATATATAGATAGATAAATACATATAATTACATGAAAGATTACATTAGTATACACGTAGAATTTAAATACCTATAAATGCATATATATTAAAATTCTACGTGTATATTTAAGTAATTTTTTAACATAATTATGTCATTTAATTAATTAAAATTTGATTGACATGCCTGACAACACAGGGAGAAAGTGCAGAGAATTTAATTCGCAAGCACTATATTTGACCCTGTAACTCTCCAAGACACCATAAAACCTGTACATGAGGGGTACTGTTTTACTCGGGAGACTTCGCTGAACTCAAATATTAGTGTTTCAAACTGGTAAATTGTATTACAACGATGATATTTTAAGTAAAAGTGACGTTTTTTGCATTTTTTACAAACAAACGGCACTTTTATGGACTATATTATTGTTGTAATATGTTTTACTGTTTTAAAACACTAATATTTGTGTTTAGTGAAGTCTCCCAAGAATAACAGTACCCCCCATGTACAGGTTTTATGGTGTTTTGGAAAGTTAGGGAGTCACATATAAGGCTTGCATTTCATTTTTTTGACATTGAAATTTGCCAGATTGGTTATGTTGCCTTTGAGACCGTATGGTAGCCCAGGAATAAGAATTACCCCCATGATGGCATACCATTTGCAAAAGTAGACAACCCAAGGTATTGCAAATGGGGTATGTCCAGTCATTTTTAGTAGCCACTTAGTCACAAACACTGGCCAAATATTAGTTTTTTGCTTTTTTCACACAGAAACAAATATGAACGCTAACTTTGGCCAGTGTTTGTGACTAAGTGGCTACTAAAAAAGACTAAACATACCCCACGTTCAATACCTTGGGTTGTCTACTTTTTCAAATGGTATGCCATTATGGGGGTAATTCTCATTCCTGGGCTACCACACCGTCTCAAAGGTAACATTACTAATCTGGCAAATTTCAATTTGAAAATGGAACGTTCTATATTTGACCCTGTAACTTTCCAAAACACCATAAAACCTGTTAATGGGGGGTACTGTTGTACTCGTGAGACATCGCTGATTACAAATATGTGCATTTTGTTGCAGTAAAAGCTAACAGTATTATGACATTTACAGCTAAAATGTGAGGCGGAACTACAAATTAAAAAAAAAAATTCTAATTTCTTACAGTTTTTTTTTATTTTATTCATAATAAATTGTTTCATATATAAATATTTTATATGAAATGAAAGCCCTGTTTCTCCTGAACAAAATGATATATAATAAGTGTGGGTGCATTTAATATGAAAGAGGTGAATTACGGTTGAACAGACATATAGCGCAAATTCCAGTTTTTGTTTACGTTTTGTTTTGATCAGAACGTGCACTATTGACTCCGTCCTGAAGGGGTTAATGGATGCAAGACTTGTGAAGCTGCTATCAAATAAGGGGTCCTATGTTAAAATGTAACGTGACCTGTTAAAATGTTGTTACAAGTTTGATTGAAATAGCTTTTGATTTCAGCAAATATGCTGCAAACACAACAAAGGACAATTTTCAGTTCTTTACAACCTACAAAGTGTTTTGAAACTTACTGTGCAAAATAATTTGGAACAGTGCATTGTAAGTTTATGTTTAAAAAAAAAATACTGTTATCATCAGGAGGTTTGTTCAATAAAATTTGAATTGTACTCTTAAAAGTTGATAACATGAGAATTATGCTGACTGTTATTTACAATTATTTAGGTAAATGAGAAAAATATCATTTGCATAATAATTTGGAACAGGGTGTAAAAAAGGGGTGCAACAAATCACCTGGCATCCCGATTGGGCACCTCCGTTGACAGACGCTTCCTAGCTTACGCCGAGGACCATAAGCACCACACCGAACACCACAACTACCGCAGACTCCACAACTGCCGTAGCTTAACTGGAGTCTCGCTGTCCTCCTTTCACCATGGATCAACTTCTGTCCTCCAGGACCGTGTGGGAAAGACCTCTCCTCCAGGAGAGTGTATCAGGAACAGCTCCTAAAAGAGCTAAGTTATTAGAGCTCAGGGGAGTATACAAAGTATAGCAATCCCCAGTGTGAATATAGCAGTTCCCTACAATAACGAGACGTATTGAAGGTTAAGCAGGAACAGAATGCACTGAGGCTTTATTGCTTCATTTATACACATTTGCCCACAAGGTTATCACCCAGGTGGACCTTGTTAGGCACTGAAAACACAAACGTAACAATCATATACAGACACACAGTTAAACACTCCCATTCATTACAGTAAATTCTTCCCCTCTGCTTGGGAGATAATTGGGCTAATTACTGTATCAGCTCAATTATCTCCAAGCGAAAAATACACTTTTTACACAATTGCTATAACTTTAAAATTATACATCACATTCACATAACACTTACATTTTCTGTACCAGCATACTTAGGGAACAAACATATCCAAAAATCATGCGAATCCGTTCAGCAGGTAGGGAGTTAGCTGGAAGTCTCATTTGACCGACCGCAGCATGGCTTTCCTGCCCAAAACAGTTCCATAGATTTTGGCTGTGTGGTCGGTCCATTCACTACAGTTCAAATACACGAACAGAGCCATTCGTGCAAATCTGCAATGTTACTGTGGCGTTTGCATTGTCGAACACCGCTCAACTCCATTTGAAGGGTGAGAGTTCCAAAGAAGGTAAAACTTCAGCGGTGTTCATGCCGTCGAGTATCTGATTTTAGTTCCATGAACGCGACGGCAAAACACAGCTGACCGCGTTCGGCTAAATTAAAATGACCGCCGCCATGTGTTCCTTTGTCGAATAGCGGCCACTTCGACTACTTCGGCACTATCCGAAGTGCCAGTTCAAAAGTGCAGCTCCTTTCCAAAAGGATTTAAAGGGGCAGAATGTCTTGTAAAAGCCAATAAGCCCAAATAGTGTTTTTAACTGGCAATATCTCCCAGGGGACATAGTCACAAGGCAAGAGGCTGGAAAGCAGGCCTCTCCAAGAACAACTGGCGAAAGGCACTTCGTCAAAAGGGGGAGGGGGAAGACAGCAGCTCTCTGCCAGAATGAACTGCTGGCACTAAAGTACCACGATATGAAGCATGTGTTCATCCTAACTATCATCCATGGTGAACGCACTCGCAAAGTCGAAGTTCGTGGCAGAGGGGAAATTAAATGTGTTTGGCTGCCCTTAGTTTTGGCGCCAATTTTAATTATTATTATTATATTATTTATAGAGCGCCGTAAAATTCCGCAGCGCTTTACAATGGGTGGACGAACAGACATGTAGTTGTAACCAGACAAGTCGGACACACAGAAACAGAGGGGTTGAGGGCCCTGCTCAATGAGCTTACATGCTAGAGGGAGTGGGGTAAAATGACACAAAAGGTAAGGATAGTATTAGACTAGTGACAGTTGCAGAAGAGGAATCAGTTGGGAGCTATTAAGAGTTTAATTGATACGCTTTTATGAAGAAGTGGGTTTTAAATGATTTTTTGAAGGAGTGCAGACTGGGTGAGCATCTAACGGAGGAGGGAAGCGAGTTCCATAGGATCATTTGTACTCCTATTTAAACTCACACTGCATGGTATTATACACTTTATTTTTACCTGGCATTTTAAGTATCCTGTACTCCAAGAAATCTGAGGTGGGGATCATACCACCAATGCTGTTACCAAGGAGCAGTTAGCCTGCTCTTTGCTTGGGAGTACTATTTAGTTATATTATTTACTGTTGCTTCTATTCGGTGAGCAGTATTAGTTGTCTCTTTTTACCATCTTTCCCGAGAGTGGACCATACCCCAGACGGAAGAGTCTCACAACATATCCCATAAGCGGGGAGGGAGAGGGAGAGAATTTTATGTGTTGTTATTTTTACTTATTTTATGTTGTGATTCTCACTGCTCATTATATTGTGATATCAGAATTGGCGCAGCCCTTACTTCATGATCTTTGTTTTCGAAGGGTTTAGAGGGATCTCCCTTCTAGGGTTGCTGCCCATCTGTTAATTAGCGCTCACTCTTTTTTACGGTTTTCTAACAGCTACTAGACTTGGCACAAACTAGCAAAAATAATTATCCTACAATAAGGTTTAAAATATGCCTTTTGAAATACCCTTGGGTGTCTACTTTCACAAATGGTAGGCCTTTGTGGGAGGGTTTTTTTTTTTTTTTTTTTTTAAACAGTCAAATGGCTATAATGCCTCAAATTAAAACATCTTAAAATTCTACTGTAAATACTGAAATGGACAGGTCTCCTATATGGCATTGTAGCTTTACACCCTAATCCCCACTCTACATTAAAGATCTCCCTCATCGGCCCACAGGCAGGGAGGACCCGGGGAGGACCCGGGGAGCTCTAGCCAGCAGCTCCACCGGGTTCCTCTCGCGAGAACAGCAACGCTCAGATCCCACGAGAGTGAAAACTCTAACCCCGCAGGCTAGAGTTCACTCACCATTGGACCACCAGGGATAGCAGCAGCACGATCCCCCCTCCCTACAAAAAGTAAGAAGGGAGGGGGGGCTATTAACTAAACAGTACCCCCACACAATACACACACAGCGCCCTTACACATACCCATTAACAACACCCTCACCGCAGTGTGTGTGTGTATATATATATATATATATATATATATATATATATATATATATATATATATATATATATAGCGCGCGTGTGTGTTTGTGCTTTAAGGTGCACACCCTTATGCAATAGGCTGCGCACGCCTATGATTGTGGTAACACCATAATTTAAGACTGCCACTAAAAACAACCTTGTATTTACAGATTTTGCTACAATCCCATTTTTTACCCCAAGCAGGTTAAGTTTTATACAGTGAGAGTACAGAAAATATACCACCTTTATACATTTCTTGCAGATGTTTTATGATATGTCTTTTAAATGCTAAAATATAGATGAGAAGACAAAAAAAAAAAAATTATAACAGGTTGACCTGCATTTGGAATACAATTCAACACTCACTGGATTTAAAAAAAAAAAAAAAAAAAAAAAAAAAAGGAGAAGGAGAAGGAAATATACACAGCCATGTATTCCCTTTTTCTGGAATATTTGTCTTTCAATTAAAAAAATAAACAAAAACAAACAAACTTCTTTTGCAATAATTGAATAAATATAATACAGGCCAAAATGTACTTTTATTGGCAGTGTGCTGGTAAATTTTAGAGTAATTTTGTGGCTTGCTAATACTACATTGCACCCTTTTATAGTATCCCAATAGCAGATCAGGACATACAGGAGCCAATTAAGAAGCCAGAGATCATACAATTATTATTATATCTGAATTGTTTCTAAACAATGACGATGTCCCATTCACAATAGAGAGCAGTCCCCCCTACATTCAGTGTTGCTGAAGCCACATGCACGTGTTTGGATTAGAGGCAGCTCAGAGAGAATGGCTGAATCATGCGGTTTTATTAAACGTTCTATCGATCAGTCCTTGTGATAGTGTGTGATAGTAAACAAGTCAGTCAGCCTGGACACACATGATAAGCACCGACCTTACGACCGCACATGCATTTTGCACCCAGATCCCTCTATAGAATACAAAACAGCAGATGTGGAGCTTACCTCTACCTTTATACCATGTTGTGTACACCGACAGGTAGAAGACGGCAACCAAACCGAGGAATGTCACCAGGCTGCCAGTCCTGCACCTCATCTCACATAGCCCTGCCACCTCTGTCTTCACTGACCAGCTCGAGAGCCTTATGGGGCAGAGGACAGCACAACGTTACGACCCACTACTGGCAGCACTGACACGTGTTTCTGCTTCCAAGTAGTCTTTACTGCTGACGCTTAACCGTAAAAGTTATTTCCCCGAGTGTCCTTGTTTTATTTCCTTGTTTTGAGAGGACACCAGCTCAAGGTCCCAAGCAAGCAGCTGCTCACAGAGAGGAATGTATAAAAGATAGCACACCCTTATCTATACTGCTACAGTAACACCAGGCTGCCTCTTGCCTGTTCCAGAAAGTCCAAGTTCTGACCTCTCAGTGCTGCAGGTGGACTATGATGAGCTTTTGGCTTTGTCTACCACTCCTTGCTGTGTATCTGACTGATTCTGTCCTCCCCTCTACATGCACAGCTGACTGAGAGCAACTGGATGATAGTGCTGGCCCCTCCCTTGCTTCCTCTTTTCTCTTTCACCAAGACAATGATGGGGAGGTAATGCAATCTGCTTGTTCTGTGTCATATAGCCGCAGGTATAATCTGTATGTAAAGAGCACAGCTGGCTAAGCACAGCTGGCTAAGCTATATAAAAATAATAATAATAATAATAATATAGGGCTAAAAAAAAAAACAAATTAAACTTAATGAGTTTTCAAAAGCAATACCATATTTAAAATCTATGCTTTATTCCATAAATGCTTTTATTTCCTGTGCACTTGTCTATAAAAGTCCCACAGCTGTGTTACTTTCTTCAGGACAGAAGTATCTGGCACGCAGGGTTGTCACTAGTGATGTGGCGAACATAAAATTTTCGGTTCACGAACGGCGAACGCGAACTTCTGCAAACGATCGCGAACCGGGCGAAGCACCATAGACTTCAATGGGCAGGCGAATTTTAAAACCCACAGGGACTCTTTCTGGCCACAATAGTGATGGAAAAGTTGTTTCAAGGGGACTAACACCTGGACTGTGGCATGCCGGAGGGGGATCCATGGCAAAACTCCCATGGAAAATAACACAGTTGATGCAGAGTCTGGTTTTCATCCATAAAGGGCATAAATCACCTAACATTCCTAAATCACAATGGATATGGATTGACATATGACATATTGACACCTTGACATATGGATTGACACCTGTCCTCAGAAACCCTGATACACACTGACACAGAGCAGAATAGGGACTGTTCCCCCTACATAGGGTCACTTGGCAGATATGGATTGACACCTGTCCTCAGAGACCCTGATACACACTGACACAGAGCAGAATAGGGACTGTTCCCCCTACATAGGGTCACTTGGCAGATATGGATTGACACCTATCCTAATGATCCCTGATACACACTGACACAGAGCAGAATAGGGACTGTTCCCCCTTACATAGGGTCACTTGGCAGATATGAATTGACACCTGTCCTCAGAGACCCTGATACACACTGACACAGAGCAGAATAGGGACTGTCCCCCCTACATAGGGTCACTATGCAGATATGGATTGACACCTATCCTAATGATCCCTGATACACACTGACATAGAGCAGAATAGGGACTGTTCCCCCTACATAGGGTCACTTGGCAGATATGGATTGACACCTGTCCTCAGGGACCCTGATACACACTGACACAGAGCAGAATAGGGACTGTTCCTCCTACATAGGGTCACTTGGCAGATATGGATTGACACCTGTCCTCAGGGACCCTGATAAACACTGACACAGAGCAGAATAGGGACTGTTCCCCCTACATAGGGTCACTTGGCAGATATGGATTGACACCTGTCTTCAGAGGCCCTGATACACACTGACACAGAGCAGAATAGGGACTGTTCCCCCTACATAGGCTCACTTGGCAGATATGGATTGACACCTATCCTCAGAGACCCTGATACACACTGACACAGAGCAGAATAGGGACTGTTCCCCCTACATAGGGTCACTTGGCAGATATGGATTGACACCTATCCTAATGATCCCTGATACACACTGACACAAAGCAGAATAGGGACTGTTCCCCCTACGTAGGGTCACTTGGCAGATATGGATTGACACCTATCCTACAGGGAGTGCAGAATTATTAGGCAAGTTGTATTTTTAAGGATTAATTTTATTATTGAACAACAACCATGTTCTCAATGAACCCAAAAAACTCATTAATATCAAAGCTGAATATTTTTGGAAGTAGTTTTCAGTTTGTTTTTAGTTATAGCTATTTTAGGGGGATATCTGTGTGTGCAGGTGACTATTACTGTGCATAATTATTAGGCAACTTAACAAAAAACAAATATATACCCATTTCAATTATTTATTTTTACCAGTGAAACCAATATAACATCTCAACATTCACAAATATACATTTCTGACATTCAAAAACATAACAAAAACAAATCAGTGACCAATGTAGCCACCTTTATTTGCAAGGACACTCAAAAGCCTGCCATCCATGGATTCTGTCAGTGTTTTGATCTGTTCACCATCAACATTGCGTGCAGCAGCAACCACAGCCTCCCAGACACTGTTCAGAGAGGTGTACTGTTTTCCCTCCTTGTAAATCTCACATTTGATGATGGACCACAGGTTCTCAATGGGGTTCAGATCAGGTGAACAAGGAGGCCATGTCATTAGATTTTCTTCTTTTATACTCTTTCTTGCCAGCCACGCTGTGGAGTACTTGGACGCGTGTGATGGAGCATTGTCCTGCATGAAAATCATGTTTTTCTTGAAGGATGCAGACTTCTTCCTGTACCACTGCTTGAAGAAGGTGGCAGTAGGACTGGGAGTTGAGCTTGACTCCATCCTCAACCCGAAAAGGCCCCACAAGCTCATCTTTGATGATACCAGCCCAAACCAGTACTCCACCTCCACCTTGCTGGCGTCTGAGTCGGACTGGAGCTCTCTGCCCTTTACCAATCCATCCATCTGGCCCATCAAGACTCACTCTCATTTCATCAGTCCATAAAACCTTAGAAAAATCAGTCTTGAGATATTTCTTGGCCCAGTCTTGACGTTTCAGCTTGTGTGTCTTGTTCAGTGGTGGTCGTCTTTCAGCCTCTTACCTTGGCCATGTCTCTGAGTATTGCACACCTTGTGCTTTTGGGCACTCCAGTGATGTTGCAGCTCTGAAATATGGCCAAACTTGTGGCAAGTGGCATCTTGGCAGCTGCACGCTTGACTTTTCTCAGTTCATGGGCAGTTATTTTGTGCCTTGTTTTCTCCACACGCTTCTTGCGACCCTGTTGACTATTTTGAATGAAACGCTCGATTGTTCGATGATCACGCTTCAGAAGCTTTGCAATTTTAAGAGTGCTGCATCCCTCTGCAAGATATCTCACTATTTTTGACTTTTCTGAGCCTGTCAAGTCCTTCTTTTGACCCATTTTGCCAAAGGAAAGGAAGTTGCCTAATAACTATGCACACCTGATATAGGGTGTTGATGTCATTAGACCACACCCCTTCTCGTTACAGAGATGCACATCACCTAATATGCTTAATTGGTAGTAGGCTTTCGAGCCTATACAGCTTGGAGTAAGACAACATGCATAAAGAGGATGATGTGGTCAAAATACTCATTTGCCTAATAATTCTGCACTCCCTGTAATGATCCCTGATACACACTGACACAGAGCAGAATAGGGACTGTCCCCCCTACATAGGGTCACTATGCAGATATGGATTGACACCTATCCTAATGATCCCTGATACACACTGACACAGAGCAGAATAGGGACTGTTCCCCCTTACATAGGGTCACTTGGCAGATATGAATTGACACCTGTCCTCAGAGACCCTGATACACACTGACACAGAGCAGAATAGGGACTGTTCCCCCTACATAGGGTCACTTGGCAGATATGGATTGACACCTGTCTTCAGAGGCCCTGATACACACTGACACAGAGCAGAATAGGGACTGTTCCCCCTACATAGGCTCACTTGGCAGATATGGATTGACACCTATCCTCAGAGACCCTGATACACACTGACACAGAGCAGAATAGGGACTGTTCCCCCTACATAGGGTCACTTGGCAGATATGGATTGACACCTATCCTAATGATCCCTGATACACACTGACACAAAGCAGAATAGGGACTGTTCCCCCTACGTAGGGTCACTTGGCAGATATGGATTGACACCTATCCTAATGATCCCTGATACACACTGACACAGAGCAGAATAGGGACTGTTCCCCCTACATAGGGTCACTTGGCAGATATGGATTGACACCTGTCCTCAGGGACCCTGATACACACTGACACAGAGCAGAATAGGGACTGTTCCTCCTACATAGGGTCACTTGGCAGATATGGATTGACACCTGTCCTCAGGGACCCTGATAAACACTGACACAGAGCAGAATAGGGACTGTTCCCCCTACATAGGGTCACTTGGCAGATATGGATTGACACCTGTCTTCAGAGGCCCTGATACACACTGACACAGAGCAGAATAGGGACTGTTCCCCCTACATAGGCTCACTTGGCAGATATGGATTGACACCTATCCTCAGAGACCCTGATACACACTGACACAGAGCAGAATAGGGACTGTTCCCCCTACATAGGGTCACTTGGCAGATATGGATTGACACCTATCCTAATGATCCCTGATACACACTGACACAAAGCAGAATAGGGACTGTTCCCCCTACGTAGGGTCACTTGGCAGATATGGATTGACACCTATCCTAATGATCCCTGATACACTGACACAGAGCAGAATAGGGACTGTTCCCCCTACATAGGGTCACTTGGCAGATATGGATTGACACCTGTCCTCAGGGACCCTGATACACACTGACACAGAGCAGAATAGGGACTGTTCCTCCTACATAGGGTCACTTGGCAGATATGGATTGACACCTGTCCTCAGGGACCCTGATAAACACTGACACAGAGCAGAATAGGGACTGTTCCCCCTACATAGGGTCACTTGGCAGATATGGATTGACACCTGTCTTCAGAGGCCCTGATACACACTGACACAGAGCAGAATAGGGACTGTTCCCCCTACATAGGGTCACTTGGCAGATATGGATTGACACCTATCCTAACGATCCCTGATACACACTGACACAGAGCAGAATAGGGACTGTTCCCCCTACATAGGGTCACTTGGCAGATATGGATTGACACCTATCCTAACGATCCCTGATACACACTGACACAGAGCAGAATAGGGACTGTTCCCCCTACATAGGGTCACTTGGCAGATATGGATTGACACCTGTCCTCGGGGACCCTGATACACACTGGCACAGAGCAGAATAGGGACTGTTCCTCCTACATAGGGTCACTTGGCAGATATGGATTGACACCTGTCCTCAGGGACCCTGATACACACTGACACCAGGGCCGGATTAACATAGGGGCTGATGGAGCTGCAGCTCCAGGCCCAGGCCCATGGAATAGGCCCATTTAACCCCTTAAGGACACATGACATGTCTGACATGTCATGATTCCCTTTTATTCTAGAAGTTTGGTCCTTAAGGGGTTAAAAAATTTTTTATTTTTTTTACACACTACTCTTAGGTGTGCCACCTGACTGGTATTTTACTGGCACAGCTGGTATTTGAGGCTGCCTGGCCAGTACCAGAATTGAAGTAATACCGGCAATACAAATGCAGGTATTTTTCTCAGTATAAACACACAGAGAGTTCAGACAGCAGCTCTACAGCTCAGGTAAGTAAGGGATGGGGGGAAAGGCAGCAGGGAGACATGGGGACACTGAGACACTAGCGGACACTGAGAAACTAGGGGACACATGGGGACACAGACACTAGGGGATACTGGGTGACCTGGGGACACTGAGACACTTGGGGACACTGGAAAACATGGGGACACTGAGACACTAGAGGATACTGGGAGAAATGGGGACACTGAGACACATGGGGACACTGTGAGACCTAGGGACATTGGGAGGCACTGAGACATTGGGACACGGAGACACTAGGGACACAGTGTCCCCATGTCTCCCAGTGTCCCCGAGTCTCCCATCGTCTGTGTCCCCATGTCTCAGTGTCCTTAGTGTCTCAGTGTCCCCATGTCTCCCAGTTTCCCCTAGTCTCCCAGTGTCTGTGTCCCCATGTCTCCCAGTTTCCCAAGTGACTCAGTGTCTCCATGTCTGCCAGTGTCCCCAAGTGTCTCAGTGCTCCATGTCTCCCAGTGTCCCCAAGTGTCTCAGTGCCCCATGTCTCCCAGTGTCCCCAAGTGTCTCAATGTCCCCGGGTCTTTCAGTGACACTGCGAGACTAGGGGACTGGGCGACATGGGGATACTGACACTGTGATAAATAGGGACACTGATAGACTGGGTGACTTGCGAGACTGGGAGACAGGGAGACACTGGGAGCAATCCATCTATACAGCAGAATCAAACTGTGAGTAGTTTGTTGGTGATTTTACAGAATTTTCTCTTATGTCACTCCCTGTGATTTACATCATGTGATGTCACGCATAACTAATTAATTATACAAATGTATAAGGCTGGTGTTTTTTTCCAAGAAAGGTGGCAACCCTAACTATTCTTCACATACTCTTGCTTAAAGGAACACTATAGGGTCAGGAATACAATCATGTATTTATTATTTCCTTGTTATGTTAAAACCACCATTTAGCCCCCCTGACCCCCTCTTGCCTCCTTAAATATAGTAAACTCTTACTTGTATTCAAGTCTGCAGCTGCTGGCTCTGTCCCTGTCTGCCTCTGAACTGACTCTGTCTGCTGACATCATCAGAAGTGGTGGTCTGACCAAATTACAATGCTTACCCGTAGGATTTGGCTGAGACTGCCAACTAGGAAGATCAGGGGCAGAGCCAGCACAAGTCAAACATAGCCCTGGCCAATCAGAATCTCCTCATGAAGATACATTGATTCAATGCATCTATATGAGGAAAGCTCAGTGTCTGCATGCAGAGGGTGGAGACACTGAATGGCAGTGCTGCACACTAGGCAGTACTGCCCCAGGAGGCACTTCTAGCAGCTATCTAAGGGGTGGCCATCAGAGTTATTTTCTCTGAAAAGACAGTGTTTACTGCAAAAAGCCTAGAGGGAATGATTCTACTTACCAGAACAAATACAATAAGCTGTAGTTGTTCTGGTGACTATAGTGTCCCTTTAAGTTTGGAAGCTTAAGAGGAATGCATGGGAACAAAACTTGTGTGGACTGGCTGACAATAAAATTAGTTTAGATAATGCAGACTTTGGTCTCTCTAACACGGTGGCATGTCCCCTTTCTTCTACACTCACCACATACACCTTTTCTCTGTCCCAGACTATATACCAGGAACTTCTGCCTGCTAGTAAGATGATAAGGAGACAAGTGGACATGTGAATGCTAGGGGACAGTCCTTAGTAAGCGTGGAGTGGGCGCATCATTTGATGCATTTATGTCAAGCTCAGGGTGCTGCCTGCATAGTATGCCCTTAGTTGGACAGCCTGAATCATTGGCAGGCAGTCTGACATGCATTCATACCAGGCTGGCCTTCCAATTCTTTGGACAAACATGCCCCCTTTTTGGGCATGTTCAACCCTTTTGCCAGGTCTGGTCACACGCTTCGTGCCAGTGGCACACTCTTACTCTGCACATTGACTTCCTGCTTCACTGGACATTGCTGTTAGGGGATATGGATTACTTGAAAGATGTAAGCATAAATTAGAGAGAGATTAGCATAGAGTATGTGTTTTCGTATAGCTGCATCCTTTTTTTGGAGTTTCCCTCCAACACCATCTCCATCAGATACATGATGCTTGGGAGGTATGATTGTTTTAGTGTTTTTGGTCGATAAGATTCTGTAAATAGGCCCATCATAATTGTCAACACCAGGCCCACTGGGCTCTTAATCTGGCCCTGACTGACACAGAGCAGAATAGGGACTGTTCCTCCTACATAGGGTCACCATTTTTAGCCCAAGGCAGCTCATCTCATCAGGCCTTTTTTAGTCGAATGTATCGCCCACTGTCAGTCCCTTCGGGATCCATCCCTCATTCATCTTAATAAAGGTGAGGTAATCTAGACTTTTTTGACCTAGGCGACTTCTCTTCTCAGTGACAATACCTCCTGCTGCACTGAAGGTCCTTTCTGACAGGACACTTGAAGCGGGGCAGGCCAGAAGTTCTATCGCAAATTGGGATAGCTCAGGCCACAGGTCAAGCCTGCACACCCAGTAGTCAAGGGGTTCATCGCTCCTCAGAGTGTCGATATCTGCAGTTAAGGCGAAGTAGTCTGCTACCTGTCGGTCGAGTCGTTCTCTGAGGGTGGATCCCGAAGGGCTGTGGCGATGCGTAGGACTTAAAAAGCTCCGCATGTCCTCCATCAACAACACGTCTTTAAAGCGTCCTGTCCTTGCTGGCGTGGTCGTGGGAGGAGGAGGATTACTTTCACCTCTTCCCCTGTTAGATTCCCGTTGTGCTGTGACATCACCCTTATACGCTGTGTAAAGCATACTTTTTAATTTATTTTGCAAATGCTGCATACTTTCCAACTTGTTGTAATTTGGTAACATTTCAGCCACTTTCTGCTTATGCCGGGGGTCTAGTAGCAAGGACACCCAGTACAGGTCGTTCTCCTTCAGCCTTTTTATACGAGGGTCCCTCAACAGGTACGACAGCATGAAAGACCCCATTTGCACAAGGTTGGATGCCGAGCTACTCATTTCCCGTTCCTCCTCCTCACTGATGTCATTGAAGGTATGTTCTTCCCCCCAGCCACGTACAACACCACGGGTACCAGATAGGTGACAACGAGCACCCTCGGATGCCTGTTGTGGTTGGTCTTCCTCCTCCTCCTCAAAGCCACATTCCTCCTCTGACTCCTTTTCCTCACAATCCTCTTCCAGCGTTGCTGCAGGTCCAGCAAGCGATGCTGATAAGGCTGTTTCTGGTGGTGATGGTGACCACAACTCTTCCTCTTCCTCTTCACGCTCATCTATGGCCTGATCCAGCACTCTTCGCAGGGCACGCTCCAGGAAGAAAACAAATGGTATGATGTCGCCCTCGGTGCGACTGACTAGGTTTGTCACCTCCTCAAAAGGACGCATGAGCCTACAGGCATTGCGCATGAGCGTCCAGTAACGAGGCAAAAAAATTCCCAGTTCCCCAGAGGCTGTCCTAGCACCCCTGTCATACAAATATTCATTAACGGCTTTTTCTTGTTGGAGCAAGCGGTCGAACATTAGGAGTGTTGAATACCAACGTGTCGGGCTGTCGCAAATCAAGCGCCTCACTGGCATGTTGTTTCGCCGCTGGATATCTGCAAAGTGCGCCATGGCCGTGTAGCAACGCCTGAAATGGCCACACACCTTCCTGGCCTGCTTCAGGATGTCCTGTAAGCCTGTGTACTTATGCAAAAAGCGTTGTACGATCAGATTACACACATGTGCCATGCACGGCACATGTGTCAACTTGCCCAACTTCAACGCCGCCAACAAATTTGTTCCGTTGTCACAAACCACTTTGCCCATATCCAGTTGCTGCGGAGTCAGCCACTTTTCCACCTGTGCATTCAGGGCGGACAGGAGTGCTTGTCCGGTGTGACTCTCTGCTTTCAAGCAAGTCAAACCCAAGACGGCGTGACACTGCCGTATCCGGGATGTGGAATAGTACCTGGTGAGCCGGGGGGGTGCCGTTGGTGTGGAGCAAGACGCAGCAGCAGAAGAGGACTCAGCCGAGGAGGTTATGGAAGAGGATGGAGTAGGAGGAGTAGAGGAGGTGGCAGCAGGCCTGCCTGCAAGTCGTGGCGGTGTCACCAACTCCTCTGCAGAGCCACGCATTCCATGCTTGGCAGCCGTCAGCAGGTTTACCCAATGCTCAGTGTAGGTGATATACCTGCCCTGACCATGCTTTGCAGACCAGGTATCAGTGGTCAGATGGACCCTTGCCCCAACACTGTGTGCCAGACATGCCATTACTTCCTTTTGCACAATCGAGTACAGGTTGGGGATTGCCTTTTGTGCAAAGAAATTTCGGCCGGGTACCTTCCACTGCGGTATCCCAATAGCCACAAATTTTTTGAACGCCTCAGACTCCACCAGCTTGTATGGTAAAAGCTGGCGGGCTAATAGTTCAGACAAGCCAGCTGTCAGACGCTGGGCAAGGGGGTGACTTTTTGACATTGGCTTCTTACGCTCAAACATGTCCTTGACAGACACCTGACTGTGGGCAGATGAGCGGGAACTGCTCAAGGCGAGAGACGGAGTGGCGGATGGTTGAGAGGGGGCAAGGAGGACAGCAGTGGTTGACGTGGCTGAAGATGCTGGACCAGGAGGAGGATGGCGGCTTTGAGTTTGTGTGCTGCTTGTACTTATGTGTTGATCCCATAGGCGTTTGTGATGTGCGATCATGTGCCTACGCAAAGCAGTTGTACCTAGGTGGGTGTTGGACTTCCCACGACTCAGTTTCTTTTGGAACAGGTTGCAAATGGCATCGCTGTTATCAGAGGCAGACACACAAAAAAAATGCCACACTGCTGAGCTCTGCAATGACGGCATTCTGGTGGTGGACACAGCATGCGTTGATTGGCATGCTGTCGGGCTGAACCCGGGTGCCGATGCATGCTGTCTGACTGTGCCACTAGCTCCTTGCGACGACCCCCCCTGCTTCCAACTCGTCTCCTCCTCCTCTCTGTCTCCCCATCTGAACTTTCGCCCTGTTCTTCTTCTTGCCGAGCGGGCACCCACGTGACATCCATGGACGCATCGTCATCATCAACCGCTTCACTTGTATCTGACAACTCAGCAAAGGAAGCAGCAGCGGGTACAACATCATCATCATCACACCGTACGTCCATGTGTGTAATGCTGCCTGACTGAGACATATCCCTGTTATCTACATCCTCTGGCAATAATGGTTGCGCATCACTCATTTCTTCAAACGGATGTGTAAATAACTCCTCTGACAGATAAAGTGAAGCGGCTGTGGTGCTAGAATTGGTGGTGGCGGCAGGTGGGTGAGTGGTATCTTGAGAGGTGCCCAACTAAGCTGGAGGAGGATGGTGCGTCAAGGTTCCGAGCGGAAGCTGTAGAAGATTGGGTGTCCTGTGTTAGCCAGCCAACTATGTCCTCAGAACTTTTCAAGTTCAGGGTACGTGGCCTCTGAAAATTGGGCATTATCCTAGGGCAATAGGGAATCACAGCACCACGACCACGACGGCCCCTGCGGGGTGGCCTGCCTCTGCCTGTCTTTTTTTTGGATTAGTGGTACTATGCGTGCAAGCTACTGTGAGACCAGATATGAGTGGCACTGTGCACTGGCAGAGGTTGGCAGAGTACACGCTGTAGGCCTGACACACCCGATGAAGACAACTAACTGCTATTCAATCTATAACAGTGAAAAACGTTTTGGGGTTTTAAATGCACGCTATTGTGACACCAGATATGAGTGGCAATGTGCACTGGCAGAGGTTGGCAGAGTACACGCTGTAGGCCTGACACACCCGCTTTAAGACAACTAACTGCTATTCAATCTATAACAGTGGGAAAAGTTTTTTGGTTTTTAAATGCAATCTATTGCGACACCAGCTAAGAGTGGCAATGTGCACTGGCAGAGGTTGGCAGAGTACACGCTGTAGGCCTGACACACCCGCTTGAAGACAACTAACTGCTATTCAATCTATAACAGTGAAAAAAGTTTTTTGGTTTTAAATGCACGCTATTGTGACACCAGATATTAGTGGCAATGTGCACTTGCAGAGGTTGGCAGAGTACACGCTGTAGGCCTGACACACCCGCTTGAATACAAGTAACTGCTATTCAATCTATAACAGTGAAAAAAGTTTTTTGGTTTTAAATGCACGCTATTGTGACACCAGATATGAGTGGCAATGTGCACTCGCAGAGGTTGGCAGAGTACATGCTGTAGGCCTGACACACAGACGCTTGCAGACAACTAACTGCTATTCAATCTATTACAGTGAAAAAAAAGTCTTTGGGTTTTTAAATGCACGCTATTGTGCCACCAGATATGAGTGGCACTGTGCACTAGCAGAGTACACGCTGTTGGCCTGACATACAGACGCTTGCAGACAACTAAGTGCTATTTAATCTATAACAGTGAAAAAAGTTTTTTTTTTTTTTAAATGCACGCTATTGTGCCACCAGATATGAGTGGCACTGTGCACTAGCAGAGTACACGCTGTTGGCCTGACATACAGACGCTTGCAGACAACTAAGTGCTATTTAATCTATAACAGTGAAAAAAGTTTTTTTTTTTTTAAATGCACGCTATTGTGCCACCAGATATGAGTGGCACTGTGCACTGGCAGAGTACACGCTGTTGGCCTGACACACAGACGCTTGCAGACAACTAACTGCTATTCAATCTATAACAGTGAAAAAAGTTTTTTGTTTTTAAATGCACGCTATTGTGACACCAGATATGAGTGGCACTGTGTACTGGCAGAGGTTGGCAGAGTACATTCTGTAGGCGTGACACACCCGCTTGAAGACAACTAACTGCTATTCAATCTATAACAGTGAAAAAAAATTTTGGGTTTTTAAATGCAATCTATTGCGACACCAGCTAAGAGTGGCAATGTGCACTGGCAGAGGTTGGCAGAGTACACGCTGTAGGCCTGACACACCCGCTTGAAGACAAGTAACTGCTATTCAATCTATAACAGTGAAAAACGTTTTTTGGTTTTAAATGCACGTTATTGTGACACCAGATATGAGTGGCAATGTGCACTGGCAGAGGTTGGCAGAGCACACGCTGTAGGCCTGACACACCCGCTTGAAGACAACTAACTGCTATTCAATCTATAACAGTGAAAAATGTTTTTGGGTTTTAAATGCACGCTATTGTGACACCAGATATGAGTGGCAATGTGCACTGGCAGAGGTTGGCAGAGTACACGCTGTAGGCCTGACACACCCGCTTGAAGACAAGTAACTGCTATTCAATCTGTTACAGTGAAAAAAAAGTTTTGGGGTTTTTAAATGCACACTATTGTGCCACCAGATATGAGTGGCACTGTGAGAGGTTGGCAGAGTACATGCTGTAGGCGTGACACACAGACGCTTGCAGACAACTAACTGCTATTCAATCTATTACAGTGAAAAAAAATGTTTTGTTTTTAAATGCACGCTATTGTGACACCAGATATGAGTGGCACTGTGCACTGGCAGAGGTTGGCAGAGTACATGCTGTAGGCGTGACACACAGACGCTTGCAGACAACTAACTGCTATTCAATCTATTACAGTGAAAAAAAATTTTTTGTTTTTAAATGCAAGCTATTATGACACCAGATATGAGTGGTGGCACTGGGCAAGTGGGCACAGTATCCACTGTGAGCCTGTCACAGAAGCTGGCAGGCAGGCAGGCAACTGCAATTAGATTACACACAAAAAAAAAAAGCAGACTGATATTCTAGCCCTAAAAAGAGCTTTTTGGGGTGCTGTCCTTACAGCAGAGATCAGATGAGTCCTTCAGGACTGTAGTGGACACTGAATACACTAGCCTAGCTATACATTTCCCTATCAAATGAGCAGCAGCTACACATTCCCTCCTCTATCTAAGAATGCAGCTTCAGAATGAATCTAAAATGGATGCTGTACAGGAGGTGGGAGGGTCTGGAAGGGAGGGTCTGCTGCTGATTGGCTGGAATGTGTCTGCTGACTGTGAGGCACAGGGTCAAAGTTTAGTCAATGATGACGAATAGGGGGCGGATCGAACCGCGCATGTGTTCACCCTCCGTGGCGAACGCGAACACGCTATGTTCGCCAGGAACTATTCGCCAGCGAACAGTTCGGTACATCACTACTGTCTGCCTTTGCCACTATCTTATGAAGCTACAATGCCATAAAAAAGGCCAGGCTATTTAAATTTGTATGGCTAGAATTTTCACAGATGGATTTGATTGGTCTATGTCTCATTTTGGGGTATTATAGCAGATTGATTGTTCTAATAACCCCACAAAGGCATGTCATTTATGAAAATAGACATTCCGGGGTATCTCATATGTAAAATATTGTGCCTTAACATGTCGCCATTTTATCACCATTATATGTCAAAATTGGAGATAAAGGGGCGGAGCCGGGCTTCCATGCAGAGCAGACGTGCTGTGCCTGAGCTCCCTAGAGATTAATTGTTTTTGAGGTGATATCTCCCCATATACAACCAGCGACTTTCAAAAAGGGGCACTCTCTGCGCTAGGGAACTTATGCTGACTACCCTGAACTTCAAATCGAGATTATACCCCACCGGGGATCGGGTTTCTCAGTTGCGGCCTACTGCTCATGGAGCAGGGGAGAAGCGGCTGATCTCCTCGCTCCTCAGCCTCTGGAGCAGCTCTGCGGCACTCCTGCTCCTAGTCACCCCCCCCCCCCATGACCAGCGGGGTCACCACTGGAGGAACCACTGCAGACTACTGAGCAGACAGAGTACTCCACGCGGCAAACTGCTAAAGCACTGCCTACACTGAGCATCCAAGATGGCGACTGCTGCACCATCAGGCACACAAAACCTACACGTACTTGATAAGCCATGCAGCATCCCCATAGAACTTACCCTGCAGCACCTGGATGCCATTTACCAGAACTTCTGGCTGAGGCTCAAGGAATGCACCCGAGCTACTGTGGCAGAGCAGCGGAGGGTCGCAGACAGCAACAAGCCGCCGAAGCTGAAGGTAGCTCCTCCGAGCGACATTGCCAAGCAAGCACTTAACCACAAAGGTGTCCGCATGCCCACGCCGAGAACACCTCGAGGCTCTAACACCAAGCATCCACCGTTAAAGTGACGGATCACCCACCAAAGACGGCGTATCACAGCCGGACCCACTGCTAGCCCCAGGGGCAGAGTGGACCTGATTCCGAAGCAGACCATGACCCTTGCGCGGGGTACAACGGCCATCACACGGACCTGGGATGGGAGGAGAGTCTAACCCGCAACGTTGAGTCTCACTGTGATTCTCCTGTAAACACGATGAACTTACCGACTATGGTAGTCGGCTAACTTTCGCTGCCTCATTAGGTGCTGGCCTGCTGCCTTACCACCACGTCCATGCAGATCGAGTGGACACTGTCTTGTGTTATTTTATTTTTTATTTTGCATTAACCTCTTTGATTTAAGATAGGAGTATTAGGTCGATTATGTGCTCCATTTCGGTGGCCTTTACTTGGTCTTATAGCTTGAACCCACCATCAGAACATATTCCACACTCCCCATGTCTATACCATCTCTTTCTGTATACTTACAGCTGTCTTGTTTAATATTTAGACATGAATGTATAGCCTGACAAGAGTTAATGGTTTACTTTAACAAGCATCAGTGTGATCATAGCTCATGTTTTATCAGCAAAGAATATGCTCCTTTTTTGTTTTTATATTTCACAAAGCCTCAGTGGCAGTTTTAAGCCAACCTGTTTCTCACAAACCTCATGGTTAACCAATACATAGCGTTTATCTGATTAGCCTGCTAGTATCATATAGACATGCATGTTCTGCCAGTGTTCTTTCTATTCTTGTTCTTCCTTTAAAATGAGGGTCCGATGCTATACATACGACATAAAATATGCACTGATTTAAAGAGCATATGTCTGTTTTCTCCTTTTGTTTTGTCTCAAATGATAAATGTACCAGCTCCCTCATATATACTCTTATACTTTAAAAAACGTGCAGTATCATTACACGTCCTGCAGCTGTATAGATATGTCATTGAAATGACTGCAAATGCTGTTGGGGCATTGCATGCTTGATTGTACCGTTATGCACGTCAAAAATAAAGAATTGAAGAAAAAAAAATTGGAGATAAAAAATGTTGTTGTTGCATTTTTTACTTATGCATTCCATTTGTACTGGGCATTTTGTACCGTATATACTCGAGTATAAGCCGACCCGAATATAAGCCGAGGCCCCTAATTTTACCCAAAAAAACTGTGAAAACGTATTGACTCGAGTATAAGACTAGGGTGGGAAATGCAGCAGCTACTGGTAAATTTCTAAATAAAATTAGATCCTAAAAAAAATATTTTAATTGAATATTTATTTACAGTGTGTGTATAATGAATGCAGTGTGAGTGTATGAATGCAGTGTGTGTATGAGTGCAGCGTGTGTGTATGAGTGCAGCGTGTGTGTATGAGTGCAGTGTGTGTGTATGAGTGCAGTGTGTGTGTATGAATGCAGTGTGTGTGTATGAATGCAGTGTGTGTGTATGAGTGCAGTGTGTGTGTATGAATGCTGTGTGTGTGTATGAATGCTGTGTGTGTGTATGAATGCTGTGTGTGTGCATGAATGCAGTGTGTGTGTATGAGTGCAGTGTGTGTGTGTATGAGTGGTGTGTGTGTGTGTTGCAGAGCCCTGGTGGAGGGTGGGCAATTTATTTTTATTTATTTTTTTATTATTATTATTATTTATTATTATTTAATTTAATTTAATTATTATTATTTTATTATTATTTAATTTAAATATTATTATAATTTTTTATTATTACTATATAGTTTTTTCGTCCCCCCTCCGTGCTTGATATATGGCAGGGAGGGGGGCTCTCCTTCCCTGGTGGTCCAGTGGCATTGGCAGTTCAGTGGGGGCTGTCAGAGCTGTAACTTACCTCTCCTGCAGCTCCTGTCAGCTCCCTCCTCCTCCGCGCTGTCCGGTCAGCGGCTCTCGCGAGATTTACACTGGGAGCTGACCGAGGTGCTGAACGGACGGCGTGGAGGAGGAGGGGGCTGACAGGAGCTGCAGGAGAGGTAAGTGACAGCTCTGACAGCCCCCACAGCCCCTGTCTGTATTATGGCAATGTAAATTGCCATAATACAGACTATTGACTCGAGTATAAGCCGAAAAATGTGCTGAAAAACTCGGCTTATACTCGAGTATATACGGTATATTTCATATGATCCACTGCTATCATCTCTCCTCCCTCCAAATTATGCTCAGCTAGATCCTTTGAGTAAAACAATGCCCAAATGTATGCCTTTGGCACTATTTCGTGAAGCTACAGTGTCATATAGGAAACCTGATCATTTCGTTTTTTACAGTAGAATTTTGATGAGCCTATGTTTCAATTTGGGGCATTATAGCAATTGGACTGTTCAATATGGCATATATTGTGCCTTACTATGCCACCATTTCTACACCATTTTATATCAAAGTTTGTGTGAAATTTAGTTTTTTGCATTTAATTTTTTACATACATATTACATTTGTGCTGGGTGTTTTGTGTCTTTGATATCTGCCACTATGATCAAACCCTCAAATTATGCTCAGCTAACTCTTCTGAGTGAGACAATAGCCCACATGTAGTCTTTGGCACTATTTCATGAAGCTACAGTGCCATATATGAGACATGGCCATTTCAGTTTTTATAGTAGAATTTTGAGACACAGTTTTGATTGGTCTAAGTCTCAGTTTGGGGTCTTACAGCAGGTTGCTAATTCAAACTACCCGATTTCTTAAAGAAGACACCCCAGGGTATTTTAAAAGGCAACTTTTGAATCTTAGCATAGGATCATTATTTTGCTAATTCGTACCACATCTAGTAGTAATAAGCATTTGTTTCTGCCCTTTTGACACACACTTTGACACTTTGTATATTTTGCAAACCTTATGTGGGGACATACTAAAAGGAATGACAGATTGGAATGCCCATAGACTTTAACAAGGCAGTGGAATGCCCATAGAGAATAATGGACATAAAAGGAATGCCCATAGAGAATAATGGAAACAAAAGATTTCAATTAGAGACAAAACTATTACACATATGAAATAAATCTTTTGCCACAATACTCTCCAGATTCAGTGTCAATTTTTGAAATTGAGATTAAGTGGGATTATCATTGTTTTCTATGGAATGACAATGGTGAATGACTAAAGAGAATGCCCATAGACTATAATGGGAGGCAACACATAAACTCATTTGCAGGTAAATCTGTGTAATGTAGCAAATTCATCTTTAGCACAGGTGTTCCCCAAGTACAGCAGTAGATTGTAAAATTAAAAGTAACTGGGATTATAGCTCTTTTCTATGGAATGACAGGTAAATGATGCAATGGAATGCCCATAGACTATAATGGGAAGCAATATGTGACTTGGAATCTGAACCGTGAAACATATCAAGTAAATCTTTTGCAGGCATACTCTGCGAGTTCAGTGGCAATTTTTGAAATTGAGATTAAGTGGGATTATCATTGTTTTCTATGGAATGACAATGGTGAATGACTAAAGAGAATGCCCATAGACTATAATGGGAGGCAACATATAAACTCATTTGCAGGTAAATCTGTGTTATGTAGCAAATTCATCTTTACCACAGGTGTTCCCCAAGTACATCAGTAGATTGTAAAATGAAAAGTAACTGGGATTATAGCTCTTTTCTATGGAATGACAGGTAAATGAATTTAAAAGAATGTAAGAATTTAAGAAAACATTACCTACTACATTACTTGGGTAATGAAAGTTTACATCGTGAAGTATGCCATGGGAACAGTAAACTATCCAACAAAAGTTTTGTTTCCACAATGAAAAGTGCCATCACAGAAATAAAGGAGTCTGTGCAACAGAGAGAGCCAATGAGCACTTACAAACATTTACTAAGCCAATATTCATACCGTGGATCTAACAAGCACATGAGTGTTGACCGGCCCAGAAACTTAAAACAGGTACAAAATTTCTCCTATCAGGAAAAGAAGAAGAAAAGAGTCTGCAATGATGAAATATTTAGTCTGCTTGAACTGGCAGTTCACCTTGATGATTATATAAAAAAGGTAACAATTTTTCCAAATCTTGCAGTTTCATTTGGGCACCCAGACATGTTAAGTAAAGCTCGGAAACTTATTTCTATATCAAATCAAGATGCTTCATTGCCACAACTGTTATCCTATGATACCACATTTAATGTTGGTGACTTTTATCTCTCAACATTTGTGATGATAAATATTACTTTAATTGGTAACCCCATTTTTCCTGTTGCTTTTCTTCTACATGAAAGAAAATTTACAGCTTGCCATAGAGAATTTTTATGTGACATTCTAAACTGTTTGGATGGGTGCAAGATTACATGCATTCCCTTTGTTACTGACAGAGAAAGGGGTATTGCAGAACCTCTCCAGACATATTTTCCAAACATACCTCATTTATACTGCACAAACCATATTTTGAGAGATATAGATGCCTGGATAAGAAAGCATGGGGGAAAAAAAGATGATTTAAAAGTGTTAAAGGACAACATAACACAGATGATTGATGCAGAATCTCTTTCAATGTTTGACCGTCTTTACAATTTGTTCAGACTAAAATGGAGCAAAGAATTTATAGATTATTTTGAAAGACAACTAAAGGATTGCATCTCAAAATATTCTGCTAAATTCCTAACATCCAAATTTGCTGCTTTTGTCAATGATAAGAATGCAACGAACAATATCAGTGAAAGTTTCAACAAAGTTATAAAGAACCATGTTATCAGTTAGCAAACATATCTTTTGCCAAAGAGGAATGGACAGTATACCTTTGTGAAGATGCAGTGCAACAAGACAATAGTTTTGACTGTGGTGTCTACACTATATTAAATGCTTATTCTATAATCTCTGGAGATCAGTATCGTAAACAGTGTAACTGCAAACGACAAAACAGAATTTTTTTTAACAAAGGTTCATACAGTAAAAAACACAAAGCACTTCTACAAATGAACATGAATGCCAATGTCATCGTGAAGCCACTAGCTAACTACGTATTAACTCTTGTACATAAGGACAGCAGCGGATGGTCTACGTGTGCCCAGAATACTTGCCCTGGAACATTTACCACAACTGAGTGCATGTTTTTTTTTTTAATTCTTTATTTTTCAGTGCCATAGTATTAGTACAGACATTTCTTCACTTGCCACAACAGCAATGAGTGAACCTGTATGCTAAACATGTCAATACCTTGAATTGGCTAAAACATATTATGCACATTTTTAGTAGGAAGGACTGTTAGGTTATAACGATTGGCTTACTGTAGTATGTGTGTGAGCTAGGTTGTGAGGTGCACTGGAGTGGCTCATCCACTGGGTGTTAGCTACTATGGGTTGGGTGTTTGTGGGCCGTCTGAATCGCCACCTGGCGTTGTTTGTCGCGTGGACCCAAGCCATTTTGCCATCTGCCTGTCTACCCGTATAGTAGAGGGTGCCTAGTGTACTCCGTTAGAGTCGGGTGTATATAGTCGTAGGGCAGCCGGGTTGTAGGTGGGGGTTTAGGCGTGTGAAAGTGTGTCAGGCGGAGCTAGTGGTGCATTAGCACCGATGTCTAGTCACTATGTGGTACTATAGTCTGTCTGGTCCCTGAGTGTTTTGAGCCAGTGTAGGATGGCCTTTGACCTAGCTGGTAGGTGTCGTCTATCTGGAGACGTGTTGTGGTTTAAAGCGTGTTTATCCATTCTGTAAGTTTATAGGGGTACGCCCATCGTGTCCGTGCACCTTGGTTATGTGTGCCCTATGTGTTGAGGTCTAGGTGTGGGCTGTAGCGCTTTGTGTTAATTGTGCCCTTTTAACCCAGGGCGTTGGGGGGGGGGGGAAGTGCCGGACCCGGTATGAAGGGCCGTCGCCATGTTATTGGGGACTAGAAATGAGCGTGCGGGTGGCATCGCAGAGCCTAGGTTTTGTGTGATGAGAAATAGTGAGAGCCGTGTGTACGGTGAAAGTAGGATCTCAACATATAATTAAAAATAAAAACACATAAAAACAAAAAGGAGTAGAAAGGAAATCAGGAGCAATAAGATTATAAACTTCAAGTCCGTTCTTTTGGACGAGATCAGGTTTCCGGCTCTCGTCCTCCTCTGCGCGTGGGAGAGGGGGAGTCCTCTGAGTCCCTCTGGCGGGTATTGGGTGTGCCTGGGATAGGAGCCTCTTGCGGAGTGAGGCCCAGGGCTGTTATGAAGGCAGGGCCGTTCGCAGGGTCAGTGGCCTTGTATGTTTTCCCTTCCTTCGTGACTAGCAGCGATCTGGGGGTGGACCACCGGTATGATAGTCCTGCTTTTTGGAGAAGTCTAGTGATGGGCTGCATCTCCTTGCGCCATATTAGAGTAGATCTGCTTAAGTCCTGAAAAGCGGAGATGTTGCTATCTTCAAATTTGTACGGCGTCTTCCCCTTAAGGGCAGCTATTAGGCCCATTTTGTCTGTCATAGAATGGCACCGTAGGATGACGTCACGTGGTGCTGCGGTAGGGGCTTGCGGGGATTTGGTAATCCTATAGACCCCGTTGACGGAAAATTGTTTTATTTGCCGAGTTGGGAGAAGGGTTGATGCCAGCCTTCTGATATAGTGTGGTAGTTCCTCCAAGGGTACTGCCTCTGAGATCCCCCTGAGCTTAATGTTCTTTCTTCTGCCCCTATCATCTAGTATGCTGACTTGGTTTACTATGTTGAGCTGATTAGCTTGCATCTGTTGTACCTGGTCACGTAATGTGTGCAGGTCTTGTTTCAGGCCTAGGACATCTGTCTCAGTCGTGTGGGTGCGGGCTGTCAGCGTTTGTACCTCTGTTTGGAGTGCTGCCAAGTCGGCTTCCCACATTTGGCGGAGGTTCCGTTGGAGGGTAGTCAGCATCTCCTGGATGTCCCCCTTTGTTGCCGGAGCCCCTTCTTCCGGCTTGTTTGGGGTAGGGGTGCCCTTTTCTGCTGGAGTTTGGTGGCGGCGAGTGTCTATTTCCTCCGCCTGGTGAGTCTGGGCTGGGGCCGGCATTGGAGTTCGTAGTAACTGGCTGATGTCCCGGTGAGCTTGTGGGGTTGATGGCGTTTGTTTCTGCAGCTTCCTCCCCATTCCTTCCGCAGAGGGTGCTTTCTGGGTCGGATCAAGCGTGTAGAGACTGCCCCACACCTCCGGGGTCCACTCCAACTCGAGTGCGCTGCTTCCCGCGTGGTAGGCCTTAGGGCCGCGGCTGCTTCTTGTCGCGGTGTGAAAGAACGGCATCGGCGGATTCCTTGCGGTGCCCTCCTTCCTTATCTGGCGCTTTCGTGTCTCTTTGGGGTGCGATGTGCGCGATATTTGCGGGATTCTATTTTATTTTGCCGGAGCTGTGAAAAATGGCGACTGCTCCCTTGTGTAGTCAGGCTCCGCCCCCGAGTGCATGGTTTTTTGTTGCAATTGTCGCCAATGGTATCATGCATCTTGTCTGTTAGAAAAAGCATCAAAGCTCCCAATATATTACCTATGTCAACAGTGCTCAGGATAAGGGGTTCTGCTGCTGCTCCCCAATGCACTTTCCCTCTCTTCCATATTTACCTTGTCATTTCCAAGAAAGCAGCTGTGGTCACAGGTTATTTCAAATGTACAATCTGATAATTAATTTTACCTGTAATAAACTTGAAAGCGACATGCATCAATAGAATTTTCTCAAACACTTTTATACAAGTATGTATATATATATAAACCAAACAATAAGGTATACAGGTATTGAAAAAAAAACAATAATACATTGTCAAAATGAATATCCAATTACACTTATACTGGTAACAATTACAATGATATGGGATGTTGCGTCAAGAGTGCCTCCACAGATGGTGTTGGTGGGTTGGTACCTCCTCTCCCTTTATTGATGTCTCTCTGTCAGAACCAGGATGCAACAGGAACCAGACGCCCAACACCATCTGTGGAGGCACTCTTGACGCAACATTAATTCCATATCATTGTGAGTGTTACCAGTATAAGTGTAATTGGTAACACTGATAATCCCACTTAATCTCAATTTTAAAAATTGCCACTGAACTCGCAGAGTATGCCTGCAAAAGATTTACTTGATATTTTTCACGGTTCAGATTCCAAGTCTCATATTGCTTCCCATTATACTCAATGGGCATTCCATTGCATCATTTACCTGTCATTCCATAGAAAAGAGCTATAATCCCAGTTACTTTTCATTTTACAATCTACTGATGTACTTGGGGAACACCTGTGCTAAAGATGAATTTGCTACATAACACAGATTTACCTGCAAATGAGTATGTGTTGCCTCCCATTATAGTCTATGGGCATTCTCTTTAGTCATTCACCATTGTCATTCTATAGAAAACAATGATAATCCCACTTAATCTCAATTTCAAAAATTGCCACTGAACTCGCAGAGTATGCCTGCAAAAGATTTACTTGATATTTTTCACGGTTCAGATTCCAAGTCACATATTGCTTCCCATTATACTCTATGGGCATTCCATTGTATCATTTACCTGTCATTCCATAGAAAAGAGCTATAATCCCAGTTACTTTTCATTTTACAATCTACTGCTGTACTTGGGGAACACCTGTGGTAAAGATGAATTTGCTACATTACACAGATTTACCTGCAAATGAGTTTATGTGTTGCCTCCCATTATAGTCTATGGGCATTCTCTTTAGTCATTCACCATTGTCATTCCATAGAAAACAATGATAATCCCACTTAATCTCAATTTCAAAAATTGCCACTGAACTCGCAGAGTATGCCTGCAAAAGATTTACTTGATATTTTTCACGGTTCAGATTCCAAGTCACATATTGCTTCCCATTATACTCTATGGGCATTCCATTGTATCATTTACCTGTCATTCCATAGAAAAGAGCTATAATCCCAGTTACTTTTCATTTTACAATCTACTGCTGTACTTTGGGAACACCTGTGCTAAAGATGAATTTGCTACATTACACAGATTTACCTGCAAATGAGTTTGTGTGTTGCCTCCCATTATAGTCTATGGGCATTCTCTTTAGTCATTCACCATTGTCATTCCATAGAAAACAATGATAATCCCACTTAATCTCAATTTCAAAAATTGACACTGAATCTGGAGAGTATTGTGGCAAAAGATTTATTTCATATGTGTAATAGTTTTGTCTCTAATTGAAATCTTTTGTTTCCATTATTCTCTATGGGCATTCCTTTTATGTCCATTATTCTCTATGGGCATTCCACTGCCTTGTTAAAGTCTATGGGCATTCCAATCTGTCATTCCTTTTAGTATGTCCCCACTCCAGGGGCTTTATTACATGGACTGTGAATTGGAGCAAAATTAAATCTGAACAGTAAAAAACGGTGTGCTTTTTTTTTTTTTTTCTTTTCTCCAGATTAAGGAATATTTGCCTAAATTCCCCACTTTGGTTTTGAATTCGCTGCCATTCTGAGTTTGTTAAATAAACTCACTCCGTGAGCAAGCCTGGCACACCAAAACACTCATCTTCATCTGTGAGCAGCCCCAGCAAGGCCATTAACGACGCGCAAATATGATGAACCTGCACGCGCGACCGTGTCACCCGCCCGGGCCCTTCCCAGCGCCCTACGTCACTCCCGGCCGTTGACTTGACCTAGTTCGGTCACCATGGAGACCGACGGTTAGGACGCGGCTTAATGACGTCGTTCGCGCGAAGTCACGTGACGCGAGGTGCTGATGTGACAGCGGCAGGCTGCCTGCGCCCTCTGTTTACATGTCCACACGGTAACCGGCCGGGCTGCAAGAGCGCTGAGTGAGGCCGTACAGGTGAGTGCGAAACTCCAGTGACCTCATCACATCACATGCCGGCATGGCACTCTCTGGCACTGTATGGGGTCTGGGATTATTAACACCTCCTGCACTGTCTGCTTCCTGCACTCATGGCTCACATACATGGGAGACACTTGACAGCATCCAACATGCACTATGTGGGAATCAGAACCCCCTCCTCCTAAAAAGAAATATATAGCTCTATTATTAATTATGCATATTTACACTTTTGGTTTTTTTTATTCCCTGTGGATATTTTTTATTTGCACACTTAGTGGTTTTTGGTTTATTTATAAAATAAAAATATGGAAAACACATTTGCTTATAAAAACATTTTATTTTAATAAAGCTTTTATTAAACCACCATGTGACATGATTACATTGATTTCCAACTGTAGAGCCTGTTAAAGACTTTATCTCATAATATTTTAGGATTGCAGCAACCTAACACCAGACTTTTATAAAGGCAATAGTATTTGCCATAATACTAATACAATTTTTTTTTTTGCCATCTTGAAACAGACCAACATAGAGTCTGGCATGTAGCTATTACTTGTGGTTCTTTAACCCCTTAAGGACACATGACATGTGTGACATGTCATGATTCCCTTTTATTCCAGAAGTTTGGTCTTTAAGGGGTTAAGGCCAATGAATGTTAATGGTATTATTATTGTACACTAAATGTCGCAACATTATTAAAGGGTAAAGTCTAGAATATGGGATTTCCCCTCCTGTACTATGATGCCTAAATTGTTTGTAGTTTACTTTATTCTAATCCTTTTTTTTTTTTCTTCATTATTTCATAAACGGTTTCATTTTTGCAGAAACAGAAAAAGGGGTAGGTACACTGAAAGGAACACTCCACTGCCTAAATACAAAATAAATCAATGTTTAATAATTATACCCTAATGAAAATTTGCATACGTTTAATAATGCATTTTTTTCATTGTGGATATATCTAAAAACCACTTGCAAAACATGCAGTTCTGTTGTCTGCAGCCTTTACACGTCCTCCCCTTCTAGCCCCACCCATACTTTCTGTGGTTGTCCAATTACAGACTTCCCATTGCAGCTCAATGAGAAGTCTTTGCAAGGCAGGTGCTCTGGGCAATTTAGTTTAGTTGCACTGAGCTTACCAAATCAGGAAGTAACAGGACCAGTTATCTGCTTGAAAGCTGGGCTGCGTTACCAGGATAATTTATAAAAATTTCCATTAATAATGAAATTTGCCCTTTTTGCTGAATGAAAACAGAGGTCACTCTTCACACATAAAGCTTTTCAGCAAACTAAAGTGTTTTAGGAGTCTGAGTGTCCCTTTAAGTTTAGCAGACAGTTACACCTTTCAGAAGCATAGGCCACATGACAAAAACAGCTTTGTCACATAAAGAACATCTGATAGCATACAGATTGATAGTTGTTTAGAATGAAGAAATGAAAAGAAAATTATACGGTACTGCATATTTAATACAGAAAAGCATTTGGTATTATAACAATAAACTTACACTTTACATTGCAAATAGTGATAGAGTAAGCATAAGGCACAATAAGCACACAACCTGGATGTGTTTTAATAGCCCATACCTATGAAGGTAAGTTTACCATTAAAAATGAAACCATAATCACTTTCCTTCCTATTTATGTCCCTAAAACTTTTACTTCAATCCCAAAAATGTGAAAAAAAAAATGGGGAGGTGGAGGGAGAAGGGGACAGCAAAGTAATGTGACATCAAAATAAGTGTTGTCTGCGTGCAATACTAAAACGCTCTTATATGTCAACTGTTTTTGTTATACAATGCAGTGCAATATGATATGAATATACTTTGTCTCTTGAATTAAATATGTACGCACTGGAATATTTGCTGTTTACCTTTTCACCTGACTGCCTTTTAAAAAAAATAAAAATCAAACAATAAATCTAAGGCCCCCTGCAATGGAATATGTTCGTTACAAAAGTTTTATATTAAAAATGCAAGTGAAATTAAGAACATCTGGTCACAAACGGAATGGAAAGAGGGGTGGAAAGATTTAGAAGTTGCTGGCAAATGAAGTAGAATTTATGAGTGAGGAGTCAACCAGCCTGGGATCTTGCATTTTCTGAAAGTATTTGGGAGAGTTGTATATAATAGCACTAAAATACTCAATTTCTATAGAATCGTTCGTTAAATCAGTGGCCATATTAGAGAGCCATGTTGATCCCCAGATTTGTGCTTGTCGATGTGCTAGTCTGGGCACTAATTTGTTCTCAGGCCGTGTAAGCTCTTTCAAAGGTTTGGAGAGCAAAAATACACCGGAATTACGAGAGAGAATTTTCACGGTTTTCTGTGAGAGCATTGAAACAATTATTTTTCAAAAGGTTATATAGCAAGGTATCTAAGAACCTTCTGCACTTTAAACAAAGCAAACGTTGGACAACTGCTTTGGGTTTTTACATTTCTGGGTCACTCAAGGCACCATAAATATCAGGTGATACTGGTTCAGCCTGGTATGAGTTTGTATGATAAAATAGAAGTGTTAACTAAAACTTTATCAGCCACATGTGCCTAGAACAGCAAGAATCTAAAAAGTCTGAAATAGTTACATATTAATCTAGGTTAAAAAAACAACTCCAGTCTGTCAAGCTCAACCTTTTAAATATATATATTTCTCTTTCATGTTTGTTTACAGCTTGAAACACTTGCATTTAACATTTAGAGTGTGTATTTGTGAGTTAATTCTGTATTTATTTTTAAGGATGGCGTTGCACATCTGGCAGTATCTGTACAGCAACTACTTCCGATTTTGTGTGAAATGGATTTTGAGACAAATCAGTGGAAAATGTGAATTACAACGAGTTTGCGATGGATATAAAGATGGAGCCCAAAGAACGCATGGTATAGGTAATACAATGTTTTTTTATGTAATTTGGGTGGTGTCCTTCTGTCCTAATATTTTTACTATTTAGATAAAATGTTATTCATATACTTAGCCTTGTAAGCATATCCTCCAGAATGTCTCTACAAACAAACCATTTTCTTCCTAAAATTTAATATGTAGTGAATAAACCCCCTATATGTTTCCTGAAGTTTTCACCACTTAATGTTTAGATACCAGTTTAATACTTATTTGAAGCTTGCATCGTTAGGCACTCTTTTTTGTGCATGGACACTTGAAGTATATTCTTTCAAAAAAAATAAAAAATAAAGTAAACCAGCATCTTGTATGTTTTCCCACTGTATATCGAAAGATAATTAACAATTTTAAAAGAATAACTACAGATCATATAATCTCATTTTAGAAATAGAATACTCTACTATAGTATGCCAAACATCTTATTTCAATAATATTATTAATATAACTTCAGCACTGAATCGTAGTTACTTTGAGCTGCGATTGTGCTCTTTTTAGGGAAGTGCGATGAAATTGATTGTTTGTGTGTGTGTGTGTGTGTGTGTATATATATATTATACACATTGTGTATGCTCATCCAGTTCATATGCATTTTTAGAAAGAAAAATAAATGTTCTAAAATCAACCAGAAAGAAAATGACTGTTTTGTTTTAGTTGACGATCTCAGCCAACAAGCTAAGCCTTGCATTGCAGGTCTTAATTCAAGAGAGCTAACAGAGGTTCATGTTTAGGAGCATCCGGCTCTCTGGCATTAGTAGTTGAGGAAGAGAGCAGAGCCCAGTGGACCCTTATGTGGAGGGGGCAAGTTGTAGTTGTTATGTTGCTTGGAGTGTTACTTTAGACATAATACAATAGTTAGTGCACACTATCTGGCTAACTCTGTATGTGCAATGTAAATCCTTAGGTGCATAAATGATGTAAAATTCATGAAGCCAGTAATGTTTTTTTTTTTCCCTTTTTTTTTTCTCTTCTCCTAGAATACTCTTTGGAACATTCAAAAAGCAAAGTAAGGTTAATGTTTTTTTGTCGTAACTTATTTTTCTTAATTGTCCTTTTGGAATATTTAAGAACAACATGGTATGCATAGAATCTAATGGAACTATAGATCTACATAATTATATAATTCTTTATTTTTCGTGCATATAGTGGACATGCAAATCTGCACCGCCACAGCAGCTGGTGCGAGAAGATTGAATTCACAAATTAACATAAATATGGCATCGAAAACATTAAACTTTTGTTTTTATAGATGGAGAATTGCAAGCTTAGTTCAAGCGCTTTAAGTTAACTTCAGTAGGTAGTAAAGTTTGACATATTCTGTTGAGTTAGTTCTACCGTGAAGGATAAACAGTAAGTGGTTAAGTGAATAGGGCGTATCGGTGGTGCTGAGGAACAATGGCATTTAAAAAGGTGTCAGTACAGGCTAATGTATTTAGCAACTTGTGTGGTTCTCTCTTAGTGTATACCTGATTGTGTGTTGTGGCTTGTGCAGGAGGCCAGTGGGTTCTTAGGTCTCTTGCGACCGCGTAGTCGGCATGATGTTAGGTGCTCCTGGGGGGTGCGATCGTTGATGCCCGTAAGTTGCGGGCTAGGGTGGCCTGATTTATGGCCGCCGTGTACATGGGGTCCTGTATGTGTTACTCCTGTGGGTAGGGTCGCCCTGTTGGCCCTGCATAAACTGGTGGTCTGTTACTGCGCGGTCCAGACTGCTTTAACCCCTTAAGGACACATGACATGTATGACATGTCATGATTCCCTTTTATTCCAGAAGTTTGGTCCTTAAGGGGTTAAGCTTAATTGAGAGAGGACATATCTATACTGGGGCCGGGGATGGCAGGATTTGGGGTCCGTAGCTCTCCGTGTGTATGTACTGTGTGCCCCCAAGCCTCTATCTCCGGGTTATGGCTGGGGGAATTAGTTTCGTTAGGTGAGGGTGGTGTGAACAAGTCTGCTGCCCTTGTATCATGAGAGTTTGTGGATGCAGGGGGACTGTGTGTAGCTAATTGCTGTTTAGTGGCAGGGGTGTCTCATATGGTGTGTGAGTACCTCTGTGAAGAAGGTGTAACCAGAAAATTTAACCGTAAAACATTTTCAGTCCTCTGACAGCACCAAGGCCACAGAAAGAGTGGTTGGCGTGGCCCTGCAGGCCCTCAAGGATTGTTCAGGAAGGGGCCGTCTTCTGTGCAGCGTGGTTGGACCCCCTTAGGACAAATGTCTCGGAGGTAGCTGGGTTCCACTCATGGGGCTTAGAAGTTGAGCGGGGTTGCTGCATAGAGTCTTGTGGTAGGCCTAAGGTTGATAGGTGCGTCCTCGCTTCCTGCAGGTCTGCTATTAAGTATGTCGTTTCTCCGTGGAGTACTTGGAGCTTGTGGGATGAGCGCCATTGGTATTTAATACTGTGTGCTCGGAGCAGGGAGGTAAAGGGCCTGAGGGCTGTGCGCCAGGCCATAGTTCCCCTAGATAAGTCCGTATAAAATGTTAGGGCCATGCCCTCAAAAGCGTATGGTGCGTTTCCCCTGATGGCGGTCATGACTGCTTCTTTGTCTTGCCGCTTCTGAACTCTTACAATTAGGTCCCGCGATGCTGACGCTGGGGCTGTCGTTGGTTTGGGGATTCTGAACACACCATCTAGGCACACTCCCTTAGCCTGCTTCGGTGGGAGTATGTCGCTCATCAGGCAACTCAGGAAGTGTGGTAGTTCAGTGTCCAGGACCGAGTCTGTTATGCCTCTTATCTTGATGTTTTGGGCGCGGCGCGAGTCCTCCATTGCCACCATCTTTTGTTCCATAGTTAGGTGCTGTTGTTGCAGCGACTTTAGCTCCTGTTGTATCACGGTTATTTGCCGTGTGTGGTTGCGGGAGTTTTGCTCCAAGCTTCCCATGCGGCCTGTCAGGCCCTGGATATCCTTTCGTATGTCCGCCACATCCGTCTGGATGTGCTGACGTAGGTCCGCCACATCCGTCTGGATGTGCTGACGTAGGTCCGCCAGCAGTTCTTGCATGACCGCCTTTGTGACCGGGGCTGAGTCCGGCTGCGGTTTGGGCTGCGGTGGTACCAGCGTTGTGGGTAGGCAGGTTTCTTCGGGGTCCGAGAGTTGTTCATCAGAGTCCTCGTTGTCATCGATATAGGCGGCCATGTTGGGCTCAAGGGCGCCATGTGCTCGCCACCATAGATCCCTAATGCTTGTGCCAGGTTGGGGCTGTTCTGGTTTTTGTTTTTCCTGCCCATTGCTGCCGAGCTTGCCAGGTGAGTTCAGCTTTGTTTTGCAAGTTGGGGGTAATTTTTGTCGGTATTTTGTGCTGAAAATACACGGAGCTCTTAGTGAATGCGACCTGTCGGCTCGGCTGTCGGCTCCGCCCCCCGATCTACATAATTATATACAAGGTATTCAGTTAGGCATC
This sequence comes from Pelobates fuscus, assembly GCF_036172605.1. NCBI lineage: Eukaryota > Metazoa > Chordata > Amphibia > Anura > Pelobatidae > Pelobates > Pelobates fuscus. The sequence goes on from NC_086322.1 coordinate 165,240,881, forward strand.
TGTAAAATAGTTTTAGGAGCTTTGCACATAAGCTCTTGTTTATGTCAATACCATATCTAACTGAATTATACTTCCCATGTAAATTTTACAACTGTATAATTTGATATGTACTTATAAGTTATATGTTTTAAACAGGTTCTGCAAAAAGCAGTAAATGTTTTTGAAGAGGAAGTGGACACGTATGTAGCTGATCTAGTTAAAGAAAAGAAGATTAATGTAGAAAAGGATAAAAGGTATGTTGACTATTTAATGTAAAGCAGTCCATTTCTATACTATTCATACGGGTATAGAAACTTAAAAGAATTCTTATGGATTATAGATTTAGTGTTCTATTGTTAGAAAATCCATATCATCTAATTGTGTACAATTAGGTCATATTTTGTACAAAAATACAAGAAAGGCCCATTCTCATCTACTCAACAATATAAATAATAGCGTTTAAACACATTATAGATTTTAATCCAAAAGGTTATTCCCACAACATGTGAACCTGCAACATTTCAACCTACAAATGGGAGCTTTGTCAAGTCAATCCTAACCAGTGACACACATTAACACAGGAACAGACCCACTGTTTGCCACTAATGAATACAGAACCACTCTCTGCAATTAATACATACAGTCTCCGTCTCTGCCATTATCACATAGAGACCTGTGCATGGCAATTAAAACATGTAGAACTTCTCTCTGTGCTGTACTATTATGATCTTTAGTTATTTTTTGCAAATTTCAGGACTTGTTGCACACTTAAATATTCCACCATGTATCTCTGTGAAACCGTTTATTTACACTCTAACACCCTAATAGGATGATGTTTCTCCTGTTGTTCCCTATAAGATCTGGCATTATTTTTCTTTTTACTTGTGTGAAAATATCTGTCGGGTTTTTTAATTTTAAACCTTTGTTGGCCATTCAGTTAATTAGAATATTTACAAAATTTCTCTCAGGTTTCAGATTAGCCTGAGAATATGTTTGTTACAGATATCTGGTTATAAGAAGCTTTATTTGGAGGTGGAAGACATGCGAAAGCAATGCTATGACTGTAATAATCCTGAACATGAGCAGCAGCTACTGGAGGTGAGAAATCTTATGCACATACTAGGTCTCCATGAAGACTATCCCTGGAGATTTTAAAGTGACAGTGTAGGCACTATAATTGTTACATTATATTGATTTAGAGTGCATGTAATACTGTTGTACAGTCCCTCCATTTAGTGTTAAACCATTTTTGAGGTGTTTAACACTAAATAATAGTCCTTGTCCCCCACCGGAGATATGGCAAAGGTACAAATTCTACAGTTCCTTCTAGCCATACCAATTCATACCAAGTATGGGCACTGCGATAGACTGAAAGCGATCTACTGACACTCCCAGCCATCCATAGCCACCCATTGCTGCTCAGGCTAATGCTTCCTTCTTAGTCCAAGCAGCACTGAAAGGGTGGGCTACTGTTGACTCTCTTTTTGCATTAATACATTAAAAACGGTTTAATGCTTAATGGAAGGATGGCGCCATAGGACTCAAGACACTATAACCACTTCAAGAGGATGAATCAGTTACCATGCCTACAATGTCCATTTAAAAACAGTTCTGTTGTTATTCGTCATATATTCTATGCTTTCAGTGTGCTTGAAGACACAGACTCCTCCCTCCTCCCCAGCACAATTATTTCAAAGGATCATCATGCAGAGTACTTTCCATTGGTAAACATTTTCTGCTGGATGTTTTGTTAAAAGGTTTAAAGCAGCACTGCCATTTTGCTTTTTAATCTTTTCCCTCCTTTTTTAACTTTATTTTTAGTTATTGATAATGGGAAGCATGATCTTTGATGATCCTTGCCAGTGGGCGGAGTGTAACCAAAGTTTCATTGCTGTTGCTAAGCTAATTTGCCCAAAATCCATCAGTCAAAAGAATCTCAAACTGAGGGACTGAGCAGGCCAAATGGCAGACAAGGGGAAGTATAAACATTAACGGTATTCTGTGGCCACCAGAGCAACTTTCACTTGAAGCAGTTTTGGTGTATAGATCATGCCCCTGCAGAGTCATTGCTCAATTCTCTGCCATTTAGGAATGACATCACTTTCTTTATGCAGGCCTAGCCACACCTGTCTTGGTTGTGAGTGACAGCCTCCATGAAAAAAAATGTTTTTATTTTCAACCAGATCTTTTGGCACAGTGTATAACTAGAAATGTTATTATCCTTCTCTGTTAATTAAACCTTCATCACACACATGAGACTCCTGAGACACATGAGACTGGAATCTTAATTTATTTTACTATTTCTCAGGAAGTGTGTAGAGAGGCTGTGTGAGTCTCAGCCAGTGAAGGTGTGGCTAGGGCTGCATAAACAAATTGCTTTAACTCCTAAATGGCAGAGAAGTGAGCCTGTATATGCATAATCTATGTACCCAAACCACCTTATTAAGCTAAAGTTGTTTTGGTGCTTAGTGTCCCTTTTAGATACAAGCGGCATAATGATATGAAACTGAAATGAAAAAAAGTGTCATATAAAGGTACACCATGATCCCATCGGGAGGTGTAGAGAAAGAAGAAAGGAGGGGGAGCTTGTTAATGCTTTCTATAAGCATTAGTATTAAGTGCTATTTTATTTTGCATTATCCGAATGTATATTATTTTTACCTATAGAGCTGGTTCTCGACCAGTTGAGAAAGTGTCTATACATGTTCTAATCTACTCCTGCACTGTTCAGGAGCTGACCATTTTATTTATATTTTTGTCACACCTACTGTATTTAATAAATGTGATTTATGCTCCTGCACTAATTTTATAGAACCTGTCTGAAGAGGATTTTTTTTTTTTTTTTTTAACAAAGTTACTGTTAATTAGAATTTACTTCATGCTGACCAAATATTTCTGCAACATATGAAACATTTTAATTATGTAACTTTACTTGCGTGACTAGTAATATATGCACACAAAAAATAATTAAGTCTGTAAAGAACACACAGTTTATTACAATAAACAAAAAAGTTATGCTTATGAATTTTGATATAACTAACTTTTCTATTTTTTTTTTATTTTTTTTTCACAGCTATGGAGTTTGCTGATGCCACATGAAAAATTGAAGTCTAGATTTACCAAGCAATGGGGGGACATTGGATTTCAGGGCGAAGATCCTAAAACAGATTTTCGTGGCATGGGAATGCTAGGATTAGCAAATCTACTGTATGTTAATTGTTCTAATCTGGGACATTTTGTGGGTTTTAAATTTGGGATTTAGTGACACAATTTTTATTTCAAATCTGATTTGTTTTCAGTTGTGCATCTTTAGACTTCGGAACACTTTTGTGAAATGAAAGATAAATTGTGTGTAGCACTGTTAAATATCTTTTTCACCATTTTACCATCCTCCCTACCAACCCGGAATACATTAACCCATTTTATTTTTGCAAAGAAACCATTCAAAATAAAATGTAGACCATAAATCCCCACTTACTTTCACATGTGCTGCAGCACTTGCTATCTTGCAAAGAGATCGCATTGCTGCCAGGGCTCTGTTCTGTCCCTGCAGAAGGACTTTAAATGTCATCCCAATCTACTACTCTGTACAGTTAGTTTTGCATGCCAAAATTTTGGGCTGCATTCTTACAGCCAGGAATTATGGGATTGCTGCATAGTAAGAAGCCTACAAAACCCTGTATAGTACAGATTTGGTGTAACAATACCTACTGTATTTGAGGATGATGCCAATATAAATATCATTCCATGTGCTAAAACTTTTTTATGTTCTTTTCAAATAATCACAAGCTTTGTATTTAGTCATTAGTGACAATTTAAAGGATCACTATAGTGTCAGGAACACAAACATGTATTCCTGACCTTATAGTGTTAAAACAACCATCTAGCCCCCCATGTCCCATCATGCCTCCATAAATATAATAAAAATCTTACTGTATTCAAGCCTGACGCTGCTTACTCTGCCCTGTCTGCCTCAAAAAAACAAGCTGTCTGCTGACATCATCAGAAGTGATAGCCTGATCCAATCACAGTGCTTCTTCATAGGATTGGCTGAGACTGACAAGGAGGCAGATCAGGGGCAGAGCCAGCATGATTCAAACACAGCCCTGGACAATCAGCATCTCCTCATAGATATGAATTGAATTATTAATAAATCTCTATGAGGAAAGATCAGTGTCTGCATGCAGAGGGTGGAGACACTGAATGTTTGGATGCATTTTAGGCAGCCATGACCCAGGAAGGATCTCTAACAGTCAACTGAGGAGTGGCCAGTGAAGTTATCACTAGGCTGTAATGTAAACACTGCATTTTCTCCGAAAATACAGTGTTTACAGCAAAAAAGCCTGAAAGGAATGATTCTACTCACCAGAACAAATTCAATAAGCTGTAGTTGTTCTTGTGACTATAGCGTCCCTTTAAGATAAAATAATAATCTGGAGAAAGGAAATACAGCTTTCTTTACCACTTCATGTCTTATTGCAAGTGTTGCATTATAGTCACCAAGATTTACTTGTGAATGAGGAAAAAAGCTTAATGTATTTTTTCTGGCTAGACACTTAAACTATTGTAAAAGGGCTAATGCACATAAAAAGTTTGATCTTATGACATGGTAACCCCTGATGCAGTGATTTTATTTTGTTTTAAAAATATATTTTTTTTAAATTTCCCTCTAGTTATTTCAGTCAACATTATGCAGAAGAATCACGTTTAATCCTATCTCATTCAAATCATCCAAAAATTGGGTAAGATTGGTGCTGTTTAGATATGTTTTTAAAAGTACTTTACCCTCAATTGAATATACAACTGTATTTGCCACTTACTGAACAGACATAAGATTCCCCCAATCTGTTTATTTGTTTACTCTGATGTTCCCGAAGACTGGGCTAAAAAGACATGGCTATTTTAAATAACACCTAAACATGAGTGGATCTTAATGACTGACTGCTACATTGCTGTTTCTTTCTAATCTTTGGAATTTATTCTTTCATTTTTAATCCATTACACAGATGTGCAAAATCAAATGTAAAACACAAATATGCTCAAATTTGAAGTTCATTTGTTTAATGCAAATCCACAGACTTTGCACCTTCTGCAGTGAGCTCTCACCAAATCAGAAATTAATTTCAACAGTGATGCTCTATGCACTATAAGCACTTTGTATTATTGCAGAGTGCTTGGTTCTTTTAATGCTATGAGCCTTCTCCTATTACCAAGAGTGTGCCATAATGGTAGTGATTTGTAAAAATTATTGCCGCTAAAGACAGTCAAGCAGTTCAGATTACTGCCTGGTCGCTCAAGTGACTTTTTTACCAATTTGTGCATGCAGCAGGTGCACCTTGCAAGCACAATAGGGAAGGCTTTCTCTCTTTCCTGGTGTAAGAGTTGAACCATGGCCTATGCATATATGACTTGCAGCTCTTAAACATAACCTAGTTCCCTAAACAGTGAATTGTGATGTGCATTAACTGATAGTACTCGTGGTGTGGCTGCTATCATTTTAGAGAGAGAGAGAAGCTACTTATCCCATAATTCATTGCTGGACAGATAATTATGGGATGAGACCTGTCCCCATAGATCAGATTGAGATGCTCCTGATTGGAGCATCTCATCTTAGTGTGGATGGGGTCTTACTGCGGTTGTAGACAGATCTAATAAACTGTGTTGTGAGGGACACATTAAAATGTATCTAACATGCTTATTATTTATTTACTTTTAATTTTAAAATGTACAGAATTTTGTGTAATGCATTCTCTATATACAGTAGGTAATTCTTTCAGGTTATTGGGTCAAATTATGAATAAACAATCGCTTCAACATTCTCAACAGCACGTTATGGGCTCAGCAAGGGATTTTGGAAGTTGTAGTACTGTTGTTGGCTTTCCAGAATTTACCTACAACTTCCAGAATCTGTTGGGATGCCTTGTACAGTAGTACTATTGGAGTACAAAGAGAATACCTGTAGGATGTAAGGAAGCAGCAGTAAAAAAATGGAGCGATACAGAGATGTTTTTAATAGCTGGATGTGATTTATTGAAGTATTTTTTCTTAATGTATAGATATTCATATGCTATAGTTGGAATCAACCTGACTGAGATGGCATATAGCTTGCTGAAGAGTGGAGCTCTGAAGTCACATTTCTATAACACCGTTCCAGGAGTCCCTAGGATAAAGTGCTTCCATCAGTTTTATTGTAAGTAATGTACATTGAATATATGTTTTATTGACTTTTAGAATATACACGATAATTAGGTGTAAATATAAATGTATTGGCCTGCATGTGATGGCTTACACAATATGCATGACATTAATTAGATTTGTTTTTTTTCCTTTTAGGCTACTTGGTTTATGAGTTTGACAAGTTCTGGTTTAAAGAAGAGCCTGAGAGTATTATGTATTTCAACCAATACCGAGAGAAGTTTCATGATCAGATCAAGCATCTACTCCTTAATCCTGATGTTGTGCTGACTCTTTAACACCTAATGTTCTATATGTATACCGAAATTAAATCATTTTATTATGAGGGTACTATACTTTATTTAATGACCCACACAAATCCTGTATTAAGTGAGTATTTTACTCCAATGCTGTATTTTATTTGGGTAAACTACTGTTTCAGTCCCATGGCATTTCTAATATAACATCAAAAGGAACAGGGGGTTATTATACCAATTTATATGATGACATCATTGGCATGTTGACGGCCCTGTATGTGTTAAATTGAATTGTATTACTTGGTACCTAAATCTTGGCACATGTATTGTTCACATTTTTTTCACAGACCAATCTAACTGGGTTTATTTTTATGGAATGGGGACAGCAGTGTTTGCTGAAAAAATATAATTATGTTGCTGTTGGTAATTTTCAACTAAAAGTATACAATCATGCAAATTTCAGGACCCAGCAAAGAGCTTTACAGGCACCATCTTGTTTCTTTCTAAGGAGCAGGGGAGATGGAACCAGAACCAAAGTGAATTAAACACATGCATCCCTCAAGTAATCTTGCAATTGCTACGGCCACTATCTTTATTTTATTTTTAAGGACACTTCCAGTAAAACCCTGGGACTAAACTGCACTCACTATGTTTTATTATGGTACTGATGAGAGCGTAGACCATCCTTTAAAAAAAGCACTATAATATTTTAATGTATGTAATATATATTGACTGTCTTTCAATGGAAGTTCAAGATTTGTCTTTTCGTTTGTTTTTCTTAAAACATTTAAAAATCTATTGCTGGCAATGGTTTTAAAATCTTGATAAGTAAATCCCTTGTTTTAGCATTAATGAATGCCATGTCTGATGTAATCTAGTACTGCACAACAAATCCTACTCTTGCATTCATTGAAAGCAGTCCACGTCATTCATTATTGTAAAGCAGTTCACGTCATTCATTATTGTATCCACTTCAAATCTCTAACTTCAGGCATCATGTACACTAGATAGTAGTAGTATTTTTGAGGTACAGTTTCCTTTAAAATTATTGGGTAATCATTTTATTTCTATAATTTAAACGAACACCCTCCCCCTTGTACTAGCTCATTTAATTACTTCTCTTTTAGTAGATTCCTGTTCACATTGTTATGAGTGATCTCTCTCAACATTCTCTGTTAAATATTTACATACTCTCATGGGAACTTTGATTTAAAATTAAATACTATGCAGCTTTATTATGTATACGTCACAATTGTATAGACTTTTATTTGTATTTTTATGTCATCCTACAGTTTTTGTTTATTAATACAAAAACTTGGTTGTACTTCATGTTAATCTGTTCCGCATACCTGGCTTCAAAAGTAGCAACCTGTTTCTGCTTTTATAATCTTGTAACCTATTGTTTTGGTTAAAATGCATTTATATTATTAAATATTGCATTCCTGAACAGTTGTTTTGTTAATTAATGTATTTGTTCATGCTGGTTTCATTACCTTATTCAAAATCATTTTTAATGATCTATTTTATAACCGTTTTTATTTTAGATAAAAAATAACCTGTACAATACATGCCTAAATGTCGGAAAACTGCTGTGGTGCTGCCCTGAAATGCACCTTTTTGTTAATACACCCACATGAGCAGTGAATTTGCAGCCTGCTGGCATGTTTCTGTTGTCAATGAGTCCATATCTAACAATTAGTTGAAAGAATTTGTAAAAGTGCTGCTTCCTGACTTACCTATAGACAGAATTCACCATCTCCTTGGGGTGCTATCTCTCCCTACCTCACTGTTTTGTGAGCCTATTGGTCTTTTTGCTTTCTCTCAGAGATGTTTCAAGCCCTAATATTAAACCCCATCTTACCTGGACAGTTTGCAAAGCTCCAAATTCTCTCAATCTCTCCTTGTAGACTATGCAAAAAAAGGAGAGCTAACTCTTACTTTACAATGGCACTGAGTGCAATTATAGATGGGTAAATTTACTGCCATAACAAGCAAGCACAGAGAAGATACTTCCGGTCTACCAAAATTGTTGAGGGAATGGACTGCGGTACTTCATCTTTTCCCGGCGATTAATTATAAATAGCTACCCTGATTTATTTATTTTTTCTCCCAAAGTGTGGAGCATCAACCAATACAGTAAGTATGTATTCTACAGGTAGATCTACTTCAGACAATTTTTTTTTCTTTACTTTTTTGCTTAAGTTATATTTGTTTTATTGCTGGCTCTCAAAAATGGCCTACAGGACCAAAGTCACTCTTTCTAGAACATTTATTATGTACAGTGACCTCCACTAATATTGCTAAATATGAGCAAAGAGCTGTGTAAAATGTATTTTGATTTAATTATTCTGCTCTAATGGATATTAAACAATTCGAACACAACACAGGTTAATAAAATAGACTTTTTGGGGGCGTGGCCAAAAACCTGTAAACATTTTTTGTTTTCCTTTTTTTTTATGTATTGAACAAATTTGGAAACTTTGCAAAAAACCCTAGTGTGCTCCGCCCCCTAATACAAAACCCCTGTCCCGCCCCGTCTACAAAACCCCTGCAATCCCCCTTCCACAAATCCCTTTATAAAGACTCCTGTCCCAATACAAAACCCCTGCCTCCTACAAAATCCCTGCAGCCCCACACACACATTTACAGGCAGACAGTCACACATACAGTCAGAGACAGTCATGCACACAGTTACAGGCAGACAATCACATATACATTCACACACACACGGTCACAGGCAGACCGTCACACACACAGTGAAAGGCAGCCACAGACAGTCACACACGGTTACAGGCAACATAAAACAGTCATGCAGACAGTCACACACACAGTTATAGGCAGAGTCACATATACAGTCACACATACACACACACCGATACAGGCAGACAGACACATACACAGTTACAGGCAGACACACACACACACACATAATTGCAGACAGACAGTCACACACACATACACAGTTACAGGCAGACACACACAAACACACTCTTACAGGCATGCAGTTTACACACAGTTACAGGCAGACACAGTCACACACACACACTATTACTTACAGACAGGAGCTGGAGGAGGAGTGGATTCCCTGAAGTCCTTCCCTGGAGCCTGCTAGGTGGAGAAGCAGGGATTCCTTGTTGCTGCACCTCCATGTGCAGCAGTAGCAGCAGCGGGTTAGGGCCGTATTAAGCCCCGCCCGCGCTGCCGATTTGGTTCCGCCCCAATTTTGATTAGCCCCGCCACCACTTTCATTCCGTGCGGCCAGCTCAGCTGCTCTTTGCGTGTGTGAGCTGTTCTGGCCGCCCGGCACGCTAACTACCATGGGGCCACTGTGCAGCCGTACAGCTCACACAGCCCCCTCCAGCTCCCACACCAAGGTCATGGCACCTCTTACCCAGTTGCACCCAGGGCGGAGGGCCCCCTCCCCCCCCCTTAGTAAGCCACTGAACAGGGGAAACTTTTAAACCTACCAGAAACAACTCAAAATGGCATTTCAACTTTGGGGCAAAGGGGGTTGGGGGACAACGGGGGCTCCTTTTACGTGAGTTTTATTTTATTTTACCCTCTCAAGGGGAGACACCATGAGTCCTACCAGCCACCGTGCCTTGAACCAGGGTCTAGGACTGCCCTTTCACGGTCATGTGTGACCGGGCCACGCTAAAGACTGCAGCAGGGGGACTCGACTGAGCCGACTGGTGTGGCTGGGGCGACTCCAATCCCGCCTACACCTTTGTCTTAAATTGTACTTTCTTATTGTTTACACCCTGTTCCAAATTGTTATGCAAATTATATTTTTCTAATTTACCTAAATAATTTATGTAAATAACAGTCAGCATAATTCTCATGTTATCAACTATTAAGAGTACAATTAAAATTTTATTGAACAAACCTCTTAGTGATAACAGTATTTTTCTTAAACATAAAAAACTTACAATGCACTGTTTCAAATTATTACGCACAGTAAGTTTCAAAACACTTTATAGGTTGTAAAGAACTGAAAATTGTCCTTTGTTGTGTTTGCAGCATATTTACTGAAATCAAAAGCTATTTCAATCAAACTTATAACAACATTTTAACTTTTTAAACATTTTAACAGGTCGCGTTACATTTTAACACAGGACCCCTTATTTGATAGCAGCTTCACAAGTCTTGCATCCATTGAACTTGTGAGTTTTTGGACAGTTTCTGCTTGAATTTGTTTGCAAGATGTCAGAATAGCCTCCCAGAGCTGCTGTTTGGATGTAAACTGCCACCCGCCCTCATAGATCTTTTGCTTGAGGATGCTCCAAAGGTTCTTAATAGAATTGAGGTCAGGGGAGGATGGAGGCCACACCATGACTTTCTCTCCTTTTATCCCCATAGCAGTCATTGATGCAAAGGTATTGTCATGTATTTAGATGATTTTATTACGGAAAGCATAGTTCTTCCTTCTGTACCAGGGAAGAAAGTGGTCAGTCAGAAACTCCACATACTTTGCAGAGGTCATCTTTACACCTTCAGGGACCCTAGAGGGGGCCGACCAGCTCTCTTCCCATGATTCGGGCCCAAAACATGACTCCACCACCGCCTTGCTGACGTTGCAGCCTTGTTGGAACAGGGTGGCCATCCATCAACCATCCACTACTGCATCCATCTGGACCATCCAGGGTTGCATGGCACTCATCAGTGAACAGGACTGTTTGAAAATTAGTCCATGTATTTTTCTGTTCAATGCAGCCATTTCTGCTTGTGAGCATTGGTTAGTGGTGGCCGAATAGAAGGTTTATGCACAGTTGCAAGACTCTGGAGGACTCTACACCTTGATGTCCGTGGGACTCCAGAGGCACCAGCAGCTTCAAATATCTGTTTGCTGCTATGTAATGGTATTTTAGCAGCTGCTCTCTTGATCCGATGCATGGATCTGGCAGAAATCTTCCTCAATTTGCCTTTATCTGCACGAACCTGTCTGTGCTCTGAATCAGCCACAAACCTCTTAATAGTGCGATGATCACGCTTAAGTTTTCGTGAAATATCTAATGTTTTCATACCTCATCCAAGGCATTGAATTATTTCACTCTTTTCGTCAGCCGAGAGATCCTTTTTCTTCCCCATATTGCATGAAAATGGTGCTCTGCTTAATAATGTGGAACACCCTCCTTTAGTAGTTTTTCCTTAAATTGGGCTCACCTGGCAATCTAATTATCACAGGTGTCCGAGATTGTTTTCAGTGATTGTAGCGGACTGGACCCTGCACCAGAGTCTGCCCCAGTTTCCTGGAGGGACTGCTTGCTCGCCTCCTGCCCTGTGATTATGGTCCCTGGGAGATATGGCCCTTCAAGTACAATATTTGGGCATAATGGATTATGTATGACCTTACTGGCCCTTTAAGAACCATCTGGGGACATACTGTGGAGTTACTGGGTGACCACCATTTCATGTATCAGAGGCACATGGTGAGAACAATGGATGAAGCACATGGTGAGAACAATGAATGGCGGCCATTTTAACTCACAGACATTGTTGTGACTTTTCTACACGGTGCCATCTCGACGGTATTTAGCACACAAAGACATCGTGCAGTAGTTTTAAACTATACAACAGGGGACACATTATACAGTAATTATTTTTTATATAATCTGTATATGTTCTGCGGAATCTGCATTAAACTGTATCTTCCAAACTACTGAATGGATCTGGGTGAATTTTGGATATGTGGTTCACCCAGATCACCTGGTTCTGAGGATATACTGTTTATATGGGGGTTATTGCATATTTTGGGGTCCCTGTGATATTTTTTATAAAACTGTATTCCTCTGCCTGTGATAATGAGATTACCCATTGTGTTCAGTAATCCTATTACAGGCAGAGGGGAGGATTTTGTGTGGGAGTGTCTGTGTGTATTGTACTGATTGATTGGTTGTTTTGTCCCTCCCTGTGGGCGGACCTGTATTCTCAACAACTGTAATAAAAACCAGGCTGGGAGTGTCAGCCTCAGTTCCTGTTTAACCCTCAAAGTGAAGTGTCGTCTCATTATTGGGGGAGGATTTATTGCATGCTGTTCCAGTTTGACTGCTAGGAGTGCAAACCTATTCGTATGGTTCCTATTCAACTGTCTACAGCATTCAGAGGCTTGAGAGGATTCATATGCTTCTCCGATACGGTGATTGTGGTGTCTGCCAGAGTGCTTGGAGTCCTCAGGAAACGCTAGGAGCATCCTTTAACGGAGGTACCCAGTCGGGGTGCCAGGCGATCCGTTACATTGGTGGCAGAAGTGGGATGGCGTCCTAGTGCGAGGTAAAGCAGCTCAGAGACACTGTTTGGATTTACAAATTGAGGGCAACGCTAGCACTCGTGCAGCACCCCTGGGAGCAGACAAGTATGCAAGGTTCTGGCTCTGGAGATGATTGGCTGGCCGAGGTGAGGCAGCGAGTGGCCGAGTATGGGGATGATATACCCATGGAGACACACCGGGTGATCTGGAACCAGGTCATGGCCGAGCGAAACACAAGGTTGGGCCGAGGATTCCGGCTGGCGAAAGAGAGGAAGTATGCTCAGCAGCAGGAGCGTTACAGCAGCCGAGTAGAGGCTGCATCCGAGGAGGTTAGCCGTCTTTCCCTGAGGCGGCGGGAGGAACCCGAAGTGGGGGTCCTCATAGACTGGTCCTGTGAGGAACCACAACAGGCAGGTAGAGATGGGACCAAGGTCTCTCCACCGGGCCCACCGGGATGCTGGGCAGCCGGCCCAAATCCCCAGCAGCAGCCAGAGTTGCCGGGTGGGGAAGCAGGTGGCCCTTACTCACAAATGTTGAGGGGCCTCACGGATTGGTCCTGGGAAGACCCACAGATGGCAGGTGGAGATGGGACTGCGGTCTCTCTACCGGCCCTACAGGGATGCTGGGCAGTCGGCCCAGATCCCCAGCGGCAGTGTGCGTTACAGGGAGCTGAAGGTGCCATCCTTCCTCCCCAGCGGCAGTGTGTGGTACAGAAAGCTGAAGGTGTTATCCTTCCTCCCCAGCGGCAGTCTACAGTTCAGGGAGAGGAACTTGTTACCCCCTCTCCCAAGCGGCAGTCTACAGTTCAGGGAGAGGAGCTTGTTACCCCCTCTCCCCAGCGGCAGTCTGCGGTTCAGAGAGAGGAGCTTGTTACCCCCTCTCCCCAGCGGCAGTCTACAGTTCAGGGAGAGGAGCTGGTTACCCCCTCTCCCCAGCAGAAGCATAACCTCTCCCCAGCAGAAGCATAACTCGGCTGCAGAAGCATAACCCTCACCAGCACAGATAGGACCGTGGTCTCTGCGCCCAAGCTACAGGGAGTACGGAGGGTCAGCCCTGCTTCCCAGCGGCAGAATATTTTACCGGGAGGGGAGAGTCTCGTTCCCCCTCCCCAGCGGCAGCCTAGCCCACCAAGGGGAGAAACTAAGCCCCTCACCAGCGCAGATGGGACTGTGGTCTCTGCGCCCAAGCTACAGGGAGTACGGAGGGTCAGCACTGCTCCCCAGCGGCAGAATATTTTACCGGGAGGGGAGAGTCGCGTTCCCCCTCCCCAGCGGCAGCCTAGCCCACCAAGGGGAGACACTAAGCCCCTCACCAGCGCAGATGGGACCGTGGTCTCTGCGCCCAAGCTACAGGGAGTACGGACGGTCAGTCCTGCTCCCCAGCGGCCAAATCTTTTACCGGGAGGGAAGGGTCTCGTTCCCCCTCCCCAGCGGCAGCCTAGCCCACCAAGGGGAGACAGTAAACCCCACAACAGTGCAGTGTAGTCTCTGCACTGGCAGCACAAGGGGTAAGGATGGTCGGTCCTGTCCCCCAGCCACAGAGCTGTGTATCCAGAGAGAAGACAGTTGGTCTCCCCCTCCCACAACCAGACTCCAACCAGGCTACTTCCGGGGTAGCGCTGGCACCAGGGCAGAGTACCCCTAGTCTTTGTCCACTCAGCAACCCACCAATGCAGCCTACCAGTCCCCCACACAGCCTGGTGAGGCACCTGGACCTGAACAAGTTTCTCCTTCATCCAGGTGCAGTAACTATTTATTGTGGGTGGGCTGTACTGCTGTTTGTGCTTCGTGGGTGGGTTGCTGGACTAACTAGGGCACTGACCGGCAGGATGTCAGATACCCTGTTAGTCTAGTTGGTAAAGGGGAGAAATGTAGCGGACTGGACCCTGCACCAGAGTCTGCCCCAGTTTCTGTTTAACCCTCAAAGTGAAGTGTTGTCTCATTATTGGGGGAGGATTTATTGCATGCTATTCCAGTTTGACTGCTAGGAGTGCAAACCTATTCGTATGGTTCCTATTCAACTGTCTACAGCATTCAGAGGCTTGAGAGGATTCATATGCTTCTCCGATACGGTGATTGTGGTGTCTGCCAGAGTGCTTGGAGTCCTCAGGAAACGCTAGGAGCATCGATTAACTGAGGTACCCAGTCGGGGTGCCAGGTGATCCGTTACAGTGATCAAAAGAACCCTGAGACACAATGCCAACCATGAGTTAAACTGGAAAACAAAATATTTAATCTTTTTGACACCTAAATATAATTTGCATAATAATTTGGAACAGGGTGTATTTTTGGTTATTATTGTTGTTATTTTTGTTAATACTGTTGGTTGCTAATTTTGGTCACGGCGTCCGCAGGGGCAAGAGGCGCCAACCCACCCTCACTGCCGCCCCCGAAGGGTGAGCACATGCCCACATGCCCTACACAAGTACAAGTCAGGACTAGGATGGCTGTGGCAGGACCTTAATTTTGTGGTCAGGATACCATTTTTGTGTTGATTTTTATATACGTTTTGGATATCCAACCGCAGCCCATTTTAAGCTTTCTGGCAATGCCAGTCAGGCGTTCATTTAATATCTGTTGATATTTGATAGAGTCCATGATGCTATGTATCCTAGCAAAACATCCAGGTCTTCTGGCAGAAAAACTTCCCCAAAACATTAAAGAGCCACAACTAGTGATGTCGCGAACATAAAATTTTCCGTTCGCGAATGGCGAACGCGAACTTCCGCAAATGTTTGCGAACGGGCGAACCGGTCGAACCGCCATAGACTTCAATAGGCAGGCAAATTTTAAAACCCACAGGGACTCTTTCTGACCACAATAGTGATGGAAAAGTTGTTTCAAGGGGACTAACACCTGGACTGTGGCATGCCGAAGGGGGATCCATGGCAAATCTCCCATGGAAAATTACATAGTTGATGCAGAGTCTGGTTTTAATCCATAAAGGGCATAAATCACCTAACATTCCTAAATTGTTTGGAATAACGTGCTTTAAAACATCAGGTATTATGTTGTATCGATCGGCTCCATGGCAATTGAACTGTGTGAATAGGATCTGAGTGCTATTTGGTAGTTTTGTGCGCTCAGATCCCAGCTATCTGTGTCTGTGTTTTATGTATTAAATGTGACTTTGTGTATTTTATAGTATTTTAATGCTTTGTGCTCACCATGTGCATAATGGAGTCTTGTCTCTGTCCTGGGAGATAATTGAATTACTTCTCAATTATCTCCAGGATAGAAGACTCTGAATCTGGTTTGGGCTGGAAAGCCATGCTGGCAGGGGGTTTTAAAAGATACTTTACTAACTTTTGAACCCCTGGTCTGATTCATGCCATTTTTTTAATATGTTGTTCCCCTGAATGGATTGATTGTGAATATGTAATTTTTATGTGAATGTGATGTATGGTTTTAGAGTTATGAAAGTTGGGTAAAAAGTATGTTTTAACCAGGCTAGCGGTATTCCCGAGCGTGACTCTGGGTTAATTTTCGCTGCCAGAAGCGGTAACCCCGAGTCACGCTCGGGGTAGATAACAGAGCTGGCAGCTTCCAGCCCCCGGAGGTAAGATGTACTTACAAAAATGTGGAATAGGTGGCGCTTTTGTATTCGTGTACAATTAAGAAATAGCCGCTAAAACACTCCGTGGGTACTCCTATAAAACCCACCACATATAAAAGATCCCCAAAAATCAACAATGAAAACTTAAGTTTTCTTGAGTGTAGCGCTGGGTGTGATAGAATAATATAACAGTGAATAGTGCTCTTGATTGCACTTACCCTCTTTTACACACTTGTATACATGAAAAAAAAAGGGGAAAGTAGACAAATAATTGTGCAGTATATTAAGGTGAATCAAAAATTTTTTAGTGAATTCTGAAGATAGAGTCAAATTCACTCACATTTTTTAGAGCCTTTTACAGATATAAGGCTCTAAACTTCCTGGCATCTGTGTCTTTTAGGGTAGACCACACGACCCCCCTCTCACGATATACGTATACGTGTTCTCCTCCAAGTTTAGATAGAAAAAAGACACAGGTAATCTAATCTGAGCGTAGTATTTTCAAATACTATAAATACCAATGTAAATGAAATATAGTATTGCTCACCTTTTTTAGAGCCTTTGATAACCGGCTCTAAGTATATTGGCCTAGTGTCAATTTGTGGGGTGACACTACCCCTTTCTGGAATCACTTCAACAGGATGCAGCAAAGAAGGTTAAGTATAAAAATATATTTATTATAAAATGAATATTCTAAAATTATGTATACAATTTACTAGAAAATAATAAAATTTGAAATATCATATGTAAAATACAAATGTTGTTGCCAAAACGCGTTTCGCCGTCACACGGCTTCCTCAGTCGGCTCCTGATCTTCTTCTGAATGAAAACGCTTATATGTCTTTAAATCGACCGCCAAAATCTCCTAATTTTCAGTCCGGTGTGTTTCCAGTGGCTCGGGTTGATGTCGTCGCGTCACTTCCGGTCCTTCGTACTACATCTCCCATGGTGCTGTGCGGATCTCGGCGTCACTTCCGGTGTGCGTCAGCGGTGTTATGGGGAACTGAGTCCAAAGTGATATCGTTGAATAGTTCGTTTTTAGTCCGTGATTGCATTTCAAGCATATAGATCATATGTTCCGGGTAGAAGTAGAACGAGATAATTGTAACGTTAATATTCAAGAACAATTAACAGCAATGTATAAATATTAAGATGATGGATATAAATAAAATAACAATAAATAGAAATGAAAATAAAAATAAAATTAAAATTGAAAATGAGAAAAAAGTGTGATATATCAGAGATTTGTCTATATTTGGTATGTTGGTTACTTAGTTTAGTATCATATTTCCACCCCTGCAGGTTTGGCTGTGGGCTGTTTTTATCCTTAAAATTAGACAATAGAAGTAGAATACAATAAAGATGCAATAGAAGCAATTGAACTTCCTTATATTTCTAGCAGCATAGATTCTAAAGGTTCTAAGGGTCACAAGTTATTTGTGTTTTAAATAGTATGAAATTCGTGATTTGTTCTGACATTAAAAGTCCCTGAGTCTTTTCAATATGGGTTGTGATCATGTAGATGTCCTTAATTGTTATTAAGTCAGGGATAGGGATGAAAAGTGGATATTAGTAATACAATTTATTAGTAATAAAGTTTATAGAAAATACAGTCTATTGAAGGAATATTTGACTTTGGATTGCTCATTGAGTTTATTTTAAAGAAATTTTGTTTGGTTGTGGTACAAACTACTGTAGGCATAAAATTCTTAGAAGGGTTTAATTTTTAAAAAAATATGAACTGGACCTCATCTTTAAAATTAATTAAAAAGTCTAAAAGGTTGAGAAGTTAAAGGAAATGGCAAAGTTCGAAATCCGCATTCAAACCATGGGGGGCTAAGGTGTTCAAATTAAAAATCCACTTTGTCTCGATTTTTCCTAGCTTCTTTATTTCATCCTCCCCTCTCCAATTCAAGGTGATTTTCTGTATAGCTGAAAAACTTAGAAATTGGGGATCGTTGTTATGTACCTCTTTAAAATGATTTGAAACGCTATGTTTATCATACCCTCTCTTTATGTTTCGTATATGTTCGTTTATTCTTACGTATAAAGGACGCTTGGTTCTGCCCACATATAGAAGATTACAGGAACATTGTAGTAGATATATCACTCTCTTCGAAAAACATGTAGTCATTTCTCGTATTTTGTATTTGTTTTCTTTCTTTGAATCCGAAAATTCTGTAACGTGTCTTTTCACACTCTTTGTGTTTTTACAGGCTGAGCATAGCCCACAGCCGAAAAAACCTTTCTTTTGAAAGAAAGGGGTGGGTTTTAAACCCTTCTAAGAATTTTATGCCTACAGTAGTTTGTACCACAACCAAACAAAATTTCTTTAAAATAAACTCAACGAGCAATCCAAAGTCAAATATTCCTTCAATAGACTGTATTTTCTATAAACTTTATTACTAATAAATTGTATTACTAATATCCACTTTTCATCCCTATCCCTGACTTAATAACAATTAAGGACATCTACATGATCACAACCCATATTGAAAAGACTCAGGGACTTTTAATGTCAGAACAAATCACGAATTTCATACTATTTAAAACACAAATAACTTGTGACCCTTAGAACCTTTAGAATCTATGCTGCTAGAAATATAAGGAAGTTCAATTGCTTCTATTGCATCTTTATTGTATTCTACTTCTATTGTCTAATTTTAAGGATAAAAACAGCCCACAGCCAAACCTGCAGGGGTGGAAATATGATACTAAACTAAGTAACCAACATACCAAATATAGACAAATCTCTGATATATCACACTTTTTTCTCATTTTCAATTTTAATTTTATTTTTATTTTCATTTCTATTTATTGTTATTTTATTTATATCCATCATCTTAATATTTATACATTGCTGTTAATTGTTCTTGAATATTAACGTTACAATTATCTCGTTCTACTTCTACCCGGAACATATGATCTATATGCTTGAAATGCAATCACGGACTAAAAACGAACTATTCAACGATATCACTTTGGACTCAGTTCCCCATAACACCGCTGACGCACACCGGAAGTGACGCCGAGATCCGCACAGCACCATGGGAGATGTAGTACGAAGGACCGGAAGTGACGCGACGACATCAACCCGAGCCACTGGAAACACACCGGACTGAAAATTAGGAGATTTTGGCGGTCGATTTAAAGACATATAAGCGTTTTCATTCAGAAGAAGATCAGGAGCCGACTGAGGAAGCCGTGTGACGGCGAAACGCGTTTTGGCAACAACATTTGTATTTTACAT
The DNA here is from genome assembly GCF_036172605.1 of Pelobates fuscus. Lineage (NCBI taxonomy): Eukaryota > Metazoa > Chordata > Amphibia > Anura > Pelobatidae > Pelobates > Pelobates fuscus. Next base: position 165,260,343 of record NC_086322.1, read on the forward strand.
ATGATATTTCAAATTTTATTATTTTCTAGTAAATTGTATACATAATTTTAGAATATTCATTTTATAATAAATATATTTTTATACTTAACCTTCTTTGCTGCATCCTGTTGAAGTGATTCCAGAAAGGGGTAGTGTCACCCCACAAATTGACACTAGGCCAATATACTTAGAGCCGGTTATCAAAGGCTCTAAAAAAGGTGAGCAATACTATATTTCATTTACATTGGTATTTATAGTATTTGAAAATACTACGCTCAGATTAGATTACCTGTGTCTTTTTTCTATCTAAACTTGGAGGAGAACACGTATACGTATATCGTGAGAGGGGGGTCGTGTGGTCTACCCTAAAAGACACAGATGCCAGGAAGTTTAGAGCCTTATATCTGTAAAAGGCTCTAAAAAATGTGAGTGAATTTGACTCTATCTTCAGAATTCACTAAAAAATTTTTGATTCACCTTAATATACTGCACAATTATTTGTCTACTTTCCCCTTTTTTTTTCATGTATACAAGTGTGTAAAAGAGGGTAAGTGCAATCAAGAGCACTATTCACTGTTATATTATTCTATCACACCCAGCGCTACACTCAAGAAAACTTAAGTTTTCATTGTTGATTTTTGGGGATCTTTTATATGTGGTGGGTTTTATAGGAGTACCCACGGAGTGTTTTAGCGGCTATTTCTTAATTGTACACGAATACAAAAGCGCCACCTATTCCACATTTTTGTGTGTTTTGAACTTGTTCCTGTATATCTTACTCCTTGTAAGTGTGGAGGCAGCTAAAATGTCACTGTTTGAAAGGAGAAAGAACTACTGCACGAATATAGACACTATGTTTGACACCCCCACTTTAATGCACAACTCCCAACCTCAGACCAATACCCATGACCTAAGAGAATGTCAATACAAATTAACTAAATGTATGAACCAAGAGGTTAAAATAATTTGGGAAGTAGCAACCCTAGAGAAATATATTAAAGAAAAAATTACCCCTAGAGGTCTAAGATACAACAAATATCCCACATTTGATAAAGGGGAGGAAGAATTTATAGAAGAATGGCAGGAGATGCTAGAAAATTTCTCCTTCACAACTATGAAAATGATAATCAAAAGGAGAAAACTCACTTTACAAAAATTAGATAAAGACATTAACGAAATTCAAACCCAACTTGTAAACCATACCACTTCTGAGGAATATGAAACCATAACAAAGACAATTCAGAAACAAATAGACAAAACAGAAATTGAGACCATAAATATTAAAAGAAAGAAATACAAGAGGGACAGGTACGATTATGACAATAATCAAGTCACCACCTATGCAACAAAGGTGCACACTGATACACATAACAACAATCACCAAAAATATTACACTAGAAGAGATCACTCCCCACAACAGAGCAGAAATAACCATGCCCATGCAAACAGAAGGGAAAACAACTATAATCCAAACCCTACACGCTCTCAATGGGAACACAACAATTCACAGGATAGGAGACACCGCTCTAGAGTTAGGTCACCACATTCAAGATTCCCTCAACCACAACCAAGAATCAATAAATTTGCACCAACCCCTACAAAGGAAAGATATGAACCAAACAGAAAAGCCAGGGAGAGATCACCCATCCTCACGAGAAATAGAAAAGAAACACAAAAAAGTAACAATTTCACTTCCAATAGATTTGACATTCTAACAAACAGACACATTGAAGATGATGATTTTTTTCAGGAGGGACGCCAAAAAGGGAAATACAAAGCAGCACAATCTCCACAAAATACAAATTCCCCTCAGAATACCCCCCCCAAAAGATAAAGGAATTTAAGGGGAGGGGTACACGAGGAGGAAAGACACACAACAAGATAAGGAAAACATCAGTACAATCACAATCAATTATTTTTAATTTAACGGGGAACCCCCTACCATTGGCCGAACAAAAGGTTCTAAACAAAGGATTAAAATTTGTTCCTACACAACCCCTAAATAAATTTGACATTTTTATAGATCTGAATAAATACAAAAGACAACTGTGTCTAAAGAAATGTTTTATGAGAACAGATAAACTAACACATCAGACCTCACCTTCAAGATATATACACACTGACCTTAAGGAAAAGTCCACTTTCTTTCCAAATAATTTTGTATCCAAAGAGATGATTTCGTTTGAGAATGCGGTCATGCAGGAAATAAATCAAATCAAACCCAAAGATAAGAGACACATGAATTTAAGCAAAGAGGAGTGGTTAGCGTTAAAAGCACTTCAGAAGAATAAAGAAAAAGTAATTAAACCAGCCGATAAGGGGGGTGGGATTGTAGTTATGAGAACGGAAGATTATCTACAAGAAGGCCTAAGACTAGTTGGAGATGGAGACACATATGAAAAGTTATCAGGAAACCCGACATTTAACATTAAGACAAAATTTGAAAATTTACTACAGAGGGGAAGAGAAATAGAGATATTAAATGAAAGAGAATACAAATACCTCAACATCATGAAACCAAAAATCCCTGTATTTTATCACTTACCAAAAATCCACAAAAATGCTACCAATCCTCCAGGTAGACCGATAGTCTCAGGCATAGGCTCGGTATCGAGTAGACTATCGGAATACCTGGACAAGTGCTTACAACCAATCGTACAAAAAACTAAAAACTACCTCAAAGACACACTCAATATTATTCAAATTTTACATGAAATACAGTGGAAATCAGACTACATTCTAGTCACCGCAGATGTTAGCTCACTATACACAATCATCTCACACACTAGAGGAATAGAGGCCACACAATTTTTTCTGAAGAATGATGACTTTTATCCTGATGAACAAATTAATTTTATAACAGAGGGAATAGAACTCATTTTAAATAATAACTATTTTTGGTTTAACAACGAATTCTTTTTACAAAAAGTCGGTACTGCTATGGGGACCAGGTTCGCTCCTAGCTATGCAAATCTCTTCATGGCATTCTGGGAGGAGAGATTCATAAATAACAACAAGGACTGGGAGGCGAACCTGGTCTCCTATAAGCGGTACATAGACGACATATTTTTTATCTGGAAGGGTTCAGAGGATCTTTTAAAGTCATTTTTAACTTTTTTAAACACCAATGACTGGGGAATTAAATTAACCACAGAATACAGTAAAGTAAGCGTAAATTTTTTAGATCTCACAATTTTTATAGAAGAAAACCAAATTAAGACAAAAACCTTTTTTAAATCAGTAGATGTGAACAATTACATTTTTTTAAACAGCTGTCACTTTTCACCCTGGTTAAAAAATATCCCAAAAGCACAGATAATGAGGATCCGCAGAAACTGCACAGACACAAGCACGTTTGAAACCCAAGCCATAAGAATAAAAAAACAGTTCATAGAGAAGGGTTATGAAGAAAAATCCCTTGTGAACACCATTAAACAAATAGAAAAAATGGATAGATCCTCTTTATTGAAATATAAACAGAAAACCACAAAAGAACACAATATCTTACCTTTTATCAGTAATTTTAATCAAGAGAGCAATAGAATAAAACGAATAATTAGTAAACACTGGCCAATGTTAAGGAACGACCCAATGCTGTACTCTATTCTACCAGAGAAGCCTAGATTTATATACAGGGGAGCACCTAATCTGAAACAAAAATTGGTACACAACCATATAAAAGACAAAAAACCCACCCCTTTCTTTCAAAAGAAAGGTTTTTTCGGCTGTGGGCTATGCTCAGCCTGTAAAAACACAAAGAGTGTGAAAAGACACGTTACAGAATTTTCGGATTCAAAGAAAGAAAACAAATACAAAATACGAGAAATGACTACATGTTTTTCGAAGAGAGTGATATATCTACTACAATGTTCCTGTAATCTTCTATATGTGGGCAGAACCAAGCGTCCTTTATACGTAAGAATAAACGAACATATACGAAACATAAAGAGAGGGTATGATAAACATAGCGTTTCAAATCATTTTAAAGAGGTACATAACAACGATCCCCAATTTCTAAGTTTTTCAGCTATACAGAAAATCACCTTGAATTGGAGAGGGGAGGATGAAATAAAGAAGCTAGGAAAAATCGAGACAAAGTGGATTTTTAATTTGAACACCTTAGCCCCCCATGGTTTGAATGCGGATTTCGAACTTTGCCATTTCCTTTAACTTCTCAACCTTTTAGACTTTTTAATTAATTTTAAAGATGAGGTCCAGTTCATATTTTTTTAAAAATTAAACCCTTCTAAGAATTTTATGCCTACAGTAGTTTGTACCACAACCAAACAAAATTTCTTTAAAATAAACTCAACGAGCAATCCAAAGTCAAATATTCCTTCAATAGACTGTATTTTCTATAAACTTTATTACTAATAAATTGTATTACTAATATCCACTTTTCATCCCTATCCCTGACTTAATAACAATTAAGGACATCTACATGATCACAACCCATATTGAAAAGACTCAGGGACTTTTAATGTCAGAACAAATCACGAATTTCATACTATTTAAAACACAAATAACTTGTGACCCTTAGAACCTTTAGAATCTATGCTGCTAGAAATATAAGGAAGTTCAATTGCTTCTATTGCATCTTTATTGTATTCTACTTCTATTGTCTAATTTTAAGGATAAAAACAGCCCACAGCCAAACCTGCAGGGGTGGAAATATGATACTAAACTAAGTAACCAACATACCAAATATAGATAAATCTCTGATATATCACACTTTTTTCTCATTTTCAATTTTAATTTTATTTTTATTTTCATTTCTATTTATTGTTATTTTATTTATATCCATCATCTTAATATTTATACATTGCTGTTAATTGTTCTTGAATATTAACGTTACAATTATCTCGTTCTACTTCTACCCGGAACATATGATCTATATGCTTGAAATGCAATCACGGACTAAAAACGAACTATTCAACGATATCACTTTGGACTCAGTTCCCCATAACACCGCTGACGCACACCGGAAGTGACGCCGAGATCCGCACAGCACCATGGGAGATGTAGTACGAAGGACCGGAAGTGACGCGACGACATCAACCCGAGCCACTGGAAACACACCGGACTGAAAATTAGGAGATTTTGGCGGTCGATTTAAAGACATATAAGCGTTTTCATTCAGAAGAAGATCAGGAGCCGACTGAGGAAGCCGTGTGACGGCGAAACGCGTTTTGGCAACAACATTTGTATTTTACATATGATATTTCAAATTTTATTATTTTCTAGTAAATTGTATACATAATTTTAGAATATTCATTTTATAATAAATATATTTTTATACTTAACCTTCTTTGCTGCATCCTGTTGAAGTGATTCCAGAAAGGGGTAGTGTCACCCCACAAATTGACACTAGGCCAATATACTTAGAGCCGGTTATCAAAAGCTCTAAAAAAGGTGAGCAATACTATATTTCATTTACATTGGTATTTATAGTATTTGAAAATACTACGCTCAGATTAGATTACCTGTGTCTTTTTTCTATCTAAACTTGGAGGAGAACACGTATACGTATATCGTGAGAGGGGGGTCGTGTGGTCTACCCTAAAAGACACAGATGCCAGGAAGTTTAGAGCCTTATATCTGTAAAAGGCTCTAAAAAATGTGAGTGAATTTGACTCTATCTTCAGAATTCACTAAAAAATTTTTGATTCACCTTAATATACTGCACAATTATTTGTCTACTTTCCCCTTTTTTTTCATGTATACAAGTGTGTAAAAGAGGGTAAGTGCAATCAAGAGCACTATTCACTGTTGTATTATTCTATCACACCCAGCGCTACACTCAAGAAAACTTAAGTTTTCATTGTTGATTTTTGAAGATGTACTTACCTCCGCCGCGATCCGCTTCGGGAGGACTGCCTCACAGCCGAGGCAGCCCTCCCACGGCAAATCAGGCCCCCGGGGGCCATGTGATCGCCCTCAAAGACGGATCACATGGCCCTCTATAGCTGGCTGTGGATCTGCCAGCAGGGGGACTGTTTGAAATATCAGACAGTCCCCCTGCTGGTGGGAAGTATAAAAAAATAAATAAAAGACAAGTGTAAAAATAAATTAAATATATTTTTATATATATATAATATGTATATATATTATATATATAATAGATGTACATATATATTATATATAAATACGTATAATTAAAATAATAAATAAATAAAATAATAAAATAAATAAATAAAATATTGAAACAAAATTTAATATAAATTATATATGCATATGTAATTTCATTCTAACTATATTTTGTTATTAATATATATATATCGGTAACAAAATACACTTAGAATGACATTCTATATATATCTATATATATAAAATACAAATAACCGCAAATATATATATATAGATAAATACATATAATTACATAAAAGATTACATTAGTATACACGTAGAATTTAAATACCTATAAATGCATTTATATTAAAATTCTACGTGTATATTTAAATAATCTTTTAACGTAACGTGTTTTGCCTATCCTTCCTAAATAACATGTACCCATTTAAGTTAACTGCCCAGTCATGTGTCTCATCCCACCATGTTTCAGTTATGCCTATTATATCATATTGTTTAGTGTATGCTAATGCCTCTAGTTCCCCAATTTTGTTATCTAGGCTCCTTGCATTAGTAAGCATACATTTAATATCATGCATCACTTGTATATTTTGTGAATTATCAACATTACATAGCTTCTCTGTTCTGAGCTTGCCCCTCCCCCCGTCCCCGCCCTCCTTGTACTGTGCTAAAGCCCATTTCCTTTCTGTCCTATCTCCATTTTGTAAATTGCTATGATATGTATATATATTAAAATTCTACATGTATATGTAAGTAATCTTTTAACATAATTATGTGATTTGATTAATTAAAATTTGATTGACATGCCTGACAACACAGGGAGAAAGTGCAGAGAATTTTATTCGCAAGCACTATATTTGACCCTGTAACTCTCCAAGACACCATAAAACCTGTACATAGGGGGTACTGTTTTACTCGGGAGACTTCGCTGAACTCAAATATTCATGTTTCAAACTGGTAAATTGTATTACAACGATGATATTTTAAGTAAAAGTGAAGTTTTTTGCATTTTTTACAAGCGAACTGCACTTTTATGGTCAATATTATTGTTGTAATATGTTTTACTGTTTTAAAACACTAATATTTGTGTTTAGTGAAGTCTCCCGAGAATAACAGTACCCCCCATGTACAGGTTTTATGGTGTTTTGGAAAGTTAGAGAGTCACATATAAGGCTTGCATTTCATTTTTTTCACATTGAAATTTGCCAGATTGGTTATGTTGCCTTTGAGAGCGTATGGTAGCCCAGGAATGAGAATTACCCCCATGATGGCATACCATTTGCAAAAGTAGACAACCCGAGGTATTGCAAGTGGGGTATGTCCAGTCTTTCTTAGTAGCCACTTAGTCACAAACACTGGCCAAATATTCGTTTTTTGCTTTTTTCACACAAAAACAAATATGAACGCTAACTTTGGCCAGTGTTTGTGACTAAGTGGCTACTAAAAAAGACTAAACATACCCCACTTTCAATACCTTGGCTTGTCTACTTTTTCAAATGGTATGCAATTATGGGGGTAATTCTCATTCCTGGGCTACCACACCGTCTCAAAGGTAACATTACCAATCTGGCAAATTTCAATTTGAAAATGGAATGTTCTATATTTGACCCTGTAACTTTCCAAAACAACATAAAACCTGTTAATGGGGGGTACTGTTGTACTCGTGAGACATCGCTGATTACAAATATGTGCATTTTTTTGCAGTAAAAGCTAACAGTATTATGACATTCACAGTTAAAATGTCAGACGGAAATGCAAAAATCTTATTTTCTCTCATTTTTTTTTACTTTTATTCATAATAAATGATGTTCCATATATGAATAGTTAATGATAGATTAAAGCCCTGTTTCTCCTGAACAAAATGATATATAATAAGTGTGGGTGCATATAATTTGAAAGAGGGGAACTACGGGTGAACAGACATATAGCGCAAATTCCAGTTTTTGTTTACGTTTTGTTTTGATCAGAACGTGCACTATTGACTCCGTCCTGAAGGGGTTAACTTCTCCTTGCGATCCAGCGATGTCCCCGCGCTGTGATTGCCGGTGAGAGCCCCGGCGGATGCCTCCATCTGACTTCCTGGTTCCGTCTCTGTGAGCCGCAGAGGCTCATGGGGGCGGAACTGGGCGGGTAATTCAAATGCAAAAAAATGGTACCGCTTTTGGTACAAAATTCCTGACATAATCATACCGCCAGGGAGGTTAACTGTATGTGTAATTGAGTTTCCTCTCAGGATAAGGGGAGGGAATATGTGGGATGTAACTGATATGTGATTGGTTGTTTTATACCTCCCTGTGGGCGGTCCTGTATTTGAAAAGACTGTAATAAAAACCAGGCTGGGTGTGCCAGCACCGTTGTTCCTGTTTTAACCCTCAAGCTGAAGTGTCGTCTCATTCTTGGGGGGAATTGGATTGTCTGCTGATTGCCAGGAGTGTAAGCGGATTGTATGCTTTTCCTGTTCAGCTATTCAAGTGTTCGTGTGTTTCCAGTTCGGGAGATTGGGGAATTCAAGTGTGTGCAGTTCGGGAGTTGGAAGATTCGTGTAGTTTGCAGTTCGGGAGGTTGGTGCTTGCAGTAGCTGCTTGTCTATCTGGAAGGGGAATATCGTCTAAACGGTTTTTATCCTCTGATGAGCGAAACGGTCCGTTACAGGGGGGATAATGTATAATAAGCACAGGTTACTGGCTATGGGGGGGATAATGTATAATAAACACAGGTTACTGGCTATGGGAGGGATAATGTATAATAAACACAGGTTACTGGCTATGGGGGGATAATGTATAATAAACACAGGTTACTGGCTATGGGGGGATAATGTATAATAAACACAGGTTACTGGCTATGGGGGGATAATGTATAATAAACACAGGTTACTGGTTGTGGGGGGATAATGTATAATAAACACAGGTTACTGGTTGTGGGGGGATAATGTATAATAAACACAGGTTACTGGCTATGGGGGAGATAATGTATAATAAGCACAGGTTACTGGCTATGGGAGGATAATGTATAATAAACACAGGTTACTGGCTATGGGGAGGATAATGTATAATAAACACAGGTTACTGGCTATGGGGGGATAATGTATAATAAACACAGGTTACTGGCTATGGGGGGATAATGTATAATAAACACAGGTTACTGGCTAATGGGGGATAATGTATAATAAACACAGGTTACTGGCTATGGGGGGATAATGTATAATAAACACAGGTTACTGGCTATGGGGGATAATGTATAATAAACACAGGTTACTGGCTAAGGAGGATAATGTATAATAAACACACACACAAAAAAAAAGAATGCAGCTCTAGGAAGTGGGAAGGTCTGGGAGGGAGGGTCTGCTGCTGATTGGCTGGAATGTGTCTGCTGACTGTGAGGTACAGGGTCAAAGTTTACTCAATGATGACGAATAGGGGGCGGACCGAACATCGCGTATGTTCGCCATCCGTGGCGAACACGAACAAGCTATGTTCGCCAGGAACTATTCGCCAGCGAACCGTTCGGGACATCACTAGCCACAACCATATTTAACCCCTTCAGGACCGCTGACGGTTCAGGACCGTTATCGTAAATATCCCCTTGAGGTTGATGACGGTCCTGAACTGTCATAATGGTAATAGTTACTCACCCGATCGCCGTCGTTCCCGCGCCGGCATTCTCCTTACCTTCTTACTAGCAGGCAGAAGCTCCTGGTATACAGTCTGAGACAGAGAAAATGTGGATGTAGTGAGTGTAGAAGAAAGGGAACATGCCACTGTGTTAGAGAGACCAAAGTCAGCATTACCTTAACTATTTTCATTTCAGCTAGTCCACACAAGTTTTGCTTCCATATATCCCTCTTAAGTTTCCATACTTAAGCAAGAGTATGTGAAGAGTAGTTAGGGTTGCCACCTTTCTGGCCTTACTAATTTGCATAACTAACTATGTATCTCAATTCCTATGTATCACAGTGTCTCAGTTCCCCATGTCGCCCAGTGTCCCCTAGTGTCTGTGTCCCCATGTCACTAAGGTACACATAGACATGGGGACACTGGGAGACATGGGGACACAGACACTGGGAGACATGGAGACACTGGGAGATGTGGGGACACTGAGACACTAGGAGACATGGAGACACTGAGACACTAGGAGACATGGGCACACAGACACAAGGGACACTGGGAGACATGGGAACACTGAGACACTAAAGACACTGGCTGGGAGACATGGGGATACTGAGACACTTAGGGACATTGTGTCCCTAGTGTCTCAGTGTCCCCAGTGTCTGTGTCCCCATGTGTGTCTGTTTCCCCATGTCTCAGTGTCCCCATGTGTGTCTGTGTCCCCAAGTGTCTGTGTCCTTATGTCTTCTAGCGTCCCCTAAACACAGGTTACTGGCTATGGGGGGATAATGTATAATAAACACAGGTTACTGGCTATGGGGGGATAATGTATAATAAACACAGGTTACTGGTTGTGGGGGGATAATGTATAATAAACACAGGTTACTGGTTGTGGGGGGATAATGTATAATAAACACAGGTTACTGGCTATGGGGGAGATAATGTATAATAAGCACAGGTTACTGGCTATGGGAGGATAATGTATAATAAACACAGGTTACTGGCTATGGGGAGGATAATGTATAATAAACACAGGTTACTGGCTACGGGGGGATAATGTATAATAAACACAGGTTACTGGCTATGGGGGGATAATGTATAATAAACACAGGTTACTGGCTATGGGGGATAATGTATAATAAACACAGGTTACTGGCTAAGGAGGATAATGTATAATAAACACAGGTTACTGGCTATGGGGAGGATAATGTATAATAAACACAGGTTACTGGCTAATGGGGGATAATGTATAATAAACACAGGTTACTGGCTATGGGGGGATAATGTATAATAAACACAGGTTACTGGCTATGGGTGATAATGTATAATAAACACAGGTTACTGGCTAAGGAGGATAATGTATAATAAACACACACACACACAAAAAAGAATGCAGCTCTAGGAAGTGGGAAGGTCTGGGAGGGAGGGTCTGCTGCTGATTGGCTGGAATGTGTCTGCTGACTGTGAGGTACAGGGTCAAAGTTTACTCAATGATGACGAATAGGGGGCGGACCGAACATCGCGTATGTTCGCCGTCCGTGGCGAACACGAACAAGCTATGTTCGCCAGGAACTATTCGCCAGCGAACCGTTCGGGACATCACTAGCCACAACCATATTTAACCCCTTCAGGACCGCTGACGGTTCAGGACCGTTATCATAAATATCCCCTTGAGGTTGATGACGGTCCTGAACTGTCATAATGGTAATAGTTACTCACCCGATCGCCGTCGTTCCCGCGCCGGCATTCTCCTTACCTTCTTACTAGCAGGCAGAAGCTCCTGGTATACAGTCTGAGACAGAGAAAATGTGGATGTAGTGAGTGTAGAAGAAAGGGAACATGCCACTGTGTTAGAGAGACCAAAGTCAGCATTACCTTAACTATTTTCATTTCAGCTAGTCTACACAAGTTTTGCTTCCATATATCCCTCTTAAGTTTCCATACTTAAGCAAGAGTATGTGAAGAGTAGTTAGGGTTGCCACCTTTCTGGCCTTACTAATTTGCATAACTAACTATGTATCTCAATTCCTATGTATCACAGTGTCTCAGTTCCCCATGTCGCCCAGTGTCCCCTAGTGTCTGTGTCCCCATGTCACTAAGGTACACATAGACATGGGGACACTGGGAGACATGGGGACACAGACACTGGGAGACATGGAGACACTGGGAGATGTGGGGACACTGAGACACTAGGAGACATGGAGACACTGAGACACTAGGAGACATGGGCACACAGACACAAGGGACACTGGGAGACATGGGAACACTGAGACACTAAAGACACTGGCTGGGAGACATGGGGATACTGAGACACTTAGGGACATTGTGTCCCTAGTGTCTCAGTGTCCCAAGTGTCTGTGTCCCCATGTGTGTCTGTTTCCCCATGTCTCAGTGTCCCCATGTGTGTCTGTGTCCCCAAGTGTCTGTGTCCTTATGTCTTCTAGCGTCCCCTAGTGTCTCAGTGTTCCCAGGTCTCAGTGTTCCCATGTCTCAGTGTCCCCAAGTGTCCCCATGTGTGTCAGTATAACCATGTGTCCGTGTCTATATGTGTGTCTGTGTCCCTGTGTCTCCAAGTATCTCAGCGTCCCCAGAGGTCTTCCTGTGTCCCCATGTCTTACAGTGTCCCCTAGTGTCTCAGTGTCCCCCTACAGCCTTTACCCCATCCCTCACTTCCCTGAGCTGTAGGCTGTTTTTTGCAGGCTGAGAGTCTCTGTGCTGTGTAGCTGCTCCCCTACGGATTAGCTAGTAAAGAGATGCAGGTATACGCTGTAACTTCCTATCCCTGCCTCTCTCCACACACACACACAGTGACCCCCTACTGGCTGGCGCTGGTATTGCAGAGTAATCTCTGTTTATACTGAGAAAAATACCGGCATTTTGTGGGGATATTTATGGGATAATAATAGTAAACAGTTGAGAATTGCCCACTATTTCAACTCTCAGATCTCAAAGATCGTTATCGTATAAGTGAAATGTATTTCATATAAATAAAATCACAATTTGTTATAAAAATAGAATTAATTTATTGTGACATTTTTAAAATAAGAATAATAAGTAACATGCGTGACAATAATCAATGAAATTTTAGTATAACACGAGTATGTAATACAAATGGCAATACAAAAACATTTCCCAATGGCTAAGACAAGATTTATGACTGTCTTCACAAAGAAAAAGAAAAAGTTTCACACAGAGAACAGAATTCCTCAGAGTGCAGCGTAAGGTCGTAAAAACTTTAGCTGACAGTTAGAATAACCCTTTCAATGCTGGCTAGACCTCCTAAGTAATCAAGATCTATTCTTATGCAATTTTAAATAAAATAACATTTAAACCAGTTCATTAGTCATTTCCTGGATCCATCTAATAAGAGAAATCTACATGTTCTATAAGCTGAATTTTTTATTTGCCTAAACAGATATTTTATCTTATTTTAGAGCAAATCAATACCCCTGGATAAATATCACGATATGCTAATATGTGATATGTCACATAAATACAGAATTATTGTTTCTATCTGCAGAATAGAAAGTTTAATAATGTACTTCTTGTTTAACTAAAGTTTCTAAATATCGAAATCTGATCGTGATTTATCCAGTCATATATCATGTTATTAGAAAATTTTAATTAATTTAAATTAATTAAATGAAGCCGGTATAATTCCCAGTTAAGTCGATATTTTCTCATCAGATATTCTCAGGTAGCTAAGTGTCAAGGAATGTTTTTTTCTCACTCTGACTCTGCTTGCTTCTTTCTTAGCCTGCTTCCGACTTTCTCTGCATTCCACTGCATTCATCTGCCTCCTCTCTGCATTCCTCTCTTGATTACTGCATACCTCCTTGCATTCATCTCTTGATTACCCTCTCTTCCCTTTGTCTTAACTTTTTAAAGGGAGAGATTCTCTGTTCGTCACTAGGTATAGACCAATAGAAAATTGGGGTGTGTGGTTGCCTTTTAGATAGCAACTTAAGTATTTGGTCTATAGAGGGCAGTCTCGTCCCACTAAACATACCTATCCAGGAAAGAGTTAACTTTTCCTGGTGGCTATTTTGACGTAATTTACGTTATCTTTATGGTTATTCATAATTTAAGTTTTCTGTCAGATCAAACTGTTTTCTTGAATTTTCTTCAGACTATGTGTCTCCAATTCCTACTGTAATTTCTAACATGACAGTTCGTAAACTAATTTTGACCTCTTCAATACAATGGGATCTTGTTAGATATAGAAAGTTAAATTAAATTATTTAATCTTCTCTGCCACAAATGTCTGGGTTTTAGAATTATTCTATTCCATTAGCAATTAGACAGTTTCTTATCACTTGGTTTGTTTACATTAAACATTCCTTCAGCTCTGGCAAAGTGACTAGTCTTACAAAAAGGATAGAAATTTCGTGTCTCTTTGTTAACTTGAAAATAACAAAATGGAGTCTGGTCTGTTAAGAGTGACTCAGAATATACACTTTTAATTTCTATCATAGCACAAAATGTCTGCCGATATAAATACCCTGACAATTTGTATTGCCGGTATAACTGCAATATGAGCACCGGCCAGGCAGCCTCAAATAAATACCCGCCAGGTGGCAACCCTAAGAGTAGTGTGTAAAAAAAGTTTTAAAAAAATTATTATTATTATTTTTTTTAAGTGAATGGGCCTATTCCATGAAGCTCCATCTGCCCATATGTTAATCCGACCCTGCCTGCCTGACAACCCAGGCTGAAAGGCCAGAGAATTTAGTTTGCTAGTACTGTATTTAACCCTGTAACTTTCTATGACACCATAAAATCTGTACATGGGGGGTACTGTTTTACTCTTGAGACTTTGCTGAACACAAATATTAGTGTTTCAAAACCATAAAACATATCACAGTGATGATATTGTCAGTGAAAGTGAAGTTTTTTTGCATTTTTCAGACACAAACGGCACTTTCACTGATGATATTGTTGTGATACGTTTTACTGTTTTGAAACACTACTATTTGTATTCAGCTAAGTCTCCTGAGTAAAACAGTATCCCCTCATGTACAGATTTTATAGTGTTTGCCAGGTATGTTATGTTGCCTTTGAGAGTGTATGGTAGCCCAGGAATGAGAATGATGGCATACCATTTGCAAAAGAAGACAACCCAAGGTATTGCAAATGGAGTATGTTCAGTCTTTCTTAGTAGTCACAAACACTGGCCAAAGTTAGCGTTCATAATTGTTTTTTGCATTTTTAACACACAAAGAAAGATAAATGCTTACTTTGGCCAGTGTTTGTGACTAAGTGGCTACTAAAAAAGACTGGACATACCCCATATTGAAAACCCTGGGTTGTCTACTTTAAAAAAAATATGTACATGTGAGGTGTGATTCAGAGATTTATGACAAATAACAGTATTAACTGTCACTATTGATGCATTTTAAAATATATATATTTTGAAACTGCAATGTCCTACTTGTACTTATAGCCCTATAACTTGCAAAAAAAAAAGAAGCATGTAAACATTGGGTGTTTTTAAACTCAGGACAACATTTTTAATCTATTTAGCAGTTTTTTTAATTAGCTTTTGTAGATAAGTAAAAGATTTTTCAAGTAAAAGTCAAAAAACATGTTTTTTTTCTTCCAATTTTTCACCATATTTTTATTTAGTTTTTTTTTTTAAAGTAAATTATGTTATCTGATACAAATAACGGTATGTAAAGAAATCCCTTCTTGTCCTGAAAAAAACAATATATAATTTGTATGGGAACAGTAAATGAGAGAGACAAAAATTACAGCTAAACATAAACACGACGAAAGTGATGTTTAAGGAGGCAAGAACCACATATGGCTAAAGGAAGAGAGCCAGAATTATTAGACCAACACTTGTCATGTATTTCTCTTTTTTGTAGAAACATCTGTTTTCTTTCATAAAATCTGCAATTAACTTTTCACCATCTGAAAAACTACACCAGAGATCTATACATGTTGCACTATAATTGGAAGAGAACTTATGATGATATTTACATACCTAAAATACATATATTACATACTATTATGACAAAGGTATCTGCAGGGCATAGTTGATCCTTTGTCTTAGGTGCAGACTAAAACTTGTTGGATCATCCCTAGGTGGTATTATTACTATATTTACACAGCGCCAACAAATGCCGTAGCGCTTTACCTCTAGTATCCACACATCTAAAAAGAAAAAAGAGATAAAACCTATTGCTACAGATTTCTTGAATAAATTGCAAGAACATAGAGTATCAGATGACTTGCAGGACTTAGAATGGGGTGTCAGCAGGCCCGGACTGGCCATCGGGCATACCGGGCAAATGCCCGGTGGGCTGCGATGGCCGTGGGGCCGAGGCCGGCAAGGGAGATCACAGGATCTACCCTGCCAGCTCCTGCAGGGCCAGCGCTATCCGAGCGCTGGCCCTGCTGTGTGCCTCCATGGGTCGGTGGGGAGATCAAAGATCTCCCTCACTGGCCCAGAGGCAGTTACAGGCGGCCGCCAGCTGAGGAGTGTGGGAGGGAGGAGAGGACCGGCGGAGCTCTAGCCAGCAGGCTAGAATTCACTCTCACCACTGGACCACCAGGGATGGCAGCATGGTCCCCCTCCCAGGCAGAACGGCTCCCCACTCCCAGGCTCAAGGTAGGAAGGGAGGTGGGGGGGGGGATATAACTTTTTATTTTTTTTAAATTATTAATAAAAAATATATTAAAATAAATTCACACTGATACACACAGCACCCAGGCACACACATCACCCAGACACACACACACACAGCACCCCCAGACACACACAGCACCCAGACACACACAGCACCTAGACACACACAGCACCCCCAGACACACACAGCACCCCCAGACACACACAGCACCCAGACACACACAGCACCCCCAGACACACACAGCACCCCCAGACACACACAGTACCCCATGACACACAAAGCACCCTCAGACGCACACAACACCCTCAGACGCACACAGCTCCCTCAGACAGACAGCACCCTCGCTCACACAGCACACACATATATATATATATATATATATGTATTAAGGCCGTTTGGCCTGTATTTGTGGGAGGGGCTTAAATTAATTCACTCCCCTATATAAGGGACACCCCTTACTTGACTCATATCGCTTGAGGTCAGCATCAGAATGATTTCCACTTCCGGGTCATCCAGACGCCATTTTACCTGATTACTCCATGAGGTTTTCTAAGCAGAGCTGTGTCAGGAATCCAGCCACAGGCTTTTCCGGCCTACCACCTTCTTTCTTCAATCCATCGCCGTGGATGGTGCCCAAGTGACTCACAAACCGTAAGTCGACCTACCCGTTACGCCAGGCATCAGTCCCACGGCACCATTCACTGGTCAGGTCCTCAATTTACGGCTGCATTTTGTCTAAGTCTGTTCTAAAACTATTGCATGTTCATGCATATCATTTGTTTAAACCCCCTACCAGTCTTTGGGTGTACTACAGGCTTCTTAGACATAATCACATTTCATGTACAAACCAACGAACCACCACATTTTGCCTACACACTGACCCCTACCGGTCATTCAGTGTACTACAGGCTTCTTAGACATTATCGCATTTCATGTACAAACCAACGAACCACTGCATTTTCGCCTACACACTGACCCCTACCGGCCATTCGGTGTACTACAGGCTTCTCAGACATTATTGCATTTCATGTACAAACCATCAAACCACTGCATTTTCGTCTGCACACTGACCCCTACCGGTCATTCAGTGTACTACAGGCTTCTCAGACATTATTGCATTTCATGTAAAAACCAACCAACCACCGCATTTTTCACCTACACACTGACCCCTATCGGTCATTCGATGTACTACAGGCGTCTTAGACGTTTTTTGCATTTTCATATACAAACCAATAAACCACTGCATTTTCACCTACACACTGACCCCTACCGGTTTTTGGTGTACTACAGGCTTCTTAGATATTATCGCATGTCATGTACAAATCAACGAACAACTCTTTTTTCGCCTACACACTGACCCCTACTGGTCTTTTGGTGTACTACAGGCTTCTCAGACATTATTGCATTTCATGTACAAACCAACAAAACACTGCATTTTTCACCTACACACTGACCCCTATCAGTCATTCGGTGTACTACAGGCTTCTTAGACGTTTTTGCTTTTCATGTACAAAACAATAAACCACTGCATTTTCACCTACACACTGACCCCTACCAGTCATTCAGTGTACTACAGGCTTCTCAGACATTATTGCACTTCATGTACAAACCAACTAACCACAGCATTTTCGCCTACATGCTGACCCCTACCGGTCAATCGGTATACTATAGGCTTCTCAGACTTTATTTCACTTCATAAGCAAACAAACTAACTACAGCATTTTCGCTTTTATACTGACTCCTATCTGTCAAACGGTAGGATTAACCCCATCAGGACACATGATATGTGTGACATGTAATGATCCCCTTTTATTCAAGAAGTTTGGTCCTTAAGGGGTTAAAGGGTATTTTAACATACAATCAGCATTTCTGACCCCTACTGGTCAACAGCAAAACAGTCTTCACATGTCATATACAATTTACCAGCCAATATAAATTACACAGAAGTGTTGCGGTCACCGGCCCGCCGAGCCTCACGGTCGTGCCCGACCGGCACGACCGCTCCGACTACACAAGCTTACCTGCTCGTCGGCGAGCCGGGAACCGCGCGTGTAGTTCTTCCGGGCATCACGCCCGAATCCAATATGGCGCCGACCACGTGGTCGCGTCTATGGATAGCCCCGCCCCCGAGAATTATACTAACGTGTGCGTGACGTCACGACGTCAACGCACACGCACGTTCTGGGGTCAGAGGTCGCCCTCTGACCAATCATAGCTTAGAGAGGGGTATTTAAACCCCTAATTCACCCTAGTACTTTGCCATGTCGTGGTTTCAGTTCCCTGGTTTCCTGAAAGTGCTATTTTCGTGTTTCTGATTTCCTGGTATCCTGATCCTTGGCGTTTCCCTGGTTATTCTGATCTCTGGTTTCCCTGACTTGGCTTGTTTTATCGGTATTGAGTATTTTCTGGCTTCCTTGACCTCGGCTTTCCCTTTGACCATTCTCTGTCTCTAGCGTATTAGTCCAGCCATTCTAAGGTCCGGTTTAGGCTCTGTCCTGTTATTTTTCCTTTTCTGACTTATGTATATGTTTACATAGTTTCTGCGTGCTGGACCACATTACTAGTCGTGACATTACGACATGGCCATGGATCCTGCAGAACTATGCAAACATATGATCGCCTGTGAAAATAGGGTGGAGGATATGGACCACAGGTTAGACCAATTTGCTCAGGCATTTCAGACCTTGCTCCAGAGGACTGCCTATTTAGAGGTCCCTCCTGTACCACCTGTGGTTCCGCCACCTGTAGTGGTTCCCGTACCACATAAACCACCGTCCATAACTTTGTCACCGCCCCCTCGTTATGGAGGTGATTCTAAGGAATTTAGAGGTTTTTTAAACCAAATAGAATACCATTTTGAGGCCTCCCCAGGTTCATTCCCAACAGATAGATCTAAAATAGGCTATCTGATGAACCAATTAACTGGAAAAGCCTTGACTTGGGCTAACCCCTTATGGGAAAGTGGTGACGCAATAGCCCGTGATTACAGTACCTTTCTTACGGCCTTTAAGGCTACATTTGAACCTAAAGACAGGGAGAAGAACGCTGCCAAAGCCCTTATGAGAATCAGGCAAGGCAGTCGTTCTGTAGCCGATTATGCAATAGAGTTCAGGACATTAGCGTCTGAGGTTGATTGGACCAATAGCGGTCTGGTGGCTGCTTTCTCTGAAGGTTTAGCTGAGAATATACAAGATGAAACTGCAGCTAGAGACCTTCCGGTTAGTCTTAATGAGTTTATTGCCTACATGATAAACATTGATAACCGGCTCAGAGAGAGAGAGAAAAACAAACAACGTAACAGACGTTCTAATTTGTCCATAGCTCCTCGTTTCTCTAACCCAGTGGTGAGTAGCCAAACGCCTCTTCCAGAACCTGAACCCATGCAATTGGGTAGTGCTAAACTCACTGAGGCAGAGAGACAACACAGACGTAACGAGGGGTTATGTATGTATTGTGGCAAGAAGAGACATCTAAGATCATCATGCCCGGTTCGGCCGGAAAACTTGCACACCTAAGGCACGTACGGGGACCGACCTTAGGTGTGATGTATATGTCCCCTAAATTGACTAAGAACCGTTTCCTGGTCAAAGTAAACTTATCTTTCGAGAACACTACTGTTCAGTGTGAGGCTATGATTGACTCTGCGGCAGCGGAGAATTTCCTAGACAAAGAGTTCTCTGCTAAACATCTCCTGCCCTTAAGACATAAAGAGAAACCTATAGCAGTCGAGGCCATTGATGGAAGGCCTCTTACCCAGCCTTTCATCACACACGAAACTCTGCCAATCACTGTTTCAGTGGGTATTCTCCACTCTGAAGAAATTACCTTTCAAATCATATCTTCACCTACAGTTCCGATAATACTCGGTTTCCCTTGGCTCCTGAAACACAATCCACGTTTGGATTGGATTGAAGGAGAGATTGTGAGTTGGGGTGAGAGATGCAAAGGAGTTTGCTTTAAGCAAATCCCACAACCTATTGGCACCATTAATGTTCCTGTTACACCTCCCTTGACCACACAAATTCCACAGCAGTATATGGATTTGAAAGAGGTATTTAACAAGGTCCAGTCAGAAGGGTTACCTCCTCATAGACCTTATGACTGTACTATAAACTTATTACCAGGGACTATGCCTCCCAAGGGAGGAGTCTATGCCTTGTCCCCCCAGGAAAATCTTTGTTTGGAGGAATATATTAAGGATGCTCTCAGAAAGGGTCATATCCGTAGGTCCTCCTCACCAGCCGGGGCTGGATTCTTCTTTGTCTCTAAAAAAGAAGGAGACCTACGCCCTTGTATTGATTATAGGGGTTTGAATAGGATTACCATAAAAAATGCCTACCCTATTCCCCTTATATCAGAGCTATTCGACAGATTAAAGGGAGCTCGAGTCTTTACCAAGCTCGATCTCCGAAGTGCCTACAATCTAGTCAGAATTAAGGACGGTCACGAATGGAAGACCGCATTTAACACCAGAATGGGACATTACGAATACCTGGTTATGCCGTTTGGATTATGTAACGCTCCAGCGGTATTCCAGGATTTTATCAACGATGTCCTAAGAGAGTACCTTCACATGTTCGTTCTAGTGTATTTGGACGACATTCTCATCTATTCCCCAGACCTAGAGACACATCACGAACATGTGAGAATTGTACTGAAAACCCTGTTACAGAATGGCCTTTACTGTAAACTGGAGAAATGCCAGTTTGACCAAACGGAGATACAATTCCTTGGATACGTTATATCTCCGTCTGGTTTCCAGATGGATCCTCGTAAACTGGAGGCAGTCTTACAGTGGCCATTACCCAAGGGCCTTAAAGCTACTCAACGCTTTATAGGTTTTACGAATTACTACCGCAAATTCATAAGGGGATTTTCCTCCGTGATTTCCCCTATAACCAATTTAACAAAAAAAGGAGCAAATTGTATATCTTGGCCCAAAGAAGCAAGAGAGGCATTTGAACGATTAAAATCTTTATTTTCCTCAGCACCTGTCCTGACCCATCCTGATCCATCCAAACCATTTATCCTAGAGGTGGATGCATCAGAGACAGGAGTTGGAGCCATTCTGTCTCAAAGAGAGAGTCCTGATACGCCTTTACATCCCTGTGGATTTTACTCTCGCAAACTCACACCTGCAGAGAGGAATTACGACATAGGGAATAGGGAACTTTTGGCCATTGTACTTGCCCTTAAGGAATGGAGGCATCTCTTGGAAGGTTCCAAAGAGCCACTTTTGATCTTTACTGATCATAAGAATTTGGCTTATATTGGGGACGCTAAGAGACTGTCCTCTCGTCAGGCTAGGTGGTCATTGTTCCTCTCCCGATTCAATTTCGTAATTACATACAGACCTGGTACTAAAAACACCAAGGCAGATGCACTTTCTCGGCAGTTTGAGACAGATGAAGTTCCGGAACAGGTGATATATCCTATTGTACCTCCTGAATGCCTCATTGCCACTACAGTTTCCGAAGTGTCTTCTCCACTCTTCTGTGCCATAATAGCAGATCAAACTCAGGCACCTGTGGGAAAACCTCCGGACAAACTGTATGTGTCACCTCAGTTTCAAAAGAAGGTACTAGATTTGTTCCATGACAGCCTCACAGCGGGCCATCCTGGAGTCCATAAAACTCTCTCTGCCATCTCCAGGAGATTTTGGTGGCCTGCTCTTAGAAACGATGTCAAAGATTATGTTGGGGCATGTCAAATATGTGCTGTTTCTAAAGTTCCTCCCAGGTCACCTCCTGGACTATTACAACCACTGCCCATACCTAGTGCTCCATGGACCCACTTGGCCATGGATTTCATTGTGGATCTACCCAGTTCAAACGGGTTTAATACAGTCCTTATGGTCATTGATAGATTCACGAAGATGGCACATTTCGTCCCACTTAAAAAATTACCATCTGCTCAAGATCTAGTTCAAATATTCTTGAGAGAGATCTTTCGGTTGCACGGTGTACCCAAAAGCATAGTATCTGACAGAGGTACCCAGTTTGTTTCTAGGTTTTGGCGTTCCTTTTGCAAACAATTGGGCGTCGAACTCTCCTTTTCGTCAGCATATCACCCTCAAACAAATGGAGCAGCAGAGAGGGCGAATCAGTCTTTAGAAGCCTATTTACGTTGCTTTATAAATGCCAATCAATCTAACTGGTACGAGCTCTTACCCATGGCTGAGTTCGCCAGAAACAACGCCACTCATGAATCTTCTAATCACAGTCCATTCTTTGTTAATCAGGGTTATCACCCCACTGTTTTTCCTTCTGCATTCTCAGACACAGAAATCCCCGCTTTGAACACCCGTTTAGATTCGATTCATGATACTTGGGATTCCGTCCATTCAGCTCTGCAAAAAGCCTCATTACGAGCGAAGGTCCAAGCTGACAAGAAACGGGGCGCTAATCCTGTCTATATTCCAGGTGACAGGGTGTGGCTCTCCACAAGACATATCAAGCTTAAGGTCCCGTCCATGAAATTTGCCCCTCGGTACATTGGTCCCTTTCGAGTTACCCAACGTATTAATCCAGTGACCTATACTTTGGCACTACCGGCTCATATGAGAATAGCGAATACTTTCCATGTGTCTCTGCTCAAGCCCCTTACTTGCAATCGCTACACAAGGGTATCCACTCCTCCTCCGCCCTTGGTAGTGGGTGATCAAGAGGAATACGAAGTCCATTCTATCATGGACTCCAAATTATCCAGAGGTGTCTTGTCCTATCTCGTTGACTGGAAGGGTTATGGTCCCGAGGAACGTTGTTGGGTTCCTGCTGACCAGGTCCATGCGCCCCGTCTTATCCGGTCATTTCACAACCGCTTTCCTCTTAAGCCGGGTCCTTCCCGCTCGGTGCGCGGTCTTCGAGTGGGGGGTACTGTTGCGGTCACCGGCCCGCCGAGCCTCACGGTCGTGCCCGACCGGCACGACCGCTCCGACTACACGAGCTTACCTGCTCGTCGGCGAGCCGGGAACCGCGCGTGTAGTTCTTCCGGGCATCACGCCCGAATCCAATATGGCGCCGACCACGTGGTCGCGTCTATGGATAGCCCCGCCCCCGAGAATTATACTAACGTGTGCGTGACGTCACGACGTCAACGCACACGCACGTTCTGGGGTCAGAGGTCGCCCTCTGACCAATCATAGCTTAGAGAGGGGTATTTAAACCCCTAATTCACCCTAGTACTTTGCCATGTCGTGGTTTCAGTTCCCTGGTTTCCTGAAAGTGCTATTTTCGTGTTTCTGATTTCCTGGTATCCTGATCCTTGGCGTTTCCCTGGTTATTCTGATCTCTGGTTTCCCTGACTTGGCTTGTTTTATCGGTATTGAGTATTTTCTGGCTTCCTTGACCTCGGCTTTCCCTTTGACCATTCTCTGTCTCTAGCGTATTAGTCCGGCCATTCTAAGGTCCGGTTTACGCTCTGTCCTGTTATTTTTCCTTTTCTGACTTATGTATATGTTTACATAGTTTCTGCGTGCTGGACCACATTACTAGTCGTGACAAGAAGATTGTTTTAAACATAACCATAAAGCATAAATTAAACTCCAGCATGGGCTCAACTTCAGGTTTAATTCACAATAATTTACATTTCACATCAAGACCAACAGTGGTTCTATCAACACTGCCACCTACAGGTCTGTCAAGTACATTGACAATTTTCATGGGGTTTTACAAACACCAAAACACTGACACCTATAGGTCAACAGACAAACAACATTTCACATACCAATCAGTATCCAACTACACTGCCACCTATAGGGCACTCGGCAGATCTCCAGTGCACTTGCATTTTGCAACACCATGTTCACTGACCCCTACCATTCAATAAGACATCCAACAATTCACATAGCAAGCACTATATCAACATCTGGTATAAATACATATATTATTACACAATAGCAGACGCATCTGTATATACGTAACTGGTAATATAGTATACACATACATTTTTCACAGCACGCTGCTCACGCAACAGACTTTACCCTAGCAAGGGGACATACAACATACAAGGTGGAGACAGACCACATTTTCACTTGTACATACGGCACTTAATGGGTTAAGATTGATACATATTTAACCAGTATGGCTACGATGTTTAATATTTACACATCACGGCACTTTACTTTTCACATATACTGTACGTATTAAGATAAGCTTGGTCTATGCCATATTTCCTTATGCCATACAGTTTTATCCATTCAGGTTACAGTTACTACTAAAAAACCTATAGGGATTGTCAGGTTCAATACCATACTACCAAGTACATACACCTGCTCACGTAGTTATTCATCTCTTACCTTCCCTGGAATAGTAATAGTATACTGGCAATTAGGGTTCTAGCGCCCACTAGGTATTACCCCCTTTTTTCTCTGCATTATGCTTCGGTTAGTGGTCCCGCGAGGCCAACACCCCGCCTCACACTCGGAGGCATACACCCCTCGGGCCACTCGTGAGCTAGCCGCCTCGCATTGTATCATAGAGAGGGCCTCACCTGTCACTCCCCTTCCTATTTTCTGGTTACTGTCACCGAGAGGCCAACATCCTGCCACAACGTTCGGTGGCCACTCAAAATCCCCTCGCGCCAAGCATAGATAGAGCCTCTCAAGCCACTTGGCAACTAGCAGGGCCTCACCAGTCACCAAAAAACACCAAGCCTAATCGTTTCGCCTTACGGCTTAGCTAGCAAGCCAGTACAAGAACCCTGGGTACAAATAATAATTGCAGTCTTTATTGTTATTTAAGTATTTCTCAAAAAGATGGTGAAGAATCCCCTCTTCCTAGCACCCCGGCTAGAATTGATACACCTTCAAGCAGAGGAGATGTTGCTAGTCCAGCAGCAATCAGATCCTGGACGATCCCACACATTACCACCGACCTAAGGAGGTGACAAATCCCCTACCCTGCTACAGCAAGGAAAGCAGAGTTATTCAAACTCCTCCATACATCAACGGACAACACTGAGGCAGGGGAAGGCCCAGCTACATCAACTCAGGTGACACCCAGGCTATACTAGCCTCACTCATAAACTCATGAACTAAAAAATGTATGACAGACTGGCAATCTCGAGTTGGTCACCACAGCCCTCACAAGGCTGGGCCTCACGCTACTGTACAACCAGCACCAACCAAAACTCGGTTACCTGGTACAATCAATTCTTATGACACACAAGACGTTAACCCTGCACGTATGATGCCAGCACATTGGGGAAGCAAGGCATATATATGTATGATGATGTATCTGTGGTGGTCAGATCCAGGGATTCCAGGTAAATCGGGAACTGACCATCCCTTGGTTGGGTTGGCAATTGGAATATGTAGAGATGTTTATTTTTGCAGGTACCCATACAGAAGGGATTTTGTCCCAAACAAATGGACGAGCGCTCTCAGGCTCCAGGTACAAGCACCTCTGAACTACCAGAGACCATTGATATGAGTAGTTGCATTGCATATAGACTGTAGCATATATGTTCAAATGGTTCAGGGCACATGACAAACCATGTGTCCCAATACAACTTACAAATAACGTACTCACCATCTGTACACACCAATGCATTTTCAACACTACTGACTCATCACCCTTCCAGACTTGTAGTAGATTTACTAAAGCTCTGGAGCTTCAAAGGGCTCCCATACAGGTATCATAAACACACCTTCAAGGAATATAGCATGCCCTCACTTACAGTCAGCACAACAAAACCATTGGCTGTAAATGGTCTCATAGCCAAGATTTGCAGAGGGGTCTTCCAATCTCCACCATTTACAGCAGGGCACCAAACACATTGGTATTGTCACAAGGAATCTTCCCTTAAACAAAGACTAACCATAGACTTATTGGCACCACACACCTCCGCTACCCCAAGTCTCAACTCCCTCATACCCTCCGAGGAGTTTTCTTACTATACAACACCATTGATCTACCTTTACAGCTATCACTCAAGCATGGGTTGAAGCTTGGTTAAGTAAGACCAATATCATCAACGCAGTAAACGGCTACCATCTACCCTACACACTGGCACTTACATGGCATAAATTGGGCAATCCTTTCCCCGCTCAACTTTCGAGCTACAGATTAGCCTACTATCGATATTCGCAGATACTCTGTGCTGGTTATGATAACATATCCAGAGGTCTTACAGTCATACACTATCTAGAAGACTTCTTGTTGATCAAAGATAACATATTTTTCACTAAAAGCCTCACGGCAGCTTAGTCTGGTTGACCACTTGGGCGTCGCAGTACCCCATAAGAAACAGAAGGCCCAGACACTATCATCACATTACTGGGCATATGACTTGAGTCGGCATCCATACACGCAAGTTACCACAAGACAAATAGGGAACATTCTCATCTACATCAATCACTACCTCCTGCTTAGTACTTACAACTGCAAGGAACTACAATCCCTACCAGGTTCCTTAATTTTGCCATGCCAATCATACCACAAGACCACGCTTTCACATCCAGAGTACTTTCCCCTTTTTTCCACACTTTCAACATGATGATCAGAGGATGTCCCTAGACACCTCAGCAACAGCAGACCTGCACATGGGGGGGAATTTCTTAACCACTTGGCATGGTAAAAGCATGTTCCTTCCAGGATTGTCTGACACTTCTCCAACCAGATGGTCAGACGCGGCGTCTACCACGGGTTTGGCAGCGATCTACCGGGAACGATTGCTTTGGAGCTGTTGGCCATGGCATCCAGGTTTGGAAATTTTTCCACCACCTCAGCCCCTTTGGGAGATCTACCCCATTGTAGCAGCTGCTGTGGCATGGGGTAAATCATGGTCAGGGTCATCAATCCATTATTACTCTGACAACTAGGCACATGTCATATCATCAACAATCGCCACTACTCATCCATAAGGTCATGATATTTCTGGGGAACTCACTTGGTTGGCCACTTATCACATTTCACTTTCATGTACCAGACGGGGGTATACATCCCTGCCGATAATTGTCTCATTTATATTCCAGGCATGTTCATCATACGCTTCCTACAGCCGCCCATACAGTCACGGCCACGCTTTCGTTCCAGAGACAAAATCATGGATTAGACATACTCATGCAGCATAGCATGCACTATCCCACCTAGCACTTTCGTCCCATACTTGTAGAACACATAACACAGCTTTTCACCTGGCTTAAAGAATCTCATTGGAACACGACATAGCTCAACCTGTGTCATAACATTTCTCCTAGGTTTTGCTTCTTTTTGCCACCTTAAACTATCTCACACACCATTAATTATATAGTTTACAGGCATTCAACAACACAGGATAACCTATGGCCAAAACTACCATAACTTCATGCTATCATACCA
This sequence comes from Pelobates fuscus, assembly GCF_036172605.1. Taxonomy (NCBI): domain Eukaryota; kingdom Metazoa; phylum Chordata; class Amphibia; order Anura; family Pelobatidae; genus Pelobates; species Pelobates fuscus. The sequence continues at coordinate 165,287,967 of NC_086322.1, forward strand.
GACAAGAATATACTCACAGGTTTTCAGGAATCCATTCTCCCACGTTCCTCTCAGAGATTACCAATAGCCATCCAACTTTTCATCCTTATCGGACCTATTAGATCTACAACCATTCAATTATACTACCAAGTCGGCCATTACCAGCCATGTACATTGCCTTTTATGCCTTTCTCAGGCCAGAGAATTCACTACCATCACCACCACTCAGACAGATCATTGTCTTCAACGATCCCACGTACGTAAACACATATTTCATTACCTATTGGCTCTACCACATTCCGAAACGAGTCAACACGGACCAACAGTAGAGATAACATACTATCCTACCCACAACAAATGGTGTTCACTTTCGGTCCTAGATTCCTACCTTCAAAATTCTTCCAGGAATTAAATACTGTAATGCATTTAAGGAAATGTCTGGTTAATTTGTATATATTTGTTGACTGTATTAAATCTTTGATTATTCATTTTTGCCCTCTTTATTTACAGGCCTACCGTATCGTCGGTCTCGGCACACCACAACCGACTTGCTCCCTTTATATTATCCTACGCTTATGCTGGATCCTTACTCCATATACGGCTATTTGCCCCTTACACAAGTATTAAGGCCGTTTGGCCTGTATTTGTGGGAGGGGCTTAAATTAATTCACTCCCCTATATAAGGGACACCCCTTACTTGACTCATATCGCTTGAGGTCAGCATCAGAATGACCCTCCCACCCACTCCTCATTTCAACACTTTCTCTTTTCTTTCCATTTACTTTACTTTCTTACTCCTTGGTGGGCCCTCTTTATTTACAGGCCTACCGTATCGTCGGTCTCGGCACACCACAACCGACTTGCTCCCTTTATACTATCCTACGCTTATGCTGGATCCTTACACCATATACGGCTATTTGCCCCTTACACAAATATATATATATATATATATATATATACACACACACACACACACACAATGCGCACCTCACACATACAATACGTCCAAATATATATATATATATAAATATATAAAATACATAAACCAGTGCACTCGCTTATTAACTAAACAGTGATTTCAAATCCTAAATAGTACTATTTAAAAACACCTCACCTAGGTAAAAAATAATGGGGGGTTTGGTTACATTATATGATCATACATTGCATAAGCCTGCCAACTGCATCAAAGTACCCCATTCTTGGCAGGTCCTACTCTAGCAGCCTAATGCTTGCTCTTATGAGATTAATCCACTTACTTGGGAAATGCTTCCTTACTGGGACTCTCTGCAAGTCAAAGCTAAATAGGATCCTGGAATGAGACACCTGTGAGACACCTGTGACTTTGTTTATATATATATATATATATATATATATATATATATATATATATATACACACACACTACAGTACCCCTCACACTGCACCACTACACACATTACGCTCCAGACATTACACTACACATTACACTACACACATCACTGCTCCTCTACACACACACACACACACACACTCTTCTGTACACACTCTGGGTCCTTTACACACTAGATCTCCTACACACACACTGCACCACCTATACACACACACAACATTCCTTGTAAGCAAACACATACAACATTCTCTAAACACACCCTCTCTACAACCTCTACACACATTACAGCCCGTATGCACACACTCGCTACATCCCCTATAACACTATGCCCCTATACACACACTCTCTACAGCCCCTAGCCACACATATTACACCACAAACACAAGTGAAATTGACCTATACACAATACCACACCACACTCTACACACATGCAATCCCACAAGCAGGCTCCAAACACATGCTCCATACACTTTCCTGGAGAAACTTATACACTTATGGACACACTTATGGAGACACCAGAGACAACTTAAAAGCAAACAGCGCAAGCATGTTATTAAATTTGCTTGCGCTGTGCAGAACAAATTCAGAGCCTTTTTCTAATGCTAGAGCTCTTCGGCAGGGCTCTGCGCATTGAACCAACATGCTCACTTTGAGAGGGGGCGTGCTTATCATTAGTGATGACAAAACACACCCTCTCTGGCCCTTCCCCCTTCTTAGGGGCCGCTCTGATTGAAAAATGCCTGGGCCTAATTTTTTTCCCAGTCCGGCCCTGGGTGTCAGGGAGTACGTTTTAGATTTGACTACTTTTTTGTGTCTAAATCTTACTTGTATAAGTAGCAAATATTGCTTACAGAAAGGATATGTAGACTGATTTCCATTACCTTTTATGTTAGGAATATTGAAAATAAATGGGAAAAATATGTATATCACCCGAACAATACAGCTTAAATATTTGCTGACATCTAATAAAATTTATTTAATCAGAAAACAAAATCTGCAAACGGGGCGGGGCCTGACAGCCAAGATGGCCGGACGTGTCCTCTGAGGGCTCCTGCACCAGAGGGCACACAACTACCCAAACTGCCTAAACCACCTAAAGCCTCTACACAAGCTATCGGGATATCGATCCGGGACCCCACGTGGAGCAGAATGGTACCACTCCAGTACCGTACCGCCACGGGAAAGCCCGAACCGGCCAGGCGGCCTAACACAGAGCGGGGACTAGAGCATGGAGGAGGCGGCCGATCCCCCGGCTCGGGGCCCGCTCTCAAGCGAGAGAAAAGCGACGCCCTGCTGCCCCCCCCCTTCGGACCGGCGGGGGTTATCCCGGTCCAATCTGGGGACGACAACCCCTGAGAAAAGGCAAACCCAAGCGACGACCAAACGGGACCTAAGAGGCCCAAACAAGATGGCGGCGACAAAGCAGCCTGGGAAGAAGCGCACGCTACACAAGCCCCCAGGAAATATCACAGAGTTCTGCGGCAGACTCATGGCTTACCTCTGCACGCAATTTCACACCCAGGGACAGACCTTTAGGCGGGCGAGGAGTGAGGCAGCAGCTTGGATCCGCCCGACGACCAGACGACGCACGAGCTGGTTCCCTCCTCGGGCCTCCAGAGGGTCGCCGAGGAGGAAACGCCGGCACCTCAAGAAGCAGGAACCGGAGTCAAGTCCCTTGAACACCGGCACTCGCTCCCACCTAAGCCAGGGAGGGGGCCGCAAACAAAGTCAGCCAGAAGACCACCGGGTGGCGCCGGAATCCTCGAGCCAGTGGCAGACCTTCCCACGCAACCGAACACACGCCGTCTGCAAAAGAGGACACCGAACAGCAGAAGGATCCGGTACCACAGAGCAAAACGGGCGAAGAGCTCCACCACGACCTACCGGGGGGAGACCCTCACGAGGACAGGGACTAACCGTACACACGCTGGAATGGCGATTCCCAGCCCTGGGAGTGGGCTGAAGAGACACTTGCCGACCAGCACAAGCCCAAACACCAAGAGACTTACCTACTTGTCAATGCATGTGCTACTGTCGGTAATGTTATCAGGGAGAACCCCAGCGGTGTACCCCCCAAAAAATTCCAGCCATATGATTTATGTCTCGTGTTTTTTCAGCCTGATTACCCTTCAGTTGTCGTGTACAGTTTTTTTTTTTTTTTTTTTTGTGTTTTTTCTTCACTTATAACGACCCTGCAGCAAATCTCCAGTGAGCTAAACATGTTGTCTACCCCTGTCACCCTGCTTAGAATACAACCTATCTGCCTAGCGTGTAACCTCACATAACTAGACGGTTTCCACTATGTCTTGCTTGCCTTTTATGTAAACTAGACACATGTATATAACGGTATTAAGGGATTACTGCATGTTCCTTAGCCTGAATCTACTCAAAACAGTGGGCAGCTTACTTAGCAAATCAAAGAACCGAGCATGCATGCCTGACACTGGAAATACCTACCTAACATGTTATAATTTTGTACCATTCAGGCACACATTGTATGCCAACGGCAGCTTATGACACTCATGCACATAAAGGGCATAACATACCCACTTATCTCACCACACATAGGCTGTCTACCACTGAAGCATATACATATTACGCCTATCCTACACATACATAGTGCCGGCGGTACCCTCCCCGGCTATCCAACTCAGCTGCTTTACAAAGAAATGCTTACACTACACCAGAATAACGTAGAACGGTTTGCCATGTTAAAGCCAGTAAAGCGAAGTTTTTCATTGTTTAACCTGTTTTGTGCCAGCAATTACTTTTACTTATGTGACTTCTAGATCTTTATATGTCTGACACTAGCAGCGACAAAAATGTCACCTCCAGCGAGCTATACTACCTTAGTTAAAACCCTATTGATCGAAGCTTGTTTTTGTTATAATCATCGTTCTTCTATATTTAAAAATGTATGCATATCTACCATGCCACATTATTGTTCCAATATGACTAAGTAACACGAGCCTGCTGACGCTGCTGTGGCGATACAGACACTGCTGTACCTATTTGCATACCAAAAATAAAGAATAATAAAAAAAAAAAATCTGCAAACATGCAGCAGCCATAACTATATCACAATAAGCTGGTAAAAGTGATGTGTGAAGAAACGTTCAATGAAAGGAGAGAGAAAGGGAGGCTGTATGTTGCAATCTGCATGCAGAGGATAGTGTACACAGTACTGGATCAATACACCACACGTGTTTAGTGCTTCGGGTCGGGTAACAGCTTTATTGTACCATGGACAAAAACACATTAAGAGCACCTTGTTATTACATCTCAAACACCCCCACTTACTTCCACACGTTATTCAATTTTTTTTTTAAGATTTGCATTCCAAACAAATAACTCAAGAACTTTTCTAATTTGCTATTATCGTGTCATTTCGGCATTTCAAGAACCATGCCACTTTCATTGTTCACTGACTGGATGACGTAGTATATCAATATGTTTGCCTTTTTCACAACAAACTGGATTCCTTGAAAGAGCTATTAAGGTGAATGTGTCAGTCAGTCAATTTACTCTTTCATAGTATTAAGCCAAGATTATGACCGATAAAAAAGAAGAGAACAGGCTCTTAACCCTAGAGTATAAGTGGTAGTATATTTTAAAACATAACTTTTTTGTTGTAATAGATAAAGAGAGTTTCCTGGCTAATCATGGCAGCATCACTTATGGGTAGCTCCTCCCTTAGCAGTCACAGGACAGGAATTAATTAGATTAATTAATTAATTAATTAGACCTATGGTATAAAGAGTCCCTCCTCCCCTTACACCACAGTCTTTTTTCCTGTCCTTAGCAAGTTCTACAGGACTTTTTACTTTTTATTTTATGGCCACCATCCTGCGTTTGTCGTGGGTTCGTTCCAAATGAAGTTCAGCCTCTCTTCATTTGAAGGACCCGGTAAACAGCCTGCATGAGCAGGACTAACTGGGTCAGGTTCAGAGTAAGTACTGAACTGCTGCGTGGGATGTATGTCTGTGTTCTGAGGGAGACACTGTTCCTAATTGTCATGGGGTTGGTTGTCCTTAAAAATTCCCCCTGGTTATTGGAGTGCCCCTAGTAATTGGGGTCAAAATCCCCCCTTACCTTGTTGGCAGTACTTTCGAATCCATACTGCAGTCATCCTGAGGGATGGTTTTGTGTGCTCAGTTGGTTTGGAATTCAGATCTGTTTTCCCTGGATTGCCTCCTGGGGGCATGCTGGGAGTAGCTGTCCCTATGGAGGCTTTCTCTGACTTTCAGGGGGTCCAGCGTTGTGGTGGACCGCGGTATGCGTTCCAGCCGCGGTATTGGCGAACCCGGAAGTGCCTTGCGTCGACTGCGAGGCTTGGAACGCATGGCGTGCGTTCCAGTGTTCTGCGCATGCGCGGACCGGACGCGGCGATATTTAAACAGGGGAAGGCTGACACTTGCCTGTGCGCTGTGTCAGCTGTTCAGAGTGTCTGATTTGCGGTCTGAATGCTCGCCGGTTCTCCTGTTCTGCTGTCGCCTGGCTGCCTGGAGTGTTTTTTCTGCAGTTATGAGGTAGGATTGCTTGTTTTTTATGTTTTATTGCTGGGAACTTTGGGTTTGCTTGCCAGTTTGGTTTTGAATTATTGGGAATTGTGTTTTTTGATTTTTCCTTTGTTCCTTTTGTAGTATGGATTCTCCCTCTGCCTCTGCTAGATCCCTCTCTAGAAAACATAGGTGAGCCATTTGTTTTTTTAAAGGGGGGTTGTTAAAAAGAGTGCCATACTGAGCCTGTAATTTATGTTATATATGGCTTTCTTTCAGCCCCAGCAAACAATTGGATTCTCCAGCAAGAAAATCCAGGGACAAGACCAATAAATGCATCAATTGTTCGTCACCAGCTCCACCTGGAAGGAACCTTTGCAGGGAATGCTTGTCGGAAGCAGCTAATGTCCCCAGTAAGGCTTCTCCGCAGGACGACCTTAAACTTTGGATTTTTCCGTGCTATTGCTGAGGGCTTTAAGTCTACCACGGGATGTGGTGGTCCTCCTAAGAGACGCAGAGCGGAAACTCTGTCTTCCAGCTCTGAAGAGGATCCTGACCTGTGGGAGGTCTCGGATGAGGGGAGGAGGAAGTTGAATATGCCTCCAGGTCTCTGGACTCAAAATCTATCGATAGACTTATTACCCTCCTCAGAGACACTCTTAGCCTCACGGAAGAAAAATCTGAATTGAGAGAGGCTGACAGTTTTTTTGAAGACTTGAAACCTAATAGACCAATGTTCCCGGTTCATTCCTCAATTAGGGACATGATACTTCAGGAATGGAATAAGCCGGAAAGGAAGTCCACCTTGAAAAACAAATTCACGAGGATTTATCCTTATTCTGCCATGGACTGCTGCCTATGGAATTCGGTTCCCAAGGTTGATGCTGCAGTGATCCATATGGCTAAAAAGACTGCGCTCCCTATAGACTCCATGGCGTACTTAAGGGAGCCTATGGAAAAGCTTATGGATGGAGATCTGATTAAAGCCTATTTGGCGCTGGGCTCCGCCCTTCATCCGGCAGTAGCGCTGACCACTCTCTCCAGGGCCTTGAGAGTTTGGCTTGCTAATTTGGAGGAGGACATTGGTCAAGGTGTCCGTAGAGAACATCTCCTGGAGAGTCTCAAGGACTTGAGCCTTGCTACTGAATTTTGCTCAGAAGCCTCCCTGGACATCACTCGCATGATTGCAAAAAGTATGGCCCTGTCCGTGGCCTCCAGAAGGGCCTTATGGCTTCATTCCTGGGGGGCGGACTATGCCTCCATGGCGTCCTTGTGTGGTCTTCCGTTCCAGGGGGATCTCCTGTTTGGTAAGATTCTGGAAGACGCTATTCAAAAAGCTGCCGATGGGGAAAAAAGTGTTTTTGTCACAAGTAAGCAGGAAGAGTTTTTCCTCCTCCTGGAAAACGAAGCGATTCAAGGATCGGTCCTTTAGGGACAGCAGAAGCTACAAACCCGGAAGGGAGTATTCCAGGAATTCTTCATGGAAGTCCTTCTCTCACTCTTCATCCAATAAGGCTTCCAGAGGTAGAGGTGCCAGAACCTCCGGTAAGACCTTCTGAAGGTCCTCGGGCCCATCCGGGTATGGTGGGAAGAAGACTGAAGTTCTTTTACCCGGTATGGGCCGCAAATGTCGCAGACGTGTGGGTCACGTCCATCATAAAAGAGGGCTACAGGATGGAATTTTCTTCTCGCCCAAATACTGCTCTCTTCAGAAAATCAAGAGTGTCGGCAGGTGTCAAACGAAGGGCCATGAGGACATGCATTTCCACTCTTCTGGAACAGAAGGTGTTGGAGGAAGTCCCTACACACGAAAGGTTCCGGGGGATTTATTCCACGATGTTTTTGGCCCCAAAAACCCCATGGAAAGTGGCGTCTCATCCTGAACCTGAAAGGAGTAAACTCCATGCTAGATGTAAGGACATTCAAAATGGAATCCTTACAGACCATCCTAAAGAGCGTAAAAACGGGAGATTGGATGACCTCAATAGACTTAAGGGACGCCTACTACCAAATCCCTATAAACCGCAATCACATGCAGTTCCTTCGGTTCTGGGCTTTAGGAAGACACTTTCAGTTCCGAGGACTACCGTTTGGCCTCAGCTTGGCGCCGAGAACTTTCCCAAAGGTCCTTGTCTCTTTGATTGCCGTCATAAGGATGAGATGTATCGAGATATTCCATTACCTGGACGACATCCTCATCATAGGGCCTTCACGAAGGATAGTAGAGCAGCATACATTGGTGGCAATGAACATCCTTCAAGACCACGGGTGGCTTCTGAACATAGAAAAAAGCTCCCTGATTCCGTCTCAGACCATCGTGTTCCTCGGAGCAGTGATAAATACCATTTCTGCACGTGTGTTTTTGTCTCCAGAGAGGGTCATGAAGATAAAAAACAAAGTCGAGAAGCTTCAAGGTCTCGAAATGGCCTCGGCAAGGGAAGTCATGAGTCTCCTGGGTTCTTTAACGTCTACAATAGGTTTGGTGAAGTGGGCCCAATGGAAGTTTCGCCCTGTCCAGAGTTGCTTCCTTCTCCAGTTCGACAGAGTGAAAACGGATTGGGAACAGAAGATATCTCTGCCCCTGCCAGTGAGAAACTAGTTGGACTGGTGGAAGAACAGGAAGAATCTAGCGAAGGGCTTTCCCTTGGAAGAGCCTCCATGGAACATTATTACGACAGATGCCAGCTCTTCTGGATGGGGTGCCCACTTCAATTCCTCGTGGACTCAGGGGAGGTGGACCCAGATCGACCTGATGGCATCGTTCCGGAATCGTCAGGTGGAGAATTACTACTCCCTCCACCCGGAGAGTCAGGCATTGGGCCAGGATGCTCTCTCTTCCTTAGTCGTTCGATCTGGGGTATGCGTTCCCTCCCCTACCCATGATAACCAGGTTCCTGAGGAAAGTTTGGTCGGAAGGGAAGAAGGTTATTGCCGTAATCCCAATTTGGCCTCGAAGGCCGTGGTTCCCCCTATTGTCTATGTTGAGCCGGGAACAGCCTTGGGGCCTTCCTGTTCTGGAGGATCTGCTAACGCAGGGCCCAGTATTCCATCCTCATCCGGAACGCCTCAAATTGGGGGTGTGGGTCTTGAAAAGGAAAGACTTTGACGATTAGGTCTTTCAGAAGCAGTGGTCAATACCCTCTTGCACTCAAGGAAGGCTTCTACTTCCTCATGCTACCATAGGATCTGGGATGTGTTTCAAGAATGGGCTTCGGCCAAGAAGGTTGACTTCATACACCCTCGCAACACTTCAAGAAGGTCTGGATAAGGGCCTTAGCCTCAGCACTCTTAAAGTTCAGTCTTCGACTCTTTCGGCTTTGTGCAACACCTCTTGGTCCTCAGACCCGTTGATCTCCAGGTTCTTCAAGGCAGCTTTCAAGTTGAGACCTCCTTCGAGATCCACTACCCCTCCTTGGGACCTTCCGCTAGTTCTCGACTACCTGACTGAGGATCTATTTGTCCCTCTTGAGAATTTGGATGCTGCCCTCCTGACTTACAAAACATTGTTTTTAGTGGCTATTACTTCCGCTAGGAGAATTTCGGAGATCATGGCCTTCTCTACCTTACCTTCTTGTCTACAATTCTACCACGATAGGGTATGCCTGAAACCTAAACCTGCATTTCTTCCTAAAGTGGTCTCTCGCTTTCATCTATCTCAAGAAGTGGTCCTTCCATCTTTCTACCCCAATCCTTCTTCACAAGAGGAGATTAAGTGGCAACGTTTGGATGTCATGAACTGCCTGTCTATGTACCTTAAACGTTCTGATTCTTACAGGAAAACTGACCAGCTTTTCATTTTGCCTTCAGGGGCCAGGAGAGGTGAGGCAGCCTCTCTATCTAAGTTGAAACGTTGGATTGCACTAGTGATCAGGAAGGCATATCTCGCTAAAGATCGTTCTCCTCCACTGAAGATAAAAGCTCATTCTACCAGAGCATTGTCGACTTCATGGGCTAATTGGGCAGAGGTTCCATACGATGATATTTGCAGGGCAGCCACCTGGTCTTCCCCGATGACGTTCATGAAACACAATAAGCTAGATGTGGATTCTCCTTCCACCTCATTTGGGAAGAGTGTCTTGTCTACGGTTTCTTTGCCCCGTTGATATTAAATTCAGTTGCAGCATAAGAATCTGTTCAGTGTATTTTATCAATTTTATTCCCACCCTATATTCTGTGAGCTTGGGTATTACCCATAAGTGATGCTGCCATGATTAGCCAGGAATAGAGAAAATTGATGACAAACTTACCGTAATTTTCTTTTCTTGGCTATTTCTCATGGCAGCATCAGGGTTCCCGCCCATTCTTTTATTTTCAGCTTTATAATTGGACTATGGTGTAAGGGGAGGAGGGACTCTTTATACCATAGGTCTAATTAATTAATTAATCTAATTAATTCCTGTCCTGTGACTGCTAAGGGAGGAGCTACCCATAAGTGATGCTGCCATGAGAAATAGCCAGGAAAAGAAAATTACGGTAAGTTTGTCATCAATTTTCTCTAATATAGAGACAATATATTGTTTTGCCACTAGATGGAGACAAAGCTAAACCACAGCAGGAAAGGGAGCAATCAGAAAAAATATATACTTTGTGATGTATATACAAAATGTACAATGTAACAAAAAAAGGGTGGGGAAAAAGTGCAAAATCAAACATTATATACAAATATGGGTTAACACTGTGATGTGTATGGGGAGATGGTGGCTGACTGGGCTGAGTGGCGCTGATAATAGAGGACAGTGTCCTGTTAGATAATCAAAGTATTTTGTAATAGTTTATCACCAGGATGCAACATGGAGAGCCGCCCAACTGGCCAAACGTGCGTTGGGGCTCCACCATTCACCCGTGGTTAGACTGCAGACTCTCGACAGTCTGTGATATTGTATTCCAGCAGACTTCCCTGCACTGCATTCTTTAGAAGAGTTTTTCAATCTGCTCCATAGAGATAATTAGAATCACTCCCTTAGGTGCCCTTGAAGGCACAGATCAGTACATCCTGCAGCAGATCTATCTCCCTGCCCTTTTTGACATTAATATCCATTTTGAGGTGGTGATTATTGTCGGCATTTAGAATCAGTGACGGCTAGATTTAGCTCTCAGATTCCAGCATAGGTGCCCAAGAAGGCACAGATTAGCAATTAGCCATTCCATGCCGACATCATCACCATAACCATTTCAGGTTGACTCTTTACCAACTGTCCTTTTTAGGATTTCACTCCTCACTATTGTAGTAGCTGCTGTCAAGTGACTGTATTCCTATTCTGACGAGGGTTCCCCCTGGCACATTATAGCAATCATGATGCGATCATACCATGTTGCATCCTGGTGATAAACTATTACAAATTACTTTGATTATCTAACAGGACACTGTCCTCTATTATCAGCGCTCCTCAGCCCAGTCAGCTACTATCTCCCCATACACATCACAGTGTTAACCCATATTTGTATATAATGTTTGATTTTGCACTTTTCCCCCACCCTTTTTTTGTTACATTGTACATTTTGTATATACATCACAAAGTATATATTTTTTTCTGATTGCTCCCTTTTCCTGCTGTGGTTTAGCTTTGTCTCCATCTAGTGGCAAAACAATATTTTGTCTCTATATACTCTCTTTATCTATTACAACAATAAAAGATATGTTTTAAAATATACTACCACTTATACTCTAGGGTTAAGAGATTGTTCTCTTCTTTTTTCATTGACTCAATAATTGGGTTCATGCCCTGCTCTTTCAGCCCTCTAGAATCTTTATATTATTCTACTGTATCCCCTCTCCTTTTTATCTAAAGATTAAGGGAGGAGCTACCCATAAGTGATGCTGCCATGAGAAATAGCCAGGAAAAGAAAATTACGGTAAGTTTGTCATCAATTTTCTCTAATATAGAGACAATATATTGTTTTGCCACTAGATGGAGACAAAGCTAAACCACAGCAGGAAAGGGAGCAATCAGAAAAAATATATACTTTGTGATGTATATACAAAATGTACAATGTAACAAAAAAAGGGTGGGGAAAAAGTGCAAAATCAAACATTATATACAAATATGGGTTAACACTGTGATGTGTATGGGGAGATGGTGGCTGACTGGGCTGAGTGGCGCTGATAATAGAGGACAGTGTCCTGTTAGATAATCAAAGTATTTTGTAATAGTTTATCACCAGGATGCAACATGGAGAGCCGCCCAACTGGCCAAACGTGCGTTGGGGCTCCACCATTCACCCGTGGTTAGACTGCAGACTCTCGACAGTCTGTGATATTGTATTCCAGCAGACTTCCCTGCACTGCATTCTTTAGAAGAGTTTTTCAATCTGCTCCATAGAGATAATTAGAATCACTCCCTTAGGTGCCCTTGAAGGCACAGATCAGTACATCCTGCAGCAGATCTATCTCCCTGCCCTTTTTGACATTAATATCCATTTTGAGGTGGTGATTATTGTCGGCATTTAGAATCAGTGACGGCTAGATTTAGCTCTCAGATTCCAGCATAGGTGCCCAAGAAGGCACAGATTAGCAATTAGCCATTCCATGCCGACATCATCACCATAACCATTTCAGGTTGACTCTTTACCAACTGTCCTTTTTAGGATTTCACTCCTCACTATTGTAGTAGCTGCTGTCAAGTGACTGTATTCCTATTCTGACGAGGGTTCCCCCTGGCACATTATAGCAATCATGATGCGATCATACCATGTTGCATCCTGGTGATAAACTATTACAAATTACTTTGATTATCTAACAGGACACTGTCCTCTATTATCAGCGCTCCTCAGCCCAGTCAGCTACTATCTCCCCATACACATCACAGTGTTAACCCATATTTGTATATAATGTTTGATTTTGCACTTTTCCCCCACCCTTTTTTTGTTACATTGTACATTTTGTATATACATCACAAAGTATATATTTTTTTCTGATTGCTCCCTTTTCCTGCTGTGGTTTAGCTTTGTCTCCATCTAGTGGCAAAACAATATTTTGTCTCTATATACTCTCTTTATCTATTACAACAATAAAAGATATGTTTTAAAATATACTACCACTTATACTCTAGGGTTAAGAGATTGTTCTCTTCTTTTTTCATTGACTCAATAATTGGGTTCATGCCCTGCTCTTTCAGCCCTCTAGAATCTTTATATTATTCTACTGCCTCCCCTCTCCTTTTTATCTAAAGATTATGACTGAGTTGAATTTATGGCATTTTCAAAGATATGTGGTATGTCAAACACCCTATAACAATAATTAATTTTCATTTACACATGGTCATAGTCTTCCAAGTATTGGGGAGCTTTTCTATTTCGTTTAGGGTAATATGTACCTGATAATTCTTTGTTTGACCAGTCTCTTCACTCTTTGTGGTCTGGATCTCTTCTGAACACTGCATCAGCATTATATGTTTTTGGTACAGATGGTTTATTTCTTTACCTGTGGGAGCCCTATTCATCATGCGACAGGCCAGTTTACTTTTCAAAAGCTTTCTTTGTAATAAATGTCACAATGTTTGAGAAGTTTTCTGGTGTCAAGATAACACACTAGATAAGGACTGTTTTTGTCAAATCCAACAATGATTCATCTTTCACACCTTGAATCTAACTTTTTCCTGTGATATCTATATGCAAGACATTCTGATCACAATTTTTTTTTTTTAGAAATGTTCGATATTTTGCCTGTTAACATATATAGAGTTTCTTCTAGACCACACTGACACAAAAACAAACACTGATACATATGCAGACACAAAGATACAGACATATAGATACATGCAGATACAAAGAGATACAGTGATACATTCAGATACAAACAATGACCCACACATATACACTGGCATACAGATCCATATACACAGACATATAGATACACACACTGATACAAACAATGACACACACAGATACACTACAAACAGACACAAAAAACACACATACAGATACAAACACTGCCACACATGCATATGCACACACTGACACACACACAGGTCAACATTTTTGCCTTCTTCTGGCTGGGGCTGTTGAGAGTTGTGGGCTTGTTCCTCTCCTGGTCCTCCACCCCCTCCCCCATGAACTCTGTATTTTATGTTTCCATATGGGCCTGTGTCAGCAATTAATTTTTCAGCAGCTTACAGTGCATCACGTTTGCTTTTCAAAAAGTATACAGATACTGCTCCTTAATAGTCATTAGTGAATGTACTGGTATATTTGAAACTTTATTTAACTTGTTATTCTATGGGACCTGCTAAGTCAGGGTGCACCAGTTCTAGTGTGGTTGTTGCTGTAGCATCAGGCATACTGCTTCTACTTTAACAAAGCTTCCTTGAGTCCAAATTTCATATTTTAGATCAGACCTATCAATTTTACCCATAATCTTCATTCCTTCTACGACACTATGTAACTTTGCAATGTCACCATACAAGGGTGTGATTTTTTTTTTTTCAAAATCTACTTGTCCAAGGTATTAAAGCAGTAGCCAAATCTACTTGTCCTTCACAGCAATCTACTTGTCATGATATGCACAATAATTTCAGATTGGGGTACCCGCTTAGAGCCATGGACATAGACACGGTTATTTACTAAACTCAGAATTTTTGCAAATTAAACCCAAATACAAAAAAACGGAGACACAAAACAGCTAATCTGGAAAAATTATCCAACAGCAATAGTCTCAACCTTTTCCATTCAGATTTAATTTGTTAAAGGTTTAGTAAATAACCTGAGTGTTTCACCTTCTGTCCCACCCATACACCCATAGTGAGTGTCTGTGCAGGCTGAGTGTAATATGTGCAGTGTGGACTGGGTATTTTTTGTGCACCTGCTTTGTGCAGGGTGTGTGATAAACCCCAGTTTGTCTCTCCCTCCAAACCCCCAGTAGGGTATCTTCCATATACATTCCACTAGTGTTCCTGCCCCAAACTCATATCATTAGTGTCCCTGCCGCTAACCAAACTCTTTAGTTTCTCTGCATTATCCCTCCCCATAAGTGGATCACAAAAAACAAACTCTTCCTAAACACTGACAAAACTGTCACAATGATCTTTGGAACAGTACCTTAATTACACAAATTACACAATTCCCACCTATCCATCAAAACAAAATCAAATAGCACACTGAAAGAGTGAACTGTGGTCAAATACCTGATTATGTTGTTAGACCCCAATCTATCTTTTGGCCTCCACATAGAAACATTTGCATCTAAACTTTATCCCAAACTAGGTGTCCTGTACAGAAACTAATCCTGCGTAGGCCCTACAGTAAAGGAAAAGATTGTCATTGTACAGCAAATGCCAATCATTGAGTATGGGGATGTAGTGTATGCACCTGCACTGCAAACCCACCTTAATTAACTTAATACATTGTATAACTCGTTCTGCCGATTTGTGCTACAATGTAATTACAGGACCCACCATTGTGACATGCTAAAAGAACTAAACTGGCTGTCGCTGAAATCCAGACATACCCTTTATCTTTCCAGCCTTGTGTTTAAGAGCTTTTCTGGGAAGCTCCCTCCCTACCTGAGCAGAATGTGCTCCCTGGCTGTTCCCACCTCCTATAACCTACAATCCAGTACCAGCACTTTATTTAGTCTAGCCCAATACAAAAAAAAAAGCTGCCTGGTCCTCCTTTTCCTACAGAGCACCGCAATTATGGAACGACCTCCGGCACACTTTCAATATATTGTGTATTAATATTGTTTTTGTATTTTATTGTACCCTATTGTACCAATGCAATGTTTGTGGACCCAGAACAAACTTGAAAACAAGAGAAATCTCAATGTATCTTTCCTGGTAAAATATTATTATTTTTTTTTTTTTTATTCTTTATTTTTGTAGTGCGTAAGTTAGTTACATGCATACACATGGTACCCCAACGGCATTCCATATGTAGATTTCAATACTTTGGTTACAGTAGAGGGTAGATAAACAATGCACTTTTTTTTTTTTTTAAATATACATCAATAAACGCAATACTGGAATCAAGCTTCTATAAACGTGTCTGAAGTACATATCTAAGGTATGCTTCCAACCTGAATTTGCAAAAGATGAGCGAACTAGACATGTAAACAAGCAATTAAAGTTGAGTATTTAAACAATTATAGCAGGTCTGACTGATCTGGCATAAGTAAGGTTATATTAGCTGAGTTACAGCAGGATATGAAAGCGAGGCATGAGTAGTAGGCCAAGTTAAAGGCTGTGTGTCTGATTAAGCTATACATTG
Organism: Pelobates fuscus; assembly: GCF_036172605.1. NCBI lineage: Eukaryota > Metazoa > Chordata > Amphibia > Anura > Pelobatidae > Pelobates > Pelobates fuscus. The sequence continues at coordinate 165,304,014 of NC_086322.1, forward strand.
CCACGTCATCGTTTAATATGCTGAAGGCCACTTAAAGTATGCTTAAAACACGCTTGGAGGTTTTTCTGGCCTATAATGATATAGCCAAGATCTCGTGCCAACGCTGGTGGTGCTTAATGTTGCTTTGGCTAAAAGAATGAGCATAGCTCGTGGGGCTTATCTGCTAAGTAACATGTTATGTTGACTGCAGTAGAGTGAGGAAGATCAAGGAAAAAAAAAAAAAGGGAAATAAAAATAAACAGTAACATATGAGTATAGCGTTCGCTTAATACTGAGCTAGGCTGTGTACAGATAGGCTTATTATGCATTCTACGGACTGCAGATATTACCCCCCTGTGATCCCCGGTGTGAACAGTCCAGAGAACAAAGTCAGGCACAGAATATAGATGCCAGCCGGCATACTTGAGCGTTTAATTAGGGCCTATGTAACTGGGTGACCATGGGCTGATTGCCCGATGTTGAGTCCAGGCCTCTTTGGGGTCAGCCGATGCCTTGTCGCTGCCGGATGGATGCCCCCCATGTTGGCATTTGCAGAGCTCCGGAGCCATGTGGGGGGGGTGTCGGCTGGTGGGTGTACTGCCTCCCGGTCTGTGCGTCGGGCAGGGTTTACTTGTCTTGTGCTGGATGTCTGGGGTATCTGCCAGGCGCTCTGCTGATGCAGGGTTGAGAGAGTCACTGAGCGGGAGGATGGTTGGGAGCGCCGGCGGGTCCTCTTCTGAAACTCGAGGTCGTGAGTGCTGCTATCCGAGGGTCCCGGCGCTGATTCCCGCCATGGTGAGTGTCGGCTTTGTCTCCGTCGCGGGTCCGCTCGGGAAATGCAGAGAGGAGTTCCCCGCAATTGACGTCGGGTTGCCGGGCGGATCCACGCCATTGCCTCCTTCAGCGCTATCTTTTAGATCCGTTGTCGGGCTTTGTGCTTCGCCCAGAGGTAGGTGCTTATCCGCTCCACAAACTCCCACATGTGTTTGGGTGGCTGAGTGGGCAGTCACTTGTACATGGGCCTCGGCTGGGCCGCCATCTTGGTTAGGCCCTGGTCGTCCCGTTTGGGATAAAGTTTTGTTGCTTGGTCAGGCGTTGGCATGGGGGTAATCGTCCCCAGCGAGGACCGGGATGTCCCCCGCCGGTCCAGAGGGGGGGGGGTAGCAGGGCTGCAGCGTTCTCTTGTGTTTGAGCTCTTCCCGGGCCGGGAGATCGGCCGCCTCCCCCCGGGTTCCAGGCATTGCTCAGGTTCAGGCCGCATGGCTGGTACAGGTTTGTCGGCGGTGTATCGGGGCCGAACTGGTATCAGTTTGTTCGGTATGCTGCCCAGCTTCCGTTCCCGGTCCCCTTGTGCCACTAGCTTGGGTGTAGCCATCGATTTTTGCTCGTACCCGTTTATCGATGCAGGAGCTCCTAAAATGTGCAGCCAGCCATCTTGGCTGTCAGGCCCCGCCCCCAAAAAATATTTTTTAAATAAATAAAATAAATAAAATCTGTGTCCCTGCCCCTGCCCCACCCTCAGTAGTCCCTGTCTCACTCCTTTAGTATCCCTACCCTAACTAGCATCCCTGCCCCTAACCCACCCCATTGTGTGTTTTGTCTGTCTGCCTGTGTATCTGCATATGTCAGTGTTTGTATCTGTGTATATGTATCACAGTATGTGTATGGCAGTGTATGCATTTATGTTCATACATCTCAGCATTCAAACGCCAACCCTATACACAAATTTACCCATCCATGCAAATGTGAACACTAAATACAAACATATCTCTATATTAGAACACAAACATTATATATAAACACAGCACAGCCTTCAAAAACAAACACTACATACAAATGCATGCCTGCATTCAAAGCCAATACTGCATATAAACACACCCCCTACATTCACACACATACTCCACACTAAAACAGGCTTACATTCAAACACTGCTCAGTGCTTAATGCAACCATGCAAGGATGGACAAATAGTAGACCCCAGTTGGCAAAACATTGTGCGAGTTGCATGGCAGATGGGGGTACATTTTGACCACCTTTGCGATAAAAGGGGCCCAAAAAGATTCTTGCACCAGGGCCCTCTCTACCTTAGATCCATCACTGCTTGTATTCATATATAAAATGTGTGAGAAAAGGACTGAAAATTGGAGGAGAGTAAAGATGAGTTAAAATTGAGAGTGTAAATGGCTAGGGTGGGGTCATCAATCTCAAAACCTTTTCGTAATTGTAAAACCTCTACTTGGTAGTAGTGTAATCATTGTCTTTTCTTTTGTATTATTAAAAATAACTCACCAGATGTTACTTGTGTACATTTTATTACAAAAATAGATACTATTACAAGGTCAGCATTCCCAACCAGAATGATAAATATATTTAAAACAGAAAAAATATAAAGGTTAACATTTAACACCTATATGCCATGCAAACTACAGTAAATAAGTTAAAAATCTGTATTTTCTGAAACCATTTTGGCAATGGGAATATTGACTGTGTTAAAGTGCATTTTAAATATAGTCATTCATTATAACATGATTATTAAACATTGAGACAAATCTCTTTAGTTTGAGGCATTTATAATGTAGAAGTAATTTGGGATTTGGGTCATTGGAAACATCCCTTCTTATTCTGAATGATCAAAGAGGCTTCGATATGATCTCCAGTCATAAAGGTTGCAGACAAACCATATTTAGAATATAAAATATTAATTGTTAGAGGAATTCTAAACCATGGTCGGAGGAAAGTCAACAGTGACCAATAAAGGCACATTAAATAAACCTAAACAACACTGTATTCTGAAAGCTACAAATTATCAACTGGGCCATTTACATAAAAATAGCAGAAATTAATAATATTATCTGTGCTATCTATGCTTAATATTTGTAATTTCCCATCACAATTCTCCTGTCTCTAGCACATCTAATAGCATAGTTTAGGTTGTGCTGACACTCAGTGCCACTTTGGGACAGATTTTATGAATTAGTCTGGAATACCCCATGCAACTGACATTGTGACCTACATATCCAGGTCCGCATTTTCTGCTAAGTCATGCTGAGTGGCTATTAAGACAATGCCCTGCACACAGTCCAGTTATGCAAGACCATTGAATGGAAAACATGGATTTAGCATCAAGCTTTCACTCCATAATTCGTTCTCATAGGATCACACAGCGTATTCTATTCTTTGCCTCGACATCATCATGGCACGTTTCAGTTGCTCGTATGACACAAACATTACTACATTCCATGAACCAAGCCGAAGGAATGAAGGCATAAACCTGCAAGCAAAGGAAATACAGTCATTTAACCTCAGTCAGTCTACAAAAAGATGGAGTTTCCATGTGTTTTATTATTATTTAAGAAAAAAAGTTCTGGACCATTCTTCCCACTGTCCTTGTCATCCCTACAGTCTATTCTATTTTTTTGACCCTCCTGTCCCCATATTGTTCATTTTTTATTTTATCATTTGTCTCTGCACCCGATCTCTTTCCTAGGCGCTGCCATCTTTCCCAGCCTGGGAATGACGTCTGTCTTCACCTGTCCCTGCCTATACTTAAAGCTCTCATATACAAGAAACTCATGAAGTTTGACCCCGAAGAAGATGATGGACAGGTAAGCATCATGGAGACATTTGTCTTGACAAAAGAAGTAAAGCTTGACTTAAGCTGTCCAGGAAAATAAGTGTGCATAGAGAAAATAAAATGGAATGGATCAACAGACAGGCAGCCAAGAAGAATTGAATGAAGAAATGTAGGTTTAAGGGGACAGAGACACTTTAAACATTCTGTAGTGATTGTACATTAGGTGAAAAGGCACTCACTAAGTCCCTCATTCCCACCACTCCAAAGTAAGTATTATTTTATCATATAGCTTATATAATTGTAGAACATATTACTCATATTAATTTTTAGCAAAAATAATAGTTATTTATATTTTGTTGTCTTGACCTGTTCCAACTCATAATTTCACAGCAAAACTAATTTAGCATAGATCGGCTGAAGACAAATATCAATTGCCAGAACGGCTTAATTAAAATAATATTTTGTATTATGTTGTATTCAGAAATCACTGACCAAAGTGTGACTCCAAAGTGGGTATTGAATGTTACAGAGCGTGCCAGAATCAAAGTGCTTGAGATATATGTATATTTATTATATAAAATATGACTCCCTTACCCTTTGTAAAACGCTGTCGGCCCTTCCTTGGTGAGCATTGTCCACGCACAGTTAATAGCGGATTTGTACTGGCCAGGAGGTGAGTTCATGTATCTGGTTTTTACAACATCCACAGGAGAGGCTATAACCGTCGTACAGAACCCAGCCCCAAACGCAGACACAAAATGACAAGGGAGATTATCTACAAAACAAAGGGGGGGGGGGGGGGGGAGAAAGGAAACATTTTTAATGAGGGTTGCCATTTGAAAAATGTTTAGTGTGAATGAAAAAAAACCACAACTTTAATGCAGTGAATTGAAAATCTGGTCATTTCTGTAGAACAGTGGTTCCCAAACCAGTCCAGGTTTTGTCAGTATCTCCATTGGAGTAGAAAAGGGTAACATTTAAATCCTGGACAGTTGCTGTGAGGACTGGATTTGGAACTGCTGCTGTAGACTGACAAGTGGAACAATGTACTACAAATAGGCATAAATAACAATATAATAATAATAATATTAATAAAGTCTAAAAAGTTAACCCTGCAATATTGGTTTTGGAATAAGTGCTAGCAATGGTGGATATCCACCATATCTTTATAACCGCAATCAATATCCAAGAATATTCAGTGTCTTGGCTGTCTGGGGAGCGACTAGACACTGGAAACAAAAGTGCAGTTTTCTTACTCCATGACCACTACTAAAAACAGAAGTAGTCATCCCATTAAGGATTCTGTAGGCCAGCATTGAGTAACATGAGAATCTAGGTTCTTTAAATGATATCCTTAGGATGGAGACAGAAAACTGATTGCTACACTATACTTTATTAACTTAAAACAAATAAACTTTTTCTGAGATAAATCTGCAATTGACACACCAGTACAGTATGAGCTATATATTCTAAAATGTTTCATGGTTTTATATTGTATGATTACCTGTTAACAGCTTATAGTGAAGTATGTTCTCTTTTATCAGGTCATAGGTTACCAATTCAGTGCAGTTGACAATAGCATTTCTTGTGACGTTTGGAAATGTTCCTGTATGGAAATAAAAGAGGTCATGTTTAATATTAATCACTAATCAATAGGCACATTTTTTTGTTATGGGAAGGATTTACTTACTAAATGGAAAAGGGTGGTGAATTAATTACTGAAGTCGAAGTTTCAGCCAAACATAGTAACATTGGGAAAAATATCTAACTCATTAATTGAAGAGCTTGCCTGTTTTCTACCTTTGCTTATGATGTCACTGCAATTCACTACTTTACACCCACTTGCTAACTATTTGTTATTATTAGATTATGGCATTTTTGTGTACATACCTTTCCAGAGCCCCCTCATTCCTTCCTCTTTGGCAATGGTTTTGTATGCATCCAAAGTTCCATTGTATCTCTTCTTAACTCCACGTAGACTGCTCTGTGCTTGAAACCTGACTTTTACCACATCAGTGGGCTGTGCGATGGTGACCGCCATTGCTCCTGTTGTGCACCCAGCTAGAATCCGGATACCGATCCCTGCATCTGTACAAAAAGAATTATAGTTATAATGGTAAGCAATGTGTCATAATCAGTTGACCGTGAAACTGTGCATAACAATGACAGTTTTACTTCATGGATTGTCTGCGTTTAATAGAGCAATGAATACTTACGCTCTTTCCCATTGGTGTAGAAGTTTTTCACTGAATCGTACAAGCCAATCCGAATAGAAGCAAAGCTCATCTGCCTCTGGAGTCCGGCTACTAATCCGTTATACAGACTGGTGGGTCCCTCTGTTTTTATCATGGTTGTGATCGTGCCAAAAACTCCTTTGTATCGAATTGCATTTACTGCTCCTGCCACAGCAGATTCTCCTTGTATCTAAAATCAAAAGTATTGTGGCGACGGTTAGTCCATATACTCAAACAATATAGAAAACATATGTTCCTGAGCATACAGAAAATATCTGTGAATCAGAATTATGTAGTTACATTTTATTATGTACTTACAAGAAAAAATTGGGACCTGATGAAAGTTTTATTCTAAACTGAAACGTTGCCCATAATAAAAGTAAAAGAGACATGAGAGTTCTATCCTATTTTGTATTTGTATTTTTCTATGGGATTTAGCACCAGTCAATTTAAGTATTATTATTAAACAGGTATTGGAAATCCTTACGTTTTGTTAGTATATAGTTAATCTAGAATGAATTAGTAAAATGTAGCTCGCTAAAATAGTGAAATTATATCTATATTCTTCTCTCCAATTTGTCAGTGGCTTGTATTATCTTACACATTAATTTCATAAACATCGTTTCATAAATGATATTATCCATTTAGCTGCTGTTAAACTGTAAATAATTGAATTCTAATTTGAATCATCCTTTTTGATTTTTTTTTTGTATTTGAATGCTTAACCCCTTCACTACTAATATATTTCCGAGTGAAAATATATTAGCATCACATGTACTTGAAGCAAGGGATGCTTAGATAGTATAGGAACATATCATACATTTATCAATTTTGTGTATATATTGCTTTGAAGACAAATGTAAAAAAAAAAAAAAAAACTATAATAAAAATGTAAAAGTAAATTTACACAATTTTAGTTTTCACTTATTTGTCCAGCCTTTATAAAAATATTTGGGAAATTAAACGCGACCATTAAAAAAAAAAATAATTACAATTTGGAGCACTAGCGGTAAAACTATAAATACAACAATTTTCAGTTGAGATATGGCCAATGCCATTTGGCTCTATGCATAAGTAAAAGATCATTTTTTTTTTTTTTTGAGAATTGACAATTTATTTTTTTTTGATATTTTTTCAAATCAATAACATTGGGGTACAGAAAGGAAGATGGGGATATGTGTGTAAGCTGATGTAGGTGGGTAATCTTGTGTGAGGCCCAGATCTTATAGTTGAAAGATGGATTAAGCACATGCAGGGTTTTCAATGGGGTCGCTGGTGACCACTTGGAGGGTGAGCCTGGGACTGGGTATGGCAACCGATTATGTTAGCTAGTTGGGTGGCTCTGTAATACTCCCTTACGTCGGTGAACCCCAGTCCTCCATTTCTCACTGTGTGGGACAGTAGTCTCCAGGGAACCCTCGGTCTCTTGTGTTGCCAACTAAATTTCAATAGAGTCGTCTGTAAGGCTTTAAGCAAAGATCTTTTGAATAGATCAGGGACAGACAGTGAGCTTTGCTGAGTTTACAACAGACTTACACACATTTGCAAATAATTGTTGTAATTGGGAAACAATGACAAAGAAGATACGATATCTTTTGAAAAGAACTACCACAAATTGACGCAAAAAGAAAGAATGAGAACGGAAAAAAGCTTAGAGAGAGACTCAATAGCTTGTCCTTCGGTACATCCCTGCTCAGGTCTCAAAATAGTGTTTGCTCACTTTTGCCATTAGAGAGAGAACATATCTGAAGCATATCAGACTGGTCCCACCCGTACGGCAGTCTATGCCAGCAAGATCCCTCTGCAAAAAGCCCAAAGGAAGGCCGAAACGATCGTCTGGTGTTGCTGTATCTCTTGTGCAGAGGGAACTTGCTGGTATTTTAGATGTGGACTGCCGTATGGGTGGGACCAGTCTGATATGCTTCATATAAGTTCTATCTGTAATGGCAAAAGTGAGCTAAAACTATTTTGAGACCTGAGCAGGGATTTACCGAAGGGCAAGCTATTGAGTTTACTCTAAGCTTTTGTCCGTTCTCAGAGTTCTCATTCTTTCTTTTTTTACCACAAATTGACCCTTAAAAACCTTCATATTTCCAGTAATATATACTAAAGCACGGAACCAGGTACCAGAAGCACCAGTTCTAGTACAGGCACTGGCTTGACATTACTACATTGACATCTTACCTGTAATCTAACTTTTGCAGTGTCCAGGGGGAATGTGAAGAGGTCAGCTATGCATGCAGCTGTACCGGCACCGATGAACTTAACAGCAGGAGTAGGAGGGATATCAGAGGGTCTTAGTCCAACCATCTTGGAAAGGTCAGTGGAAGACTCTGAGAGAAATATGAATAGGTGAATAAACGCAAGCTTGAAAACACAGAAAAGGCACAGTTCCATAACTTAAATCATGCATCCCACAAAAATCAATAATGCTCCGTATATTATTCTCACTCACAAGGGCTGACACCAAGCAGGTAATGTTGCAGCAATTACTTATGCTTTAATTAAAGGGACACTATAGGCACTAGAAGAATTTAATTTCATTGAATTGTTTATAGTGCATGGAGCTGCCTAGTCCTGTCTCTCCATTCAATGTTAAAACAATTTTTGAGCAGTTACGTGGGGCTGCCCACGTTTGTTTTTCTTTCTCCCTTTTTATTTTTTCCTCTCCTTATCACTGTATGTATACTACTGTATTGAACGCCGCTGATCCTCTGTTAACCAGCAGTTAATAATGGTAAACCGCTCTCATATATAGTATGCTCAGCAATGCTGGACCTGCGCGTCCTAACCGTTTGAATTTATTGCCTTTTTGAATCTCTCAATAAACAGATTTACAAAAAAAAAAATTTTTGAGCAGTTAGTTTAATACTGAATGATGGTCTTGGCTGTTCACAGTCTGACCTACACTGGATGTATTGCTAAGGCAGGGATTACAGTCTTCCTTCCTTACCAATTCATAGCACCAATGGCAGCTCTGATAGACAGACGCTGTCAGACAATTGCTGCTGAGGCGAATGCTTCCCCATTAGCCCAAACAGGATAGAGAAGATGGGCTGCTGAGGATACTCATTAAGCATTAGAACATAAAAACGGTTTAATAATGAATGAATGAAAGGACAGTGCCCGAGGGCTACAGACACCATAACCACTTCAATGAGATATATCAGTTACAGTGCCTACAGTGTCCCTTGAAGCTCAGCCAGCACCATTAAACTTTGTAATTCCCAAGCTAACTGTTGGTTAATATTTAATACCCAGCAACAAATATGTAAAGCTCATCTACGAATATGACTGAAAAGAAAAGTAACATTTTACTAGTACTAGAGAACGGAATACTAGCTTATATAACCAATGTAGATATGGTTCTAAATGAACAAACAATATGAATGGATACTGGATAATAGTCAAGTAAATAACCTAAAAGTTGTATTAGAAAAGAGATAGAATCCTGATGTCTTATTGCAATATCAGACAGCATTTGTACTAGTCTATATTTACTTACAGTGGGTTGCAGTGACAGAGGTGATCAAGCCTTGCTTGCTCTTTCTGTTGATGTGAGGCTTCCTCTGTACCGGTCACCCATCAGTTGTGCTCCTTATAAAGACCCAGTGAGTTATGATGTCACCCTGACATTCCATAGGGAGGGAGTCTGCCTTACCTGTGAGAGGAGCAGAGCACACACACCCCTGATATAAGGCCATCCCACAACCTTCAACCTTCACAAAACAGCAGGTGCACTACTGCAAATTTGAATACCTATTGGATACAACTGGAATATTCAGACGTTGAGCTTATTTTTTTCTTTTTTATAAATTAATAACCAGTGCAAACTAGAAAATGAATGAAGGTAAATGCAATTCGCATAAATAAGGCAGGACAACATGAAGAGGAAGCAGTGTCTTAGAAGGCCAAAAACATGTACCCCTAGGTAGAGAACGCCAGTTATACAGTGTTAATAGAGTGGCACACCTGGGAAGGATTGTAGTAAGTATGATATGTGAAACAGTTAAAAACTGCTTTATTGGCCTCTGGTAGGTACGTACAACTAAAGTACAATAGAAATATATGTTAATAAATCACAACTATTTTTCTTTCAACATTCTTTATTTTTGTAGTACAAAGAAAACAAAAATGTCAGAAAAAGACATCAGGATGGTTGGATACATAGTAGTAAAAGGAAGAGATCGGATCTGTCAAGAATACTGCACTTTTTAACAATAATTTCTCAAGATCTATATCCTAGAAAACAGTAGGATTAAACTTTGTCATCTGACACACATAAAGGGCAAATAGTAAAAATAAATAAAAATAAATTAGCAATTTGAACTTCAAAGAGTAGGTAATTTTAACTTATTGGTAATATCTCTATTTGTTGCTGTAAATATGTGCAGACGGTTAAAGTTTGTGTTGGGAACTGGGGTAACTAAAAAGAAAGGGTATTGACTATAGCACTTTCTAAGGTTATATGGAATACTTAATGGAGTAGCTAATCCATAACTAAGGGAGCGGTGGGGGTAAATTCTCGCAGCAATATTAAGGTTGTATAACTGAAACTTTGCTCGACATTGCAGAAACTAGAAAATGTCTTGTATATGGAACTCCTAAACAATAATGACATAAAATCATAAACAATGATAAAATCTAAAATAATGACAAATTGCAAATCGTACAGTTGAACAATTATTGTCTTCACCACCACCACCACCACCACCACCAGTAGTCAGGTACCCAGGTGACCATCCACCCTATCCCTCAGTACAAAAGGAGCTATATTACTTGGATCCCAGGCACGGGGACTAGCTTGCATGGTTGTGTAAATACTTGGCACCGATAGTCCCAATGTTGGTAGAAATGAGAGTTCCTCTATTATGGAGGTGAGTTTATGATCTCTCCAATCTCTGTAATACTCCATTTCCTCTATCAGACTACCACCTCCTATCATTTGTTCTTGAGTTCCCCCACACCCAATATCCTGAACTTAACCCCCCTCAACTCAGGTGGAATTTGAATTCTCTTTATTTCCAACACCTCTTGAATGCTATCCATTCTGAACTCTCATCCATCCCTACCCTCTCCTGTCCCTCTTTTGCCATCTCCTCATATAACGCTACCCTCACCTCTGCCCTAGATGCTGCAGCCCCGCTCCAAGCACACACCTCAAGAAGGGGGCACCTCCAACCGTGGCACACTAAGCAACCCGCTACCTGCAGTGATGCTCCCATTCAGGAAATCTCGCACCTTGTCAGACTTTCTACACTATAAATTTCATACAGCACAGCTCATCCTTGCAAAAACTACCTACTTTTCTTCTCTCATTAGTTCATGCTTCCGCAGTCCTAGTCATATCTTTAATACTTTTAACTCTCTTCTTCGCCCTGCTGTGTCCACCCCACAAACTAATCTTTCAGCTTATATCTTTGCAAGTTAATTGACTGACAAAATTGAACAGATGAGAAATTAATTTTCTCCCCTTCTCCCCTCCCTATCTCAACCTCATTTGTACCATACCAGCTCTACCTTCCAAGACCTCTCTCCAGCTACTGAACAGGAGGTGGCTGTGCTTCTCCTTTCCTCTCGTCCCACCACGTGTCTGTATGATCCCATCCCGTCCCACCTCATTAGATCTCTCATCCCTGTTAACGCACATCTTCAACTGCTCTCTTTCTTCTGGTGTTATACCAGTTCCCCATAAATATGCAACTGTTGTACCTGTCCTCAAAAAGCCATCTCTTGACCCTACCTCCCCTTCCAACTATCGTCCCATATCTCTGCTCCCTTTATCCTCAAAGCTTTTGGAAAATCTTGTCTTTACCCATCTGACTTGCTTCCTCAATTCCAACTCTCTCCTTGACCATCTTCAGTCTGGATTCCGCCCCCTCCATTCCACAGAGACTGCTCTGACTAGAGAGTGACAAATGATCTCATTGCAGCCAAATCCAAAGGCCACTACTCCATACTATTTCTTCTTGACCTATCTGCTGCCTTTGACACTATTAATCATGGCCTTCTTTTCCTAACTCTTCAATCTGTTGGTCTCTGTGACACAGCCTTCTCATGGTTTTCCTCCTCTCTCTCCCAACGCTCCTTCAGTGTCTCTTTTTCCAACAACAGCTCTCTTAATCCTGTCTCAGTCGGAGTCAATCAATTAATTAATTTGGATTCCACTACCACCTGTATGCTGACGACACCCAGATATACCTCTCCTCCCCTGACCTCTTCCCTGTTGTCCTACAACGTGTCACCAATTGCCTTTCCTCTATCCAGTGGCGTACGTACCGCGGTCGCAGGGGTCGCAGCTGCGACCGGGCCCGGCTCTCCAGGGGGCCCGGCCGCCCTGCGGACCCCCGCGACCGGGTAGCAGCTGCCACGCTTTGCGGCCCCGGCCCATGCAGCAAACCGCCGGGGCCGCATGTTAAGTGGTTCATCAGGTGGCCCATGCTGTCAGGGCCACCCGATGGACATGGATTGTAAGGGGGCCCGGTCTGCGCTGGGCGCTTTAAGAGCGCGACCGGGCCCCCTGTGATTACATCATCACGGCTGGGAGGAAGTGACCGCACGTCACTCCTCCCAGCATACTGAGAGCCCGCACGGGAGGAAACCGAAAGGAGGAGGGAGTCAGAGTGGGAACTCTGACTCCCATCAGGCTGAGCCACCACTGGACCCCAGGGAAAGTCACACATGGTAGGAAACATTTTGTGTATTTGTGTCTCTGTATGTCTGTGTGTATGTGTGTATGTATGTCTGTGTCTATGTCTCTGTATGTGTGTATGTCTGTGTCTCTGTCTCTGTATGTGTGTATGTCTGTGTCTCTGTATGTGTGTATGTCTGTGTCTCTGTATGTATGTGTGTGTCTGTGCATGTATGTTTGTGTCTCTGTATGTGTGTGTCTGTCTCTGTATGTATGTATGTCTGTGTCTCTGTATGTGTGTATCCGTATGTATGTCTGTGTGTGTGTGTGTGTGTGTGTGTATCCGTATGTATGTCTTTGTATGTGTGTGTGTCTGTCTGTGTCTCTGTGTGTATGTATGTCTGTGTCTTTGTCTGTGTGTGTGTGTGTGTGTGTGTGTGTGTGTGTATCTGTATGTATGTCTGTGTCTCTGTATGTGTGTGTCTGTGTCTCTGTATGTGTGTGTGTCTCTGTATGTGTCTGTGTGTATGTGTCTGCGTGTGTGTCTCTGTATGTATGTGTCTGTCGGGGTTGTGTGTATGTGTTTGTGTCTGTATGTATGTGTCGGGGGGGGGCCCACAGTCAGGGTAGGGGGGGGGGGCCCACGGATCAGTTTCGCACCGGGGCCCCATGGAGTGTGTGTACGCCACTGCCTCTATCACTGATTGGATGTCCTCCCACTTTCTGAAACTGAGTTTCTTATTTTTCCTCCTCATAACACTGATCCTCCTTCACTCTCCCTGCAGGTTGACGGTACCTGCCTCACCCTATCCTTTCAAGCTCACTGTCTTGGTGTCATTTTTGATCCAGTCCTCACCTTTGCACCTCATGTCCAGTCTGTTGCTAAAACCTGTAGATTCCAGCTTAAAAACATTGCCCGCATACGCCCCTTTCTTACGCAAGATGCTGCCAAGGAGCTTGTTCATGGTCTAGTAATCTTGCGCATGGATTACTGTAATTCTCTCCTAATTGGTCTATCCAGAAGCCGTACTGACCCCTTACAATCTGTGATGAATGCTGCTGCCAGGCTGATCTTTCTTTCCTGTTGCTCCTCTCACACCTCACCCCTCTGTCGATCCTTACACTGGCTTCCTGCAAATTTACGCCTGCAAGACTTCTCACGGGCGGCTCCTTTCCTTTGGAACAGCCTGCCTACCCCTGTCAGACTATACCCTAGTCTTAAATCCTTTAAGAAGTCCCCCAAAATTCATGTTTTCAGGATTGCTTATGGCCTCCAAGAGTAACTTCTATCTCTCTACTAAAGGGCCACACTCCACTCTCACCTCCACTTCTGCTACTTTCCCACCATGTCTATTTGGTGTCTCCCTCAATACCCTTCCTACTGTGTTTTTATACCCCACTTCCTCTACACTGTAAGGTCATTTGAGCAGGGTGCTCAACTACCTATTGTTCCTGTTACATTTTGTTATTGTCTCATTTGGTAACTTCCCCTCTTATAGCTAGCGCTATATAAATACTACTACTACTAATAATGTCCCCTTTTGGTTCAAGAGTAATCTGGGTGCCCACTATCTGTAGTTCAGTCCAGCTGAGTACAACTGATGCGTGATATGGCTGATATATTTATGCCAGTGAAGTGTAGACCTGGTAAGGTCTTGACAAAAGTCAATTGAGAGTATTCAAAGGAAATGGCATTTTGCCCCTAGCACAGACATAAGGTGGCCCTTGTCCTGAGAGGAAGAGCAGGTAAGGTTGACATCTCGAATGATAGTAGATGATGGCTTGGCTGGAGCAGGTAGTCAGTATGCCTCTCTCTAAAGTAATTTTCCCGGCAACATTGGGCTGGTAAAATAGATGTTAGGAGACACCTTCAGTAGTGTGGTAGTTCTTCTGCACAAACTGTGGTTAGTATGTGTAATAAGTGGGGGGATCTGATTACCAGTCAAACTGTATGCCAATGAAGTGTTATTGTGTTCTAATACAGGGATTCAAGCCCAGATTCTACCCTTATGCAATAATGGAGTCCTCTGTGAAGCACATGGCCTTTCACCAGGCAAAATCAGTTGGGTTGTTGATAAACTCATCCTCCATTCCCTTCCAATGCAATCCCCATTCCCCCAGGAGGCACTCTGGTTCTGTTACATCCTAAGGGATTGACTGAGGGAGGTGTGTCCAGCAGAAGGAGGGGCTAACCTGTTTAAAGCCCTGTGAATAGCACATTTTCAGGCTCTTTGAATTACCTCTCTTCACCTTCTCTCTCTCTCTCTCTCTCCCCTCTCCCCACTATACACACCCTCTCTCTCTTACTCTCAGCTGACGATCAATGGAGTGGTAACTGTATCATGTGTCTATGCCTGTTTTGCTATGTTAATTTAGCCTACTTTCCATTCAGTCAATGACTAGTTTTAGTAGCAACATATACTAGCCTATTTGTTTGATTAGCCTCGCTTAATAAATATTATTGAATTGCCGAAAGCAAGGGGTGTGGACTCTGACTTTACACTCCGTCTTTAAGTTAAGTTATTATTTTTAGTTATTAACGTTATTATTAATTCCAAGTTTACTCCAACTTGCGAGATTAAACGTTTATTACATTTGGCGAGCCAGGTGACGTTTATTACAGTATGCAACCGTTTTTAATATGATTGCGTCTGAAGCAATTCTCTAGAGCTGTCAATTGCATAATACCTATTGTTGAAGAGTATCACTCATGGTAAACATGTTGATGATCTTTATGTTATAGTGTACCAGCTCATTTTTTTTTTTTTAAATCCATGTGCATCGACATTTTTGAAGAAATCACTTTACTACCTTTCCGGTCCCTCTATTTTACAGCCATCTTTATGCACCTTGGTCCATACTGTCAGTGATCCTAGCCAACACTCACTATTCTGCAATTGTCGGTAGATTTTGAAAAGCAAGTTGCAAATCGTGAGCACTAAGTCAGATAATGAACAGTTTGACTGAAGCTGCTTAATGTCAGAACGGAGGCATCAACTAAAGTCTAAACACATCTATTTTAACCTCAACAAATTGCTTCACACTTTTTATATCAACAAAATGAATACTACAATTATTTATATAGTACCAGCATTTTTCACAGTGCTGTACAACAGGCAAATAAGGCAGCATTTAATTCTATGAAAACACACGTTTGACACCCCTGGAACAAATTACCCTACCTGGGGCACATTAAACTTGACACTTTGGACTTGATATCTTAAAGTTGCTATGGAAATCACAGCAAACAGTAGAACATTGTGTTACAAATTTACATGTTATGACATTTTCGGGGGTGAGACGTAAATATCAATGTGAACAGCCAGACTGTCACACATGTTGCAAATCTATTCGAGATTGAGATCTTGCCTTATTCAAACGCTTGGTAAATTGAATGTAACCCTTAAGTGCATCATTTTGCTTACTGTTGAAGTATTAATGTACCCATTTAAAGTATGCCTATTGTTTGATAATGAACACCCTCTTCTTTTCTGTACCCAACTGTCTTTCTAGTGACTCAATAAAAATGGTCAAATTGGAGAAAAAACAAAACACATTTGACATACAGTTACAGTAAACAAAGAGGACCCTGAGTTAAAATATTCCACAAAATTGTCTTTTAACTGTTTCTATAAAGTTTTAACACTTAGTGTCCCTTTCCCTCTGAGTCCCACCTCTCAAGTAAAGTGTTTAAAAAAACAAAACAAAAAAAAAAACTTTAAAGACTTGGTCCCTCGGCGCTGGCTTTGTCTCCTGATCTGACGTCAGGCGCATAGGGAAACCTAATAGCCATGCACGGTGAGCACCAAATGTGCATTTGGCCTTCTCCATAGAAAAGCATCGAATCAATGCCTTCCTATGGGGATTTTGAAGGTAGTGGATGTGCTCATGCAATGCCTGTGAATGCCCATTGTTGTTTTACGGAGTTAAACACCATGAAAATGCAGGAATAACCTTTAGTGGCTGTTTAGAATCCAGTAGATGCTGTATTAACACTGCAATGACAACAAATATCAAGGAAGGTGCACTCATAGGATTTTGTAGTTAGATCTTAAACCAGAAAATGTGTTGACGTTTCAGTCCTCTGTGGGACTTTTCTTAAAAGGACCACTATAGGCACCCAGACCACTTCAGCTCAATGAAGTGGTCTGGGTGCCAGGTCCCCCAGGTTTTAACCCTGTAGCTTCAGAGAAACTGCTATGTTTACACTAGGGTTAGTCCAGCCCCTAGTGGCTGTCTCACAGACAGCCGCTAGAGGGGCTTCCGCGATTCTCACTGTGAAAATCAGTGAGAAGAAGCTGACGTCCATAGGAAAGCATGAGAAATGCTTTCCTATGAACTGTCTGAATGCGCGCGCGGCTCTTGCCGTGCATGCGCATTCAGCGCTGACGTCAGGTGGAGGAGAGTCCCCAGCGTCGAGGAAGCCAGGCGCTGGAGAATGGTAAGTGTTTAACTCCTTCAGCCTAGCAGAAGTGGGACCCTGAGGGTGGAGGGAACCAAAGACCCTATAGTGCCAGGAAAACGAGTTTGCTTTCCTTGCACTATAGTGGTCCTTTAAGAATACATATATTAAATATATAAGAGAGCATGTATAGGAATTCAGTACAATGCTGTAAAACTTATTTTATTGAAGCAGACAAGCAACGAAACCAGTGTCAACATTTTAATCCTTTAACAAGACTTTTCAATCTTGAGAAAAAGTCCTGTGAAGGACTGAAATGTAATCTGGGACTTTGTTGCTTATGTCTGCTTCAATAAAAGCAGTTTTATAGTATTGTACTAAAGTTCTACGAGCACACGTTTTCATTTGTTCTAGGTTACCTGGTTGGAGTTATGAGCAAATAGGCAATGATACAGGAGGGAGACGGTCTCTCTCTATCAAAGAGAATTTCATATTATACCAAACACCATAAGGGATCTGAAGTGGTCATGATGCCAGCAGTCTGTATATGCAAGTGAATAGCTATGAAATACTGAACATACTGAAATTAACCCCTCTGCTCCTGGACACTGCTAAAACTAGAGTTCCAGGCTGGCTAATATCAATCCTGTGCAAAACTGATCTCACTCTAACACAGCACACTCTGGCGAGGGGGAGTTATGTAAGCAAAGGAGGATCAGACTGTGGGGAGAAGTTGGCCTGTGCAATGGAAAAAATTTAATTACGATCCACAAAAATGGTTACTTTAACCAAAACCAGTTAGAATACACTTTTAATCCTTGGTTTGGCAAATTTGACATTCAATTTGAATTGTTAAATTGGAATTTTCTCTTTTCTCTAGACCAGGGGTTCCCAATTACACCTCCCCCCCCCCTCCCCTACAACCCCCCAAAAGAAAAAAAAAATAGCGCAAACCTTTTAATTAGCATAGTGCCTTATATAGCAAATTAGTCTTTCTGCTATATACACACTAATTTCTACAGATAGTAAACAGATTGTAGTATATAGGAGCAGGTGTACCTTATTGTGTAAAGTTGGTGTTTGCATGTAATGTCTGCATTTGTTTGCAGGGGTGTGTTTGGATGTAGTGTTGTCTTTTAAACATGGATGTATGGGAGTAGTATTGGTGTTTGAATTCAGGTTTGTATGTGTGTGTTTTACTGTTGTATTAGTGTTTGATTCCTGGGATGTATGCACATACACTGCTACATACATATTTACACACACAGAGATACACACCTTGACACATACACACACACACACATATTCAAACACTGACACACAGATACACATACTGAAACAGATGCACACACATACACACACAAACATGGGCACATACACACTCAGATAACAGATACACACTGGCACATACACACACAATCACTGACACAGATACATATACTGACACATTGGCACACCACACACACACACATTTATGCACAGATGCATACACACACACACACACACAAGCATATATACACACTGACACACACAATCTGACATACATAAACACATACATGTTAAAATGTTTGTATTTGCAGCCACCCTCCTCTTAGATTACCTTGGTGTCCAGGAGGGTGACTTGCTTGAATGTCTGGTCTTGTTTGAGGCTGATGGGCAGGGGCGGGCTGGGCCGGGGGGCAGGGAGGCAATTGCCCCCCAGGCGGCCCAAATTTTTTTTAGGACCGGCCGCGGCGGGCCGGCCCTTTAAATGCTGCAGCTGCCTGAGCGCTCTGTAAAGAACGCTCAGATGGCTGCAGCTGCTTTTCCCTCCCTCCCCTCCCCTGTAGCGTGGCCGAGCTGCTTTCCGGTCCGCGGTGCCCGGCCGGAGTGATAGGAAGGTGCACACTGAGTCTGCACCTTCCTGTCAGTCCGGCCGGTTACAGGAAACAGAAACTCCTGTTCCGCGCGGAGTTTCTGTTTCCTGTAACCGGCCGGACTGACAGGAAGTGCACACTGAGCGTGCACCTTCCTATCACTCCGGCCGGGCACCGCGGACCGGAAAGCAGCTCGGCCACGCTACAGGGGAGGGGATAAGAAGAAGAGGGGAGGGGAGAAGAGTAAGAAGAGGGGAGGGGGGGAAGAGTAAGAAGAGGGGAGGGGGGAAGAGTAAGAAGAGGGGAGGGGGGAAGAGTAAGAAGAGGGGAGGGGGGAAGAGTAAGAAGAGGGGAGGGGGAGTAGGAAAAGGGGGTAAGAAGAGGGGGGAGTAAGAAGAGGGGAGGGGAGAGTAAGAAGGGGGGGAGAGTAAGAAGAGGGGGGAGTGTAAGAAGAGGGGGGGAGTAAGAAGAGGGGGGGAGTAAGAAGAGGGGAGGGGGAGTAAGAAGAGGAGAGGGGGAGTAAGAGGGGAGGGGGGAAGAGGAGAGGGGGAGTAAGAGGGGAGGGGGGAAGAGTAAGAAGAGGGGAGGGGGGAGAGTAAGATGAGGGGAGGGGGGAGAGTAAGATGAGGGGAGGGGGAGAGTAAGAAGAGGGGAGGGGGGAGTAAGAAGAGGGGAGGGGGGAGTAGGAAAAAGGGAGGGGGGTAAGAAGAGGGGAGGGGGGATAATAAGAGGGGTGAGTAAGAAGAGGGGAGGGGGGAGTGTAAGAAGGAGGGGAGAAAAGAAAAAGAGGGGGAAGAAGAGGGGGAGGGGAGTAAGAAGAGTGGGAGGGGGGAGTAAGAAGGAGGGGAGATAAGAAAAAGAGGGGGTAAGAAGAAGAAGGGGGAGTAAGAAAAAGAGGGGGGAAGAAGAAGAAGGGGGAGTAAGAAAAAGAGGGGGGAGTAAGAAAAAGAGGGGGGAGTAAGAAGAAGAAGAAGATGAGGGAGTAAGAAAAAGAGGGGGTAGTAAGAAGAAGAAGGGGTGGAAAGTAAGATGAAGAAGGGGTAAGAAGAAGAAGGGGGGAGTAAGAAGGAGGGGATATAAGAAAAAGAGGGGGAGTAAGAAGAAGAAGGGGGGAGTAAGAAAAAGAGTGGGGAGTAAGAAGAACAAGAGTGGGGAGTAATTAGAAGAAGGGGGAGTAAGAAAAAGAGTGGGGAGTAAGAAGAAGAAGGGGGTAAGAAGAAGAAGGGGGGGTAAGAAGAAGAAGGGGGGGTAAGAAGAAGAGGGGGGAGTAAGAAGAAGAAGGGGTGGAAAGTAAGACGAAGAAGGGGTAAGAAGAAGAAGGGGGGAGTAAGAAGAGGGGGGAGTAAGAAGGAGGGGATATAAGAAAAAGAGGGGGGTAAGAAGAAGAAGGGGGGAGTAAGAAAAAGAGTGGGGAGTAAGAAGAACAAGAGTGGGGAGTAATTAGAAGAAGGGGGGAGTAAGAAAAAGAGTGGGGAGTAAGACGAAGAAGGGGGGTAAGAAGAAGAAGGGGGGTAAGAAGAAGAGGGGGGAGTAAGAAGAAGAAGGGGAGGGTAAGAATAAGGGGGGGTAAGAAGAAGAAGGGGGTAAGAAGAAGAAGGGGGTAAGAAGAAGAATGGGGTTAAGAAGAAGAAGAGGGGGTAAGAAGAAGAAGGGGGAGTAAGAAGAAGTAGGAGGGTTAAGAAGAAGAAGGGGGGAGTAAGAAGAAAAAGAAGGGGGTAAGAAGAAGGGGGGAGTAATAAGAAGAAGGGGGGAGTAATAAGAAGAAGGGGTAAGAAGAACAAGGGGGGGAAGTAAGAAGAACACAGGGGGGGTGAGGAGAACACACAGAGGGAGGAGTGAGAAGAACACACAGAGGGAGGAGTGAGAAGAACACAGGGAGGGTGGAGGGGGGGATAAGAAGAGCACAGGGAGGGTGGATGAGAGGAGAGACCACTAAGGGGCAGGGGAGAGATCTAAGGGACAGCTCTATAGGACAGGGGGCAAGACAGGGAGCTCTTTCACACTACGCGCGCGTGCGCACACACACAATGCATCCCTATACATACACAGAAACACACAATGCATCCCTATACATAAACAAATATGAATACCGCACTCAAAAAGATATTTGGGCAATAAAGCTTATTGCTAATCACGCTTTTAATTCAAAATATTTATTGTGTAAGTTTTAAATAAATTCATAAAGGTAATAGTATATCCTCATAGTGACACTCATTTCAAACTATTTACATATATATACACACACAGGACCCTCCTTCGTCTGTAATAAAGTTCATAGTATATACACATCAATGTACAATAGGTAATGATCCAAAAAACACTGAGAAAAAATGATAAGAAAAAGTGATGAAAAATGATGAATAATAAAAAAAGAGAGACAAAATGAAAAAATGAAAAAATAGAAAAAATCTAAAAAGTAGAAAAAAGTAGAAAACGAAAAATTGATGAAAAAATCAAAAAATAGAAAAAATAATGCAGTCCTAACAAGATAGTAGTCCAGAATATAGTGCACTATATGTTTCACTTTATAATGGATGGATCTCACCAATGTATCAGTAGCTGTATGGTGTCCGTGGTAGGAGGATGCTGAAGATTGCAGATGGTGATGTCCTGAAAGGGGATGAAAAGAGGTGTTGAAAGTTTCCTGCTCAATGTACAGTGATCACTCCGTCATCAGTGGTCAGCCAGTCAGGTCACTAGGTACTCCTTTGAATGTACTGCTATATGATCCGGTCAGATAGGCAGGTCACTGGGTAATCCTTGGATGGGCGGGTAATCCTTTGAATGGGCTTGAATGGGCTGCGCGCTCGGGACGTACGTGTCCCTTCGATGGCCCCTGTTCTCTCCGTCCTATTGAGAATGCAGGTATAAGACGTTCATATTTTCACTTTTGTCTGCTCTATGATTTTGTGCTCCTTACAGAGGCTCTCCTTGACCAATCATGGTCCGATGCCCTTTCCTGCCAACACTTTGACCCCAATCGGGTCCGCTACCTGCCAGCAACACAGGGTCCCTCACACACATGGCCCGGGGGCACTGTGGGGCATTGTGAGACAGGTGAGTTGCATACTCATATTTTAGTGTATATACGTTTTTTCTATCAACATATTTTTTCTTAAAATTATAATTTCTTTCTCTCATATAGCTGGGGGTTTAACTGGCTTATACCTACAGAGTTTTTGCAGTTTCTTACCCTTGATCATCTGTTACAGGTGAGCTTTAAAATTAGTGGTTAACAGTTAGAGAGACTATTTGGAAAGAATTCTTTCTGTTCTTTATTATCAAATATCTTTACTCCATTTTTTCTGTTATCATTTTTTTTGTGTTCTTTATTAATCTATACTATTTTGAGTTTATTTTAAAGCTATTGGTTGTTGTTATGGTGCCATTTAGATATGCTGTTTAGCTAAATATTGCATTGACAGTCTTTTCTCTGCTTTCCCTCATTAGTTATTTTGTCCTCTGTACATAGATTACCACTAAAGTGTATAAACTGTTCAACTTGACTAAAATGTATTTACCATTTAGGCTCCCTCTAGATGCTTTCTTTATTGCATATAAAACATTATGTGGAGTCATTCAGTATAAAGCTATTTGCATGGTGGTTTAAAGTACTATGGTGTTTATATGTGTATAAAAGTTATGGACAATAAAGTTTGTTTTGAAAAAAACGCATGACGCACGCTGACGTCAGAATGCGGAAGTAGGTCCATGGGATGGACGCGGCGGAAATTAGCCGCCAATTTCAAACACATATAAACCATTATACCTGCATTCTCAATAGGACGGAGAGAACAGGGGCCATCGAAGGGACACGTACGTCCCGAGCGCGCAGCCCATTCAAGCCCATTCAAAGGATTACCCGCCCATCCAAGGATTACCCAGTGACCTGCCTATCTGACCGGATCATATAGCAGTACATTCAAAGGAGTACCTAGTGACCTGACTGGCTGACCACTGATGACGGAGTGATCACTGTACATTGAGCAGGAAACTTTCAACACCTCTTTTCATCCCCTTTCAGGACATCACCATCTGCAATCTTCAGCATCCTCCTACCACGGACACCATACAGCTACTGATACATTGGTGAGATCCATCCATTATAAAGTAAAACATATAGTGCACTATATTCTGGACTACTATCTTGTTAGGACTGCATTATTTTTTCTATTTTTTTCTCTTTTTTGATTTTTTCATAAATTTTTCCATAAATTTTTCGTTTTCTACTTTTTTCTACTTTTTAGATTTTTTCTATTTTTTCATTTTTTCATTTTGTCTCTCTTTTTATTATTCATCATTTTTCATAATTTTTTCTCATCATTTTTTCTCAGTGTTTTTTGGATCATTACCTATTGTACATTGATGTGTATATACTATGAACTTTATTACAGACGAAGGAGGGTCCTGTGTGTGTATATATATGTAAATAGTTTGAAATGAGTGTCACTATGAGGATATACTATTACCTTTATGAATTTATTTAAAACTTACACAATAAATATTTTGAATTAAAAGCGTGATTAGCAATAAGCTTTATTGCCCAAATATCTTTTTGAGTGCGGTATTCATATTTGTTTATGATTATGATTAGGAGGTTATTGTGGGGTTAAGCCTCGAATACCTGCACCTTGCGTAATTGAGTGCCAGCACACAGTGTGTTTTTTTCATCCCTATACATACACAGAAACACAACATGCTTCCCTTACACACAGAGAAACACACAATGCATCCATTACACACACACACAATGCAACCCTTACACACAAAGGCAATGCATCATTTGCACACATACACAGAAACATACAATGCAAACCCTTACACACACATGCAAACACACACACTGTTTTTCTTACATACACACAGAAACACAATGCATCTCTTACACTCAATGCACACACATACAGACACACACCTTGCATCCCTTATGCATACAAACACAGATTCACACAATGCATCCCTTACACACAACCAGAAACACATAATACATCCCTTATACACAAATACACACTGCTTCCACTACACACAAACACACTGCATCACCTGCACAAACTGGTATCCTTATACACTACATACCATAAGCACACATATTAGATCCTCTACAATAACACATAACACATCCCCTACACACTCCACTCCCTGTGAGCGAACTCATGGGTGGGTGGGTGGAACATATAAGTGGACTTATGAGTGGGCCTTATGGGCATACTCACCGTCAGGCTCTGGGGCCCAGACCTTGAGCTGTGTAAGAGGCCCCCCAAAAATGGAGCTGCTTCCAATTCTCCCAGAACGTTGAATTTTGTGACCACAGTTGCAAACAGCCTCCAGAGGTTCTGTTCTACACCAGACCAGTGGAGCCAAACTGCAGCCCATCATCATCCTCATCTAATTGTAAGTAGGCAATCTAGTATATTATTAGTGACACTAATCTATAATTTACCTCACATTAAAGGGACACTATAGCTTAATGAAGTGGTTCTGGTGTCTATAGCTAGTCCCTGCATTCTTTTTAATGTAAACACACACTGTGTGCAGCACTGGCGTTAGTTCATATGGCAGATCATATGGGTGGGGCATTGTGATGTCACATGGGGGGGGGCGGCAAATTTATATTTTGTCTAGGGCGGCAAAAATCCTTGCACCGGCTCTGATCCTGGGCAGGTGCACCAGTCTACTGGTGACCCACAGGAGGGGAGTGCACTGATTGCACTGCACTCTCCTCCTGCCCAGACCTGTCCTGACCGCAGTGCAAGTGCCCTCTGCCCCTAATTTACAGTGGCTCACACTCACAACAAGCAGTGCCTGGAGCCCTTTGCAGAGACGGAAACAAAGAGGTTCTGCGGCAGCTGGCCGTCCTGCAAGCATTACATTAAACAGCTGTTCTCCATGCAGCCACAGGTGGCGTTGTGCTGGGAGACTGTGATTACTCTTCACTTCCTCCCAGCCTACAGAGCAGCGCATGGGGGAGAGAGAGGAGGCGGCATGATTTAATCTTGAATAAATCCTCTAAGCAAACCTTTATAAATGTGGGGGGATCAGCTCTGTTTCCACAGTTTATTGGTGTTTACTCTGATGTCTGTATTAATATTGAGGGATGTCTAAGTAGTAATGTCAGTGTGTGTCAGCAGGGCCAGCCGTTGGGGTGGGCAAGCTGTGCAGTCACGCAGAGTGCCATGACAACAGAGGCTCCCGGCGGCCAACACAGCTCACAAGTTGGGTACACCAGCATATTTAATTTAAACGAGTCGCTGGTGGTCCACTGGTGCGCACCAGCAGTAGGTGCAGTCAGATCAAATCCTCTCCCTCGTGGTTCCGGCGCTCAGTTAGTGAGTCAGAGCACAGGCTCAGAGATTCTCAGCCTGTGCTCTGACAACATTGAAAGTCAGAGCCGTGAAGGAGCGGGTATGGCAAAGAGCTACTGATTAGCATAACATCAATATCCGTTATAAAACCAGAAAAAGGTGGGTATGGATGGTGAACTGATTTGGTGGCGCAATGGGCCACTTGACTGGTTTTGCCCCCCAGGCCTAAGGCTGCCAGCCCTCCCCTGCTGATGGGAGTGAGCATACAGCAGCAGCTCACTCCCAGCCTCTCCTCTGTCTCCATACTGTGCTGTTGCCTCCAGCCTTGTGATCATTCACTGGATTGCTCCCGTGCGTGTCACTAATGAGGCTGGGCGGAAATGCTGTCCCTTCCTCCCAGGCTGCCGATAGTGCAGGGGCCCGATCAGAGCCGTGTCACCCGACCGGGTCCTTGTTCAGCGATAATAGGCATCGGGTGGCCCTAAGTGCATGAGCCACCCTATGGTCAGATCACGGCGGAACCCCAATTTTGTCCTAATTGGAAAAACACTGCTCTAAACTATTATTATTGCATCTATCTGTACATAAACACTTCTAACAATAGATATGGTTAATTGCAAGGCTATATTGTATTTTGCAGGAAATTTAGTTATACAAAATAGCTTTAATTCTCAAATGTAACTACATAATTTCCTTGTAGTAATAATATATGCAAATACATATCTATAGGTTTGTATAGTGCATACAGGTTTCCCTCTGGGGTGGTGTTTAAGAAGACATTTTTTTCCCACTTGCCTCTGCTGATTACATCTCTGGAGCTAGGTCTTTATCCCGCCTTAACCCCCTTAGAATTTGGACTTCTTTTTGCCATTGTCTCTGTTGTAACAATTTTAAATGTAGCCTTTCGCCTTTACAATCCCTAGATTTATTCAAACACCCTGCAGACTATACATATCACAGTCCCAGGGATATATCGATTTTGCTAAATTAGTCTGGAAGTAAAACAAACACAGCAGAGTACTGGGAATATTATAGCATCTTAGCTCTCATTTTAATACATTAATGTTTCCTATTTGCAGGGGTAAATAATAGCTGGTAATAGGGATCTGAAAATTCAATGGTAAAATTTAGTTAAACATAGTTGATTTGGAAAAATAATCCAACTATAACTCAGTTATAGTTTCAGTTTGCATTTAAATTCACGATAATTTTTTTTATCTCCCCAGGAACACAGAAACACAGCAATAGCACAGACAATGAACTCTGCAGGTGCAGTAGTTCTGTCTCTGGAGGCTCGCTTTGTGCAGCCAGTCAAACAAGAGGCTTGTGCTTTCTGTCCAATGAAAAGATGATTTGTAGCCCAATAGAGCAGCTGTATCATTTAGGGAGGCAATCCAGGGGTGTGTGATGTTAACATAGGTTAAAGAAAAAAAAAAAACAACAATTCCATAATAAGTAACCTGCCTCGTACAAAGATCACTTCACAGGTTGAAAAGTGCGCTTATAGTTGGAGCGAAAACAGTCTTATTTTTTATTTTCGAAGTCTCTTGTCAAGGTGCTTTACTGATTTTACTGATTTGACATGTTACGAGCAAAGGTTTTCCTTAATCCAGATAAATGTAAGATAAAAGCAGGAGGAAGATAAATGCAAAATGGGTGCAGGTAGTGGGTACATCTCAATGCCTCTTTTAGGGTTAATTTAACATCCTCATTATTTTAACTCATAATACAAAGACGAAGAGGTTTATTCACTAAATGTCAAACCATAACCAATTCAAAACCATCAATTTGGATTTTAATTTTCCGAAAAAACCCTAAAGGGTTTGGTGAATGAATCAGATCATCAGTTTGTGGGTAAAAAATACCATAGATTCTAGATTCAAAATCAGAGCTGAACCCCCACCGCACAAACAAGCATCAAAACCAGGCTCCCTTTCTTACTCTCCGCAGCTCACTTAAATAATTAGAAGTCAAGTTCACTTATCTGAAATTAAACTAGAAATTGTGAGAATTGACCTGGAAATCACAAGTTGTACACCAAAATAACATGACTAAGTTGGATCATTATTCCAGTTCCATTTTTGAGCATGGAAATTATGGAGTAAACATTGCAATGCTTGTGTTTATCTCCACAAATGTCAACTTGTGGTACATTTCCAACTGGTCGGTATGTAGCTGCAGTAAGCACTACCTATTAACATCAACTATTAACTGTAGATAGTTGCAGCTTCTAATTACCGAAAGGTTTCCAACTTTGTTACTATTTTTTGCCAGCAGACCAATAGCGACCATTTACAGATTAGTCATTTACCGTTTAAGGAACATTATAGTGTCAGGAATACAAACCTGTATTGTTGACACTATAGGGCAGGAATAACTCTTTAGGCCCTCGGCCCCCCTCTCCATGGAGATTAAAGGTGATTTTTACTCACTTTATTTCCCATGCTGCGCCAGTCTCACCGCAGCTGGCCTCGTCTGGTCCTGCATTCATGGTCAAGATCAGTCTTGATGATTTTAGCAAACAGGAAAGTATTGGGAGGCTATTGTGCATATGGGGCAAAATTCTGCACTGCACCAATCAGCAGCTCTTCATGCATTGAATCAATGATAAATGGAGACTATATAGTATAAAACAGTTTACCCATTCCAATTTCTATAGAGGATAAATGCACTAAAAAAATAAAATTGTGTAAAATGTCTTGCATTTCCTCCTTGTACTTTACAGATCACTTTGTTATGTGCTGGAGATGTGCCCACTGGACAAAATCTCAAATGCTATAATACAGTATATACTTTCCTGTGATCACCTTCAAAAAGGGATCTGAAGTAGAAGGTGGGCTGCTCAACCCAAAAGTAATGTGGAAAGAGAGAGGGCGTATACCGCGCTTATAGTATTAGAAATAAAATATACAAAGATACATACATATATTCTTGAGTATTTCAATTAGTCGTGACCTCAAAGGGAAATACAAATAGAAAAATAATAGCGCAATACAGCAAATATATTTATAAAAATAAATGATAAGAAACTAAGTACAGTCCACTCACATGAAGTAGAGCTATAACAGAGCTCTACTGTAAAGCGCTTGGACGGTACAATCCCCGTCTTGGGATTCGTGGTGGTTGCCGCAGATGTATTCAAAGGTGCCAAATATGGAGTTGGTATAAAAAGAAAAAATAGCAGCAATATGGTGAAGTAAGTCCAAGTGGTAGAATAAAATAGTAAAAAGTAATGTACTTACACTTTCTAGAGCATGTAACCTGCTCTAGTGTGAACAGCTTAGGTGGTATGATCCCCACCAAGGATATGCAGGATACCAGGAAATGAAGATAATAAAAAAGTAACTTAAAAGTATACTTTAATGTAAACAAACTAAACAATGAATATTAAAATATAGATATAAAATATAATATATAAAATATAGTCCCACTTAACGCGTTTCGCCTGATAGGCTTCTTCTGAAGAAGCCTATCAGGCGAAACGCGTTAAGTGGGACTATATTTTATATATTATATTTTATATCTATATTTTAATATTCATTGTTTAGTTTGTTTACATTAAAGTATACTTTTAAGTTACTTTTTTATTATCTTCATTTCCTGGTATCCTGCATATCCTTGGTGGGGATCATACCACCTAAGCTGTTCACACTAGAGCAGGTTACATGCTCTAGAAAGTGTAAGTACATTACTTTTTACTATTTTATTCTACCACTTGGACTTACTTCACCATATTGCTGCTATTTTTTCTTTTTATACCAACTCCATATTTGGCACCTTTGAATACATCTGCGGCAACCACCACGAATCCCAAGACGGGGATTGTACCGTCCAAGCGCTTTACAGTAGAGCTCTGTTATAGCTCTACTTCATGTGAGTGGACTGTACTTAGTTTCTTATCATTTATTTTTATAAATATATTTGCTGTATTGCGCTATTATTTTTCTATTTGTATTTCCCTTTGAGGTCACGACTAATTGAAATACTCAAGAATATATGTATGTATCTTTGTATATTTTATTTCTAATACTATAAGCGCGGTATACGCCCTCTCTCTTTCTACTATTTCACTCACAAGGTTGGGGAATCCTTGTCCTGTATACTGCTGCCTGGTTTCTATAGTGAGCGCCTATTACCCTTTTTCTTTTGTGACTACCAAAAGTAATGTGGTCTGGACTCCAAACATACACAGAAAAGTTAAACTTATATTCATTTAGCACTGACTATTTGTTCGTCTCCCATGTTTAACCCCTTAAGGACCAAGCTTCTGGAATAAAAGGGAATCATGACATGTCACACATGTCATGTGTCCTTAAGGGGTTAAATGAGTTTAGGACCCACAGATTTTAGGTTACTGTGAAGTAGTCGTGGGGTTACCACAATATGACCATATGTTGTAACTGAATCCCCATATTTGTGCGCTGTTCCTTAATCTGTATGTTGTATAAATTTTGGTCTGTACGGCTGCAACACTGCTGAGAAATGCAGGTTCCAGCTGTACCCCCAAAATGCTATAATATGTCTGCGCAATCACTTTCATCAGTCGGCAGTAAGAAATCTGTTTAAATTAATTGAGTCTATATAACTAAGCAGATAAAGGTTGAGAAATAATATGTCCCAATGTTAAATGTCATCATTTATTTTAAGCTTTGACCAGATCATTAGATAATACTGCGTGTGAACTTTTTCCCTCAAGAACAGCTTGTGCAGTCCATTTTCTACTGTTCCTATCTGCGCACTTTCATCCCGTTATCTTTTAATTTATGGCAAGTTCTGCTTTATGGTGGTACTGTGTCCATGACACACCTCTAATTAAGATATGCTAAAAGGCTTCGGTCACTGTAGGTGTGTAAGAGGCAGGAGTGCACAGTCCTTCCTGGATTGTAGGATTATATGAATTAACCAACTCCTATTCGTTCTAGTTGCAAGCTCAACATTTCCTTTAGCTCAGACTCACACGCCACTCACAAATGAATAATATTTCTTCAGGGTTATTTACTAAAGCGAGAACTCAAAGGGAATTCTATGTGAATTTCAAATTTAAGGTCGCAGTAGCCGAACTGAAAGCATAGATGACAGATTTTTACTAGTTTGGCAAACTTGACCTTAAAGGACCATTGTAGGCACCTAGACCACTTCAACTTAATGAAGTGGTCTGGGTGCCAGGTCCATCTAGGATTAACCCTGCCTGCTGTAAACATAGCAGTTTCTGAGAAACTGCTATGTTTACAAATGGGTTAATCCAGCCTCTAATGGCTGTCTCATTGACAGCTGCTAGAGGCGCTTCTCACTGCGATTTTCACAGTGAGAAGACACCAGCGTCCATAGGAAAGCATTGAGGATGCTTTCCAACGGACTGGCTGAATGTGCAC
Source organism: Pelobates fuscus (assembly GCF_036172605.1). Lineage (NCBI taxonomy): Eukaryota > Metazoa > Chordata > Amphibia > Anura > Pelobatidae > Pelobates > Pelobates fuscus. The sequence goes on from NC_086322.1 coordinate 165,334,364, forward strand.
GTGGCTCGTGCCATGCATGCGCATTCGGCCGATGACGGGGAAAGGAGGAGGAGAGTCCCCAGCGCCGAGGGAGCCCAGCGCTGGAAAAAAGGTAAGGGACTAACCCCTTCCTCACCCTAGAGCCAGAGGGTGAGGGGGACCCAAGGACCCTATAGAATATGTTTTCCTGGCACTATAGTGGTCCTTTAAAAAGAGACTCCAGGCTGTGGAGAATGTGTGCTTTTTTTCCCCTTCATTTTACATAAAGTGTAGATTTCAATAGAAATTGACACCTTTATAAATAATACGGTTTACATCCCCTGGCTTTCATACAGACAAGAGGTCCTGTTACTTCCTGGCTTGGTTAGCTCAGTGGAGGTAAACTCAAGAGGCAGTGGCGTACACACAACCCATGGGGCCCCGGTGCGAAAACTGATCCGTGGGGCCACCCCCCCCCCGCGCTTACTCTGCGCGAACTGGCGGTGGGCACCTGGTCAGAGGGGTCACAGGGCTACCCCTGCGACCGCGGTATGTACGCCAGTGCATGCAGACAGACATACACTTAAAGGACCACTACGGACACCCAGATCACATCAGCTCAATGAAGTGGTCTGGGTTCCAGGTCCCTCTAGTTTTAACTGCTATGTTTCACGGAGGGTTAATCCAGCCTCTAGTGGCTGTCTCATTGACAGCCGCTAGAGGAGCTTCTGCGATTCTCACTGTGAAAATCACAGTGAGAAGACGCTGAACGTCCATAGGAAAGCATTGAGTAATGCTTTCCTATGGGCGGTTTGCATGCGCATTCGGAACTGAGTGGCGGAGAGATCCCCAGCGCCAAAGGTGTCCGGGACTGGAGAGAGGTAAGTGCTTAAGACATACACACTCATGAACAGATGCATACACACTAGCTAACAGACATACACACTCACTTACAAAACACAGACTCACTAACAGACACACACACACTCACTAAAACACACACACACACTCAATAAAACTAACAGACACACACACACACACACACACACACACACACTGACACACTCACTAACACACACACACACACTAACACTGACACACTCACTAACACACACACTTTTTTTTTTATTTAATCCCCCCAGCCTCCCTACCTTTAGAAGTGCTGAGGGGATTCCCTGGGGTCCAGTGGTGGTGGTGCTGCTGGGCGGGTTATCTGGCTGGCGGGCGCGCGAGGGAGCACTTTCCCCTGAGTGCTCCCTCGCGCGCCGCGTACTGATACCGGAGCCGGAAGATGACGTCATCTTCCGGCTCCGGTATCAGTGCAGTGCGCGAGGGAGCTGAAGAGGGAGCACTCAGGGGAAAGTGCTCCCTCGCGCGCCCGCCAGCCCGGTGATACCACGGCCAGCCTCTGGGGGCCCTGAGGTGGCCGGCTCCTGGGCCCCCCAGGGGAAGAGGCTGGCCACAGTGGGTACATACCTGGTCACAGGGCGGCCGGGCCCCCTGGTGGGCCGGGCCCGGTCGCAGCTGCGACCCCTGCGACCCTAGTATGTACGCCACTGTCAAGAGGCAGCAATTGTCCAGAGCACCTGCCTTGCAAAGACTTCTCATTGAGCTGCATTAGGAAGTCTGTGATTGGACAGCCTCTGGGAGGGGTTAGAAGACTGCCTCTGGGAGGGGTTAGAAGACAAGAGAACTGCATATTTTACAAGTGGACAGTGGCATAGCTAGAGCATTTCCTCATCAGTTAGTCGCCACTGCACCAGCAATGCTGTGAGGAATACAGTGATATAAGGCAGCAAGTGAACAGTAAGTTCTTTAAGTTAAAAAAATGATAGAAATGGGCAAGCAAAAAGATCCGGGTGACTGACAAGGGCCAAAAAGTGATGGCTAGATGATTGGGTCAGAGCATCTTCAAAATGACAAGCCCAGATGGGTGATCCTGGTATATAGTGGTTAGCATGGAAGGACAAGTGTTAAATCAGCATCAGGGTCACAGGTGTCCAAGGCTCATTTATGCACGTGGGGAGCGAAGCATAGCTAGTCTGCTCCGATCACACAGAAGAGCTATTGTAGCTCAGATTGCTGAAAAACGTAATGCTGCCTTTGATACAGTGCATTACATTTTGCTGTATGGGGCTGTATAACTCCAAACTGGTCAGAGTGCCCATGGTGGCACCTGTCCGCCGTCAAAAACACCTTTAATGGGGACGTGCGCATCAGAACTAGACCATGAAAGAAGATTACCTATATAAATACAACATTTCCAACGGACACCGTGAATTGTGCAAAAAAAAGAAATAAATTATATATGGGAAGGCGGAGTCTGGAGTTGAAGGAGGGGTTGCAACCGGCCTATATGACCCGAGACTTACCTCCATACCTTGCTGACAGCGCTTGGTTACTGTTAGAGTGACTGTTGCCACGACAACCAACACTTCCAGTTTCTTTGGCCCTCCATTTGCTCCAGAAGCAGCCAAGGACTCGTCTTCCGCCTCTGACCCGGCTTACAGCTCTCCAATCCCGGCTTTCAGCTTCATTTGGGGCTCCATCCGCCCGCAGGGCCTCCTACCCGGTTCCCCTTCTCTGTTACCGGCTTCCTGCCAGGGCACGCTCACATTTGTTCACGTGGGAACCCATTCACGGCGTTTCCACATTCGGGCCTAACAAATGCTGGGATTGGCTTCCTCTGTTTAGCTTATTGTGCCGTTCGTCTAATTCCGTTCATTTACTTTGCATTAGTTAATCCATTTGTTAAAATGGCATTCATTTTAGCCTTGCGGTTATATCACTTAGTTTAAATCTATTTTGTTTAAATCAATTCGTATGAATCATTTTGTTTATATTATTTCGTTAAAGCATTTGTCTAAAACCTTCGTATAAATCCATTTATGTAATCCATTTTGTTTAAATCCATTCGTTTAATACTGTTCATTATATATTTCGTTTAAACCACAGGTATCCGTTCGCTCGGTCTCATACACTCTGTGCATTCGGTTATTAAGCCGCACGGTTGCACTATATAATTCGTACGTTAGCTAAAAGAAATGCCCATTAAAACCCTAGAATATATAACGACTACCACGGTTATGGGTTTCCTACTATTTTGCATAAATCACAATTACGTTGGGTAATTCACTTATTTGAACAAATTAAACTGATTCGGGCTAAGCAGTTCCTAGACATTATTTAAAATATAGACACTTCAGTATGTTATTGCACATATTTTTCACCTAATCAGTTAATGAAAGGGTCTGGGGTTTTACCTCACGGTATACGATTTCTAACACGTCTGTCACTATATCTAACATCAGTTAGATAGCGCATACGTAATTACATACTAATGCCTTTGCACGGTACTCATATTGTCCTCATATCATACGTGTATGGTAGGTGGCTATTTTAGGATTAGCAAGTTTCCTGATTAAACTGTGACAGGAGTTTTTCTTCCGGACAATTGTGTTTCAGGTATTTCCATATGCTCATTTTCGTACGCTCATATTCTATCATAACCGGTACATCAATGTCTCGTATTGCCTTGTACATTTACATGTTACTGCTCAGTTAAAGGGACACTCCAGACACTTCTGCCCATTGGAGTGGTCTGGGTGCCAACTCCCACTACCCTTAACCCTGCAGCTGTAATTATTGCAGTTTTCATAAACTGCAATAATTACATTGCAGGGTTAACTCCTCCACTAGTGGCTGTCTACTAGACAGCCACTAGAGGGCACTTTCTGGTTTTCAATGCTTTCCTATGGACATTAGGTCTCCCCCGCCGGCGGCCGCGCATGCATAAGTCTGTTTAGGAGACTCACATGGTTGTCAGCCAAACAAAACTTTTTCCTAACTTGCACACACGTGCCAGGTCACCACAATTCTGCAGCTGATGCACTGTCCTGTTCAATTTTTCAGGCAGCTACACCCAACAGCAGAGAAGCTGCCAAACAAGACGCCACTGTTCAAAGACCTCATCCTGGACTAAATTACTTTTGGAGCACGGGAGAGCACTAGCACAAGCCACAGTATCTGCGAACACTAAACGCTCATACAACAGAGCTCTAAAATGATTCAACAAATTTATCGCAGAATACCAAATATATAGTTTAGATACTATGGTGGCATTCACCTCTTTTTGCCACCTCAACCTGAAACTCGCCCATAACACCATAAAACTATCTAACGGGGATACAGCATCATGTAACCAACACATATCATAGTAATAAAACTTTTATGTCGGCACACCCCATTAAAAACATTCTAAAAGGCATTCAATGCCTAGAAAACCCTAAGCCTATCAAACGACAAAACCAATTGATGCCGAAAAATTCAGGGCACTATCCGATATGATAGATACCAAACCATTTAAAACACACACGAACAATACAATTAAAACAGTCATATACCTGGCATTTTATGTTTTTTGCAACCCAACAAACTCACCATAGGTAACAGCAACGACAAGCCAAATATGCTACGCATTTCACACCTAAACAAAATGGGTGATCACTACACTCTGTCATTACAACATTCCAAAACCAATCAAAAACGGGTCTGGCCCTCGACATTCAACTTTACCCAACCGGTAACAATTTGTGCCCCGTACAACTATTCGACAAATTCATGTCATCATTGGCAGAATTACCCAAACTCCCCTCCTTGTCGTACACGGTCACCCACTAACTACCTCTCAATTTATCAAATACGTAAGGTTGTTGTTCACAAGAATCGGGTATACTCCCGCGGCATTCACCAGCCACTTATTTCGGAGCTGCAACCTCAGCCTCCAGCCAAAACGTTCCGGTACATATCATCAAAAAATTAGGCCAGTGGAAATCATCGGCATATAACCGTTACATACCTCAACCTGAGAGAGTTAAAACAAGCATTTAAACAATTTGCGAAATAAGACCTCATTGGTAACAGAATGTATATGTATATGTATTAAAGTGTGGAATTGATATTTCTCTTTTTGCCCTCTTTATTTACAGGCCTACCCATATGTCGGTTTCGGCACACCACAACCGACTTAGAATATTATACTAAATGGTTATAAGTATAGGTCTACATTTATACAGCTTTCTTCCCTGCCCACAAATAAATATATAAATATAATATCAAAAAATTAAAATAAATAACCTTACCTTATAGTTACACAGCCTCCTAAGGTTACCTGCCAGGTGGTAACTGACCAAAATAGATAAATACAATATAGAAACTTTGGGGATCCTGCTAGTGTACCTGAAAAAAAGTATATGGCATAGTGCAATATTGCTTGTAACAAACAGATTTTTCAATTGCACACTCAAATTGGAGAAGATAAAAATTGTTTTGTTTATTACGGGCAATATTGCACTAGGTCATATACTCGTTTTTAGGTACACCAGCAGTATCCATAAATTTGAGTTGTATATAAAGAAGATTACCTGATCTGATGAATCAAGGTTTTATATTCGTTGTTAAATCAATATAATTTTCGGTAAACCTCTCCCATGAGAAAAAACAAACAAACAAAAAAAAAAAAAACATGGACACCCCAGCGATGAATAAAATCTCTGACAAACTGCTGTATATACTTTAAAAAGGTAAACAGTTGTCTCAGGATGAGCTGAAATTTGGTTTTAAGTTCACTACAGTTTTAGGACCAAATTACTAAATGCATACAAAAAGTAATGATTTATAAACATTCCCCAATTCGGCTACAGAGCTTGGCTATTTTAGCCTAACCGTTGCAATTCACTACCTAAGCTTTCAGTTTACTATATTTTGGAGTTAAGTAATAGTAAGGCTCGAGTATAAGATGGACAAGCCACACATTCAATAATGTTCTATAAACTGTGAATGTCAAGAATGCAAATTGAAGGCCAAAATAGCTGGACACATAGGGGACTTGGAAATATTTTCCATAAGTTTGGCCTAAATTTGACATTTACTGGGAAATCACTATTTAGTGAAGAACCAGGTTTGTCTTCACTCTCTGGGTGCAAAAGGTCATATAGAATTTGTTTTTACATTGGGTGCAGCAAAAAAAGAAAAAACAGCCAAACACAACAAGGCAATTCACATAGGTCAAGCTTGATTATTTCCGTCAATATCGACTGCTAGAACAGACAAATAACCTTATTGCTTTTTCACCTCCTCAGCAACAACAACTTCCAAGCAGACTTTGCCCCTGTTGTGTAGATTCTAAGAGATCTGGCTTCAGCTAGCTTTGAAACTGGATAAGGAAACAATTATCAACCACTGCTATATTTTTTTTATTGTGGTATACAAGTCTGTTAACGTTAGTAGATCACAAGCTAAAGTGAGATGCAAGTTTTATTCTAGTATAATCTAGAATCTAGTTTTAATCTAGAAGGGCTATTAGTTTAAAACACTATATTCTGTAAAATACAAGGATTGTTCTAGGTATAAATGGAAGTATTTAAAATACATAGTTTGGTAAAATAAGCAGTGGCAACTCTCCCTGATGCTCTCAGTTCGGACAATTAGCCAGACTGCCATTGTTTTGAGAGATACATAATAGAACGTCATTCAATAGGCTCATCCATGAAAAGTACTCTAATCCCTCTAATAAGGAAAGTTATAGCCTTGAATGAGGACCGTGGATTGATGGACTGTGCTTGCTTGGGAAAAGCATTATATATTTAAAACCTTTTTTCCTTGTGCTTCCTCTTGCAGTGGATTTTCCCTTCTTCACACCCTCCATGTTTTTCTCTCTTTTTTTTTTTTTAAATTCTTTATTTATTCCAAGGCAAGGCACCACATGAAATCATACATTACAACAGGGTTATAAACAGTATTCTGAAGACCTATGCAAGTTCGCACGAGGTGAACAAGCGTGTGTTTTTATAGAAACAAACTTCAACATAGTGCAGCAGACTGTTGTGTGTCAACTGCTGTAGTCTGTACATCAGTGGTGCCCCACCAGGTTTTGTGATAAAGGGTAAAACAGTGAGAAACTGACCAACCATTGTGAGCAGGACCCAAACATCCAGTGCCTAGGTTTGTCGACCTATATAGTGCTCTGGTGGGATCATAGCAATAGAGATATCTAGCTCAGCTTTTAGTGTCACCAGAGTTGCGTTACCAATTTAATGGTATCACCTCCTGTGACTCATCATAGGAAAGGTAATGCCCTCGCAATTGTTATGGCCGAAATGTGTCGGTCAGAATAAAGAAGAATGTAGTGTTAGGAGTGATAGAAGTAGACAAAACCTTAAAGAGGTAAAGAGGAGAGAGAGAGGGAGGAGAAGGGTTAAGAGGGAGGGGGAGAGGGAAGTACAGGAGGGAGTGGTACAGGGAGTTACTGGCCATGGCAATTGTAGGTCTATACGACCCAATTACAAAGTGACTCCAAAATTTTTAGCAACTTCACAACGTTTGTGAAGTTGTGAAGATCGTGTGGGACTGCCCGTGGGATCCCGATCACCCCCCTGCGGGAGTGCAGGCTGGGTGAGTCAAACGTTAAGGTAGGTCGGCTACAGAAACAGGGGTGCCGGCGGGACAAGCCTTCCCCCTCCCCCATCCCCTATTCGCCAACTCCGCTATCTACCCATGGGCCCCAGATCTTTTCAAATTTCGGTAAGTTACCTCGGACCTGCGCAGTTAATTTGTCCATTAGAAAAGTGTCTTTAATTTTTTGTATTACCAGATCGAGTGTGGGAATCCCCCTCTGCAGCCAAACCTGTGCTAAAGCCCTCCTAGCAGCTAAGTTTACTTTAAGTATTAATTTCTGTTCAGTTCTAGACCAGTCATCCATAGACCTGGTCAGGAGGAATATCCAGGGGGCCAGGTGGACCTCCCTGTCAAAGATATCCCGCAAACTGTTTCCAGTATTTTTGTGCCTCCGGGCAATCCCACCACATGTGGTAATAAGTCTCTTTCTGGCCACACCCTCTCCAACATAAATCTGTAGACATTTTATTCATTCTGCAGAGCTTTACCGGGGTGGCGTACCATCTGAACATGGTTTTATAAGCCTGTTCCTGCATGGAGACACATATCGACGAGGTCGCCGCGGCTTCCCAGATCTCCTGCCATTCAACGCCTTCCAACTCCTCGTTCAGGTCCGCCTCACATTGGGCAATATAAAAGTGAGTTCCCCCCATTCAGATGTGTTTGTGCTTAGGTGAGCATACAGATTCGTAATTAGGCCTTTTGGAAATTGTTCTTTCATGCACATCTTTTCGAAAAACATGGGTGGTTTCTGGGCAAATTCCCGAAGTTGAAGGTATCGAAAAAAAAAAAAAAAAATCAGACGGATGTAAAGGGGCTTTGGTTTTAAAGTCCTCGAAGGATAGAAGCGAACCGCCCTCATATAGATGGTATAAATGCTGTACCCCAGTACGCTCCAGACCTCTAAAGTCCCTTGCTTCCATCCTGGGGAGAATCGCTTTATTCCTCAAGTAAGGGGTTAACGGAGACATGCGGGGGGACAAACCATATTTTGATGATGTGGCGTCCCAAATTTTCAAGGAATTATCAATAGCTGGGCACGCAATATGTATCGATGGTCTATGGTCCCAAGGGACCCACATATAGAATTGCGGCATGTCTGAGCCCATAAGAGAAGATTCCAGGTCTACCCACCGCCTCTCCCCAATAGGGGAGTACCACATAGAGTTAGCTGGGCTGCAAGATAATAAAAGTAGAGGTTAGGTAATCCCAAGCCGCCCCTCGTTTTCGCCCGATAAAGAACATTGCGCAAGATTCTATGCTTCCTATTCTGCCATATGAATTTTCCTATAGCTTGTTGAAGCGCTCCCAAGTCCGCTTTAGTCAGACGGACTGGGAGTGCCTGAAACAAGAACAAGATTCGAGGGAGAACATTCATTTTCACTGAATGTAGCCTGCCGATCCAAGAGATTGACGATATGGACAGGTGGGTGGATAAACCAATCAGTGTTCGTAGCATGGGGACATAATTTTGTTGGAACAGCTGAGCAGGGTCCGCCGTTACTCGGACTCCCAAGTATGTAATATAGTCTCTCACTATGCGTATTTTTATAAGTTCGTCCTATGAGGGCCATTTCCACATCTCCTATGCTTAAAGGAAGCGCGCTAGATTTAGTCAAGTTCACCTTGTACCCGGCTTTCCCGCCATACGTTGCCAACGTGTTCGTTAATGCCGCCATCAACTCCGTCGGATCAGTCAGAGTCAGAAAGATGTCAGCGAATCCCGACACCACATACTGCTGCCCTCTGACCGTAATTCCCTTAATATCCGAGCTGCTTCGTATAGCTTGTAGAAGGGGTTCCAAGGAGAGGTTGAACAGCAGGGGCGACAAAGGGCAGCCCTGCCTGGTTCCGTTCCCTAAACTGAAAGGCACCATCTTGGCCCCTGATATCCTGACCCGAGCCTTGACATCTGTATACATGGCTCGAATCGCTGTTATAAACGGATTCGGGAATCCGAAATGTCGAAGCACCTTGAATAGGTATGGCCACTTCACCCTATCAAAGGCCTTCTCGGCATCGAGTGACAATATCAGGGTCGGAGTTTTCCTAGCGGTTTGCCACCAGATAAGGTCGACGTTGCGCCTAGTGTTTTCGAATAACTGCCTACCGGGTACGAAGCCCACCTGCCCTGGATGTATTAGACGTGGTAACAGGGGGTTCAGTCTATGAGCTAGGATCTTTGCCAGTATTTTAGAGTCGTGATTTATTAAGGATATAGGGCGAAAGTTTTCCTGGATCATATCGTCTTTGCCTGGTTTTGGTAGTAGTATGATGTCTGCTAACAACATGTCCCTATTCAGCATGGCCCCCTCCATGAGATCATTAAACCACGTTTCCAGATGGGGAGTAAGTTCCTCGCAAAAGATCTTATAGTAACTGCCCTCAAAGCCATCTGGGCCTGGAGCTTTGTTGCCTTTTAACGATGATATAGCAGCATCTATCTCCTCAGCTGAGATCTGCTTTCCTAGAGCCTCCAAGTCCGTGCTCCGCAAGACTGGGAGGGACAATCGGGACAGGAAAGAGTGGGTGCTATCTGTGTCACTTGAGGGGTCACCATCGACTCCACCAGAGTGATTATATAGCTTGGTGTAATAGTCCATAAAGACTTGGGCTATCTTGGTAGGGTCAGTGTGGTACTTACCCGAAGCATCCTTAATTCTCGTGATGTGCGTATTTCTCTGTCTCGGTCGGAGAGATCTCGCTAAGAGCGTATCCATTTTGTTCGCTTTTTCGTAGTAAATCCTCTTGGACCATGAGGAGCCGACGTCGTCACTCGCCTGCCGTGAACCAGTCGCGAGGTAGAGGACTCAGGACTCCCACCGGTGCAGCCTGAACTGCCAGATCCTCTGGAACCGGTATGCCCAGCTCCGTCAGAAAGGGCACTGGATCGCTGTCCACATGTAAGATCTTGGTGCGCCCATCCTTAAATGCCATTAGTTGGAAAAGGGTGGCCCCAAGCATATTTAATGGCATGTTGCTGAAGCAGTTCGGTGACAGGGCGCCACTCGCGCCGCCTCTGCAGCTTAGCTGGTGTTAGGACCTGGTACAGGGCAAGTTCTGCCCCTTTATATACAATTGTGTCGTTTCTACCACGTTTCATAATGGCCTCCTTCATTTGGAAGTATAAGAACCGGATAAACACGTCTCTCGGCCGCCTGTCAACCATTCGTCGGGCTCGGAGCGCCCTATGGGCCCGTTCAATGTGCCAGAGATGTTCCGGTATATCGGGGAGAAGCGGCCTAAATATGCTCAGCACCACCTCTATAAGAGACCCTTCCCCCTCCTGCTCCGGCAGGCCGCGGAGGCGTACGTTGTTTCGACGCGATCTGTTGCCGAGGTCATCAATTGCGGATTCGGCGTGTAATAATCGGGACATCAAGTGGTTTATTTGAGCAGCAGCTTCATTGTGGGCCACTACCGTGGACTCCACCCGCTGTTCCAGAGCTGCCGTCCTGACGCCCAAGGCCTGTATTTCCGTTTTGACCTCAGCAGTGCTTCTGGCGATCTCCGTGGCCAGGTAGGTGCGCATTTCAGCTAGCTTAGACAGTATCTGGCTGGTATCGCTCTCCGGAATACCCGTGGAGATACCGCTCCCCGGACTTGAGGGTGAGCGTGGTGTCCCCGGGCCGTCCCGTCCGCCATCTTGTGTGCTCAGTCGTATGGCGCGGGAGGCCGCAAACATCTGTAGTACCTGGTTCTGTTGATTTTTTTTGCCTGTTTTCTTGGGGCCCGTTTATCCATCTTGGTTATACTGTAAATATCTTCAGGTTTGCTGGTGTATCTCGGCTGTTGTAGGCTGTTAGCACCGTGGTCTCAGCAGAGCTCTATCCGGACACGTCCAGCTTGCTCAGCCGCAGACCACGCCCCCCCTTCCATGTTTTTCATATTAAAAGTTTCATATAAAAGTTTTCTTGTTGGCTCATTACAATACTTTACAATTACAGAGCAGCTTGTGCAAACAACATACTGTCATGAGCATTTTTCATACACTGTTTAAAAGCATGCATTTGTCCATCTGAAACCGTGGTCACTTAGAACTGCCAGGTTTGGCAGATCTGAAATTGGTAGAGGGCAAGGGGGTGGGGAGGAGGACAGGAGTGGTGAGTGTCACCTTAAAGCAACCCTGTGTGTTTTTTTAGTTTTGTTTTCCGATACTCTTTTGGTTTTCCTTTCCTTATGCTCCAAGCATCTTAATAATGACGACCCCCCCCCCCCCATTGCCTTTATATTTTCTTTATTGTGTTGGATCTCAATATTTGGGTACAGCCATTATAATGTCTGCCATTTAAGCTCCAAAGTAGCTTTTAATGCAATCCCCTCCTTTTTTCTAATCAAGTAATAAAAAGCCCTAATTTTTTAAGGTTGCCCAGGGCTACTCTAGTGAATAAATGATGACATTGACCTGTATAAGTAAATGATAATAGACACGGATTCCTGGGATTTACTTGGCTGTGTTCCATGAGGGTGTTACCAAACAAAGATTTCACGGAATGCCAATTTCCTACACCCGACACCCGGGTTTACCGGACACAGCAACGGCAACATGGGGCCTACCGCAGGAGGCTGCGGAGAAAGGCGGCCGCCTTCCAGTAACTCGCACACAGCCACCTGTGAGCATGGAACACTCCCTCCCCCCCCTATGGACCGGTGGGGGACATCCCGGTCCCCGCCAACAGTGGAACCCTATGCCCGGCACCCTCCGACTATACCCGCGACCAAACCAAGCAAGGCGGGCGGTGGGGTCTCCAAAATGGCGGAAGCATATGGCGCAGCACCACAAGACACATACAAGCCTGCTAGGCAAACGACCCCGATTACCCAGCCAGCAGAGGCACGAGCCTGCAGGGGCTCATCCAAGATGGCCGCCCAGCAAGAACCAAAGAGAGGGAATACTGGCAACCATTTACAATCACACTCCCTGGAAGCCCTCGACCAACTCTGCTCGAGCTTCCACATGACACTATGTGACAGGGGAGTGTCCTACTTCCAAGCGGCCCGAATGGTGGCATCATGGCTCCGTCCGGTGACCCGCCGATGCCTTTACGGATCCCCACTGCAGACCTTCAGGGCGGTAATCCGACAACGCTGGCATCGACAACCGCAGTGGCGGGAAACCTCGGGCGCCAACACCCACGCTTCCGCACACCAGAGCGGGACCCGCCAATGTGCACAACCTGCTCCACACACAGCAGCCCACACAACACCCAACCAGCAAAGTGTAACTCGGCAGAGGAGAACTAGTGGTGCCTGCCGCGATGACCACCGTGATGCAGCTAAGATGGCTGCCAACGTGCAAAACAGGCAGAGAACCCCGCCACGGACCATCGGAGACAGAACCTCGAAAGCAACAGCGTGGCAACAAATCCCACGAGGTACTGCCAGAGCCGACTCCCGAAGCAAAGCAAGCAAACCATGGGGTGACAACACAGCTGCAAAGCAAGAAGCCGCAAAGCTGCACACTCCACTGAATACAGAGAGTGCTCATTCCCGGTCCAGAGGTGCCCCTGAGACACACACTGCAGGCAAGATACAAATCACGGCAATGGGCATAGGCTAAAGGGACTTTCTCGATGCCTCCTGAGCGAGCACGCCTCAATGGGGACAGTCAGCAACCACCTGTCTCTCCTGTCAGCCCCCATCCTAAGGGACAATACCGGACTGACATTTACCTTTCTATTTTATAATCGATAAACAGCCTACTCATTACCTAGCTTGTTTAGTAACAAGCCTGGCCGTGCTTTTATGCAATATGCTCAAATGTGTACGATTGCAATGATAGCCAGACATGTTTTGTTAACGTGATATATTTCTCTCCTTATCAGCTGTCAGGCATAGAAATTTTAGCCTGATCTAGCACTGGCAAATGACAGCAATGTTATGCATATTGATTTTCCCTTTTTTTTTTTTTTAATCAAATAGGAAAGCTAGCACATTTATATATTTTCATCTACTTTCTTTTGGAGTTATGTTCATCTGGTCTCCCCAGATTCCATGCCGTACTGGGCGCTGAAGGGGACTGGTTAATTCACACACCAGCTCCAATATGCTCCAATGCTTTATCTTTCTCTCCCCTATCTAGACCCAATAAGCAGTGAAATGTTAGGCCTGTTTTCAGGGGTTTAAACAATTACTTACACATCATGCATGGTTTATGATAATAGTTTTGTTATATGACACTCAATGGAACCATGCTTCCACTCACTACTCATGATCAGCAAGCCATACCATAGACAGTGTATAGGACTGTCTTTTATGCACACTCTATCATGCCACAAACCATGAAGGGCGGGTGCCAAGCCGGGGGATCGTGCTAAGCAGCTTAAAGGAACACTAGCTAAGGGGAGTGGGCCTTGACATTGCCAGGAGACAGGCCATCTAAGGGTCAGTGGTAAGGGATGGGCCTAAGGATATGGAATGGGGTGGAGTTATGAGGAGAGTATATGTAGTGGCCATTTTAGATCTAAGGATCACTTTAATCTAAAGTTGCACTTACCTGTTGTTGTCGTCCCACCCACCCTCCCTTTGCTTTCAGGTGTTTCCCATTTGGTCACGGTGGCGGGGGATGGAGAGTAAAATTGGGGGGAGAAAAGAGTGAGATAAGGAAAAGTTTGGAGTTCAGGGGTAATAGGTAGGCCTTTGGACTGGTTTGGTAGGTTCGAGCTCATAGGTAGCTCCGAACCGGGGTGTGTAGGGGTGTCTCGTTATGCCCCTACACTTGCGGTGCCCTTTGGTGGCAATGGTCATGTTTCAATATTAAGTTAAAATGTTACTATGTTTGGGTATTAGGTTATGTGGGGGTGGGTCATTGTCAAGGGGTTAAATTATAAACTACTGGATGGTAATTGTGCAGGCCAACGTGGGCCTGCTATTGACAATGACCTTCATAATTTATGTTAATAATCAATAAAAGCGGTGATATAATTTTGCCAAAACCCTGGTGTCAGTGTTTTTTTGAAATGGGTATTGGTGTTTTTTTTTGCATATGTCGACAAGGCGACTGTGCACATGTCATGTGCATTAACAGAAAATGCATACAGTGGGATAGATTGATTGCAATTCTTTGCTGACCTACAGTACTTGCATTAGAAAACAGAAAAAAAAAGCATCAAACCATAACTTCTATATTTCAACTTATCGATTTGAAGTTGAGATTTTATGGTTTCTTTAACAATGAAAAATCATGCATTTCTGAGCCTGGTTTGAATGTCAGTATGTAGCTTGCATCAGTTTAACCTATGTAAAGGTAAATGAACTCTGAAGGTGAGTACACAAATTATTATCAAAGCAAAGAGATCACTCCTATACCATAAGCACAGAATTCAAGCGCTCTGTTTGCCAACATGCGCGTCATTCTATAGTTTGGGTAACCCTTAGAAAACCCAAGTATGTTGCTGCTAAGTAAACAAGTGATGCAGCATTGAATCCTCATAAAATATTAGCTTCATTAATGTACTCAGTGTACAATATATGCATTATACATACACTCTAAATTTTTATTTATTTGCAAGTTGCACATATCTGTAAAGATTTGGAGAATATAGGTTAATTCTTATTTGGCCAGACTGGTTTAATAAATCTATATAGTAAATGATTTTTTTTTTTTTAAAGCAAAGTCATGTTAAATAACAACCCACCCCGCACAAAAAAAGAAAATCATGGCATGGGTTTAATGTGCTGGGTAAATAACAGAGTAATTCCCAGTATATACTGCATGGGTTTATACAATTAGAGCTTTTATGAAATATAAGCTACAGTACTATACATGTTAAAATGTTCATTGCGGTGTTTAAACCGATTTCTCCCTAAAGTAAGTGTGTGTATAATTATATATATATATATACATATATATATATATATATATATATATATATACACACATATATATATATACATATATATATACATACATATATATATATATACACACATATATATATATACATATATATATACATACATATATATATATATACACACATATATATTTTTTTTCCCTTTTTTTTCCATTTTAAGTGTGACTAGTTCAAAAAATGATTAAGTGGTAAACTTGTGTATACAGATCAAATGAGTTAGTGCATTTTTACACAGAGACCTTAAATTAATCAGGGGTTTATTTATTGAAAAACCCTTATTATACCTTTCGTGTATAGAGCAGCATGGCAATGAAATGATAGTTCACCAACATTGACGGGACTTACTTTACATAGAGTATTCAAAAGTAAAAGCAGCTTAAAAAATTCAGTTTAGCACAAATAGGTAACAAAAAATGTACGCATATCTGATCAATTGGGGCATGTAGGTACATTTAGAACTGGCGTGGACAACACGTAGTCTCCCAGTTGCTGTGGAACTAAAGTGCCAAGATAGCAAGCAATGCATTTTGGCATTGTAATTCCACAGCAAATGGGGCTGGCCTCCTGTTGGCTACCCCTGAGTAAGTAGAATTAAAGTGGACAGGGTTTAAAAAGAATAAGGGAGCAAAGTGCAGGTGCTCGAAGCACAGCTATTCACATGCCAGAGGGAAAACGCATCTAACAGCAAATTTACTGGGTCTCAAGGTGTAAAACAGGATATATTGGTTTAGACAAGAGAGAGTTGGCTCTATAACAAAGTTGCACTGCATCTCTGCAAATTAAAATCCTTGTCATTTTAAAAAGTCTGTACAGTAAAACTAGTGTAAAATACAAGACAAAAGGATTCTGAGCCACAGGGTAACAAGCACAAGATCTCAATTTCATTTACGGTCCTTCAAATGCCAAATAATATATTCTAGTTAATTTGTGTATATATATATCCATTCTTTTTTCCTCTATTTTTTAATATTGACTTTATTTTTATTTTATTTAAAATGTTTGAAAATCATGCCTATATAAGGATCTGGTTTCAATAAAAATTTGTGTTAAAACTCCAGCAATTCCAGCATTTAGTTCGGCTATGGAAAGCAATTTGTGCAAACTTCTTTTTTCCTCCCAGAGTTTAAAAAAAAAAAAAACAAAAAAAAAACAAAAACTTTTAAATGGATGCTTTTTTTGTTCCAATAATCTAAGGCATTTCCATTTTACCAATGACCATATGCTGTCTCCACTAAAGAAATAATTTTTTTTAAATGTTTTTCTCACGTTTCAGAGAGTGTTTAAAGTTGCATTGTGAGGTTTTTCCCCACTTATCCAGACAAGGCTGACATGTCATAGTCACTCAATGATGATAGGGCTTTACCCACCATACGGTAATTCTTAGTATCTACAATTCTAGCCATTATGGACACTGGCTTATCAAAGTATCTAGCCAAAGCTGGTTCAGTTAAGAAAGAGGCCAGGAACTGCTCAAATGAAATGGCCCAATCTCGGTCTAGGCTGGTATTACAAGGCAAAGAGGCTTTGTTCTGGCTCCGCACTAATATGGTGTCATCTCCAATATCTTCACAGTGCAGTTTGTCCTCTTCATGTGATCCAGCACTTAAGACAGAGTATGAGGACATTGAGCTATCGTCTTTAGTGTCATCATCAGATATAAGCATGGATGAACATGCCCCATTGTCTTTTGGTGAAGAATCTTCCAGCTTTACCTCCTCCATCTGATCAGAGTTTAAATAGTCTGCATAATTGGAATTAACTGGCCTGTCGGAAAACCTTCCATATGCTTTAGAAGGTTTCTCTGTACAAGTTCTTTCCAAAATCTCCCTGCTAGTTTGACAGGGAGGTTCTTCAGTATTTTGGTTTGAGGAGCATCTACCCACTTCGCCAATCTCTAACAGCAAGCTGGTGACTGCTGCGGTGGCATGGTACAGTTCTTGTTCATTTGGGTCTTCACTGAACATGTTGTACAAGGTTTTGCATAACTCAATAAAGTGACTCTATGAATGAAAAAAATAAATGCAATTTAAATGTGATTAAAGCTCCACTAACAACTCAGTATGTTATAGTCCTCTCACAAGAAGAATTTGATATCAGACAAAACAAAAAAACAAAACAATTGTCACACAATGTTAATAGGAATGCAATGCTTTCCTATGCAAATAATTTGGATGCGTGCATGGCACTTACAATGCATGCATCTGTTTCCAAAGTTGTGCTATGAGGAGCATTGTATTGGCCATTCGATTTAGAGCCAGATAACACTGAAAGGCTGGTAGTGCTGAGGGGGCCTTGGCACTGCTGTAAAGTGGTTTTTTTTTTTTTTTTTTTTTAAAGAGTTTTATGGGAAGTGGGGTGGGGGTATGGAGACTAATCTGCAAATAAGGAACTATAGTGTTAGCAATACAATACTACAGGCTTCATTTAAATGTATTACATAGTAATCTATGTTGGAAAAAATTCAAATAAAAATTACTCACCAAGTTTGACCATTAATAAAACCCATGCTTTTAAGCAGTTTCCAATTATGCCACAAAAATTGGAAAAATTCCTTAAATACCGTAATGG
This sequence comes from Pelobates fuscus, assembly GCF_036172605.1. Lineage (NCBI taxonomy): Eukaryota > Metazoa > Chordata > Amphibia > Anura > Pelobatidae > Pelobates > Pelobates fuscus. The sequence continues at coordinate 165,352,201 of NC_086322.1, forward strand.
CAATCAGATTTCTCCTTGGATCATCAACCTGTTCACATACATATTAAACTATATCCTTGCATATTCTGTTTTTGAAATAAAAATAATCTAAAGAATCTGATAAGACAACCTCTTTAAGTATAGAATTCCACATCTTTATTTTCCTACTGCAAAAGAACAGTCTTCTCTGTTGGAAGGCTTATATCATGATTTTAAAAGGAACATTCCAAGTACTATTGGTGCCATCTCATAGTAAGTTGTTCAACAATTTTTTTAGTTATGTTGAGCGCCTGGGGCCCCTGCTTTCAGGCTGTAGTGGTTATGATGCTTAGAGTCTTCCTTTAATGCCAAGGATTGCTATGGACTATTTTACAACGCATAAAAAGAAAAAAAAAAAAAAAAAAAGAAAGAAAACTCTACAATATCTCCAAACCCAAATAAGATTTGCAATTAGAACAAATCTTTAATCATTTTTCCATGTACTGACCTGGCTTAATTTGGGTAATTGGTGTGCAAGTTTCTGTTTAGCTCTTCTCTCTTCTGCAGATAGACGAGAGTAATGCTGAACGTCCTGCCTTAGAGGCTTTTTACCTAGGGAATATAAAAACGCAAAACGTGTAAGAAGACCAAACATGAATTAAGTCAATTTAAAAGTATCTCATTAGCTACAGCACAGACATGTTTTGAGGATTGTTGGTTACCTTTGTCTATTCTTAGATGGAGTGGTATACCGCCATCGAGTGCAACTGGTCTTGATCGGAGTGCTGCAATAGGATATGTGTAATGAAAAACCATCTGTTAGGGGGTCTCTTGAGTTTTTCTAAACTATCTATATTAATAATGCAAAATCATCATCCCCCACCACTGTAAAACCACAGCTTTCACTAGCACTAGACAAAGACCATTTAATAAATAAAAAATAAATAAAAAGAAAGAAAGAAAGAAAGAACAAAAAAGGTCCCTGACATTGGCATGCAGTTCTGGTGTCTTTAACCTGTCCCTGCAGGCTTTTCAATGTAAATGGTGCCTTTATAGAGAAAAGGCAGCATTTACATTGGTGACTAGTAATAGCAATCACTAACAGTAGCAGTCACTCAGAAAGTCACTAGATGTGCTTCCTAGTCCTGTGCAGTAATGGCATTCAGCATTTCCATACTAAACGTTCCCCATAGAGATGCGGATTGGTGCAGCGTTTTGCAGAGCATGTGCAATAGCCTCCCAATGCAAGACTGATGATCTCAGCCACTGAGGCAGAGCCAGCCACAGCAAGAACTGCGTGGAATGAGCGAAAAGGTGAGTAAGTTTGTATTTTGAACTACAGTGTTCCTTTTGTACAGTGCAAAACTGTACTACCACTTACTTATTTAGGCCCCTACCTGATCTTTTACTACCTTATTCGTTGTTTTATCACTCAAACAAAATAATAGTTTTATACTATTTTTTTAATATTACTCTAAAAAGTACAAACTTTTTTTTTTTTTTTTAAACTCTACTCTGCACAACAGAGGAAGGGGACTGGTAAACCACTCAATGTGCACAGCAGAGACATCTACAGGTAACTACCATTTTAATACTTCAAATTTAAAGTTTTCTTTAAGAGAAATGTATTTTTTTTCCTTTTTGCATAATACCTTTTTGTTGAACCCAAAGTGCAGGTAAAAAGGGTTGGCAGTATTAGTGAACCCATGTTTGAACACTGTGAGATGTGCAGTAAGTCAATGTTTTCCCAGTGCAGAGATTGTCGAATGGAGTAGTGTAGGCATAGGCAACCTTTAACACTCCAGATGTTTCCATGATGCTTTGTCAGCATTATGGGGGATGTAGTCCACAACATCTGGGGTGCCGAAGTTTGCTTATCCCTGGAGTAGTGCCTAAACACGATTATAAAGCCTTTTCAAAGAACTTGCGCATAAAGTGTTACCCAAAGTATCATAACAACTGCAATCGTTATGTTACCAGGAGTGCCAAGGCCCCATTCTCCAGTAATGTGGCAAACCGCTTGCCCTCAAAAAGGTTTTTGCCTTGGTCTGCGCTGAAGCAGGATGTACGACATCTGGCTTCTGCCGAATGTCGATCCTGTCAGGCATTCAGTGATTGAGATCATTTCACCGATTTTAGCCAATTGGAAAAATACCCCAAATAGACAGTCGGCCCTGAACTCTAGTTCAAGGGCTGGCTGATGATAACCCAATGGCACTGCCCCTTCTGGCAGCAGAGGGGTTAATCTCCAAATGTGCACCATGAACACTTCAGTTATTAGAAGTGCTCATCATGCCTGGAGTCTGGTAACAATTGGATCAAACTACATGTACAATCACAAACTGTTAAATATTTATGCAAATTAAAATTATTTGTGTTAAAAAAAATAAAAAAAAAAAAAAATTATATACACACACACACACCATAGAAGATCCAGCGCAGTCGCTGAACAACAATTTGACATTTTACAGAATGTAATAGTTTTATTTAAAAACACCTCATCTATGCAAAAAATAATGGGAGTTTAGTTACATTATATGATTATATATTGCATAAGCATGCCACAGAAGCACCCTATAATGTATGTGTGTTCAGGTCAGTGCAGCTTCTTGATCGAATATATATATATATATATATATATATATATATATATATATATATACATATACATATACATATATATACATACATATACATATACATATATACATATACACACACACACACACACACAGGGCCGGACTGGCCCACCGGGATACCGGGAATTTTCCCGGTGGGCCGCGGCACCTGGGGGCTGCTCTGAACAAGTATGTGCCACCGGGTGGCCGGTCCGGTGGCACACACTCTGAAGGGGCCGGTCGGCGGCCGCATTCCGCGCTGGAGCCACCGGACCGGGTGGCAGCCTCGCCGGTCCGGCAGCACTCCTTTCACTAATGCAGACACGCTGGGGGCTGATGGAGGAGGGAGGAGCATGTCTCTGTACCATGCTCCCTCGCAGTTCCCACAATTCCCAGCACAGGAACCGCGAGGGAGCATGGTACAGAGACATGCTCCTCCCTCCTCCATCAGCCCCCAGCGTGTCTGCATTAGTGAAAGGAGTGCCGCCGGACCGGCGAGGCTGCCACCCGGTCCGGCGGCTCCAGCGCGGAATGCGGCCGGCCCCAGCCCCACTCAATCAGGTAAATGGGAGGGGAGTGGAAGGGAAGGGAAGGGAGGGGAGGGGGAGGGGAGGGGGAGGGGGAGGGGGGAAATAAAGAGACACAAGTGTGGGGGGGGGAAATAAAGAGACACAAGTGTGGGGGGGGGAAATAAAGAGACAAGTGGGGGGGGGGAATAAAGAGACACAAGTGGGGGGGGGAATAAAGAGACACAAGTGGGGGGGGGAATAAAGAGACACAAGTGGGGGGGGAAATAAAGAGACACAAGGGGAGGGTGGGAATAAAGAGACACAAGGGGAGGGGGGAATAAAGAGACACAAGGGGAGGGGAGAATAAAGAGACACAAGGGGAGGGGGGAATAAAGAGACACAAGGGGAGGGTGGAAATAAAGAGACACAAGGGGAGGGGGAAGAGACACAAGGGGAGGGGGGAATAAAGAGACACAAGGGGAGGGGGGAAATAAAGAGACACAAGTGGGGGGGGGGAAATAAAGAGACACAAGTGTGGGGGGGAAATAAAGAGACACAAGTGGGGGGGAATAATAAAGAGACACAAGTGGGGGGAATAATAAAGAGACACAAGTGGGGGGGAATAATAAAGAGACACAAGTGGGGGGGAATAAAGAGACACAAGGGGGGATAAAGAGACACAAGGGGGGATAAAGAGACACAAGGGGGGGATAAAGAGACACAAGGGGGGGATAAAGAGACACAAGGGGAGGGGGGAAATAAAGAGACACAAGGGGAGGGGGGAATAAAGAGACACAAGGGGAGGGGGGAATAAAGAGACACAAGGGGAGGGGGGAATAAAGAGACACAAGGGGAGGGTGGAATAAAGAGACACAAGAGGAGGGGGAAATAAAGAGACACAAGGGGAGGGGGAAATAAAGAGACACAAGGGGAGGGGGGAAATAAAGAGATACAAGGGGAGGGGGAAATAAAAAGACACAAGGGGAGGGGGAAATAAAGAGACACAAGGGGAGGAGGGGAATAAAGAGACACAAGGGGAGGGGGGGAAATAAAGAGACAAGGGGAGGGGGGGAAATAAAGAGACACAAGGGGAGGGGGGGAAATAAAGAGACACAAGGGGAGGGGGAAATAAAGACACAAGGGGAGGGGGGAAATAAAGAGACAAGGGGAGGGGGAAATAAAGAGACAAGGGGAGGGGGGAAATAAAGAGATACAAGGGGAGGGGGGAAATAAAAAGACACAAGGGGAGGCGGGAAATAAAAAGACACAAGGGGAGGGGGGAAATAAAGAGATACAAGGGGAGGGGGGAAATAAAGAGACACAAGGGTGGGGGGAAATAAAGAGACACAAGGGGAGGGGGAAATAAAGAGACACAAGGGGAGGGGGAAATAAAGAGACAAGGGGAGGGGGGAAATAAAGAGATACAAGGGGAGGGGGGAAATAAAGAGATACAAGGGGAGGAGGGGAATAAAGAGACAAGGGGGGAATAAAGAGACACAAGGGGAGGGGGGGAAATAAAGAGACACAAGGGGAGGGGGGAAATAAAGAGACACAAGGGGAGGGGGAAATAAAGAGACACAAGGGGAGGGGGAAATAAAGAGACACAAGGGGAGGGGGGAAATAAAGAGACACAAGGGGAGGGGGGAAATAAAGAGACAAGGGGAGGGGGAAATAAAGAGACAAGGGGAGGGGGGAAATAAAGATACAAGGGGAGGGGGGAAATAAAGAGATACAAGGGGAGGGGGGGAAATAAAGAGACACAAGGGGAGGGGGGAAATAAAAAGACACAAGGGGAGGGGGAAATAAAGAGACACAAGGGGAGGAGGGGAATAAAGAGACAAGGGGGGGAATAAAGAGACACAAGGGGAGGGGGGAAATAAAGAGACACAAGGGGAGGAGGGGAATAAAGAGACAAGGGGGGAATAAAGAGACAAGGGGAGGGGGGGAAATAAAGAGACACAAGGGGAGGGGGGAAATAAAGAGACACAAGGGGAGGGGGAAATAAAGAGACAAGGGGAGGGGGAAATAAAGAGACAAGGGGAGGGGGAAATAAAGAGACACAAGGGGAGGGGGAAATAAAGAGACAAGGGGAGGGGGAAATAAAGAGACAAGGGGAGGGGGAAATAAAGAGACAAGGGGAGGGGGGAAATAAAGAGACACAAGGGGAGGGGGGAAATAAAAAGACACAAGGGGAGGGGGGAAATAAAAAGACACAAGGGGAGGGGGAAATAAAGAGACACAAGGGGAGGAGGGGGAAATAAAGAGACAAGGGGGGGAATAAAGAGACACAAGGGGAGGGGGGAAATAAAGAGACACAAGGGGAGGAGGGGAATAAAGAGACAAGGGGGGAATAAAGAGACACAAGGGGAGGGGGGAAATAAAGAGACACAAGGGGAGGGGGGAAATAAAGAGACACAAGGGGAGGGGGGAAATAAAGAGACAAGGGGAGGGGGGAAATAAAGAGACACAAGGGGAGGGGGAAATAAAGAGACAAGGGGAGGGGGGAAATAAAGAGATACAAGGGGAGGGGGGAAATAAAAAGACACAAGGGGAGGAGGGGAATAAAGAGACAAGGGGGGGAATAAAGAGACACAAGGGGAGGGGGGAAATAAAGAGACAAGGGGAGGGGGGGAATAAAGAGACACAAGGGGAGGGGGAAATAAAGAGACACAAGGGGAGGGGGAAATAAAGAGACAAGGGGAGGGGGAAATAAAAAGACACAAGGGGAGGCGGGAAATAAAAAGACACAAGGGGAGGGGGGAAATAAAGAGACACAAGGGGAGGAGGGGAATAAAGAGACAAGGGGGGAATAAAGAGACACAAGGGGAGGGGGGAAATAAAGAGACACAAGGGGGGGAATAAAGAGACACAAGGGGAGGGGGAAAATAAAGAGACAAGGGGAGGGGGGGAAATAAAGAGACAAGGGGAGGGGGGAAATAAAGAGACACAAGGGGAGGGGGAAATAAAGAGACACAAGGGGAGGGGGAAATAAAGAGACAAGGGGAGGGGGAAATAAAGAGACAAGGGGAGGGGGGAAATAAAGAGACACAAGGGGAGGGGGCAAATAAAACAGAGGGGCACAGTGAAAGGATGGGGGAAAGAGACAGAGGGGGGATAGAGAGATGGTGGAGGGAGGAAAAAGAGACAGGGGGAGAGAGAGACAGAGAGGAAGAGAGATGTGGGGGAGAGAGAGACAAAGGGAAAGGGTGGAGCCGGCAGGGGAGGGAGAAAGGACCCAGGAGGTCAGCCTGCAGCTCCTCTGCGTCCTTCTCGCACGAGCACAAAGCGTTGCCGCGGTTACCACGGCACTGCTCCGGCTCTCACGAGAGTGAACTCTAGCCCTGGAGCTATGGGCTAGAGTTCACTCTCACCACGAGTTCCTGGTGGTCGCAGTGTTGAGAGTGAACTCTAGCCCCATAGACACACTGCCCCCACACACACACACACACACCATACACATTCACACACTGCCCCCCATATACACACTGCCCCCCCCCCACACACACACACACCATACACATTCACACACTGCCCCCATACACACACTGCCCCCCCCACACACACACACACACACCATACACATTCACACACTGCCCCCCATACACACACTGCCCCCACACACACACACACCATACACATTCACACATTGCCTCATACACACACGCACACACACACACACAGTGCCTCCATACACACTGCCCCCAGGCACACACACACATTCACAGCCCCCCCCATACACACATTTCCCCACACACGCTACGCATTCACACACTACACCCCCCCACACACACATACACTGAACCTTTCACACACACTGCACCCCTCCCACATTGTACCACTGCTCCTATACCCTACTACAGACCCATATCCCAGCAAACCCCAGGTAAGTTGTCAAACTGTTCTTAAACGGTTTGACTACTTACTCTGTGAGGGGGTCCCGGTGTTCTATCATTCTGCTATACCTGTCAGATTTCTATACCCTCGTCACTTCCGGGGAGGGGAAGCAGCTGGATCCTGTGCTGCACATGCGTGCTAGCACTCCTGCTACTCCTCCACAGCCAGGTCCTGGAAGGTAAGTAAAACTAGTTTTACACTTTCATTATAGTTAGTGCATTCACTAAGCTTAGGACATGGGACATTTAGGGTTAATGTTGGGGTTCAAATTAGAGTTAGGATTAGGGACTTGTTCAAATTTATGCAATGGAGAAGTAGGGCTATTAGAGCCTTGGGGTGTATCACACGGGGTGTGGTATCTGGATCTCGGTGTGTATGAGATCAACAATAACTTAGGTCGAGCTTAGTGCATACGGGTAATGCTCACCCATTGTGGCTAGGCCTATGGCCTTCTGTTAAACCCTTATTGGGCATCTTAAGGTAAACTATAATAGTAACATAAAACATAAACGGTGTAAACCTGTACGTTAAGTTCGTGGGAGGAAGTGGCGTGGCGTTAAATCTGGGTCCCTCAGGTCGGTGACTTGTCTGGGTCCATGCGTGCTTGGGAGGCTCTGTGAACTCGCGACCAGTCTTTAGAGAGCGTCTTTGGCACTTGGGCTGTTGCTTGTTTCTTCCGAGGGCTAGTAGGTAGGAACAGGGGCGTATTAGCCGCGAGGCAAACAAGGCATTTGCCTTGGGCGGCATTTTCCAGGGGGCGGCAAAAAAAGCCGCCCCCAAACACCCAGGGCAAATGTCTTGTTAGCCTTGCGGCTAACAGACATGCCGGATGGGCTGGCTGTTAGGCGCGGGCGGCACTGGCGAGGGAGCACTTTCCCCTGAGCTCTCTGCTCAGCTCCCTCGCGCGCCGCCCGCAGAGTGAGGCTGGGAGCCGGAATATGACGTCATATTCTGGCTCCGCCTCACTCTGCGGGCGGCGCGCGAGGGAGCTGAGCAGAGAGCTCAGGGGAAAGTGCTCCCTCGCCAGTGCCGCCCGCGCCTAACAGCCAGCCCAGCAGCCCCAGGAAGAGAGAGATTCCTCCATCCTCCCAGCATTCCTAGAGGTAAGGAGGCTGGGGGGGTTGTTAAATAAATACAATAAAAAAGTGTCTGTCTGTCTGTCTGTGCGCCTCTTAGTGTGCGCCTCTTAGTGTGCGCCTCTTAGTGTGCGCCTCTTAGTGTGCGCCTGTCAGTGTGTCTCTTAGTGTGCGCCTGTCAGTGTGTCTCTTAGTGTGCGCCTGTTAGTGTCTCTTAGTGTCTCTCTTAGTGTGTGTCTGTCTCTCAGTGTGTGTCTGTCTCTCAGTGTGTGTCTGTCTCTCAGTGTGTGTCTGTCTCTCAGTGTGTGTCTGTCTCTCAGTGTGTGTCTGTCTCTCAGTGTGTGTCTGTCTCTCAGTGTGTGTCTGTCTCTCAGTGTGTGTCTGTCTCTCAGTGTGTGTCTGTCTCTCAGTGTGTGTCTGTCTCTCAGTGTGTGTCTGTCTCTCAGTGTGTGTCTGTCTCTCAGTGTGTGTCTGTCTCTCAGTGTGTGTCTGTCTCTCAGTGTGTGTCTGTCTCTCAGTGTGTGTCTGTCTCTCAGTGTGTGTCTGTCTCTCAGTGTGTGTCTGTCTCTCAGTGTGTGTCTGTCTCTCAGTGTGTGTGTCTCTCAGTGTGTGTGTCTCTCAGTGTGTGTGTCTCTCAGTGTGTGTGTCTCTCAGTGTGTGTGTCTCTCAGTGTGTGTGTCTCTCAGTGTGTGTGTCTCTCAGTGTGTGTGTCTCTCAGTGTGTGTGTCTCTCAGTGTGTGTGTCTCTCAGTGTGTGTGTCTCTCAGTGTGTGTCTCTCTCAGTGTGTGTCTCTCTCAGTGTGTGTCTCTCTCAGTGTGTGTCTCTCTCAGTGTGTGTCTCTCTCAGTGTGTGTCTCTCTCAGTGTGTGTCTCTCTCAGTGTGTGTCTCTCTCAGTGTGTGTCTCTCTCAGTGTGTGTCTCTCTCAGTGTGTGTCTCTCTCAGTGTGTGTGTCTCTCAGTGTGTGTGTCTCTCAGTGTGTGTGTCTCTCAGTGTGTGTGTCTCTCAGTGTGTGTCTGTCTCTCAGTGTGTGTCTGTCTCTCAGTGTGTGTCTGTCTCTCAGTGTGTGTCTGTCTCTCAGTGTGTGTCTGTCTCTCAGTGTGTGTCTGTCTCTCAGTGTGTGTCTGTCTCTCAGTGTGTGTCTGTCTCTCAGTGTGTGTCTGTCTCTCAGTGTGTGTCTGTCTCTCAGTGTGTGTCTGTCTCTCAGTGTGTGTCTGTCTCTCAGTGTGTGTCTGTCTCTCAGTGTGTGTCTGTCTCTCAGTGTGTGTCTGTCTCTCAGTGTGTGTCTGTCTCTCAGTGTGTGTCTGTCTCTCAGTGTGTGTCTGTCTCTCAGTGTGTGTCTGTCTCTCAGTGTGTGTCTGTCTCTCAGTGTGTGTCTGTCTCTCAGTGTGTGTCTGTCTCTCAGTGTGTGTCTGTCTCTCAGTGTGTGTCTGTCTCTCAGTGTGTGTCTGTCTCTCAGTGTGTGTCTGTCTCTCAGTGTGTGTCTGTCTCTCAGTGTGTGTCTGTCTCTCAGTGTGTGTCTGTCTCTCAGTGTGTGTCTGTCTCTCAGTGTGTGTCTGTCTCTCAGTGTGTGTCTGTCTCTCAGTGTGTGTCTGTCTCTCAGTGTGTGTCTGTCTCTCAGTGTGTGTCTGTCTCTCAGTGTGTGTCTGTCTCTCAGTGTGTGTCTGTCTCTCAGTGTGTGTCTGTCTCTCAGTGTGTGTCTGTCTCTCAGTGTGTGTCTGTCTCTCAGTGTGTGTCTGTCTCTCAGTGTGTGTCTGTCTCTCAGTGTGTGTCTGTCTCTCAGTGTGTGTCTGTCTCTCAGTGTGTGTGTCTCTCAGTGTGTGTCTGTCTCTCAGTGTGTGTCTGTCTCTCAGTGTGTGTCTGTCTCTCAGTGTGTGTCTGTCTCTCAGTGTGTGTCTGTCTCTCAGTGTGTGTCTGTCTCTCAGTGTGTGTCTGTCTCTCAGTGTGTGTCTGTCTCTCAGTGTGTGTCTGTCTCTCAGTGTGTGTCTGTCTCTCAGTGTGTGTCTGTCTCTCAGTGTGTGTCTGTCTGTAAGTGAGTGTCTGTTAGTAAGTGAGTGTCTGTTAGTGAGTGTGTTTGCCTGTTAGTGAATGAGTGTCTGTTAGTGAGTATGTGTTTGTCAGTGAATGTGTGTGTGTGTGTATTTAGAATGCGGGGCAGGGTGGAAGGTTTGGGTGGGGGTGGCGCATGGAAGGGTTGGGTGGGGCGCCTGAGTTTTGTCCTGCCTAGGGCAGCACAAAACCAGGATACACCACTGGGTAGGAAGGGTATGTTCCATTCTTGAAGCGCCGTTTTGCCATCTTCCGGAGTCATGATGGGCTTGTCTACGCCGTTTCTTTTAATTAGTAGTTTTGTAGGGAAGCCCCATTTGTAGGGATATTCGCGTTTCTCAGTGCCTCTGTGATCGGTGCAAAAGCTCGGCATTTGAGCATGGTCGGTGAGTAGAGATCTGTGAACAGCTTCATACAATTCCGGCCATTTGTTCACGTTCCTGGAGGTCTGCATGATTCTGTCCTTGACTCTCGTGATCGTATCTCACAGTGTCAGGTGGGAGATGTTTAGGCTTGGGGAGTCTGTGGGTCCTGTCCAGGATTAGGTCAAATTCAGACAGAGAAGGGATCAGGGTTTTAAACAGGTCTTTGACATACCTGGATAAATCTTGTTGTGATATGGTATGCCCCTAATACGGATGTTATTCCGTCTGCTGCTGTCTTCTTGGTCGGCCATCTTTTCTTCCAAGGATTTTAGTTTGCGTTCTAGATCTGTGTAGGCCTCCGCCATTGTATTATGTGCCTCCACCAGTTCTTAAGTCCTGTCTTCCAGGCGGGTAGTGTGCTCCCCCATGCTGTGGATGTCCGCTTTGATGTCAGCAGTCATCTGTTGGAGGTCAGCCTTAAATGAGGTTTGTAGCTCCTGCATGATTAGCCTGATAGAGGCATTTGTTGCTGGGCTGCTGTGCTCAGGCTGGTATTCTCCTGTATCATTGCTGTGAGCAGGCGAGTGCCGTCCATCGGCGCCATCTTGGATTTTCGGCTCCGTGGGTTGTGACCTTTCTAGGTGAGGATTGAGGGTTTTTTGTTTAAATGTCTTTGTGGCCATTAGGAGCAGGGGTGTTTACCTGTGGGTGTATGAGTTTTTTGCTCGTTTCGTAGGGTTATTCTCGCTGTTAAAACCGCTTTATTGCCGCGGGCCGGGAGAGCTCCGTTCCTGCACGTCCGCTCACATGCGCGGTCAGGACACGCCCCCCAGGTGAGGTGTTTTTAAATAAAACTATTACAATCTCTAAGATTTGAAATCATTGTTTAGTGAATAAGCGAGTGTGCTGGATTCTGTATTTTGTATATTTTGGCCCCAGCAGCACCCTATAATGTTCAGGTGAGTGCAGCGCTCTTGGTTTTGTGTGTGTGTGAGAATATATATATATTCAGAAAAACACTCTTCAAAGCTAAAAAAGTTATGTTCATGATGCACCACGAGCATAATATGATGGGGTCATTATTTTGCTTTAGGAAGACAATCCCCCAAATATGTAATTTAAGAACAATTTGTTTGTAAATTATTTCCTCACTTGGCAGACTCTCCTGCTTTCCATGGTCCTCCCACCTGAACACACAAAGTTTTGTTATACATGTTTTGAAGTGTGAAGATCTACCAATCATGCCCTGGTATCAACATTCATAAACCTTTTCAGAGAGGTGATTGAGGGCTTAGAAGGTTCACAGGAATGTCAATACAAATATACTCAATTTAAAAATGTTCAGTAGATACATGTCATTTTAGAAAATCTACACAGCAAATCTGAGTGAATGGATTATAGCACCATTGATGATAACAGGGTAACGGAGGTGAAGAATAGATCAAAGTATCTTGTCAAATTGAGAATCATGGAAATTGCAGTCTACAGCATCTTGACAGCAGGTACTCCCTAAACCTCAGCTGCAAGCAATCACTAGATACGTGAAAAAGTAGCCATGTGATGTTCACACATTGTACCACTTAAACAGTTTAGTAATCCATATTCACTCGACATTTAGAATTAAGATTCACTCAAATGATGGTCAAGATTAGTCATGCATCTAAACAGATTGTTCGGTCACCAGTTTTCCTTTACACAGAAAGTTACAGCATATGTTTAAGAGATTTGAATACCCTCTACTGGTCAGAGTTGGAATTTAAGTTTCTCTTCACAACTCATCCAATGTTCAAAATGTGTTGTTCAAAAACATTCAATGCGGTCTTACCTTGGGTCAGTAACGGCCTCCAAATAGAACAGACGCCGAAACATGGATTTTAGACAACCATTTATTCAGCCTCAAGTACTTATCCGCTTCACTAGTCGATTTCTCAGTAAAACCTCAAAGTGGTTTATAGCTGTCACATAGACAGACATTTAAGAAGTATGTCCTGCTGTTCTTAAAGCTTCAGCAATCTCAACAATAAAGTACAAAAACAACTTTAACTTAATGAAGAGGTTTTGGTGTATAGGCCATGCCTCTGTAGTTTCATTGCTTAATTATCTCACATTTAAGAGTCAAATCATTGTTTATACAGCTTTAATTACACCTCCCTGCAAGTGACCTACAAAGAGATCTCCTGTTTAAACTTTGTTTACTGCACAGTCTGTTTAATTCAGAATCGTCTGCTCTGTTGATAGTCTGCTAGAGCCTACAGGAGCTGCCTGTGTGTGATTAAAGTAAAATTTTCAGAACAGGCGAGAAAGACCTCTAAAGTAAACACACTGTACGGATTGAAAACTAACTATTTTTTTTTTAATGCAGGCTGTATAAGTCACAGGCAGGGAAATGTGGCATAAACAGAAACAAAAGTGATTTAATTCTTAAAAGGGCAGAAAAAAATAGGATTTTAAATAGATTAATGGTGAGAGGCATAAGAAATTCTACACAAGGCCGACAGGCCAAGCTCATGCTTTTCAAGCTGAGGCACTAACTGTTCCGGATTATAGCAGATGGGAAGCCTTCTAGAGTATTTGAATACCAATGGCTGTAAACATACCTTGGCTGCACTCAGGTGTGAAATCTTCAAAAAAGTAATGTGTTGCCTCATACGCAGAGTCTGGCTCTCCATAATCTAGGGGCACATCTATATTACAGAAAGGAAGAATAGTATTTATAGCAAGTTTTCCCAACAGACCCCATTCTGATTTGTGGCTTAAAACTCCCTTTTGTTTATAACCACTCAGAATGAGTATACTGTACTTTTTAAGTTAAACACTGGCATAGTAGCAAAATCCACAGATTTAACATCAGGTTATTTGAAAAATCCCTAAAATCATGTACAATTTTATATATGAGTGTATCACTTGATTAGACTTCTATGGACATTATGTACACAATTTTTTATTCTGTGACTTTATTTTGTGTTGCATCCTGCAGAATTATTTTAACAGGTAACATTTAATGTTAATAGCTCACCTGGTAAAAGGTGCATCCTGTACAGTAGCCTAAGCTTTTCAGTGAGGTCACCATGACATGCAATACCTAGAAGAAGACCAATCAACAGTTACAGAAGATGGAGAGACAGATTCCTTGTGTCTCCCTAACGTTGGAACATTAAAATGTAAATACTCAATGCTGGGGGGGGGGGGGGGGGTGGAGGAGGGGGGTAAATAATGAATTAGAGTCTGGATAGTGAACATGGCCACTCATTTAAATCATGCTGAATATTTTTTGCTCAGAATTTATTTTGACTCTAGGCACCAATTGCTTGAGTAGAAATGGATTAATTAAGAATTTAGATTTTTTTTCCCCACTATGAATGTTAATGTTTCAAGAATCAGAACAGCCAAATCTTTTAACTTTTACATTTAGTATTTTCTCAAAAAAACAAAAAACAATTAAAAGACAAAACAAGAATTTATATACACTTCCAGGTGTTCTACTCACTGAGCCCAGAGACAAACTCTCGAAAGTTTATAAAGTAATCTCCATTTTCATCCAGTACTCTGAACAAACGAATCGCCATGAAATCAGTGTGTGTTCCAGATGCCCAAGGAAACAGAACGATAAACAATTCTTTGAACTGTTGGAAATCTATGCGGTACTGGTCATGGTAAGGAAGGCCTGGATCATGACGGTCGATGGCATTGCTTGTTCCTCCCCAGTAGCAGCTGTTTAAGTGCTCTGCCTGAAACATTTTAGACAACCAATGCTTTTAGAAACCAACACTTCTCTATGAGTAGCACTCACTTCTGCTTTCAGGGTTTTCAGGGTTTAGAGAGAGAAAGGAAGGAAACTCTCCCGAATGTTCGCTTAACAGAAGGAAGTGGTTAATAAATGGATATTTAAGAGTACCAATTACTCTTGAAGTCTGTACTTTTCTAAAGAAAAGACTGCAGGAACATGCAGTTACACGCTAAAGAACTTCAGCAAGCTTAAGTGTTATAAGAGACTGGAGTGTCCCTTTAAGATGCACATGCACACAACCATTTTTCACAGTGCGGAAGGATAATTTGTTGGTCAGTCAGGTACAGAGAACTGTAACGTTTCATAGAGCAGTGCAGCTCACAGGCACAAGACAAACAGTGGCATCCCTGCTAAAGGGATGGTGGTTGTTATATATATATTTATTTAGTTGTGGCAGGGAAAATTCTTTAGAAATGTAAATGCTTTGCTCTACGGATTCCCAGAAATTGAAGCAGTACTCCTCTATTGGTTTTCTGACCATGTAGAGAAGGGATTCTCTAATGGCATCTTGATTTGGTATCCTCTAGCAGGTTCTCAGTGGTGCAGCTACAGACCTCTACAGGAGCTTGTGGACAGTGGTGTCAAGAGGGGGGGTGAAATTGAAGTCGGGAGCACTGCGTCTCCCTTCACAAGCTGCAGCAGCACTGTCACTGTGGAACGGTGTTCCACCCTTTTCAAACGTGCGGCCAGAGGGGGCACTGTGCTGGGAGGACTTCCTCCTGGGTCACAGAGAAAAACTCTGGGGAGAGACAGCTCAGCTCTGCACAGAGGCAGTGTGACTCAGTGTGTGTGTGTGTGTGTGTGTTGGGAGGGGGGTCAGTGTGTGTGTGTGAGTCTGTGGGGGAGGGGTTCAGTGTGTGTGTGCGAGTCTGTGGGGGAGGGGTTCAGTGTGTGTGTGTGAGTGTGTGGGGGAGGGGTTCAGTGTGTGTGTGTGAGTGTGTGTGGGGGGTCAGTCTGTGTGTGTGTGTGGGGGGGGGTCAGTCTGTGTGTGTGTGGGGGGGGGGGTCAGTCTGTGTGTGTGTGTGTGGGGGGTCAGTCTGTGTGTGTGTGTGTGGGGGGTCAGTCTGTGTGTGTGTGTGGGGGGGGTCAGTCTGTGTGTGTGTGTGGGGGGGGTCAGTCTGTGTGTGTGTGTGGGGGGTCAGTCTGTGTGTGTGTGGGGGGGGGTCAGTCTGTGTGTGTGTGTGGGGGGGTCAGTCTGTGTGTGTGTGTGGGGGGGTCAGTCTGTGTGTGTGTGGGGGGGGGTCAGTCTGTGTGGGGGGGGGTCAGTCTGTGTGTGTGTGTGGGGGGGGTCAGTCTGTGTGTGTGTGTGTGTGGGGGGTCAGTCTGTGTGTGTGTGGGGGGGGGTCAGTCTGTGTGTGTGTGGGGGGGGTCAGTCTGTGTGTGTGTGTGGGGGGGTCAGTCTGTGTGTGTGTGGGGGGGTCAGTCTGTGTGTGTGTGGGGGGGTCAGTCTGTGTGTGTGTGGGGGGGTCAGTCTGTGTGTGTGTGGGGGGGTCAGTCTGTGTGTGTGTGTGTGGGGGGGTCAGTCTGTGTGTGTGTGGGGGGGGTCAGTCTGTGTGTGTGTGTGGGGGGGTCAGTCTGTGTGTGTGTGTGGGGGGGGGGTCAGTCTGTGTGTGTGTGGGGGGGGGTCAGTCTCTGTGTGTGTGGGGGGGTCAGTCTCTGTGTGTGTGGGGGGGTCAGTCTCTGTGTGTGTGGGGGGGTCAGTCTCTGTGTGTGTGGGGGGGGGGGTCAGCCTCTGTGTGTGTGGGGGGGGGTCAGTCTGTGTGTGTGTGGGGGGGTGGTCAGTCTGTGTGTGTGTGGGGGGGTGGTCAGTCTGTGTGTGTGTGGGGGGGGTGGTCAGTCTGTGTGTGTGTGGGGGGGTGGTCAGTCTGTGTGTGTGTGGGGGGGTGGTCAGTCTGTGTGTGTGTGGGGGGGTGGTCAGTCTGTGTGTGTGGGGGGGTGGTCAGTCTGTGTGTGGGGGGGTGGTCAGTCTGTGTGTGTGGGGGGGTGGTAAGTCTGTGTGTGTGGGGGGGTGGTAAGTCTGTGTGTGGGGGTGGTAAGTCTGTGTGTGGGGGGTGGTAAGTCTGTGTGTGTGTGGGGGGGGTCAGCCTCTGTGTATGTGGGGGGGTCAGTCTATGTGTGTGTGGGGGGGTCGTCAGTCTGTGTGTGTGTGGGGGGGTCGTCAGTCTGTAAGTGCTTGAGCTCCAAGAGATACAAATATCGTGACCGCCCCTGTACCCAATGGATAGGCAGCCTTCTCAACCACCATGGATCTGATTGTGCCACCCCCTCCCTGCAAGGTAAGATCAGGAAAAGGGGAATATTCGTTCTTTTAAAATCAAAAAATTATTAAAGTAAAAATTGTAAATCTCTTCCCCATCCTACTCTCCACACCCCCTTGAACACAGTACACCCCCCACATACATTACACTCCCACCAACACATAGTACACCTTTGCATACATAAATAGTGCACCACACACACATATATACATATATATATATATATATATATATATATATATATATCCATATATCCATCTCATGCCCCTGCGGTCTCTACTACGTGAGAAAAACTGATCTTACCCTACGAGATAGGATACGGGGCCACCGTTCAGGAATCATGACTGCTTTCAGAGATGGCAGGACCGATAAACCGGTAGCCAAGCATTTTTTTAGAGGCACACCATCGTCTCCCAACTTTAAAGTTCACTGCCATTGATCATATCCCCCCACTATCTAGAGGAGTTGACCGATCTAGAATTCTTCAACGTGAAACCTACTGGACCAGGACATTGGATACAGTGCAACCGAAAGGCCTCAACGAATATATCTCCTTCAATTCTTTTTTGGAGACATGATAATTTCGAAATTTCGTTTGAGCTTTGATTTTTTTTGCTATTTTTTTTATTATTTTTTTTACATTTTCTTTTTATTAATTTCTTATTTATTTTTTATTTATGTTCATCTCTATTCATTTAATTTATTTTTATATTTATTTTTATTCACCTTATATCATTTGTTTATTTACGCTTCTTTATTTTATGATTATTTATCTTTTTATTATTTATTATTGTGTGCATTATTCTTTTTCATTCTTAGGCCATTCCTTTGTCCTCATCCATAATGATGTCTCTCTTCTAAATACTCTAGTAGACTTCTGTGGTAACAGCTCTAATATTTTCTTTCCATATAGATATTTTGATATCTTACCTGAATTTTTATGTTTTCCAAAATATTAGCAACATGTAAAAAAATGTTTTGATTGCATCATAGTTCTGCCATACAATTTATTGGTTGATTGTTTGTATATGTATTCAAGATTGTACATAGCCCACACCTTTCCACATTTCCCCCTTTATGCTGTATGACAACACACTCCATCCACTTTTATTTCCACTGTTATTCTAAATCATTTCCACTTCCATCACTCTCACCCTTCATTACACATCACTTTATGGGGACCTATTCTTTTTTTATTGTTTGGTTATCAATACACAGTGCTATTTTCCATCCCCACATTCACTTCCCATCTATCTCACTTCCTTTACACACGCTCTATCATATTTACATCCTCCTCTCCTTTCACTTCTTTTTCATCCTTCTATATGCCGTTCCATTGGTTTGGGCTTGTTCATAATTCTTCATTGAACAATTTAGCAGCCTGGTTGTTCATATACCACCAGTATGCCTCTTTGTTTATCCTCCTTGCTGATTTTATTTTATTTCATGTTTATTTAAACGCACGCTTCACAAGCATTCACTTTCTCTTAATACCACGTTACTATGGTAACTGGATGCTTTCCCGACCTCTCGGTCGCGGTATGACAACGTCACCACACTCAT
This sequence comes from Pelobates fuscus, assembly GCF_036172605.1. Classification (NCBI taxonomy): domain Eukaryota; kingdom Metazoa; phylum Chordata; class Amphibia; order Anura; family Pelobatidae; genus Pelobates; species Pelobates fuscus. The sequence continues at coordinate 165,370,275 of NC_086322.1, forward strand.
GCCGGTCACACACGCGCAATCACTAGAACACAGCACAGCGTTCACACCTGCACTGGGTAAATGATTATTTTATAACAATCCATGCCCTATATATACAATCTATTTACTTGTATTCACATCTTGACAAAGACCTCCTGGGTCGAAACGTTGATCACCTTGAACCTATATAAAATTTATTGAACAAATCCTCTGGAGTGCTCTCTTCATCATTATATATATATATATATATATATATATATATATATATATATATATACACACACACACACATATACATATATACACACACACACACACACATCCAATAATGTGGCTGCACTTACGGTCTTCCAAGTATTCAATCTTTATTGTAGTGTTAAAAAAAACAATCATCAACGTTTCAGTCCTCCATTTGGGACTTTCATCAGGATCAAAAGTATCCACACACACAGACTGACCCCCCCCCCCATACGAATCCTGGATATGCCATTGCTTGTGGACGGACTGATCGTTGCTATCACAAATAAGAGTGCTTACACTGCCCGCGTCCTGTACTGTACCAGCTAACATCACCTGGACATTAAAAGGCTAATAAAGGCAGTCCGTTAACACAATTGATATGATAGACATAAGATTATCTTGAGTTTCCCTGAGTTGGATATTAAATGCACTGAGTAGGATGCATGAGATTTGAGTACTGTGGCATTTGACCTAAAGCCACCAAGATATACACCATTGTCACACTTAGTATTTTATGGACACACACACACACTTTCCAAATCTCAGATAGGTATCCTTACCTTAAAGAGAGCAAACAATTCGTCTAACTCATACAATGTGAATGTCGTTTCAGGACCAATATTTCGGACCTATTAAAAATAAAAATAAATAAAATTCTATAATATGTAGATTGGCATCTTGTCTACTAGACCAATACAGCTAATCCAGAGTATTGCAGTATGCAATGATACCCCTTTTTTTACTGGTCTAAAATAATAGTCTTCCTCAGGTGGGGAGAAGAGGAGGGGAGAGAGACAGAGACAGAGACATAGACATATATATATGAAACCAAGAGGGCTGCACTCGCCTAAACATGTATACATTATAGGGTGCGGCTGGCCAAAATATAAAAAAATCCAGAATCCAGCGCACTCCCTTATTCACTAAACAATTATTTCAAATCTTAGAGATTGTAATGGTTTTATTTAAAAAACACCTCACCTAGGCAAAAAAATTATGGGGGTTTAGTTACATTATATGATCATATATTGCATAAGCCTGCCACAACATTAATGTACCCCATTCTTGGCAGGTCCTACTCTACCAGCCTAATGCTAAAAATCAAAGTACTGAAAGGGGTTTTTAAAATTACACAAGAAAGAAAAAAAAACAGAAAGATCAAATTGTTTAACAGCAAGAACAGAGGACTAAATATTGATTTGGGTTTCCTGTCCAACTACAAACAAGTTTCTGTATGTATGTATGTATGTATGTATGTATGTATGTGTATATATATGTGTGTGTGCGCCTGTCTGTATGTATGTGTGAGTGTGTGTGAGTGTGTGTGTGTGCGCGCCGGTCTGTATGTGTCAGTCTGGATGTATGTATGTTTTTCTTTTTTTCCCTTCTCTCTCCCCCCTCACTCTGATCTTCACACAAGATATTTACGACCCTCTGCAAAAATGGTGTCTATGTTCTATCAAATTTGTCTTATCTGCACTCATGTTGCTTTAACTCCTGTATCACAACTCAACTTTGAACAACGAGAGCACTCAAATAGATTTATTTTTATTCCATGGACTCTTAAGACCAAACCAGAGCTTTAACAAGAATAAATAAATTGAACTCACCACACTACGCTTCGTAGTATCTTCAAGAATCTGGATGACTTTTAGTCTTTGCTTGAATCTCATTTGTTCAATGGTGTCAGCCTTTATAGAGCCAAACTTCTGCAATGGGTAAAGAGGATTACACCAAACGTAGGATTAGGGCTGCATTACATGCATCAGATTCACCGTGTGGTCTGTTAACCTAATATAGTAGGGGTCTCTTTTTCAAGTTCTAATAAAACGTGTAAAGTGTAGCTACACCTACATGCAAAGTATGAATAAGCAATACAAATAGGGAAATAGTAGAGGCATATTACTGAGCCTTAGAATGGTTGTGTTAATGTAAAGAACCTTTAGAGGCAAGATGTAGCAAAAAAAAAAGAAAAAGTATAGATTAGGGAAATCAGAATAACAGACTAGGTCAAGGTAACAGAGGTACACCAATACAAGAATTAGCCAAGATCAAATGCAGAATAACACGTCATTGGGTATACAGAACAATGGTAGGGCAACGGACAGTCGGAATAAAGTAAATATAAGAAGTTAGATTGCAATAGTTCTGTACAGTCAGGACGTCTTCCAAAAATAGGAGCACATCTCAGTATTGCAAGAAGAAAACACATATGAAGGTAAATACATGGGTATTACTGGAATTCATTCTGTGTCACTTTTGACACAAATACATACAGTGCAAAAATGGAACTGATTCCTAAATTTCTAATGTTTTTTCCCTAAATATTGCACTCTGAAGAAGCTGTACAGATTAAATATCGAAGCACTGTACGCCTGGTTATAGTATAAAACAAAAACACAAACTGGCAAAAAAAAAAAAAACAGAAACCAGAAGATGCTACAATTGTGGACACATAGTAATGCACGCTTGCCTGGTAAGAGGTGGTGATCAGTTTAAATATGTCCACTTCTTGTATTATTCCTGAGTGATCGTTGATTATGGAATGGAGATGAGGGATTTGAGGTAGAGTGCTGTCTCTATTAATCACACCATCTAAATACCTAGAAAAAAAACAAAACAACACAAAACACCTTTTCACCAGCAGCAGAGAAAATATCTACATTGCAAGAAAAAAAAAAAAATATCTAATGGATTAATACTATTACACTGATAGCAATTCAGGATGCCACTGATGAAGTTTCACTATAATAAATAAACTAAACTCAGAGTGGAAATGTTAACGTTTGCTGAAAATTCTACAGTGTGCAAGGGGCACGCTACAAAGAAAAAAAAAAAAGAAAAGAAAAAAAAAAAAAGCTTGACAGTGTCCACATTTTGAGGAAAGGCACCCTGTGATAGAAACAGGGAACTGTTCTCATGAGATATTTAATGCTTTGTTCACATTTGGTTGTAATTTCCTATCAAGATACAATATGAAAACTATACCTTCCCAAAATGGTCATGGCTTCGCCTTCATCTTTACAGGTCAAAAGCTTATCCACATTAGCATCCAGTACGGCAAGTGCAAGTTGAAATATCACCTTGATGCCTTCAAAGAAGAAACAATCAACCACCACAACTGCACTTGAAAAGGGTATTACACTGAGAAACAGTGTGAGGAACCATGCGAGAGAGATGGAGGATATCACGCCCAGGTCCTGCATGCGTTCATAAAGCTGGGGAATATGTTCTCGTGCCAGCTGTTCAAACACCCCCTGATCCACTAGTGCTCCTTGGGGAGAGAGAACATACAGTAATGGATATATAGTGTGCCACATCACATTGGCACCAAAAATAGAGAATACTATGTATTGTCTACCGATACAGTGTGCATAGTATGTAGATGAAAGACATTTAAAAAAAAAAAAAAAAAATTCTAAAATGTTGCTTCTCTAACCATTTTATATACAGTCTACAAAAAACAAAAATAAAAATAAAATGAATATATATATTTTTTATTTTAAATTGTTTACAGAATTTAATGCATTACAACAAAGATTGGCAGAGAGACACAGAGACCGACAAAATACACACCTAAAAAAAAAAAAAAAAAAAAAAAATTATACTTCTGCACTATTTCAAAGCCTTCAGTCATTTAGGACCATCACAATTAAGCAAAATTCAAACAAACAAAGTGTCAAAACACAAGAAATACCTAGTGATGGCTACTTTATATAAATATAAAACAAAATTGCCACACAAAATTATGTGATGGATATTAAACTTAAAAGACACACACATACAAAATGCTAAGGTTGTTCCACATTGAGACTGTATTTCACTCATGGTGGATTACAATTGATAAAAAAAAAAAAAAAAAACCAAAAAACAGATGGGACATCTCCCGCTTATTTTCTCGCAAACATTGTCAATAACCAATACTGGGGTTAAACCTTAAGTGATGAAGAAGAGGAGTCAGCAATGACATGGGTAGTAACAACCCCTGGATGTTGGGCTAAGGTAACATCCCCAGGACGTACTTGGAAACCAGAGTAATCTGAATGTACCTTTCCTGGTTAAATACTTTGTTATTATTATCTCTACTGCCAACTAGAATACATTTCAGAACTAAGGGGAAAACTTTCAAGAAATATATAAGTTTGCTGATGGTGTTTTAAAGTGAGTCACACCAGTGAAGTGGTGGAAGTCACTTAAGCGCTTAGATTCAGAAATTGTTGAAGTGATGCTTTCATTTTAAACAGTAGTGGCCTTATCTGTTGGCATCGAAAGAATATGCTATTCCTTTGGACTTGTTAATTATTAGTTGAAAAAAAAAAAAAAAAAAAAAAACCGATCTAGCAGGAAAGCTTGTTTTGCTTTTACAGATTATGAGCAAAAAAATAGAATGAAGATGAATGAGCTGCAGAAGACAGTGTTTTACGTTTTTCATGTGGACCCAGCCGATGTATTCAGTTTTAAAACCAAATAAAAAATATATTTTAACTGCTTCAGTTAATGAACATTGATGTTTAATTAAAAATAGAATCTATATGATCTATAAACGTTCTCCAACTGAATGATTAGCCATTAAAAAAAAAAAAAAAAAGAGTTCTGAAATAGGCGTTTTACTAATCTAAAAATTAAATATTCACCTGGTTACAATATTAACGATTATAACTACCAGCTAGAATGAGTCTTTACATTAATAAAAAATTAAAACAAACAAAAACCTTTAATTTAAAATAGAGTCTTACTGACTACGGATTTAAAAATCAACCGCTCTTTAAATCAAATCCAATGCTCCTCCTCCGATGTAAGGCATGCACTGGCTGTGCCTGGTTTGAACTGAATTGCAAAGTAATTTGCTAAACCTTTAACATTCAGTTAATAGAATGGAGCATCACCTGGAAAAAAAAGCCAATAATGTCCTTAAATAAAGTAAACTCCAAATAATAGTTATTATTAGAGATCTTGGTACGTACCAACAACTCTTGTATTATAGTAGTCAGGAAGCATGCGTTCACACAGAGCAACAAGCAACCAAAAGGCCTCCTCTTCCTTGGCATAGAGCAGCAGTACTGATGTGACAATATTCATGGCCTAAATGGAATGATTTTCAGGTGAAACAGCATTATTAAATTTGCACCATAAAAAGTATTCTATAGAATTATTAAATCAGTCATGTGTATTGCCTTTAGCAATTCAATCTCTTCAATGACTTTTCCCCACAGTCAACCTTCTTTAGGTTTGTCTCTCCAATATCAAACTGATTCTTAAAACGTTTGGACCCCAGAGAGACATCGTTATTCCTATACATTAGTTTGATGTGCCAACTCCAGTTATAAAATTAGCTTAGAATGAAAATATAAAAAAACAAAGTGAAGAATTAGCTGTGTGATGGAACAAAACCGCATACTGTTGGCATAGAGTCCCTACCGCCTCTTATTTAGGGATGACCCCCACTTTAGATGGGTATTTATCATTTTTTCTGCCTGAGAGCTTGAAGCAGCTCAATGCGGTCTATGGATTTTTACATTGCTAGATGTTCAAATTTAGAAGAAGGGATGTGAATAATGGATTTAGGTTAACAGAACAGAATCACGTTCCAATATGATACCTGGAATTAATTGCAGAAACAATTACTGATCTGGATTATTGGAGGATTTTGTGATCTGTAACTTAGTCCATTGATTTATTCCAATGAAGGACAAGAGCATCCTATAAATAAGCATTACTGATTAAACATTTACAGCATGTAAATAAATATTCAGCAATTTAAATGTATATGAATAAGTGATAAAAGCCGCAGCCATATCCAAATGCTAGGATTAGCCAAAGTTGAATAGTACACACAGGGTGGTTTAATAAACAATGGATCTTCTGGAATAGTCTGATGATTTTCAAAATTTAGTTCAATATAGCCAATTGAAAACAATTATTCAACAACAGAGGTTTACAACTCCGCTATTTTGGAATAAAATGTAAAAATTGCTGTGCAGTTTTCTACTCCAGTTGGCTAAACCCAAGAAGCTTTAGTGGACTCATATTCTAGAACACAGGCGAGGATATTTTTGATCATAAGCATATGTGGATCTGTTTGGGTGTCTGGTAGTTGTGTGAGATAGATACATCAGGTATCACAATATGAGCTGAGCTTCATGTGAAAGCCACAATACAGCAAAGCCCGATTGCAGATCTGCACAATACTGTAACACAATCGGCACTGACACAATTTTTTTATTATTATTATTTTTAAAAGGCCCTATACAAGGGTTATTTCCTGACTAAGTAATGAAGACAGAATGTGTAACATGAAAATCGGTAAATCTCTCTAAACTAAATGACTAAAGTGAGAATTCAAAGTGAAATCAATATATATTTAAAATGTAAGGCCAAAAGAACCAAAACAAAACAAAAAAAACAACAAATCTCCAATGCAATTAATTAAACTTAAAGTCACTTTAAATGTGAAAGTCATTTTGAATTCTTACTTTGGTGAATAACCCTTTTCATTTCCAAGCATTCAATGATGTGTGGGAAGGGTTATAAGTTTGCAGTCTAGAACAAGTTTGTTGAAGAACCTTGTAACAGAAAATAATCTGCTGGAAAGTGAACCATTACAGAAAACCTTTAATCAAAACATTGCTGGTATCTATATTTGTGAGTCGCACAGCAACTAGACACAGACTAGCCAAAAGCACAAAAACAAACCTGTTTTAGGCAACATACCTATAGTAAATTAATTTTATTTACCACTATGGATGCAATGAAGTGAAATAGACTGATAAATTGTTTGTGAGGAAAATTGATTATCCCAGATTATGTTAGAGATTTTGCTAAAATTACACCAGATTTCGTACACCAATGAGAAACTTACAAAATATCTAGTTTTTGGCTGAGCATCAGTGGTTGGGGAGGAGTGAAAAACCTAGAACAAACTTGTCTGAAGTACCTGGCAGTAGCCAATGTTGGGGTTTCTGAAGGCATATGCAGTGAGTACCCTTCTCAAGGCACAAATTCCAATTTCATTCTGAAATGCAGGATGTTCAGGGAGAGAACGATGCAAATCCCTCTCAATCTCTTCTGTTGCAATAGTACATTTCCCCATTGACTGTTCAACCAGTTCTTCATAATATCCAGGGTGTGTTGCAATTTCATTAACAGCTCCTATGAATAGGCAATAAGAGGAAGACAAAAATCATGTAAGAATATATATATAAAAAAAAAAACCTAAAATATTTTCTAATGGCGGTTATTTTTTTACCAATACATTTAACTTCACAACACTATCAATCATGACCAAAAGGTACAGTTTATCTTTTTAGAAAATGTGATGGCTAATCAAAGTTCCTTTAAAAAAAAAAAAAAAAAAGGACAAACATCTCAATTAAGTTATCTGAGTGACTATAAAATGGTCTGTCTTATTGGTTCTGCAATGTAGAACTTAGGCTTTTTGGCCTTCTTCCTGACAGCCACTAGATGGTGCTTGCTCACACACTATCAAGTCAGACTGTTCTTTAACATTTATTGCCCTCATACTTTGATGAAGTGGTGGACTCTGCACAATATGACTGTATGGTGTAGCTGAATGCACAGATTTGCCGAGATTGGCGGTTTTGGGTAGCTTTGTAAAATGTAGATAGAGTTGTATTTGTGTATTGTATTGTCTATTTCCATAGAGAAAGCAAGTCAATAACAATATATCAGATGGGATAACAAATTAAAAAAAACAAAAAAAAAATAAAATAACAGAATGGAAGAAATGGATTAGAAGAAAGAGCATGAGACCATCGCAAATACTTTTTCAAGTGAATGTCACAATTATACAAGGTCACAGAACTGATACATGAATGTCACTTAAAGGGGGAAGTTACATTTTAAAGATCTACTGGATTTGGCACATTTTAGAATATTTGGTATAATTGAGAGTAAACACAAGTATGCAATATCTAGAAATGGCACACTACTCTGGAAGAGATTGGATTTTTAGCTGGTATAAGAAATAAGAAAAAGTGCCATTAATGATGGCGGTTAATCTGTAAATGTAATCAGAATAGAGATTAATGTAATTTTCTGTTAGTTACCTACAGGGCGAGTTAGGAATTCTAACAGTAGAATAAGATACATATACATCTGTCACCTATTAAGTATAGTACTGGCAAGTTGGTAATTACATTTGGTCCAGAATTGGAACCCAAATAACATATGTTGTTGAGGCTAAATAAAATACATTTTAAATGCAGCATTCCATACACACCAGAAAAAACCATCCACAATTCTTCCCTCATGCGCTCTGGGATGCCTTTCAACACCAGCTCCCTTGTTTTGTCAGTGCGATACATACATATGCCTTGCCCATATTCTGAAAAATGAGCCCTCCATGCTTGCTCCTTCAAAAACTCCATGGCCTTAAATATAAACACAAAAATAAAAAAAATAAAAAAAATTAGTTAAGAAATTGCGCATTGCTTGGAAAAAATCATGAGGCCAAGCAGAATATGATACACCACCATTTTTGGTCTTTTGACATTCAAGGCCTTTATAGCTGTATTTAAAAGTAAAATTGCTAAACAAATTTTTAAAAAGTCATGACCAATAGAAGTTATTTCACTTCACAGCTTTATTACCCAATGTTTGTCAGCATACATTAGTGGGGTGCAAGGGAAGTGGAGTTTTACTTAATTAAACTGATCAATCATAGCTGCCCCCATGGTCTTCCAGCCAGCCCTCTTCAACAGATAGTGCTTCATTCACAAGAATACAACACGGAGATCTAGTGATGGTGGGGAAAGGACTTGACGGCAGTAGCTCTGCCTTTTGTCAAGCATTACCAATACTGAAACAATGTAGGGGCTGTTTTATCTATCTTTTGATGGAATCCAGCAACACAGTATAATTAGTATTTCATAAAGACTTTATCTCTATATTCCTGTTTGGAGGGAGAGGGAAGAGGGGGGCTGACGGAACAAATTTAAACTTCATTTAGGCCGTCCTGTTTTACACAGCAATTTACTCTGCTACTTTTAGAAAATAGTCCTGCAAAACTCGTTTTGCCTAGAAACAGGTTTTTGTTTAGGATTGTCCTGTATTACGGATGGATGGACTTTCTTTCCACGTAATTTCAGAATGAATGTTAACAATTTATATTGACATTATGCCATATATACTTTCAGTGTTATTCCCAGTGTTTATCAACATGAATTTAAATTGAATCTCACATTTTAATAGGCTGAAATGAAAAAGCCAACTTGGATTTTTTGTTTTTGCATTACTTTGGCTGAAAATTAGAGTTTCATTTTGTATTTCCAACTATTTACATTATAAAAAGATTATTCAATAAACATCAAAACTGTATTAAATTAAAAACCAAATTTAAAAAGAAAGTTATATTAGCAAAGTTGAAGTTTTTTTTGCCAATATTTTTCAGTTCCGTTCTTGCTACACTACAGTGTGCTGCTAAAAGGGACATTCAGCTCATTGAAGTGGTTTGGGTGCAGTGTCACTGTCCCTCTTAGTCCTGCAAAGTAAATCATTGCAGTTTTATGAAAACTGCAATGATTACATTGACAGCCACTAGAGGCAGTCTTAATCCTGCAATCAGACAACCACTAGAGGTACTTCCTGCATGCTAAGCGACTTTTGGTTGCCTTACTGATGATGGATGTCCTCCGGTTCTGCATTAGGATATCCAGCACTAGTTAAATCCCCAATGCTTTCCTATGGGGAGGGCCTAATGCACTCTCCACACATATGCATTACACTCCCCTCCCCCCTTGTTGGACGAGGCGGCAACCCAAGGCAAATCAGCGCTGGAATTGGGAGAGTACAGAGGTTTTTTTATTCGTTGTATTCCTTACACTATAGTTTGCTATGCGTGGGAAACTAATGTGCATGCGTGGAGAGCACAGCAGGCCCTCCATATAGGAAAGCATTACTACAATGCTTTCCTATGGGGATTTTACAGATACCCTCATGCAGGGCATGAATATGTCCAGCGTCAGTTAGGCAAACAAAAGTCGGCTAGCCACCAGGAAGTGCCTCAATTGCTTTCTGATTGACAACCACTAGAGGCAGTGTTAGTCTTGCAATGCAATCATTGCAGTTTCTCTAAAAACTACAATGATTTACATTGTAGAACTAAGGGGGACAGGGACACTGCACCCAGACCACTTCAATGAGATGAAGTGGTCTGGGTGCATATAGTGTCCCTTTATTAATGAATAATCCTGAATAGTTAATTGAAAACATTTTGATATTTAAACAAGGAATCTGAAAGCAATTTAAAAATCTTTTACAAAAAACTATTAAATCTCAATTACCAAGACACAACCTTCAATACAGTGTTCTTGTGATCTAGAAAACAAGAGTATTATTAAAACATACTATTCATCCCAAGTAATCTGAAACTTTACATCACAAGCTGGTTAGACTGTAATCTGAATTTAGAAATGTTCAAACTAATCATCTCCATTTACCTTTCCATATATCAAACCTGCATTGACATCCAACATATATTATTAGGATTTCTAGAAAACAGTTGGTTAGTTTCACACTGAGAAAAAACAGCTGTATTATGTGCAACATTAAACTGTCTAGAAGTGACTCACACCAGATTTGTACAAAGCAGCAATTATTGCAGTGCGAATGTGTGAAATCCTCCTAGTCATGGGCCTGAAGAGTGCTATTATAGATAGAAAATAAACATGATGGGAAATGTTTTAGTTTAAAGCACATGTCTAAAGACGCTTTCTTCACGGTCATTCTTGGTTCCAAAGATCAAAAATAAATCTGTGGAACAAAACTATGGAGTATTTAAACTGAAGAACAAACATTTATATTCCATCATAGGAGTTAAAGATCGTAGGCACAACTGATATTACACTCACCTTTTTGGTTTAAAAAATGATGATTTTTTTTATCACTACAAACTACACAATCTCAGCAGATGCAACCTTAATTTTATCATTGTTAATATATCAATATTATGGATTTAAAGCAGCACTATGACCAGGAAGTTCAGAACTCGTGGCTCACTGGTCAATTGAGATCAAATACCACCACAAAATTCCCAAGTGATGCAGAAACAGATCTAAGGAGCAATAGTTTTGTTTAGTAGAACACACTTTTCACGTTCGTAAATAACTCTGTAAGAGTAAATTTAAAACTTAAGGACAAAATAGTTGTACTGGAAGCATAGCCGACATGGAAAAAGGTTTACAGTTTGGCTATCGTGGCCTTAAATTATAAATTCCCTTTGAATTCCTGACCATATTCACTTTAGAAGAGCACATACATGCAGGAAAACAAGCCATTTTCTTGCTTGCTAGACTTCTAGATTTTTTTCTTCTTTATAACTGGTTTGTTTTTTCCCCCTTTAACTTTACCAATGTTTAAGGTTTATAACATTGTATTTATTAGGGCTGAGGAAAACTCAAGGTTTTAGATCTTGTAGAGCTTTCCATTTATACTAGCAGTTACTTGACCGACATTCTAATGTGATCAGCAATAGATACCTGTAAGGAGTTAACACACATGCACAGAATAATTTGCAAGAATGTTAGTCGTTACCCATGACCTTTCACACAGGTCGATTTTCATGCAAGAATACAGTAGTGATGCATGCCAGAAAAGGATAGCTGAGATTTAAGGATTAATAGTTGTCGGTTCATGCTACTTTTGAGTCTAAAAAACAAAAAACACAAAAAACACACACAATAGACAAGTTGTAAACCTGCTTTAAAAATAGGACTACAGACAGAGTGTGGAATGCTCCATGGAAGTCACAGACATCAATGTATCTTACGGTATATGCCAAATGCATGTGGTAAAGTAACAATCGGAAATATTCTAGAACCTGGTGCTATGATGCTTACCAATTTTGGATTAAATTCTTCTGGGGATTTCCTGCGATACATGGTCATCAAAGTCTGTTTGGTAGTCGGCGCAGTATTGCCATTGAGGTTGAATGTTCTTTCACCATCTGCTTCACTGCGGGTTCTTTGTGGAGGGTGGTCCCACAGACAGTTACTGGCTCCAAAGCCAACCTTTTATGTGGAAAGACACAGCATTTCACTTATCAAACAATATTTAGGCCTGGGAATGAGAGAGCTACAATTTTGTCCTTAAAGTTAACACTGCAAGAATGATTTCTCATGTGATGGTGGTGGACTTTGTGTCATCTTAAACAAGGTATGAGCAAAAATCTAAAACTATTTTGGAGGATTCTGCTTTTTTGTCAGTCATATTTTCTGATTATCCTGGGTAGGAAGTTTTTAACATCTTCATTAGGCCAATTACTATTAAAAGGGAACCAACAGAACCCCTATTTAAACCAAGGGACAAATGGAAATGTTATATTTTTATTATTAATCCTAACTCCAATTCAGTTCAACCGCAACATTTAAGCACCTCCATGATCCCTTTCTAACCAAGAAGAGGTTCTACCTATCAGGAGCCTCTCATTCTGATCCAGAATATGTCCAGCAGCAAATAACCACATAAATCATTTATGCCCCACCTGAAGTTCCACTTATCACACAGTATTAGTGGAACTAATGTAGAAGCTGTCACAGTCACTGTTAGTTTACACATAGCCCTGTTAAAGGACCACTATAGTGCCAGGAAAACATACTCGTTTTCCTGGCACTATAGTGCCCTGAGGGTGCCCCCACCCTCAGGGTCCCCCTCCCGCCCGGCTCTGGAAAGGGGAAAAGGGGTAAAACTTACCTTTTTCCAGCGCTGGGCGGTGAGCTCTCTGCCTCCGATCCTCCTCCGTTCCGCCCCGTCGGCTGAATGCGCACGCGCGGCAAGAGCTGCGCGCGCATTCAGCCGGTCGCATAGGAAAGCATTTACAATGCTTTCCTATGGACGCTTGCGTGCTCTCATTGTGATTTTCACAGTGAGAATCACGCAAGCGCCTCTAGCGGCTGTCAATGAGACAGCCACTAGAGGATTTGGGGGAAGGCTTAGCCCATTTATAAACATAGCAGTTTCTCTGAAACTGCTGTTTATAAAAAAAAAAAAATGGGTTAACCCTAGCTGGACCTGGCACCCAGACCACTTCATTAAGCTGAAGTGGTCTGGGTGCCTAGAGTGGTCCTTTAATAGTTGTGACTAGGACTATGTGCAGTGATTTCCTGACTCACAGAGGTGGGGGAGAGAGAGGTGTGTTTTAGTGCAGAAAGTTCACTTGTACAAAATAAACTGCAATGGAGAAAGTAAAACATCCTCCTTTTGATGCATCTGTTAAATAAACAAGCTTAAAGTTGCAGAGATTTTTTGCAAGACTTTATATAGTTAACAGTCACACTGAGAATACAAAATCATAATATGCTTGGTTGCTTCATCCAAGTGTGTGTGGTTGGAGATATTCGAGAGTTTTACAGAAGCTTCAACTGTCTAAGAGTTGTGCTAAGAGTTTTCTTTTTTTTTTTGTTTTTTTTCAATTTGAATTTTATTGAGATTATTTTGCATTAAACATCTTTACCATATTATGGGTAAGGTAATTAAGCACTGATGTAGTGGCACATTTGACTGTATACGTCATAAAGAACAATTTACAAGACATTGTGAAGGTACGTGAGGCATAGGTATGCACAATAAAAACAATATGAATGGGTGATGTTTTACTGTTACAGGTAAGATTCATCTGTAGGAAAAGGTTACTGATTGCACAAGGTAAGATTCATCTGTAGGAAAAGGTTACTGATTGCACAAGGTTTGATTTTATTAAAGACACGGAGGCTCATATTATGCATATCTCTTTCTTTATTACTCTCAGCAGCAAAGATAGAGAAATATATCAAAAATGAAAGAAAAAAACGTATAGGCATACAGGCAACCAATCACATAACAGAGGAAGTGACTATAAAAGGCCTGTGTCTCCCACAATCCCCCTCTTTCTTTGGGGCTCTCAGACCAGCTAAGTATCTTGCTCCTCTTATGGATTTATGCTCTGAATGTTTGCATTATTAATGTTGTTTTTCTACAGGTCTTTTGATTAATGCTGTGTTTTATAGTGTTCTACACTGTCTTTCCTTTCTGGTGGTGTACCTAGTGGGGATCCCTCCTCTTTTTACTTATGTTTTTCTCCACCGGGGAGCTATCTCCCCATGCTCCCCTGTTGTTAGGCTACCTTGTTCTGGGTAGCGCACCTCGGGCGCCGGATTGCCACGACACTGAGCCGTCCATGGCTCTCTCCTCGCTCTCGCGGTCTGCCCGCGTGGGTGAGGTGCTCGCGCCCGGTCTCTGCCTGTGTTCTACCTGCGATCGGTGACTGCCCGGCTTCCACGTGCGGTGGCCATTTTGGAGGCAGTTCTTACTCGCGGCCGGTATCACTGCTCCCTGCTACTTGCGGTCAAAAAAAAGGCTAGACTGTGGAATCGGGCTAGAGCCCTTGAAAAAGGGTCAGATGCCAACTGGGGTGCGGAGGCTGACTCAGACGTGATAGGGCACGACTCTTATGAGTCAGGTTAGGATCTACCCCATACGGGTATAGCCCTGCTGGGACCTCTACCACTACTCGGGATCCTTTACATGGCCCCTCTGGGGATAATAAATCGCTGTTGGATCCACGGGGAAACCCCTGCTCGATCCAGATGACATACGTCACCGCCGATCTGCTGAGTGGGAACCTGCAGGGCATTTCACCCAATATGTTGCACGGAGCATGCACCCCCTCCCCCCCATTTCCATAGAGGGCCGCAATCAATTTTGCGCTGCATGCCACAGGCCTTACCTCCTGGGCTCGGCCTACAGGACCCCTAATATTGACCCACAGATCGCACGATTGTTTAATGCGGCTGGCTGGGAACCGTAAAGGGGCCTGGCCTACTCCCCAAAGGGATGCCAAGATAGATTTAAGTGCCCTGGGCCCTTTGTCGAAGCTGTATGAAATTCTGGATGCCGCTAGGCATGGCATATTTTACTGCACCCATCGCGATGGATCACAGAGAGTACTTCCACTTTACCTGGCACGAGAGGCGGTGGCGTTTTACATACCTACCGTTCGGTCTCCCCTCAGCTCCTTGGTGCTTCACCAACATCATGGAACCGGTGGTGACCTCTCTTCGTACGCGTGGCATGCGCCTGATTATTTGCCTGGACGACATTCCAATCATGTCCCAGTCCAGGGATCGGCTACGGATCCATGTGGAATGGACGATCAGTCTGCTCCGCAACTTGGGATTCGTGATCGGCTGAGACAAGTCAATCCTGACCTCAGCTCAAATCGATAACACTCTTAGGTTTCACAGTGGATTCCATTCGACAACCTTGGATTTCTCGCCCAGTCGTATCCTGGATTCGTAAGAATGACCTGATCGGAGGTGCGACTCTTAAGCCGTTGGAGGGCTCGGTAATGTAATGGACCCGGTCTATCCGGGTCCATTACATTACCGAGCCCTCCAACGGCTTAAGAGTCGCACCTCCGATCAGGTCATTCTTACGAATCCAGGATACGACTGGGCGAGAAATCCAAGGGCAAACTGATGTGGTGGTTGGCGCACATGGAGGCTTGGAACGGAGGGGCCATTTTCGGTTCCATTCCAGACATGGCGATAGGGTCCGATGCCAGCTTAAACGGCTGGGGGGGCTCGTTGTGGCAACGCTTCCACAGGAGGCAGATGGTCCTTACTCTTCAACTGTCTGGCACTCTTGACTGGTGCCTTCGCGATGTGCAGCCTTACCCCAGGTCGGGCGACTTGCTGCGTTCTTCCCAAGATGGACAACGTATCGGCAGTTTCCTTATATGATTCACCTAGAAGGTACCAAATCCAAGATGTTGGCTCTATTGGCGGAAGTTTTTTGGCAATTTTATCTATACTACAATGTCTCTAACGGCAGAGCACCTCCGGGTCTGGATAATTCGGGGCCGGATTGGAATTCGGGACATTTGAGAGTCTCGGGAGATTGACACTTGAACGTTTTTTTTTTGTTTTTTTTTTAACGGTTGGAGACCCGATCCGGCAGCGGTGGCGACGGACGTTTTCCTTCAAGAGTGGCCAACGGGCCGCCTGTGTGCCTTTTCCCCCGTTCAACATGATTGCTCACACGGGCTGGTGTTGCAGATCCAATTGCCTCTGATTGCGTGGCCCTTTTCAAGGGACCTTGGGTTGTCCCAAACGTTCCGCAAGCAACTCTCCTGCTCCTCGATAACGCATGGGCTCCGTGTACGAGATCAGCATCCCGTATCTGCCCCTCTTCATCTGACCCTGGAGTTCCTTACGCTCCTGCTCGATTCGGGTAAGGCGTACCACATTATCAACTTTTGTCGCTCAGCTATCCCAGCTGGACATGGTGGTTTGGATGGTTCACCCGTCAACGGACATCCTTTCGTATGTCGCCTTCTCAGGGTTGTTCGCCTCGCTCGACCACCTGAAACTCGTTTTTTCTCTGCCTTCTGGGACGTCTATGTGATGTTACAGTTTCTATCGTCCTGGTACCCTAACCAGGGAATGACATTTAGCATTTGTCATCTAAGCGCGTGATGTTACTCTGTTCGATTTTGTGTATGAGAGTGTCTGATGTCGGAGCCCTTGATTTGGACACCATAGCTTTTACTCCCGAGGGTGTTCCTTTCAACATATCCAGGAGGACTAGATCGGCATCCAAGTCGTTTGTGTGCCCTAGTTTCTCGGAGAGTCCGGCACTCTGTCCAATGGATTGTATGAAGGCTTGTTTGGAGGCTACGCAGTCTCTTCGTTCATTAGATTTTCATCCATTGTTTGTGTATCGACCCGATTCTGGCACATTGGGTGCGCTGGTTCTTATTTTCGGCGGGAATGGACACCTCTATCTTCACGCCTCATTCTATACGTGGTGCTATGGCTTCGAAGGTTTCTGCAATCGGCTGTCGACTAGAGGACACTATGCGAGCGGCGGATTGGTTTCGGGAGTCGACCTTCCGTAACTTCTATTTCAGCCCTATTGAACACATCGCATCTCAAGTACTAGCACAGCTTTAAACTTGCATAATATGAGTCTCCGTGTCTTTAATAAAATTCCCAGATTTTACTATTAACATGACGTAAAGTCATGATTTTATTAAAGACACGGAGGCGAGTATTATTCCCTCCCGGTTTTGGGATGAGATGCTGTTGGACGTTCAGGTATGTTGCAATCCAGTCTGTTTATTGTATGTGTTTATTGTATATATTTACTGAAGAAGTTTTCAATTTTCCATGCTTTGGTACTAATGGTATTTTTCTATATTCTAGGTTTGAGTTCCTAGACTGCTCCTGACAAATTTATTTGGCGAGTTTCAGGTTGGAGTTTGGATTTTACCATATTTTTCTCTTTTTTGTAGCCTGAAGTTCGGTTTGTTGCTGTTTCCTGTTCTTACCGGTGTGTGTGATGTCGGTTCATGTTTCCTGGTCTTCGGTTCGCAAGAAAGAGGGGGATTGTGGGAGACACAGGCCTTTTATAGTCACTTCCTCTGTTATGTGATTGGTTGCCTGTATGCCTATACAGTTTTTTTCTTTCATTTTTGATATATTTCTCTATCTTTGCTTCTGAGAGTAATAAAGAAAGAGATATGCATAATACTCGCCTCCGTGTCGTTAATAAAATCATGACTTTACGTCATGTTAATAGTAAAATCTGGGAATTTCCTGTTGGTAATTATAAGGAATTTGATTTGATTAGTTAGCTACTTGCTATTGATTGCTGTTTAAATTAGCTATTGTTTGCAAATAAGCAGAGGCCTGCCCAGGTGTTAAACATTCCTAGTGGGTGGTGATTTTAGGAGTATATAAGGGTTGTTGTCAGTAGCTTGGCTAATATAGCTTGGTTGCTTCATCTAAGTGTTGCTTCTAAGTGTGTGTGGTTGGAGATATTCTGGAGAGTGTTGCTTCTAAGTGTGTGTGGTTGGAGATATTCTGGAGAGTGTTGCTTCTAAGTGTGTGTGGTTGGAGATATTCTGGAGAGTGTTGCTTCTAAGTGTGTGTGGTTGGAGATAAACTGGAGGTAATCTGAGGTATTCAGGAGGATAAATAAAACGTTTAAATTTGTTTGATTTAAATTATTTACCTCATTGGAATGGCAGACTTAGTTCAGTGTAATAGTTGCTATGCATTTGTTTCACGTTCCACTTTTTGGAGGTTTGGTTGTTGTCTAATCTGTAGACAGTTCTCTATTTTGCGGCAGGAGATTGTATTTTTGAAGTCTGAGATTTGTAAATTATCTGGTAAATAAACTCAGGCTGGAACTGCTGCAAAGCCACTGCCGCAGAGACATAATAGGAATGGCAGATGGATCACTGTAGGATCTGGTAGACTTAGAGTTGTGGATAAAAGGCATGTTGCACAGTCTGTTGCTCTACATAATTAATTTTCTGCACTTTCAGAGTGTAATGGTGTTGTGTGGAGAGAGGCACTGAGGCCAGTGGTGTTGTGTGGAGAGAGGCACTGAGGCCAGTGGTGTTGTGTGGAGAGAGGCACTGAGGCCAGTGGTGTTGTGTGGAGAGAGGCACTGAGGCCAGTGGTGTTGTGTGGAGAGAGGCACTGAGGCCAGTGGTGTTGTGTGGAGAGAGGCACTGAGGCCAGTGGTGTTGTGTGGAGAGAGGCACTGAGGCCAGTGGTGTTGTGTGGAGAGAGGCACTGAGGCCAGTGGTGTTGTGTGGAGAGAGGCACTGAGGCCAGTGGTGTTGTGTGGAGAGAGGCACTGAGGCCAGTGGTGTTGTGTGGAGAGAGGCACTGAGGCCAGTGGTGTTGTGTGGAGAGAGGCACTGAGGCCAGTGGTGTTGTGTGGAGAGAGGCACTGAGGCCAGTGGTGTTGTGTGGAGAGAGGCACTGAGGCCAGTGGTGTTGTGTGGAGAGAGGCACTGAGGCCAGTGGTGTTGTGTGGAGAGAGGCACTGAGGCCAGTGGTGTTGTGTGGAGAGAGGCACTGAGGCCAGTGGTGTTGTGTGGAGAGAGGCACTGAGGCCAGTGGTGTTGTGTGGAGAGAGGCACTGAGGCCAGTGGTGTTGTGTGGAGAGAGGCACTGAGGCCAGTGGTGTTGTGTGGAGAGAGGCACTGAGGCCAGTGGTGTTGTGTGGAGAGAGGCACTGAGGCCAGTGGTGTTGTGTGGAGAGAGGCACTGAGGCCAGTGGTGTTGTGTGGAGAGAGGCACTGAGGCCAGTGGTGTTGTGTGGAGAGAGGCACTGAGGCCAGTGGTGTTGTGTGGAGAGAGGCACTGAGGCCAGTGGTGTTGTGTGGAGAGAGGCACTGAGGCCAGTGGTGTTGTGTGGAGAGAGGCACTGAGGCCAGTGGTGTTGTGTGGA
Organism: Pelobates fuscus; assembly: GCF_036172605.1. Classification (NCBI taxonomy): domain Eukaryota; kingdom Metazoa; phylum Chordata; class Amphibia; order Anura; family Pelobatidae; genus Pelobates; species Pelobates fuscus. The sequence goes on from NC_086322.1 coordinate 165,389,736, forward strand.
GAGAGGCACTGAGGCCAGTGGTGTTGTGTGGAGAGAGGCACTGAGGCCAGTGGTGTTGTGTGGAGAGAGGCACTGAGGCCAGTGGTGTTGTGTGGAGAGAGGCACTGAGGCCAGTGGTGTTGTGTGGAGAGAGGCACTGAGGCTAGTGGTGTTGTGTGGAGAGAGGCACTGAGGCTAGTGGTGTTGTGTGGAGAGAGGCACTGAGGCTAGTGGTGTTGTGTGGAGAGAGGCACTGAGGCTAGTGGTGTTGTGTGGAGAGAGGCACTGAGGCTAGTGGTGTTGTGTGGAGAGAGGCACTGAGGCTAGTGGTGTTGTGTGGAGAGAGGCACTGAGGCTAGTGGTGTTGTGTGGAGAGAGGCACTGAGGCTAGTGGTGTTGTGTGGAGAGAGGCACTGAGGCTAGTGGTGTTGTGTGGAGAGAGGCACTGAGGCTAGTGGTGTTGTGTGGAGAGAGGCACTGAGGCTAGTGGTGTTGTGTGGAGAGAGGCACTGAGGCTAGTGGTGTTGTGTGGAGAGAGGCACTGAGGCTAGTGGTGTTGTGTGGAGAGAGGCACTGAGGCTAGTGGTGTTGTGTGGAGAGAGGCACTGAGGCTAGTGGTGTTGTGTGGAGAGAGGCACTGAGGCTAGTGGTGTTGTGTGGAGAGAGGCACTGAGGCTAGTGGTGTTGTGTGGAGAGAGGCACTGAGGCTAGTGGTGTTGTGTGGAGAGAGGCACTGAGGCTAGTGGTGTTGTGTGGAGAGAGGCACTGAGGCTAGTGGTGTTGTGTGGAGAGAGGCACTGAGGCTAGTGGTGTTGTGTGGAGAGAGGCACTGAGGCTAGTGGTGTTGTGTGCAGAGAGGCACTGAGGCTAGTGGTGTTGTGTGCAGAGAGGCACTGAGGCTAGTGGTGTTGTGTGCAGAGAGGCACTGAGGCTAGTGGTGTTGTGTGCAGAGAGGCACTGAGGCTAGTGGTGTTGTGTGCAGAGAGGCACTGAGGCTAGTGGTGTTGTGTGCAGAGAGGCACTGAGGCTAGTGGTGTTGTGTGGAGAGAGGCACAGAGGCTAGTGGTGTTGTGGAGAAAGGCACAGAGGCTAGTGGTGTTGTGGAGAGAGGCACAGAGGCTAGTGGTGTTGTGGAGAGAGGCACAGAGGCTAGTGGTGTTGTGGAGAGAGGCACAGAGGCTAGTGGTGTTGTGGAGAGAGGCACAGAGGCTAGTGGTGTTGTGGAGAGAGGCACAGAGGCTAGTGGTGTTGTGGAGAGAGGCACAGAGGCTAGTGGTGTTGTGGAGAGAGGCACAGAGGCTAGTGGTGTTGTGGAGAGAGGCACAGAGGCTAGTGGTGTTGTGGAGAGAGGCACAGAGGCTAGTGGTGTTGTGGAGAGAGGCACTGAGGCTAGTGGTGTTGTGGAGAGAGGCACTGAGGCTAGTGGTGTTGTGTGGAGAGAGGCACTGAGGCTAGTGGTGTTGTGGAGAGAGGCACTGAGGCTAGTGGTGTTGTGTGGAGAGAGGCACTGAGGCTAGTGGTGTTGTGTGGAGAGAGGCACTGAGGCTAGTGGTGTTGTGTGGAGAGAGGCACTGAGGCTAGTGGTGTTGTGTGGAGAGAGGCACTGAGGCTAGTGGTGTTGTGGAGAGAGGCACTGAGGCTAGTGGTGTTGTGGAGAGAGGCACTGAGGCTAGTGGTGTTGTGGAGAGAGGCTCCGAGACCAAGGTGAGGCCTAATAGAAAGCAGTTGTTGTTGTTAGGGGATTCCATCATAAGAGATGTGGAGATGGACAATGGTGGTCTTGTGAGGAGTCTTCCCGGAGCTACTGCTCACAGAGACAGGAGACGTATCTGTAATATTGTTAAGCGAGCAAAGCAGGAAGGGGAATTGGATGTACTTGTCCATCTAGGGACAAATGACTTGGCTTGCAATGAGGTTTCAGAGGTTAAGGAAGTTTTTAGTGTTTTTGCCAGTGATATACGGCAGGTTGCTTCCACACTGTCATTCTCTGAAGTTCTGCCTGTGCATAACACTCAGAACGACAGGCGGATGCGTATTAGGGACTTTAACTTGTGGCTTGGTGAATGGTGTCAGGAGCAAGGATTTGGCTTTATTGCTCATGGTAGCTCTGTTTGGAATGGAAATAAACTGTACAAAAAAGATGGTTTGCATCTTACTCAAAAGGGAACAAATGTTCTCAGTGAGCAGTTCAGAGGTTTTGCTAGGATGTATTTAAACTAGGAGGGGGGGGGGGGGGGGCAAAAGGGTGATAAAACATCAATCCAATTGTCCCCCAAAACAAGGACAGAAGGTGCCTGTAGCAAGTGTGTTAAAAAAATGATAAGCTTAGAGTCATGTCTACAAATGCTCGCAGTTTAGGGAATAAGATCCATGAACTTGTGGCAATAATGGCAACTGATGATGTAGATTTAGTTGCTGTTACTGAGACATGGTATAATGAGAAAAATGACTGGGACATAGCAATACCAGGGTACTTTATATAGAAAAGACAGGGAAGGCAGGAAAGGGGGAGGGGTGGCCCTGTATGTGAAGGATAGCATAAAATCTAGCCTAATAAAAGGTTAGTGAGACGAACATAGAGTCCGTTTGGGTTATGTTAGAATTTGGTAATCACACAGTCATTCGTGTAGGTGTGATTTATAGGCCCCCAGGACAAATTGAAGAGTTAGATAATCTACTAGTTGAGGAAATGGCTAAAATGACGAAGGGAGAAGTTATCGTCATGGGTGACTTTAATCTTCCTGATGTGAATTGGAGAACAAAAATAGCTGCTTGTGCCAGGAGCACACATATTCTAAACTCCCTACTGGGATTGTCTCTAAAACAAGTCGTTGAGGAGCCAACTCGTAAAGAGGCCATACTAGATTTAGTGTTAACAAATGGAGATTTGGTATCAGATATTACTGTAGGTGAAAGTTTAGGATCCAGTGATCATCAATTAGTGTGGTTTAATATAAGAACAGTGACTGAGTCACACCACACAAAAACAAAAGTTTTAGACTTTAGAAAAACAGACTTTTCTAAAATTAGAATATGTGTAAAGGAGTCATTATCAGATTGGAGCAATTTAAATGGCGTCCAAGAGAAATGAGATTTAAAAGTTGCACTACTGAAGGCAACAGAAAATTGCATTAGGCTTGTCAGTAAAAGCAAAAAATTCAAGCAACCACTGTGGTACTCCGCAGATGTGGCCAAAATAGTAAAAAACAAAAAGTTAGCATTTAGCAATTATAAAAAAACCCAGAGTGAGGAAGACAGAATGATCTATAAGATTAGGCAGAAAGAGGCTAAGAAAGTTATAAGGGCTTCCAAATCACACACAGAAGAGAAAATAGCACAGTCAGTAAAAAAGGGGGACAAAACTTTTTTTAGATACATAAATGAGAAAAGGAAAGTAAAACAAGGATTAGTTAGATTAAAAACAAAAGAAGGAAGGTATGTAGAAGAGGATAAAGGTCTAGCTGACTGCCTCAACGAATATTTTTGTTCGGTATTTACAGATGAAAATGAAGGAGAGGGACCTCAGTTAAGAAAAAGGATAAATGAGTTATTTATTACACGTGAGTTTACAGAGGAAGAGGTTCTATTTCAACTGTCAAAAGTAAAGACAAATAAGTCAATGGGACCTGATGGAATACACCCAAAGCTATTAAAAGAGCTTAGTGGTGTACTAGCAAAACCATTAACAGATTTATTTAACCAATCACTGATAACAGGAGTAGTCCCAGAAGATTGGAAGTTAGCGAATGTTGTGCCCATTCACAAGAAAGGTAATAGGGAGGAGTCGGGCAACTATAGGCCAGTAAGCCTTACTTCAGTAGTGGGGAAAGTGATGGAAAGAAACCATGTTAAAGGATAGGATTGTTGAACATCTAAAAACACATGGATTTCAAGATCAGAGACAACATGGGTTTACTTGAGGGAGAGCATGCCAAACGAATCTTATTGATTTTTTTTGATTGGGTAACAACAATTATAGATCAGGGTGGTGCAGTAGACATTGCTTACCTAGATTTCAGTAAGGCTTTTGACACAGTTGCACATAGAAGGCTCATCAATAAACTGCAATCTTTAATATTGGATTCCAATAATGTTGAATGGGTGAGGCAGTGGCTGAGTGAGGGTTGTAGTCAATGGAGTATATTCGAAGCTTGGGCTTCTCACCAGGGGGGTACCTCAGGGATCTGTACTTGGACCCATTCTCTTTAATATTTTTATTAGTGATATTGCAGAAGGTCTTGATGGTAAAGTATGTCTTTTTGCTGATGATACTAAGATATGTAACAGGGTTGATGTTCCAGGAGGGATAAGCCAAATGACTAATGATTTAGATAAACTAGAAAAATGGTCAGAGTTGTGGCAACTGACATTTAATGTGGATAAGTGCAAGATAATGCATTTTGGATGTAAAAACCCAAGGGCAGAGTACAGAATATTTGATAGAATCCTGACCTCAACATCTGAGGAAAGGGATTTAGGGGTGATTATTTCTGATGACTTGAAGGTAGGCAGACAATGTAATAGAGCAGCAGGAAAGGCTAGCAGAATACTTGGTTGTATAGGGAGAGGTATTAGCAGTAGAAGGAGGGAAGTGATCATGCCATTGTACAGAACACTGGTGAGACCTCACTTGGAGTATTGTACGCAGTACTGGAGACCGTATCTTCAGAAGGATATTGAAACCTTAGAGAGAGTTCAAAGAAAGGCTACTAAACTGGTTCATGGATTGCAGGATAAAACTTACCAGGAAAGGTTAAAGGATCTTAACATGTATAGCTTGGAGGAAAGACGAGACAGGCGGGATATGATAGAAACATTTAAATACATAAAGGGAATCAACACAGTAAAGGAGGAGACTATATTTAAAAGAAGAAAAACTACCACAACAAGAGGACATAGTCTTAAATTAGATGGACAAAGGTTTAAAAATAATACCAGGAAGTATTCCTTTACTAAGAGGGTAGTGGATGCATGGAATAGCCTTTCAGCTGAAGTGGTAGAGGTTAACACAGTAAAGGAGTTTAAGCATGCGTGGGATAGGCATAAGGCTATGCTAACTATAAGATAAGGCCAAGGACTAATGTATTTAGAAAATTGGGCAACACATTCTATGTTTCTATCATGCAGAGATGCTATGCTGCTTACAGTGACCCTTCAAATTAAAAACACATAAAACATATGTTCCTCTAGGAGTCTTTACTTTCACAAAGCATATGCAAGATTTGTAAACATTTAATTTGCCAATCTGTATGATACTCTAGCAAGACAGAGATACACTCCTTAATGTAAAAAATAGTAGACAAATCTGGGGAAAACAACTAAAGGGACACTACAGTTAAAAACCCCAAAAAGAAACAAACACAAAAACACTTTAGCCTAATGAAGCAGTTCTGGTGTATAGATTGTGGTCCTGCAGTCTCACTGACCAATTCTCTGTCATTTAAAAAAACAAAAAACAAAAAAACAGTTTATGCAGCGTAGTCACTCCTCCCTGCATAGGACTTGCACAGTCTTCCTAAACACTTCCTAGAAAGAGTCTAATATTTACACTTACTTTATCGCACAATCGGTATAATTTAGAATTTCTTATCTCCTGTATGGTTTAACGCTTGCAGTCTCCTCCTGTGTGTGATTAAAGTTCAATTTACAGAACATGAGAGCAACATTTCATTGAAAATTAGGCCATTTTGTATGCAGGATGTGTTAGTCACAGCTGGGGGAGGGCTGCATAAACAGAAAAAAAAAAGTGATTTAACTCCTAAATGTCTGAGAATGGAGCACTGAGACTGCAGTGACAGTACACAAAAGCAGCTTCAATAAACTAAAGTTGTTTTGTTGCTCTAGCATGTATGCCACCTAATTTTAACAAATATTTTAAAAAAGTGTAGGGCTAGCAATGTAGGTTCCTACTTATTCTGATGAGGTCCCCAACATTGTGTTCAAATGTTGTAACTATCCTATATGGAAGAATGTATTATGGGACACAATATAAAGCAACAGTTAGTCATTCTACATTTGTGTTATTTTCATAAATGGCCATTTCTAGCTTGGAAAAGCTTTACGTGCAAAAAAAAAAAATAATATATATTTCAAGCCATTCCAAGCAGTAAGCACTTTACTCCAGAAACGGTTGTTTTTGCTGTGACATTTAAATGGCCTACATTGCTGCTACAGTTTTTCTTTGGCAAAGAGAAATGTAGGCTTGGGGAATAATACAAGTAGACAGCATGGTATAATAAAAATAAGATGGCCTTATTACGACTTGCACACACCAAGCATTCCCTATAGTCATCATGTATGAGCAGCACCCATCTTATGTCTTATAAATACGCCAGCACTCAATCCTTGAGGGAATTGGTCCCAATTTTACCTCATCTAGGCTGGTCTCACTTCCAGAAATGTCTCTATCACAGTATATTTTGAGAGTTGTTTGCTGCAGGAAGTCGGAGATCCTCTGCACAAGAAAGTCTCGATCCCTTAAATTGGCAAATAGAAATGTCATTCTGTTTTTGGTACTGATGGAAAGCGGGCTTGGTAATACACTGGAGCTATCTGCCTTTTCCACAATAGTTACCTAACAAAAAAACAAAACATTTGTGTAATACTGCATGAAAGACAGAGAGCACGACAGAGAGAGATTCAAAAGCAAAAGACGGTCATATACACCATATAGAAACCAGATGATGACACTACAAAAGTAAGACTGGCGATTTTGTTGCCGGAGGTGGAGTTGCACATACAACTAATGGTACCACAACCACTTCAAAATCAATGAAAATATCATAAAGCTTGTATTAACCCTTTAAGACCAACTGGTGGCTATATTTTGGTTTTCTTTTTATGCTGGGTCAACACTTCTATGCCTATATTCAGGAGAGAGATTTATGCAGTAGCTGAAAGAAGAGTTTATCCCAAACTGCTATAGAACAAACATTTGCAAAGTAGGTCATCCTTAAGGCTAGTAATGTTATCCTTAAGGCTGTTTAATCATTACAGTAGTTTGATTTCTAGGTGGTCAACTGTATCATCTAGGATAGACAAGGTTGCATGCGTTGTTGAGCTCATAAGAGGGGTTGAACCTCTTAACGTATCACACATTTGATTTTGATATAGCCAATGCTTTGGCAAATTTGTTTTCAACCCCAGGATAGCTTGTTTTAAAGCTAATTATATGCGGTTGACATTAAAAGAAAATAGTAACCGTAAAGCTAGTATTTCTGTAAGTCTTATAGTGTGTAAATTGGCAATAGAAAGTGTCGCACCAAGAACCACTGCTAAAACAATCCAGTTTCTTGTACTCTTTAAAATGTTAGGGATTATGTTCGTACAAAGGCTGTACTTGCAACTGAAGTTTACAGTTTATATATAGTATAGACTCTAGAGCAATAATTAATGGATGACTGACTAATTTATCATGCTCATCTTCTCTCAAAACATAGACACAATTACTTTGTAGCAAGAAAAGGGATCAAGAGCAATTTTAAAGATTTATTCGCTCACAAAGTACACTGAAAAATATTTAGTTAATTTTATAGCTTCTCTAAAATACACCAAAAAAATAAAATAAAATAGATACAACCATAAAAAAAATTGCACCTCTCGCAGTGGAATGATAAGGCTGCACAGGTTCTCTTCTTTGCTAGTAAAGCAGATGTAATTTGTGGAAACAAACATTTGTCCAAAGATATGTTGTTTACTATACGGGGCCCAAAGTGTGCAGTCCGTATGGCCATCTAACTTCTCATCTCTGGGAAGACGGAACATTGTGCGATATCGTTCACTTTTGGCTCTTGCATCCAAATCCCTGCAGAATAAAAACCAAACAAATAAAAGTAACTTGTTCTCTATGAAAAAACTTAACATGCATTACTGTAAAGTTATAAGAAGTCTTAAGAGTGTTCCCCACACCATTTACAGTGCTTAACTTCAATAAAGTGAATGAAAACAGAGGTTGTTTGAAAACTCACCGTTTTAGAGCTGGCACTCTTTTTGGAGACTTTTTCTTAAGTTTTGGAAGAGACGTATCCTGCTCAAAACCTTCATAATCTAGGAGCTGCCTTATGGCTATGGTGGCAAGTTGTTCCATTAGTTTTAATGTTTCGCCAATGTTGAGGAACAATGAGAAGAAATATTGATTGGCTCTTGTGCTGACTTTAATCACATCAGGAAAAAGAAGTGTGGCTGTTTTTTCAAGCTGAGCAACATCCATCCACCGAATCACCAATTTGACTAAAACAAAATTGGAGCAGAAGGGGTTTTAAGAAACGGATTTAATGTAACACACACATGGCTCGGAGAGGACGGGAGGTAAGGCCTATCTCCCCTCCAGACAGCTCCGACTTGCCACATACACTAACCACAGTAACCCCCCCTACTAGACGACCACACCTGCTCCCCACCACTGGGGCAACAGACCACCCAAGAGGGAAAAGGAATAGGACCGCACCCAACCGCAGGTACCTATACCCCCTCAACCTCCGCCCCCACCAGGCCTGGCAACCTAGGTATAAGACCAGGAACCCCCCCCCCGCAAAAAAAAAACCCTTACCTCATCTAAAAGGCGAACCCCTGACCCCCTACACCCAAGGGCTCAGTCTCCCTAGCACACGATAGGCCACCAGCTGACTAGCATACAACCAATCCTTCCACACCAGACCCACCCAACCCCCCCCCCCCCAATACCCCCGTATACATAACGAGGCACTCGGCCACTAAGCACTACAGACATCCTCAGAGCAGACCCACCCAAAAACACGACCGGACAATATGAGCACCAAATTGACATGCATCTCCATTAATTGCAAGGGCCTTAAGAACCCAGCAAAAATACACCGACTAATGAGATGGGCAAACCGCTCAAACGCAGATATAATTCTGTTGCAAGAAACCCATTTTACACAGGCCAAACCTTTCCCTCTAATTAGCCGACACTACAGGGAATGTCACATGGCAAACTCCCCTACAACTAAACAAAACGGAGTAGCTATTTTGATGCGAAAAACATGCCCACTTAGCACTAGACAAGTTATAAAAGACCCACAAGGCAGGTTTATCACGCTCACAGGACAGGCAGGACACAACCAATATGCCATCACTTCACTATACGCCCCAAACACCCCGGATAAAATGTTCTGGGATACGTTCCAAGCCCACCTAGCCTTAACCCCAGGCCACCTTAAAATCATAGGCGGAGACTGCAGCGCCATGATGTCGCCATCAATAGACAGGCACAGAACAAGAAAACTCCCAAGCCCCAAAACCAAAATAGACAAACTTTTGCAAGATTTTGTGCTGCAACAGAGACTGGTAGACATCTGGCGACTACTCCACCCGACTACTAGGGATTACACATTTTACTCCCACCCACACAACTCATACTCCCGCATTGACCTCTTTCTGACTTCACCCTCCCTCACACACATGATCCAAACGGCCAACATAGGCAACATCACATGGTCAGACCACGCAAACATCACAATAACAATCAAGGTCCCCGATGTAGCCAGACCATGGTCCTGGAAACTTAACCCCACACTACTACACAACCCGCTGACGACAGAAGCAATACGAACTGAGTTAAACTACTTTACGCTAAACACACCCTCGGCACCCTCACCAGGCATACTGTAGGCAGCCCATAAGGCAGTCATGAGAGGCAAAATAATAAGCCTAGCATCACACCAAAAAAAAACTTAACTAGCCGAATTAGCGAAATCTCTCACAAACCTTAGGACCCTAGAAACAAGCCATCAATGAAACCCCACACAAAAGACATTCTCACGGAAATGCCGGAATGCCGAAACAAAATTAAAGACTTCATGACTAGAGACGCGGCCAAAGCCATGCAATGGACAAAACTGACCTATTACGAAAAATCTAATAAAGCCGACACCTTACTAGCCCAAAAGTTACAACGCAGGACTGACCATAAACAAATAGACGTGATACAAGCGCCAGACGGCACCAAACACTCCATACCAAAAAATAAATAAAAATCGTCAAGGTCTTCCAAAAATACTTTCCCACGCTATATGACCATAGCCCCAACACACGACAACATTCCGAATAGACCAGGCAATCAGTAGACACATACCTACGGAAGATACCCCTACCGGCCCTAAAGACGGAAGCCATCTCCAAAATAAGCGAACCAATCACCATTGAAGAAATCGCAAAAGCCATCAAAAACCACTAAACCCAATAAGAGCCCGGGACCAGATGGCTTCACTGGACTAGATTACAAAACGTTCCCAGCCACACTCCTCCCACACCTCTGCAACCTGTTTAACTCAATACTACAGGGAAACCCCATACCCCCCAACATCCTAAGAGTGAATGTGTGCCTTCTCCCCAAGCCAAACAAAACCCACCTAGACCCGAGCCACTATAGACGAATTTCACTGTTGAACGTAGACGTAAAGTTTCTCACGAAGCTACTTGCAGACAGAATAAACCCCTATGTACATACATGTACTTATACAACCAGACCAAGTTGGCTTCATACCCTCCAGACAGGCATTTGACAACACCAGATGGACCTTTGACCTTCTATGGGCGACCTCACACCGACGGATCCCCAACCTTTTCCTATCCCTAGATGCCGAAAAGGCATTTGACCAACTGCTATGGCCTTTTCTCTTCACTACCCTACACAAATTCCAGTTCCCCGACCAATCCTAAACGCGCTCAAAACCCTATACTCAGCACCAGAGGCAAATCTTTTAATCCCGAACACCCAACCTCCCTCATTCCGCATCTTTAATGGGACAAGACAGGGCTGCCCCCCTCAAAGGAAGAATATAAAGTAGCGGGGTATGTGGATGACCTACTCCTCACCATTACAGATCCAACTAACTCGCTCCCGCCACTGTTGCATTCCATAAACGAATACTCACAGGTTTCAGGCTACCGCCTCAACCTGGATAAAACAGAAGCGCTGCCAGTACAAATCCCTCAAGAGGACCTTGAAGCACTAAAAACTAACTACCCATTTCACTTCAACCCCACACACATACATTTTCTGGGTGTCAACTTACCAGCAGACGTCTCCCAGACATACCGACTCAACTATTCCCCCCTACTACAAAGAGCGAAGGCCGACCTTAAAATTTGGAAATCTTACTCTATCTCCTGGCTAGGAAGGGTGGCATGCATATACCTATACCAAACGCTACCAGTTCAAATAGCAACCAAAGACTTTAAACTACAACCACAAATTGACCGCTTCATATGGGCCAACAGGAGCACTAGGATAAGGAGGGACATCCTATATCTCCCGACAAGATCAGGGGGCCTCGGCCTACCCAACTTCCTTCACTACTTCCACGCAGCACAACGAGCGCAGTTGTGCAGATGGGCAGACCTCGAACACTACTTGTTTGGCCAGGATTTCCCCTCCCTTTATATCTGGGTACCAAAGTGAGCAAGACCACAATTCCCACAAACCACACCGGCACTCGATACTTCTATAACTCTCTGGAACAAACTCTCCATAAAACATGCACTCACGTCAGACCCCTCACCCATGACACCAATCTTGAGAAACGAACACTTCACACCAGGCATAACCCCAAAAGACTTCACACACTATGAAGACAATGACCTAATCAGGACATATACATTTTTCCAGAACCAAAAAAATCATTGCGTTCACGGACTTGCCACAAACCAGACCGCTCACCACACACACGACTTCTTCCGCTATCTGCAAATCAAAAACCTACTGGAAACAAGCCGGACTTACACCCTTCACCGCCTTCGAAAAATCATGTATCCATGCCCCAATACAAAAAAGCCAGATCTCTACAACAGATACACAACTGCTCAGGGCAACAAAAACCCAACCGTTAGGGTATGTCTCAGCATGGGAACGGGACTTAGGACCCCCCCACCGACCCCACAAACTGGACTGCAATCTGGGAAGCCACAGCAACGGTAACGATATGCGTGACCCACAAAGAGCAGGCATACAAAACTCTTATGCGCTGGTACCTCACTCCGTTAAAACTCAAGCAAATGGGACTTTCCACATCAGATAGATGCTGGAAAGGGTGCGGTCAAAAGGGGACATACTACCACCCACACATAACACTAATTTGGACAGACATAGTGGCCTTGGCCTCAAGAGTCCTACACGACTCCATCCCAAGGGATCCATGGCTACGGCTACTATCCAAACCGCTAGAAGGCACACCACGGGCTCACAACAAACTACTAGCCAAACTAGCCTTGGCCACTAGAAGAGCCATAGCCACCCACTGGAGCTCGCCCACAGTCCCGTCAATCACCGACAAAGAAAAAAAAATGAACAAAGCTAGGTCGATGGATAGTTTATCTGCACTCATTCACGACACCACAACACATTGTAACAAGATATGGGACCTGTGGCTCATGGAACCCACCACTGCCACTTAAGAAACTATGACCCCAAGAGAGTCAAGGCCGAGCATTATTATTTAAAAAAAACAAAACAAAACAAAAAAAACACAACTTCAATTTCTGCTTCTTTTGCTGTTCTAATGCTACCTACAGTTGCGTTCAAACTTGTTTAGCTTTGTTTAAATGTATAAAAACTTGACATAACATAACTGCATAGAAAGAAACTACAGTTGTGCCTCCAGACAACAACCCTTTCTCTACAAACTTTTCTGTATAACGATGTACCGTTGAAATGTTTTAACTTTGGTTTTTGCATAAGCCCATGCATTATCTTTGCACGACATTTATGTGATTGTCAATTCTGCCACTTGAAAAATAAAGAATTTAAAAAAAAAAAACTGATTTAGATGTCATTTGTCAATTTACACATATGGGAACATTGGCCATCACATAACACACACAAATAATTGTATTCACATCTTTTATTTTGCCCATATTTCCTTGTTGTGGAACCAATACAATATGATTGCACTAGACAAAATGATAACGCGCATCTTTACTGGGTTATTCCCAACAAAAACCATGGATTACACCCCAACGACACTACTGTAGGTGGAGTAACCCCTCTGGCAGCAGAAGAATTAACCTTGTATGTGCAGCATTTCATAGCTAAACTCTGCACATTCAGACTTCAGACACCACAACCACTTCATAAATAAAGAATGTAGGTTGAAAATGATGGGACATGATCCCAAGCCTCTCAGTTGCTTCAGTCACCATCCCTTTCAAACAACAGCCATCATGTTCATCAGTGCAGATTATGTTGGTGCTCTTTATAAGCAACATACCTTCTTTTCCAAGCAGATAAGAGTGAAAACTGAGATGGTTTATGCTTAGATACAGCCATCCATGCCGCGGTACTTTGCCCTTCCAATAGTTACAGGAGTAATAATTTACCAGCTTCTCTGCTTCTGGCATCCCAAACAGCTTGCGGAATTTTATAGTGGTCTCTTTAAACTTGTCAGTGTCATCATCTTCTCGAACACAATTTATTTTATTATACTCTGCAATTATACCCTGGGGGGAAAGATAAACCAAAATAGAGAAAAGTTAATTTCCATACTATATGTTCTCTTGGGAGCCTTTGCCTGTAGTGCCACTAAAAAGCTACAAGTGTTTGCCCAATCTACTTCTCCTGACAAAATAATTTAAATTACAAAGATCGGGGCCCCTGCCAAGAGCCTTGGACATTGACAGGGCTATTTGCTGAACTCTGTGTTTTTGATTTATTTATTTATTTTAGATCTATTTTGTGAAAATTCAAAGCAAAAACAGCCACAAATTCTGTAACTTTGCTATGGCCAAAACAGGATATTTTTTGCCTCAGTTTTGCCATTCGGATTTATTTTTCAAAAATTATTTGCAAATTACCCTTCCCTCCGATAGTCTCCCCCTTTTTCACAGTGAGTGCTGGCTGTGCATCATGTGTGTGGAGAGTACTGACTGTGCTTAGCCAAAGTGTGGTGTAGGCTCACTGTATGTCACGTTATGTGTGCTGGCTGTATTTGGTTGTGATACACTGAACCATATACACACACACACACACACACACACAGCACAAATAAAATGTAAAAAAAAATCTACACATTCTCTAACACAGATAGCCAGCAACTGATGTTCAGTAATGGATATGCAGTTTCACAGCATGCTGGCTGCCAGTAAATGACATCTAAATGCTAAATCTCAACAGCCCAGAGTCCTCAACATTGTGAGGAGTGGTTGGCTGCTGCCACCTCCCATCGGCCCCAGTTATGGTGCCCTAGGTAGACCTTTCCAGGTTTCTGCCTGCCAGACAGTCCTCCCCCTGCCAAGTAGTCCTCCCCCCACGGCAGGACTAAAAGGGGATAAATAACTTCATGCCCGGAGCTGCATAACCAGGGCAATCTAAATTATTTATTGTCTCTCTATATCTACAGTTGTAATCAAAATTATGCAACCCCCATCAGGGCCGGTGCAAGATGATTTGTTGCCGCCCTATTCGCTCCACAGTGGTCCTGTAGTTTTAACCCCACAAGATAAAAATTGCCTTACCTTGAAGGGTTAAACAAGACTCTAGTAGCTGTCACAGTGACAGCCACCCACACAATCAGAATCAGTGACCAATGCATACAAATTTACTGATTCACGCAGAGTGACACTGACCCAGACACACACGCACTGACCCAGACAGACACCCACACACATACGCACTGACCCAGACAGACACACACACTGACCCAAGCGCGCGCACACACACACACACACACACACACACACACTGACTCAAGCACACACAAATATACTGACTGAAACAGGATGAGACACACACGCAACATGAAGTACCCCACTTGCCTTCATTTCAAGTTTGCGCTCTGTGGGTCCCAGTCCAGGCCTGGCTGCCTTCACGCTATCCTAGCTCTGCCCCCGCGATCGTGTGATGTGCCTGTGCGCTGCCGGGATATGAGGTATGTAGGGGGAGCGGCTCTGAGTGCTCTTTGTGTGCTGAGGTTGATGGCACCATGTGCTAGTTTGCTCCCTAGCACCCTGTGCCATGACCTATGGCACGCAATACAGAATGTGTCCCAAATCAACAGTAAAGCTGCTGCCGGCGTCCCGCTATAAGAAGTGCCCGAGGCGGCCGCCTAATCGGCCTATAGGACGTGCCTGCCCTGACCTCCAGTCAAAATTTACACTTTCAGCTATTTGCAATGAACAAATCAAACAAAAGCTATTGAAATAGCTAAATACAACAAATGCTTATAGTGGTTTCCCCAAATTCAATTGAAAATGCAACCTATGAGGACTTTATAAGTCTCAAAATTATTCAACCCCCTGGATAGAATCTCTCACAACAGCACATATATGCCACACAGGTATGGTCTTAAGCATACCTGATGCAATTAATCAAGGACTCCATTAGTTGCACCAGGTGTACTTGAGCTGGAACACTTCACATACCTGAACTGGCTAGAGGTCTCTTGAGAGCCACATTTCTAACATGCAGTCTACAAAATGGTCTACAAAGTTAAACCAATAGATAATTTCGCCTGCTTTCTTTCCATCCCCATCTTCTGGGGAGGAATAGTTGTCTCACACCCTGGATCAGGTTCATGTCTATCTACCTCAACAGAACTTGCAGTTGGAGAAGATCCTCAAGACTTCATTTTCTCTGAAGGGGAATGATAAAGGCCTGCAAGCATCTCTTAAAATGATCTCTAGGTAGCTGGTCTCAGCCATTACCAAGGCTTATGAAGCTAAACAAGTCCCGGTTCCTCAGGGTATCAAAGTCCACTCCACCAAAGCTCTGTACCCTTCTTGGGCAATTGTTGCACAAGTATCTGACCAGATCTGCAGAACAGCCACATGGTCATCTCAGAATACCTTTATTTGGCACTATAAACTGGATAGGAGTTCTTTAAGAGAGGCTCAAATTGGTTCTGCCGTCCTGTCCGCTTCCTGAACCTCTAATTTTTCACTCAAAATATTTAGCAGCCATTCTGGTGTTCTGTGTTTTTCACCCATTTATTTTATTGTATGCCAAATCTCAACCAGACTCATTAAACACATCGAGTAGAAGGCAACTATGCAAAATTACAAGTCAACCCACAGTAATTTGCTTTATTTGCCCTCTGGCAGCACAAGCAGCACTCCGGCAAAGAAAACAAAAAATTGACATATTACACAATAATCATATAATATGCATTACCTTAAACTTCTAGGCTTTAAATTATCTGCTTATAACACATCCGTCTGTTAAGTTAAATTGCTGCAAATGACAGATTTTAAATTGTATATGCTTGTATTAGAATTAGCCAATTCAGTTTGGATATCATCAAGACAGGCTCAAACTAGACTGCATTGAAATCTAGATAGTGATGAATCTTGAATTTTTAACCCAGATAAAAAAATAAAAAAATTAAAAAAATCAGTTCTCATCCTGGAACATTTAGACTTTAGTGAAAAACACCAAAAAGCTTGATACGCGCTTATCTTTATTCCACTATCCATAGAAATCCGTAGCTCTAGATTACATAAAAAGTTTGTACTGGTCTCAACAAAACGCAATGACATGTAGGAATTGTGCAGCATAGTATCCGTTTAACAAGTATAGTCTTTGCAATTTGTTTAGGAGTTTAATTATAGAGATGGCCAGTTCCCTACAGGGTAAAAAAAACAAATACTGAATTAACTTCTCACCTGCAGTTTCTCAAAAATGAAAGACCAAACAAAAACAGAACACAAACAGCAACAGAACTAGCAAGTTTGTGCTATGGATAAACCAAAATAGCATGCTACATATTTTAAAACTAGCAACACAGTCTAGTTTGCAATATATTGTGCTCCTCTGCACAAAAAGCATTAGGAATAACATATTGGTATTTCAGGTTTTGTAAACATAAATAATATAGTTATTATACGAAGACAATTAAAAGAATTAACCTAGGGCCAAAATTGAGATATCACAAGGTAGAGGGCACAAAAAAGGGGGGTAACCCCTAAATGGTGAATATCAGAGAATAAACAAAAAAAGAAAAAAATGCCATTCTACTTGTGTATGATTTAACGAAAAGATTATAGGCTTAAAAAGTAACTTTTAATACCTCTGATGAGCTTCACTGGTGAAACGTGCACGTCAGGGGCTCTGGACACACACTGACACATTATTGGTGTCGGCACCTAACTCTCTGCTTATCAATTGCTAAATTACCGACATCAAGTTCTTTCATGTCCAGCATCTCAGGAGTGCATATTGGAGACTCTTAACACTAATTTTATGTGCTCTGTACATACTTTATTTCTCTTTCTTTTTCCTTTATTATGTTCATGGGGGGAGATTGATAAGACCAGGCATTTTATTAAGGGGTGCCCTCGAAGGCACAAGACTCAGGAATCTTTATTCTATACGCCTTCCTCTGTCACTGTCTGTATATTTTCTACTACCTAGGCAACCTGTTCAAAACTGTTTGCAAACCCTCTATACTTTGACCTACTATTTAGATGCAGCTAGCACTTAGGCAACTTGTGTGACTTTTAACTGGTTAACTGCTGCCTGTCAGCAGTCCTTCACAGGTGAGCTACTACTTTGTGCTCCACTGTGGTAAAGCATAAGATAACTCAGTGCAGGCAGCCGTTGTTACACTAGAATATACTGCTAGGTATTGCAGAAAAAACGGAGCCAGGTCAGCAACCCCTTATTTTACACTTAACTGCTTGACAGCAACCTTTATTTATTATCAATACGCTGCTATGATCTAGGCAGCTTTTGTGATATTTAACTGGCTAATCGCTGTCTGTCAGAAATCTGTCTTAGCTGAACCATTATCTTGGATCTTTCTGAGGTTAAGCACCATAGAACATTATCAATTATTGTATGTGGAGCTAACCCATGTCCTTAGTTGTACTATCATGTAGGGATTTACTTATCCATAAATCTTTTAACTATTGACAGCACTGGTTTAGCAGTCGTCCTATCTCCCCCCTCTTGTTACAGCTATTAGTGATATATAATATTATATCACTTCTATTACTTGGGAATACCCTGATGTTATATTGTAGCAAAACAGTATTGCTTCAGCATTAGTGTTATGTATACACTTTTACAGCTTGTATAAGTAGTCAGAGTTTTACTCGCTGTATAGTCTCCACCCACTCCTGTTGTTCATATGATTTTTCTTTAATATATTTTTATTTTAGATTTATTTATTAAAAGTTACTTTTTAAGCCTATAATCTTCTCAGTAAATCATACACAGGTAGAATGGCATTTTTTTCGTTTCTTTTTTTGTTTATTCTCTATGATAAATAATATAGTCCTTTCATTTACTGCAAAATATTGATTATATATAAAATGCTTGTTTTGTCCTTGGTTTAGGTGCTAGCCACGAATCCAGGTTTTCAAATAAGTGTGGCTTTGTTTTTCAGTTTTTTTTAATAACTTTAAAACCAAACACTGTGTACTGAAGCAGTTATAATGGAAATGCATAGATCATATCTGGCTTTGTTTACAAAGTTCCTAGTGTAAGATTTGTTTTGGCTATTTTCAGGTCACTAACAAGAATTATGAAAAGTGGAACAGTTCACAGAAACATTATGACAGTAGAAGTAGGATTTTCTCCTCTAACACATCCAGGGTTGGACATCTGTAGTAGGGAAAAATTACCTGTATTTTTCCTTTAACAAATGTAGTAATGTCATTTTCATTCTCAAATATGGAGAGCGTCTGCAGAACATTCACTTCCAACCATTCCCAGTGCTCCGTCACCTCCCTTCGTGTGCTTCCTAGACCAACCACAGAGAAACATATTAAACAATATTGCAGCCTGGTTTTGATCACAAATCACATGGCTTAAAATGTAATTCATAAACCATCAGTTAACGTACAATTGGTTTTATACTTTAGAATCACAGGAAGGAGGATGTGAAAAACACACACACACACACATACACACTGCACAATGTCCCGTCACCCTTAGGGGGAGCCAATGATCACCAAGTTTACTATTCATAGTGAAACAATATGAATGGTTTGCAATGCATTGGAAAGTAACAGCAATGAACACAAATAGTTGAAGCAATTAAAAACACCATAAAAACACAATGAATATCAACAAGTGCAACAGAGTCACTTGTAAAAACTGCAAGCAAGCTGGAGAGATGCTATTAATAGAAAGAACACGGCTATCCTTAGAACTGTTCAGCTGTGCCCTGAATGTTATCCAACACAGGTTCCAAAACTAGCACACACTCAAAAACCTCCCATTGGAATTAAAATAACAGACCTAAATCCTGAAAACATGTAGCATAACTCAATATGCAGGTTACGGTATAAAGAGGCACCTATACTTTTCATTATCCCATTTATTAGCAGCAGTGATTAGCAAAAATACATGCAGCTATAAAAGTCTATCCATCCTGTGTAGTATGATGGGTTATACAAATAATGGTTTGTGGCATTTAATTCACAACACTTCTTTTCCTCAATGCTTACCACAAGCAATGGCCCAGCATGTCAAGGAATCTTGGGATTGATAAAGAATGCGGTATGGGGCAACCCTGGCACTGGAATCCAGGACAACATCTAGTGTTCCGACAAGTAGACCTGCAGAAAAAGAAAAAGAAAAAAAATGCTATATTTTTGTAGCACACACACTGATGAATCACTAGGCAATATAGGCCTCCATTTAATGCGATTTCCAAATGATACAAATACTGTTGGACTTTTTCCAACCCCTTTTTTTTGTGTTTATTGCTTTTTTACAATGTTATATTCCATTAAAACATTTCTTGAAACGCGAGTACAAACAATTGTTCTCACATAAGTACTGTAGTGCATACATTATTGTATTAACATTTAAAGGATGACTATAGGGTCAGGAACACAAACATGTATTCCTGACCCTATAATGTTAACACCAACATCTAGCCCCCCTGGTCCCCTCATGCCTCCATAAATATAGTAAAAATCTTACTGTATTCAAACCTGAAGCTGTAACTCTGCATGCTGTTAGACTCAGAAAAACAAGCAAAAAAAAATAAATAGGAGAGGAACAGCGCTACAGTACTGATCACAGGGGAGAATAGAGCTGCACACCTGAGGGGAAGGGTAACCCTCAAACCCTTCAAAGAACAAGATACAACAAATACAGGGTGCGCCAAGTAGGACAATGAGAGATAATAAACAAAAATAATATAAAGAGTCTCTTAAAGTACAGCGAAGACCTGGAGTGTATATTCTTCAGTTCTTGCTTTGAATCCTCAGTGGTAAATATGAAATACAAAAGCAAAAATAGAGACCAATAGTGCAAAACCGTTTTAGGAAAGCTGGATCACGAACAACATAGAAGTAGAGAAGTGCCAACTCACAATTTAAAGAGCTATGCCCAGCTCTAGGTAAAACAGCATACAGTGGTATTTAATACTTCCCACATGTAGGATATAACTGGACACTTGGAGGTGTATCCTCAAGACTTCTTACGGCATTCCAGATAAGCGTCAGCATATAAAATACAAAAAAGGGGGAAAAACCCAATGGTGCAATAACGTAGGTTAACTACAACTACATACAACACTGAGGTCCTAAGAATGCCAACTTACAATTGGGAGAGCTATAACCAGCTCTGAGTAAAACAGCATACAGTGGTATTTAAACTCCCCACATGTAGGATATCCTTCTAGCGACGCTTGCAGTGCCGGTCTTATGAAAATAAAATCACAAGAGAGGGCCCATAGTGTTTACCGTATAAAAAATAGCAGTAAAAGGTAAAATGAAACGTACTTACAGTGTTCAGAGCAGCCACACTGCTCTATGAACCAGGGATTTCTTTTGTAGTACTGGATCTTTAAAATGATTACAAAAATCAGCCAGGATAAAACAGCAATAAATAAAAGTGTGCAAAATACAAATCCAATAAGAGTATTTTGCACACTTACTTTTATTTGTTGCTGTTTTATCCTGGCTGATTTTTTATCATTTTAAAGATCCAGTACTACAAAAGAAATCCCTGGTTCATAGAGCAGTGTGGCTGCTCTGAACACTGTAAGTACGTTTCATTTTACCTTTTACTGCTATTTTTTAGACGGTAAACACTATGGGCCCTCTCTTGTGATTTTATTTTCATAAGACCGGCACTGCAAGCATCGCTAGAAGGATATCCTACATGTGGGGAGTTTAAATACCACTGTATGCTGTTTTACTCAGAGCTGGTTTTAGCTCTCCCAATTGTAATTTGGCACTCTCAGGACCTTAGTGTTGTCTGTAGTTGCAGTTAACCTACGTTATTGCACCATTGGGTTTTTCCCCCTTTTTTGTATTTTATATGCTGACGCTTATCTGGAATGCCGTAAGAAGTCTTGAGGATACACCTCCAAGTGTCCAGTTATATCCTACATGTGGGAAGTATTAAATACCACTGTATGCAGTTTTACCTAGAGCTGGGCATAGCTCTTTAAATTGTGAGTTGGCACTTCTCTACTTCTATGTTGTTCGTGATCCAGCTTTCCTAAAACGGTTTTGCACTATTGGTCTCTATTTTTGCTTTTGTGTTTCATATTTACCACTGAGGATTCAAAGCAAGAACTGAAGAATATACACTCCAGGTCTTCACTGTACTTTAAGAGACTCTTTATATTATTTTTATTTATTATCTCTCATTGTCCTACTTAGCGCACCCTGTATTTGTTGTATCTTGTTCAGAAAAACAAGCAGTTTGCCGACATGCGGTAGCCTGATCCAATCACAGTGCTTCCCCATAGGATTGGCTGAGACTGACAAGGAGGCAGATCAGGGGCAGAGCCAGCATGATTCAAACACAGCCCTGGCCAATCAGCATCTCCTCATAGAGATGAATTGAATCAATGAATCTCTATGAGGAAAGTTCAGTGTCTGCATGCAGAGGGAGGAGATACTGAATCACAGGATGCTGTGCACAGTGCTGCCCTGTGTTCTGCTGACAGCAGATCTGAGTGGATGGAGGCATATCATGCCTCCATCAACTCCGAAGTCCCTCTGGTTCACTCTGAGTGACTGCAACTGGAGGTGTTCCTAGATTTCAAACATGAGAAATGTTTACATGAGAAAGGCTGCAGGGAGCTGTAGTTCTCACCTGAACAACCTCAATTAGCTGAAGTTATTCAGGTGACTATAGTGTCCCTTTAAGTCCAGGTACTTTCCCTACAGGGCCTTGGAGTGAGGTGAGAGACATGGTGTCTCCAGGTGTAGAGCGGATGGGTTTACCATGGTTGATGCACTATTTACATTGAGCATTATCAAGAGGTTTGTTATGTCTGCCATTTAGCCATATATAACAGTAAGAGTTAGAACTTTTATAACCACCGTGTGTCACAACAGTAACGTGTGCAGGTATGGTGTTTTATAGCGAGGGTTATCCGCTCTTTCAGTTAGGTGAATAATGTTAATACTTTAATGGCAACTATCATATATAAATATTTAGTCCCCCCCATACTCCCCAACAGTATTGAATCATTTATACAGTTTATTAAAAATAGAAGCCACAGTACCTGGTTCAGTATCATGCACAGGATTCAACAAGGTTTTAGACTAGGGATGGTAGTTACCCAACATCACAGTACTAGAATTAGTCTTACCCTGTGTTGAGCACATGCCTCAAAAGATTTTTTTTCCTCACATAAAGCATTTTTATATTCCCTTGATTAGTGATGAATTAATAAAACTATGGTTTTCAATAAACAAGACAGAAAAGATCTAAAATGAACTTTCCAGACTGAAGCTCAACAAGTTTTATTTCACTAAAGATCGAACATAATAAATTAAAATATAGTTGCAATTCTTTCATGTGCGTTGAATCTTGTAACAGTTAACAGTATAACATTTTAGGACAGCTTGAAGGCAACTGACTGAGCAGCCTTCTTGATTTTGAATTGTTTTGGCTGGCAGACCATTTGACCTAGGAGCATAGCATATAGAAAGATACTGTAAATATATTATGGTAGAATATAGTTTAGCAAAATAATTTAATATAAAAAAAAGGTAATGGATTTGCGGCAGTCATCTTGACAGCGACTTTTATTGTACAACTGTAGCAGAGGACTTAGCCACATTTGAAGAGTTTTGCGCAATTCGATGTAGCGGCCGAGCCATGTGATCAGTTACCTTCTCCTAAACACATCTGAATTTAGGTCACAATGTAAAACTGCAGAGTTAACAATTCTGGAGGGGATGTTGTGTGAATTTGGTCACTGCCAGATCATACGCAGTGATAAAAACCTAGGTTTTATGGGCGATTGAAAAGAGTGACAGAATAATATTCTAAAAACCATACAGTGCCTTGCAAAAGTATTCACCCCCCTTTGACTTGTGACTTATTTTGTTACATTACAGCCTTAAGTTTAATGTTTTATTAATCTGAATTTTATGTGATGGATCAGAACACAATAGTCTAAGTTGGCGAAGTGAAATGAGAAAAATATATATACATAAAACAATTTTTTAGAAATATAAAACAGAAAATTGGCATGTGGGTATGTATTCACCCCTTTGTTATTAAGACCATAAAAAGCGCTTGTGCAACCAATTACCTTCAGAAGTCACATAATTAGTGAAATGATGTCCACCTGTGTGCAATCTAAGTGTCACATGATCTGTCATTACATATACACACACCTTTTTTTAAAGGCCCCAGAGGCTGCAACACCTAAGCAAGAGGCACCACTAACAAAACACTGCCATGAAGACCAAGGAACTCTCCAAACAAGTAAGAGAATGTTTTTGAGAAGTACAACTCCAGGTTAGGTTATAAAAAAATATCCAAATATTTGATGATTCCCAGGAGCACCATCTAATCTATCATAACCAAGTGGAAAGAACATGGCACAACAGCAAACCTGCCAAGAGACGGCTGCCCACCAAAACTCACGGATCGGGCAAGGAGGGCATTAATCAGAGAGGCAGCACAGAGACCTAAGGTAACCCCGGAGGAGCTGCAGAGTTCCACAGCAGAGACTGTACATAGGACGACAATAAGCCATATGCTCCATAGAGTTGGGCTTTATGGCAGAGTGGCCAGAAAAAAAAGCCATTACATCTAGCAAAAAACAAAATGGCATGTTTTGAGTTTGCAAAAAGGAATGTGGGAGAATCCCAAAATGTATGGAGGAAGGTGTGCTGGTCTGAGGAGACTAAAATTTTACTTTTCAGCCAAAGAAAATGCTATGTCTGGCGCAAACCCAACACATCCCATCACCCAAAGAACACCATCCCCACAGTGAAACATGGTGGTGGCAGCATCATGCTGTGTGGATGTTTTTCAGCAGCCGGGACTGGGAAATTGGTCAGAGTTGAGGGATGGATGGTGCTAAATACAGTGATATTCTTGACCAAAACCTGTACCACTCTGTGCGTGATTTGAGGCTAGGACGGAGGTTCACCTTCCAGCAGGACAATGACCCCAAACACACTGCTAAAGCAACACTTGAGTGGTTTAAGGGGAAACATGTAAATGTGTTGGAATGGCCTAGTCAAAGCCCAGACCTCAGTCCAATAGAAAATCTGTGGTCTTTAAGGAGCTGGAGCAGTTTTGCAAGGAGGAATGGGCAAAAATCCCAGTGGTAAGATGTGGAAAGCTCAGAGACTTATCCAAAGCGACTTGGAACTGTGATTGCCGCAAAAGGTGGCTCTACAAAAGTATTGACAGGGTGGTGAATAGTTATGCACATTGACTTTTTCTGTTATTTTGTCCTATTTGTTGCTTGCTTCACAATAAAAAAAAAAATCTTTAAAAATGTGGACATGTTCTGTAAATTAAATGATGCAAATCCTCAGACAATCCATGTTAATTGCAGGTTATAAGGCAACAAAACATGAAAAATTCCAAAGAGGGGCGGGGGGGGGGGGGGGGGGGAATACTTTTGCAAGGCACTGTATAAAACTGCCAGTAGCAAAGGAGGTGGTCAAGCATAGGAGTGTAACAATAAAAACGAAATATTATTTCAAATATAAAATTTATATATATATATATATATTTTATATTTGAAGTAATATTTAGTTTTTATTGTTACACTCCTATAAAAAATTATACAAAATTCGTATCTTGTAATACCTTTTTTATTGGAATGACAATCTTTCGGGGGAGAATCTCGCTTTAAGTCTCAAGTCAAATGCTTCAGACCTGAGAAAGGGAGACTCTCCTGAAAGCCCATCACCCAAAAAATGTCAGTCCAATAAAAAATAAAAAAAAAATGTAAAAGTATTACAAGACACAAATTGTATCTGTTTTTTTTTTGTTTTTTTTTACATCTACCTCACTGGACTAATACGGCTCCAATATATATATAACTTTTTTTTTTTTTAAAAACCCCACAAACCAAGATATTTCAAAATGTGTAATTTAATTGAACATGGCCACCACACCATATGGCATGGGGTGAATTTTGGAGAGACAGCTGAACATAGTACAGGAGATTACGTCAGCACTTTTTCTTTTTAATTCTTTATTTAGAATTTTTTCATACAATTAAAAAAAAAAATAAAAAAAAAAAAAAGCAGAGGAAGAGTAAGCAGTAAAGAAGAAGAGCATGGCATTGCAAGTCACAACATGTACACGAACGGCAGTTATACAGTGCAATCAAAAGCGACAGGTGTCTCAGCATTAGTTTTAAACAGTTTTTTGACAAGTGTTTAAAACTTCCATATCATCTTTAATACTTTTGTCACCAAGTATATTTCTCCCTCTCTCTCTCAAGTTGTAATACAATGTAATAAGTTAAAGCAAATGGGATATAAATGCAAGTTTACACAGTTGTAGGGCAACCTTGAAGGTAATAGGCTTATGGCAACCATATTGATTTTATGACCAGTTTGATGTTAACTGTGAGAGAACCAGTCTCCACATTTATGGTTTGCATTGAGAAAATAAATAAATAGGATTCAGACAAGACGTTTTATTTTGCCAATCAATTAAGGCCACTGACCAATCATCAAATCTTAATCTGATTTTATCCAAATTTTCACAACTGAATAAAAGAAAGACAAAAAAAAACCACACGCTCTCTCTCTCGTTAATTCCACACCAAAATAGGACAAACGTTGCATTGGAGAAGCAGTAACCACCTCCATATACTATTTGCAGTTACAGACAGTGACTTACTTCTAAAAAATTTTGTAAAATTATAAAATATGAATTTATTTTCATAATTCTAGCAGAGAATTGATGGCATGCATGTCAGTCACCCTGCTTGCTATTAATTTGAAAGGTTGATCATATATGACAGATGAATATCATGGCTTTACGGGGTTACGTATTTCAATAATTTTGAGTACGTTCATTCAGTAAAAAAAAATAAAAAATAAAAATATTAAAACATTTAGTAAATAGCCGCTGCTCTGTAAGTGAATGTGTAGGCATAGTTCCACAATCGAATTGTCTCCTGACATAAAAGCGCTCTCCACCTAACGCTTGGCCCACACTATATACAGTATGGATTACTATTTATAAGCATCACAGATGTAATGCACAATGTGGAAGGTCGCTTGTGTCCGCAGCAAATTCAAAGGTTCAATTGAGTCTGCAGACACATCTTCTGCTTTCATCCACCTATAACGGAGAGGATTAACGTTTATTGACTTTTACAGAACCTGCACAGGCAGTGGCGTACACACGATCCATGGGGCCCCGGTGCAAAAACTGATCCGTGGGCCCCCCGGCGCTTACACTGCGCAAGCCGGGCCGCAACACATGGAGGCGGGCACTTGGTCGCAGGGCTGCGACCTCATTATGTACACCAGTGCATGCAGATACACATACACTTAAAGGACCACTATAGGCACCCAGACCACTTCAGCTCAATGATATTGTCTGGGTGCCAGGTCCCTCTAGTTTTAACCCTGCAGCTGAAAACATAGCAGTTCCATACACAGGGAAGATAAGGGTTGAGTTAAAGTAGAACACAATTGGTAATATGTAGTAAAAAAAATAAAAAAAGGGAACTAGGAGTTTGCAAATGAATGCCAACTTTAGGGACTGAATTAGGATTAATCAAAATGGGCTAGGGGAAGACCACCAAGGATAAGATAAATTGTTATTTTTTCATTTTTATTTTATAACACACACACACACCAAACCTGACCATCAAGATACATAGTTACATAGCTGAAAAGAGACTTGTGTCCATCAAGTTCAGCCTTCCTCACATATGTTTTTGCTGTTGATCCAAAAGAAGGCAAAAACTCCTAGTCTGAAGCTCTTCCAATTTTGCAACAAACTAGGAAAAAAATCCTTCTTGACTCCAAAATAGCAGTCAGATGTCTCTTTAGATCAAGCAGCTATTACCCCACTAATTAGAAATTATAAGTATTTATCCAATTGCAGTTTAAACATCTGTATAGACTCTGACAAAACCACCTCTTCAGGCAGAGAATTCCATATCCTTATTGCGCTTACTGTAAAAAAACAAACAAAAAAAACTTTTCTTTGCCTTAGATGAAATCTCCTTTCTTCCACCCTAAATGTGTGACCTCGTGTCCTATGTATAGCCCTGTTTATAAATATATTTCCAGATAATGGTTTGTACTGGCCCCGAATATATTGTATAATGTTATCATAACCCCTCTCAGGCGCTGTTTTCCCAAACTAAACAGATGTAAATGTTTTAACCTTTCTTCGGAACTAAAATGCTCCATTCCTTTTATCAATTGTGTAGCTCGTCTCTGCACTTTCTTGTGCCATGATATCCTTCTTTAGAACAGATGCCCAAAATTGCGGAGCATATTCAAGGTGTGGTCTTACCAGCGATTTATAAAGAGGCAAAATTATATTTTCATCCCGAGAATTTATGCATGATAAAACCTTACTGGCCTTCACAACTGCAGATTGACATTGCATATTGCTGTTTAATTTGTTGTCTAGAACAATTCCCAAATCCTTCTCGTGTGTGGTTATCCCTAATTCACTACCATTTAGGGTGTAAATTGCTTGTGCATTCTTAACCCCGAAGTGCATAACTTTGCAGTTCTCTACGTTAAATTTAATCTGCCATTTTAGTGACCAGTCCCCCAATCTATCCAAATCCCTCTGCAGCAAAGCAATATCCTGCTCACATTTTATTACTTTACAAAGTTGTGTGTCATCTGCAAACACTGATACATGGCTTTCAATGACTATTTCAAGATCATTTATAAATAAGTTAAATAAAAGCGGTCCCAAAACTGAACCCTGAGGGACACCACTTTTGTCCAGCCTGAAAATTTACCATTAATGACAACTCGTTGTACTCTATCCTCAAGCCAATGTTCTACCCAAGAACATTCATCTAGACCAATTTCTTTTAGTTTGAAGACTAACCTATTGTGAGGAACCGTATCAAATGCCTTGGCAAAATCCAAGTAGATCACATCCACTGCAACACTCTGATCTATACTTCTACTTACTTCTTCATAGAATGCAATTAGGTTAGTTTGACATGACCCATGTTTCATAAAACCATGCTGATTATTGCTAATAAAGTTCTTCCCAATGAATTCTTGAATATTATCCCTTAATAGCCCTTCAAATATTTTCCCAGTCACAGAAGTTAAGCTCACAGGTCTATAATTTCCAGGCAAGGATTTTGAACCCTTTTCAAATATAGGAACAACATCTGCCTTCCTCCAATCCTCCGGTACAATACCTGAAACAAAAGAATCTTGAAAAATTAAATACAGAGGTTCACTTATTTCCCCACTTAGCTCCTTAAGTACTCGTGGGTGAATACCATCAGGCCCCGGAGCTTTATTTACATTAATTTTCTTTAATAGCTGTAGCACCTTGTCTCAAGTTATCCAATCACAAGTAATCTGCAAGATTTTTGCAGCAATCATTTGCATATCTCTTGCCGTCAGATCCTCATTCGTTTATACGGTTATATTGTTATTTAACATTTCTGCTTTGTCCTGGTCTTCATTAGCTAACAAACCCATCTCTGTTTCCAGTGTACCTACACTTTCATTTTTGGTTTTTTTAGAATTGATGTACTTGAAAAAAGTTTTGGGGTTGGTTTTGCTTTCTTTGGCTATCAATTTCTAATTTTCTAGTTTAGCAACTTTAATTGCCTTTTTACAAGCATTATTGGCTTTGTTATATTGTATATAGGATGCCTCTGATTTGTCCAATTTAAATGCCCTTTTCTTATTTCTAATCTCTTGTTTTACTGCTCTACTATCCTCAGTGTTTTTATCACTACGGAGTTTATGCTAGTCGATATGTTGTAGAGCTGCCCTAATATTATTGAAATTGGCTTTTTAAAAACTATTCGTTTTAGTATATCCCACATGCTTTTGCTTTGAGTTTATTTAAAAAAATTACCATATTGTGATCACTATTTCCCAAATGCTCCCCTTAAAAGATCAACATTGTTTGTTATAACGAGATCCAGACAAGCATCCTTTCTAGTTGGTGCTTGTACCAGTTGTGACATAGAGGTGTCATTTAACACATTTAAAAACATGATTCCCATTGCTGAAGTACTAGTCCCTCTATCCAAATTCATGGCCAAGTAATTAAAATCTCCAATAATTAACGTGTTACCCCGAATTGCAGCTTTCCCAATTTGCTCTAACAGTTCTTCCTCATTAATATTTACATTAGGTGGTTTATAACATATCCCAACCACTAATTGATTTCCCTTTGCTTGCCCCAAGCAGATATCTACCCATAAAACTTCCACATTTTCCTCGTCACGCTCCACATGCCTAAGATTTGACTTTAACTCATGGTTGACATACAAACATACCCCACCACCCTTCTTGTTTTTTCTATCCTTCCTAAATAGTGTGTACCCATTTAAGTTAACTGCCCAGTCATGTGTCATCCCACCATGTTTCTGTTATGCCTATTATATCATTGTTTAGTGTATGCTATTGCCTCTAGTTCCCCCATTTTGTTATATAGGCTCCTTGCATTAGTAAGCATACATTTATTATCATGAGTCATTTTTGCTTTTTGTGAATCATCAATATTCACAACATGAATTATCAATATTACATCACAGAAGGTGTGCCACAACACGTGAGGACATGTCATCAGCACACAAATAAAAATCACATGTGAGCAGTTACATTACTAGACGCAATGAAGAGGCTGGAACATATACATAAAGTAGAGATGTAAAATTCCCAGAAATTTTGAAACCATGAAGGATTAAAAAAAATAAAAACCGGGGGAAAGAAGAAACCATCAAAGCAAAAAACATCTCCTGCCCTCCTCCAGGAATTCGACTTGGGGAGCGATCAGATCTTCTGCACCTTTTGCACATAAAATGGTAAATAACTGGCAGTATGCAGATACAGAATAGCTTGATGCAATAATGTGACCATTGCCAACTATGCTCTGGTAATCGAGATGTTTAGAACTGCAGATATTTGCAGGCACTCCCCCTGCTGGCATTGCTTTGGACGGCTATGAAGTCCATGTGATTGTGAGGTCCTCGCAATGACCTCGCGATCATATGGCCCAGGGGGACCGGGTAAGTACATTGGATGGCTTGGGTGTTCTATGCCACCCGCCGACATTTAGAGCTGGGTCCCCAAAGACGGCATAGAACGCCCGCTGTCCTTAAGGGGTTTAAAGTTTAACAGTATTGATAAACTGGAAAAGAAATAAATTAAAATAACACAGGGTCCAGGTCTTATTAACTTTTGGATACATACATACAGGCTACATTTTAAATAAGCAAGAAATGTTTATACACATGTTCTGCAAAGCATTCAGGGAAAGTTGTAAAAATACATTTTATAACCATTTTTGCCCAACATTTGCAATTTAACTGAAGACAAAAAAAAAAAAAACCCTGACTCATTCAGTGCAGATATGCGTGGCATTTTTTTTTTTTTGCAACACATTTTCCTATGTTTAGAGGTTATGATAATTTACATTACAGGAACACTATATAGTTTTAATCTACCTATATAACCCCTCCCTGTGAGGATTTGAGTGACGAGATTTACGGACCTGTCAGCCCTGTGTGTTCCTGTCTCTGTCCTCCTGTACCACCTCCTTGGCTTAGATCATAAAGATGATGATCTTGACCAATCCAATATTTCCCCATATGGAAAAGATTGACCTCATTCTTAACATGGAAGCGCCTCTAGTTGCGGTCTGGGTGCTTTTATTGGACTTTTAAACAGGGGGAAGCCTTTACTGTACTCACCACGACGTTCAAAAATAAATAAAATAAGAGTCTCACACACAACTCAGCTTTTGTTTATTACAATTGCAGGACTGTCCGGATCTACGTGCCAGTCATTTCACAGAATTTTTTCAGAGTTAGGCAATAAATTAAACTTCTGTAGAAAAAACTAAAATAATTATATATATATATATATATATATATATATTTATTATCTCCACACACTAGGCAATCATGATCATCATCATATATATAGTATCTCCACACACTAGGCAATCATGATCATCTGCTCATTGAGAACTCTATATATATAAAAAAAAAAAAAAAAAAAAAAAAAAGGGAAGTATTGTTTATCACACATCAGAACAGCTACATCATAAGTCATGAGAAAACTATGGTGAAATGCATACACTAGGGTACTTGGAACTTCACGCAATGGATTTTCCCCTAAAAAATAAATACATAAAAAAACAAAACCAGAGTTTGAAAACAGGTGAATACCAGGGCACGGCTGGCCCCATAACCACTAGAGTGATAATACTCTTGTACATGCCTAGATCTCACCAATATATTAGTGGGCACTACACTGCAGAGCAGCACCTATTATTTTAAATGAACACTATATAGTGTTAGTAATACAGATCTGCATTCCGAATGCTAGTGTCCCTGTTTGTTTTCAGCCCTCACCACCCCAGTGTGCATTCGAATAAAATAGGTTTTACTTTTCTTTTTCCAACTCAGAGTCTCTATTGAAATCTCATTGGGATGAAGTGGTCTGGGTGGCTATAGTGTCCTTTTAAGAATGGCTGCTGAAGTTACAGCTGCTGTAGACTTAAAACGTCAAAATCTCAGTCAGCCCTGGGACATGTATGTCCCAGTTCTGAATTTAGAGTTACGTTCTCCCCTTAAAGGGACACTCCAGATGCCTCATGTACTTCAGCTGAAATGCATTATGTGTGGAGTGTGTCCTATTTCAGCTTACAAAAAGTGCAGATTTCAAACAGAAATCGGTACATTTACAAATTAAGTTTTTTTAGCTTAGTGGAGCCAAATTAAAATTGCTCAGAGCACCTGCCTTAGAAAGACTTCTCATTGAGCTGCATTGGGAAGTCTAATAAGACAGCCACAGACAATCTGAGCAGTGTTAGAAGGGGAGGACTTGCAAAGGCAATGACGGCTGCAGCGAATTGGCTCTATGGAGGATCATGTGGGATACTCTATGGACTTCAATGTTGTATTCTGTAGAGCAGCAATGTCAGCTCCTGGTGCTGAAGTGCCAGGAGCAAAAGAGGACTGGCTGGAAGAAGATTGTGGAGCAACAATGTCTCTGTCAGAGTTCATTGCAGTGTCTTCAGATGTTGAAAGTGGCGCTTTAAAGAGCTAGTCTAGGCAACACAACAACACATACACACACATACAGGGGGTGGGGGGGGGGGGGGAGGGTAGGCTGCACTCACCTGAACATGCACCAGTTTCATATACAGTATATATATCTGGGCGTCAAGCCAACTCCTTGATTTTGCACACCTCCCTGTCACAGGTGCCTCATCCCAGGGCCCTATTTAGCATTGTACTGCAGAGAGCCCCAGATGGATTTTTTTCCCCCAAGTAAGTGGGTTAATCTCATAAGAGCAGACATTAGACTGTGAGAGTAGGACCTGCCAAAGATGGGGTACATTGACGTTGTGGCAGGCTTATGCAATGTATGATCATAAAATGAAACTAAACCCCCATAATTTTTGCCTAGATTAGGTTTTTTTGTTTTTTAAAAAAAACTAATAAAATCTGTCAACATTGAAGTTGCCGTTTAGTGAATAGGTGAATGTGCTCGCACGCTCATTAAGCAAGGCCCTCCACTTCTGTTCCTGTACGTCCAGTTGTCTGGTTACAATTACATGTCTGTTAGTCCACCCATTGTACAGCGCTATATGATCTGATGATGCTATATAAATAATAAATATATATAAAAAAAATAAAAAAAAGTGTAACACTCCAAGCCACTGCGTCTTCATGTATCTACAACTTAAACTGTCACCAACTGTACAATTACTAACATTAATGCTTATGAATCATTGTTGTCTTGCTTACAATGATCTGACAACTCACAGTATTTCAGGTTTCAACAAATGACAATGCCAGGAAGTATGACATCAGTCAAAACACAGCAACACTTGTGTGACTGCAGTAACTCAGTGTAAATAACAGGGATTTTATTTGGTCATGTGGCAGAAGAATGTCCAAACATATGAGTGTATCCTAGAATTATGTTACATCAATGCACATGCTTTACATTTATACAGGCAGAGTATGTACATCTAAGACTAGTCATCAGTCGCTTTTCAGGCCAACTGTCGATAATCAGTCCAGATATTCTGTACATTTAAACTTTTTGAAAAGTAACAAAATTTCTACACAAATCTGGTATTAACTGAACATACCTACAGCAATCACATTCCGATCACTCTCAGTGAGCCAGCCCAGTACATTACAGTAGATTATTCATAGTCTGACTGGTGTTCAGCTGAGCTCGGCATTCGGTGACTCGCATAAATGAGTGATGTAAGGTCACAATGTGACTTTTCATTGGCTGGTGGCTAGAGATTCCGGATACAGGAGACAGTGTGTGGTGACTGGAAGAGGTGATTAAGGTACTGGAATATTACAAGTGCGATACAGTTCATCAGGAAGATTTTGAATATCGGTTATAATAATCAGTCTACCCTATTAAAAACCCAGAGTTATTCCTTCACAAGAACATCCCATATTTTCTTTTCTTTCATACACTAAAACCACCAGGGTTGGGATGGAGAGAAAAGCTTGAAGTAACACTATAGGGTCAAGTACACAAACATGTATTTGAGAACCCTTTAAATATAGTAAAATCCTACCTTTATTTCAGTCTGCTGCTGCTTACTCTGCCCCTGATCTGCCTTCTTGGCCGACATCAGAAGTGGTGTTCTGAGCTAATTAAAATGCTTTCCCATATGAAAACCAAACAGTCCTGGCCAATCAGCATCTCTATGAGGAAAGTTCAGCATCTCCATGCCGAGGGTAGACACACTAAATTTCAGTCACTACCCCAGAAAGCACCTCTAGCAGACATCTGAGGAGTGGTCACCGGAGGTTTCCCTAGACTGTAAACACTGCATTTACTCTGAAAAGAGACATTGTTTACTACAAAAAGCATGAAGTGAAGTCAGGGCTGGATTAAGAGCACACTGGGCCTGGTGCTGACAATTATGATGGGACTAATTATGGAATCTTATCGACCAAAAACACTAAAACAGTCATACCTCCCAAGCGTCATGTATCTGATGGAGATGGTGCTGGAGGGAAACTCATAGGATGCAGCTATAAGAAAACACATACTCTATGCTAATCCAGATATACTTATCTGATATATTCAATCAAACAGCCTCTCAAGGTCGTGGCCCAGTTCCTGACCTTTTACAACATATATATAAGCACAGAAGGAAATGAGATTCGGCTGTACATAATCTAAAACAGGAACAAAAAAAAGAAACACATAGTGTTATACAGTAAAACAAATGCTAGTGTGCTAAGGTGGTAATGCACTCATGAGATCAAAATGAATAATGTGCCCAAAGGGTGCCTGCCCCGGTAAACTTCGGCGGCTGAACGCCTCCTCTCTCCACTGGAAATCCAAGCGGACCAAAATAGGAATGATACTCCGATGGGTATGGATAAAATAAAGATGCAAATTTATTGTAAATAGAGGGCCATAGAGGGCGCATTATTAATTTTGATCTCGTGAGTGCATTACCTCCTTCGCACACTAGCATTTGTTTTACTGTATCACACTATGTGTTCTTTTTTGTTCCTGTTTTAGATTATGTACAGCCGAATCTCATTTCCTTCTGTGTGTGTGTGTGTGTGTATATATATATATATATATAGGAACACAGACACTGGGAGACTAGGGGACACTGGCTGGGAGACAGACACTTGGGGATACTGAGACATGTGGACATTTGTGGACATAGACATGGGGACACTAGGCGCACACAGACACTAGGAACGGGGACACTGGGAGACATGGGGACACTGGGAGACATGGGGACACTGGGAGACTAGGGGACACTGGGAGACTAGGGGACACTGGGAGACTAGGGGACACTGGGAGACATGGGGACACTGGGAGACATGGGGACACATGGGGACACTGGGAGACATGGGGACACTGGGAGACTAGGGGACACTGGGAGACTAGGGGACACTGGGAGACATGGGGACACTGGGAGACATGGGGACACTGGGAGACTAGGGGACACTGGGAGACATGGGGACACTGGGAGACATGGGGACACTGGGAGACTAGGGGACACTGGGAGACTAGGGGACACTGGGAGACTAGGGGACACTGGGAGACTAGGGGACACTGGGAGACTAGGGGACACTGGGAGACTAGGGGACAGTTGTGGACATAGACAGGGGGACACTAGGCACACAGAGACATGGGACACAGACACTGGGAGACATGGGGACACAGAGACACTAGCGACGCTGGATGGGGGACATGGGGACACTGGGAGAAATGGGGACATCGTGTCTCCGTGTCCCAATGTCTCAGTGTCTCCCCTATGTCTCACAGCGTCCCCATGTGTTTTAGCATCCCCATGTGTCCCAGTGTCCCCATGTTTTCCAGTGTCCCCATGTGTCAGTGTTTCCAGGTCTCCCAGTGTCAATCAGCGCCCAGGGACGAGAGGGATTTTGCCACCCAGACAGAAGGGCACGAAACCCAGTTTGAACAAGCTCTCCTTCTCAGATTGGTCGCCCGCTCCCTGTGGCGACCAATCAGCACTTTACTTGCGCCGACCAACCAGGAGTATGGCGCGAACCCAGTTTGAATGGGCGCTCCTTCTGCCATTGGTCGGCGCGGACTTCCATGCAGCCAACGGGTACCTTGTGGCCGTGAGACCCACTCACAGCCCCAGGGACTACCTGCTGGCATGCGTCCCTCTCTCCAGTGGATACCCACACTCCGGTATCTGTCGGAGAGAGCGTATGCCTGGGTAGCCACGAGCCTAGCCTCGTAGCTCCCAGGTTTGAGAGGGACGAATGATTATAGCTCTGTTAAGAGCATGTAGGATGATCCCTGACACAGGGATTGAAGACAGGGTACGCAGGCCGGTTCAGGAGTCTAATGCTCCCCCTGGCGGGTGTTCGGTGATATGAACCGGCGGCCACAAAGGGGAAGCACGCGCCACTTGTTCCCTTGCGGTCTGCGGTTTTCACACCTTGTTAGCGAGGTGTGAACATTCTAAGTAAACGTTCTAAATGGAGTGCTGGGGTGGTCAAAAAGGTATTTTGCAGGGTTTACAGTCAAAATTACCGAAAGGGAAAGATTAAAAAGGGGTAACACATTCTAAGAAGGCACATCCACACATATAAAAACAGGGCAATTCACAGTTTAGGCGGCGGTCCCGCCACACAGGAGGTTTTGAATTCCACAGCTTTCACAGGCAGATTTTCTATAGGAAGTGAAGGATATTACTCCCTATGAAAATGTAGAGACCATTGCTCTGCCTTTTTCCAGGACTTGTCCCAATTTTTGCAATGTTCCCTCCAATCAATAACTCAGCATTATTATAAATATTATAATATATCCACATGAATATTATAAAAAAATAAGAATATATTGGCTTCTAAAAAAACTTTTCCAACAATTCTTTGTTGTGCTTTTTATAATTTCTTTCCCTCTACAATGGTTATTCTATGCCTGCATAATTTTTTTCCCCCTTTCATGAATTTGTTCCTAATTCAAAAATATTAAAATAAACATTTTAAATCAAGGCCAAAGTCAGAGACATTTTCCCAATGCAATATCCATGTGGAAATTAAATTTTCTGCAGCAGTGCAGAAAATTCTACTACATTGTATTTGTTTTTCCTTCAAGTATCAGAACAGGGGAGAATGTGCCTCTAAACTACTTTTAATTGAAAAATGAACGCTAACTTTGTTTTACTACAAAAGTCTGGACATATCCCATTTTGAATACAGTGGGTTGTCTACTTTTGCAAATGGTATGCCATGATGGGGTTAATTTTCATTTCTGGGCTGCTCTATGGTCTCAAAGGCAACATAGGCCCAGCAAACCAATCTGGCAAATTTCAATGTGCAAACATGGAAAAGGGAAAGGCCCTACATTTGACCTCTGTGAGTTTGCAAAAATCCATAAAGCCTGTACATTGAGGGCACTGTTGTAATCGGGAGATGTTACAGAACACATATTGTTATGTTCTTTGTCAGTAACACATAACAGGAACTGAGAATCCATGCCTAAAGTACAATGTGAGAGAAAAATAACAAAAAATGACTACCCAAACGTTTGACAAAGACTGGTGGTAGAATTAGTGCATGGAAAGGGTTAAAATACCATTTGAAATACCCTAGGGTGTATACTTTTCAAAATATATGGTTTGATGTGGTAAATTACATTGGCCGGTGTTCTATCAAAAAACCCTACCCCGTGAAAATTCCCTACCCTCGTCACTTCCGGTGACGCAGCCGCACCGGAAGTGACCCTCATCCAATGGAGGAGGAGGGTGTGCGCCGCCGCGCAGGCGCACAACAACTAGGCTAGGTAGGGATTTTTCACGGGGTAGGGTAAATTAACGCCACAGTGCGCACGCGCGGCAAAGTACTCCCATCGGAGGTACAGCGCGCGTGCGCACTAGTGGCAAGGGAGAGAGGCTTTAATCCGACGATCAGAGTTCGCGCGTGCGCAGTATAGGGGTAGGGAATTTTGATGGCTATTAGCCCTGTGAGATCTCCCTACCCCTATACTGCGCATGCGCGAACTCTGATCGTCGGATTAAAGCCTCTCCCTGCTCCCAACACTCTCAGCCATCCAAGATTGAGGGTGAATTATGGTGGGACGGTGGGTGTTTATGTGCATTATATTGGGGGGGTCTGCGCAGAATTGGGGGGTCTGTGCAGAATTGGGGGTCTGCACAGACCCCCCAATATAATGCACATAAACACCCACCGTCCCACCATAATTCACCCTCAATCTTGGATGGCTGAGAGTGTTGGGAGCAGGGAGAGGCTTTAATCTGATGGAGTCCGCGCATGCGCAGTATAGGGGTAGGGAGATCTCACAGGGCTAATAGCCATCAAATTTCCCTACCCCTATACTGCGCATGCGCGGTTTGTGAAGCGCTCCCTTGCAACTCGTGCGCACGCGCGCTGTACCTCCGACGGGAGTACTTTGCCGCGCGTGCGCACTGTTGCATTCATTTCCCCTACCCCGTGAAAAATCCCTACCTAGTTGGTGTGCGCTTGCGCGGCGGCGCACACCCTCCTCCTCCATTGGATGAGGGTCACTTCCGGTGCGGCTGCGTCACCGGAAGTGACGAGGGTAGGGAATTTTCACGGGGTAGGGTTTTTTGATAGAACACCAGCTTCAAAAATGTCCCAAATAAGACATGGGTGCACGATGACCAGCTGTGAAAATTCCAGATTGGAAAACTGGAATGCACACCCTCCAAATAAGGTATTTTAGCCCCCAACACACATATACATAGGGGTATAACTGCACTCAGAAAATGTTGCTTAACATATATTGTGGTGTTCTTTGGCAGTAACCCTTAAAAGTTCTCTGTACATGTATTCTTAAATTGCTATGTGTGTAAAAATAAAAAAATAAAATAAAAAAATAAAAAAAAGATTTTTTTTTTCATTTTTAATTTGGCATAGATTGGTGGTAAAAGGTTTACATGAAAAGGGTCAAAATACCCCAAGTTTAATACCTTTGGTTGTCTTTAAAAAAAAAAAAATGGTTTGGAAATAGCAAAATGCTACTTATACTCATAACCCTATAACTTTCCAGAAAAAGCTAAGAACATGTTAACGTTTGGTATTTCTAAACTCATGACAGTTGTAGATGCGCAATAGAGTTTGGGGGTCAAACTTAGGAAAAGTGTGTTTTTTTCATCATATTTTTATAGTAAATTATATAATATGATGAAAATAATGGTATCTTTGGAAAGACCATTTAATGGGCGAGAAAAAGTGTGTATAATATGTGTGGGTACAGTAAATGAGTAAGAGGAAAATTACAGTTAAACACAAACACAGCAGAAATGTAAAAAGAGCCCTGGTCCTTAACTGTAAGAAAATTGAAAAACGGTCTGGTCACTAAAGGGTTAAATGGTGATGGCTTAAGAACATCAGTCACATTGCACTCTAGAAAGTGATGTTTTAGAATATAAACAAGAAAATGGTAAATAAGATAATGCTCATTGTAAAAAACAAAACAAAAAAAAACCCACACATTGGCAAACAGGTCAATAATATTGTTACACAACGAAGTGCCCACATTTTGAAATCAAATCTTCATCAATTTGTGAGATTGAGATGTCACTGGTATTAACAATATCACATCCTAGAATAGGCCAAATATTTTTTTTGCAGTCAGTTGTGTTTA
Source organism: Pelobates fuscus (assembly GCF_036172605.1). Classification (NCBI taxonomy): domain Eukaryota; kingdom Metazoa; phylum Chordata; class Amphibia; order Anura; family Pelobatidae; genus Pelobates; species Pelobates fuscus. The sequence goes on from NC_086322.1 coordinate 165,429,216, forward strand.
TGATTCATGGAGTCATGTTTTGTAAATAAATAACAATAAAATAAAACAAATAAATTTAAAAAATTTAAAAAAAAAGCTTCATTGCAGAGTGCAAAATAAGTACCTGTATAAATAAATAATAAAAAATACATTACCCACCTCATCACACCCTGCTGGTGAAAATATGAATATAAACTGAAAATCACTCAATACATTATAGAATTTGGGTTATAACAGTAATTTCAATCTGTACTGCAAATCAGAATAATAGCACAACAATAACAATCTTTATTAATACATTGTGTTTATGTAAGATTCCAAATAGTATTGTGTGGTTACCAACCACCCGTACAATTAACTGAGAAATTATATTGATTTCATATTAAAGTAAAAATCACAATACCCCCTCCCCCCCTCCCCATGAGGGGTATCTTACCTGCCAGCCCCCCTCTTTCTCTGTTCCCATGGCCTTTTCTCCTTTGCAGGATGAAGTAAGGATTGGCCCTCTCTGTGATCCACAAGGCATTAGCCAGCAGCACTTCTTCAGGATGAGCCCACATGGCCAGACACTGGGTGGACAATGTCCTTTGTCCTCAGTGCTCTCCTAGCAGGTACACATTGGGGAGCAGCTCTCACAGACCGGCAGGCAGTCCAGGCAGCAGCATACTGTGTGACCCAAACAATAACAATGGCTGTGTGTGCTGAGAGGGGAGGGGGGAGGAGGTGGTCAGACAGTACATCCAAGGCCACACACAGGGAGGGAGAGAGAGCGCAGAGACCGGTCTGTATTACCAGCGGAATCCCTTAGCAACCGGAGCCGGACTCCTGGATCGCAGTCCCTATTCTCCTTTCGTTAGCCCAGCTGAATGAAGGCAGATTAATCCCAGGGTAAGCAGCCCATCTTCGGGCTGGATCAGCTGCTGGCAGGAGAGAGATGGTACCAGTGCGGGCGGCAGCTCCCGGTCCCTGCCGACAGGAGGCGCTAAGGAGCTACAGGTGTGCTAGGCGGCCAGGGATGGCAGGATGTAGCTGCCGGTACTCCGCACTGAATGGAGGACACGCTCGGTGTTCGCCTCGGTCCGGGCAGCCCGTGTGTAGAGCACAGAGCGTTCTATCCGGGTTATATATAGGATTGTCTGTATCAGTGAGGGAGGAGAGCGGAGCATTGCTGGAGGCTGAGCCAAGCACAGGGAGTGACATCAGCAGGAGAACCACAAGGGACCGGCACCATCACCACTGATTGGATGAACACACTGACACCTACCGACTGGCTCAGCACTGCTTCACCGACAGCATACTCTCCCCTCCCCCCTACTGACCGATAGCATCCCTCCATACCTTACCCCTGGTACTGACCGAGGAACACTCTTTATTTGAAGCCAATAGAAAACAAAAATATGTCTGGAGGTAGATTTGTAGGTTATGACCTTCTTAAAGGGACACCTGACAATTCAAAACTATATTCATATACAAACCCTTTGGACTTTGCACATTATCTGCCTTCCACGATTTGTACTATTTGTACTATTTCTAGGGTTAGAATAATAATTGAGTGCGACTAAATTAGTTCCCAACCCTAACTTTCTTTCAAATTGTATTTTTCTAAATTGTAACCGTAACACCATTTAACCGTTTGCCTCACCCTTATATTAACCATAAGAAATAAAAAAGTGGAGGGCAGATAAGACATTTAGGGTTACAGCAAGGTTTAAAATAAGGGTTAGGAACTATTTTAGCCTCACTCAATTATTCTAACCCTAATCCCCCACCCGCTGCAGATAAAAGGGTAAAAAAAAAAAAAAAAACCAAACACACCTTTAGTCACTTAATATATACTTAATACTTAATATGCCTCATCTGACACCTTTGGAAGGGGGGAACCTAATGTGCATGCCCTCCCCATAGGAAAACATGGGCTCAATGCTTTCCTATCCGGAATTTCTCTGAGGCTTGATGCCCTCACTCAGAGCTCCTTAGACTCCCAGAAGCACCTCTAGTGGCTCTCTGATGATGAGGATTATTAGATTGAAAATATTCGAGGTGACAATACTAAGCTGAGTGGGTTTTAGATGTGTAGTCATTTGCACTTTAATTATTTTCTTGCTATTGAGATAAATAAAGTTCAAATATATTTTCAACCCCTTAAGGACCAAATTTCTGGAATAAAAGGGAATCATGACATGTCTCACATGTCATGTGTCCTAATTGCCCACCTTAAATTTTAATTTAAGAAAAAAAAAATAATAAAAGAAAAATGTGCAGATGACGACAATGCTTGCAATGCCACAACAGCAGTAGTAAGCGCTTCAAAAACATTGTTACGTGGCGAATGGAGGTCAAAGGCACATTTTGATCTCCATTCGTAATAAAGATAGGCTTCATAGACCGGTTTGGTGCTCATGACTAGTGATGTACCGAACTGTTCACTGGCGAATAGTTCCCGGCGAACATAGCGTGTTCGCGTTCGCCGCCGCGGGCGAACACATGGGCAGTTCGATCCGCCCCCTATTCGTCATCATTGAGCAAACTTTGACTCTGTGCCTCACGGTTAGCAGACACATTCCAGCAAATTAGCAGCAGACCCTCCCTTCCACACCCTCCCAGCATCCATTTTCGATTCATTCTGAAGCTGCATGCTTAGTGAGAGGAGGGAAAGTGTAGCTGCTGCGGATTAGATAGGGAAATTGATAGCTAGGCTAGGGTATTCAGGGTCCACTACAGTCCTGAAGGACTCATCTGATCTCTGCTGTAAGAACAGCACCCCAAAAAGCCCTTTTTAGGGTTAGAACATCAGTCTGCTTTTTTTTTTTTCTGTATAATGTAATTGCAGTTGCCTGCCTGCCAGCTTCTGTGTCAGGCTCAGTGGATACTGTGCCCATTTGCCCAGTGCCACCACTCACTCACTGGTGTCACAATAGCTTAAGCTTGACATTTAAAAAGAACATTTTTTTTTCACTGTAATAGATTGAAGAGCAGTTAGTTGTCTGCCAGCTTCTGTGTCAGGCTCAGTGGATACTGTGCCCATTTGCCCAGTGCCACCACTCATATCTGGTGTCTCTATAGCGTGCTTTTACAAAGCAAAAAAGTTTTCCAGTGTAAGCTAATAGCAGTCAGTGTCCTTAAAGCGGGTGTTTCAGGCCTTCCTTCAGCGTGTGCCCTGCAGACCCCTGCCAGTGGACTTTGACAGTTGCCACTCCTATCTGGTGTCTCTGTAGCGTGCTTTTACAAAGAATAAAAGGTTTACAGTGTAAGCTAATAGCAGTTAGTTGTCTTCAAGCGGGTGTGTCAGGCCTACAGCGTGTACTCTGCAGACCTCTGCCACTGCACAGTGCCACTCATATCTGGTCTGTCTCAGGCAGCCAGCATTACACACATGGAAGTACGGTGTGATGATGATGATGTTGTACCCGCTGCTGCTTCCTTTGCTGAGTTGTCAGATACAAGTGAAGCGGTTGATGATGACGATGTGTCCATGGATGTCACGTGGGTGCCCGCTAGAAGAGAAGAAGAACAGGGGGAAAGTTCAGATGGAGAGACAGAGAGGAGGAGGAGACGAGTTGGAAGCAGGGGGAGGTCGTCGCAAGGAGCTAGTGGCATAGTCAGACAGCATGCATCGGCACCCGGGGTCAGCCAGACAGCACGCCAATCAACGCATGCTGTTGCCACCACCAGAATGCAGTCATTGCAGAGCTCAGCAGTGTGGCATTTTTTTTGTGTGTCTGCCTGTGACAACAGCGATGCCATTTGCAACCTGTGCCAAAGGAAACTGAGTCGTGGGAAGTCCAACACCCACCTAGGTACAACTGCTTTGCGTAGGCACATGATCGCACATCACAAACGCCTATGGGATCAACACATTACTACAAGCAGCACACAAACTCAAAGCCGCCATCCTCCTCCTGGTCCAGCATCTTCAGCCACTTCAACCACTGCTGTCCTCCTTGCCCCCTCTCAACCATCCGCCACTCCGTCTCTCGCCTTGAGCAGTTCCCGCTCATCTGCCCACAGTCAGGTGTCTGTCAAGGACATGTTTGAGCGTAAGAAGCCAATGTCAGAAAGTCACCCCCTTGCCCAGTGTCTGACAGTTGGCTTGTCCGAACTATTAGCCCGCCAGCATTTTTCGTTGATATGCATTTCTATTTCTTCTTAGATAACAAAAAAAATTCTGAGACGACGTTGGCAGGGCTATTCACTTGTGTGATCTGTCATGAATTGTCATTTGAATGTTAATTTGAACTGTGGGGCACAAGAACTTGAATCGAAAACATCTTTAAGCCAACTATGTTTTCACTAAGCTTAGTGAATAACTAACATTAACGAGTCGGATTAAACGCACTCTGCACTCGAGGTATGATCTGTTTAAATGACCCCACTCGGGCCCTAAATGGTAAAACGTTTCACATGGGCATACGAAAGGTACACATGGCAATTAAAATCAGAAAATATGTAAAACATTTTTAGATATACTGGAAATTAGTACACCAATACGATTAAGCACTGTACTTTCTGTACTTTCCGGATTCATGTTTGCACGTTTTTTTTAAGAATTTGCCAGGAATCTATTTTTGAAGTTGTTCCTCTCCTCTTGACACAATCAATGACCTGAGAGTCTGCGTAAGCAGGGTTGACCGGTTAGTCCCGTTTTCCATTCAAGTTGTGCATGATGTCCCGGATAGGTTTCCAGGGACAAATGTTGGAGCCTCGGCGTTGCCCCAATATGGAGGGAGCGTGGAGTTTGTTGGAGTCCATGAATGACAGAGTCCATGAAATGAGCGCTGGTTATTTTGTGCTTCGCGGTCACAAATATTATCGTTGTGGTTGTTTGTGGAATTACTCTTCATTGGTCCAGCTGGTTCATCTTCTTGTTATGATCAGTCCCGGTCAGAGAGCCTCATGTCGTTGCCGAAACGTACGGTTCCGTTGCGGGTCGTCATGGTGTGAACGAGGTGATCTTGCTCGGGTCCCAGGTGTGCGTGGGCCTGGTGGCGGGTTGCGGTTGTGGTTTTAGCAGACAGTCCTGCGGCAGACCTAAATCTCGTAAGAGTGTGGCTGCGTTTTGTAGGTCATGGATTTGGTGGGTGATCTCGCCTCGTGTCACCTGTAGCAAGCGTGGCAAACGCCAGCGGTATACTATATTGCTCTGTTGGAGGAGTGAGGTAAGGGGTTTGAGGGACCTCCACCACACCATTGTGCTGCCGGATAGGTCATTAAAGAATTTTAAGGCCATGTTCTCAAAGCAGTAGTTTGCCTTACCCCTGATTGCCTTCAAGGTTGCTGCCTTGTCTGCTCCGTGCCTGAATTGAATAATCAAGTCGCTTGATGCTGTTGCAGGGGCTTTAGGTGGCTTAGGGATACGAAAAAGCCCTTCCAAGGGTGTTGCCTTTGCCTGCTTGGGTGGCAGCAAGTCCCCCATCATTCTCCTTACTAAGTGCGGCAGCTCCTCCTCAGGGACCGCGTCGGGTATCCCCCAGGCACTCCTTTTCAATGGCAGTGTATCTACTTCCCTGGGTAAAAGTTTCTGGCTTAGATAAGCCCCGGGTTGCTCGCCGCCATCTGCTCCGACTTGGCTCAGTACTGCTCCCAATCCAAACATAGAAGCGTCTGTATGGACGAGAAAGCGTTTAGTTGGATCAGGAGCATAAAGTACAGGTGATTTAATGAGCGCCGTCTTGAGCTGTTGGAAGGTCTGTTCACACTCTGGGGCCCATACTACTATCTTGGGGATGTTTTTATGTGTTAGATCCGTGAGAGGTGTAGCTAGGGTGCTGTAAGTAGCTAAGAATTTCCTGCAGTACCCTGCGGTACCCAGGAATGCGAGGACCTGGGTTTTAGTGCGGGGGGTTGGACACTTGGCGACTGCCTCTATTTTAGCGGGTTCTGGTTTCTGTAGCAGGCTCCCGACTCTGTGCCCTAAGTATTGAACTTCTGACATTCCTATATGGCACTTACTGGGCTTTAGGGTCAGTCCGGCCTCCCTAATCCGGCTCCTATGTGGGTCAGGTGTTCGGCCCAGCAGCAGCTAAAAATGGGTATATCATCCAAGTAGGCGCAGGCATACTCCTGAAACCCATCCAGTAGCCGATCTATCATCCTCTGAAAGTTAGCCGGGCATTCTTCATCCCGAATGGCATGACCTTAAACTGATACAGGCCAAAAATGGTGACAAATGCTGACTTGGGGATGGCGTACTCGGCTAATGGAATTTGCCTGTACCCCTTGCACAGATCTATTGTGGTGAGGTACTGGCCTCTGGCCATTTTGTCTAGGATCTCGTCTATCCGGGGCATAGGGTAGGCGTCTGAGGTTGTTTTATCGTTTAGCCTCCGGTAGTCCACACAGAAAAGGGTCGTGCTGTCCCGTTTCAGTACTAGTACTACCGGGGAGGCCCAGGGGCTGTCAGAGTGTCCGATCACCCCGAACTGCAGCATTTCCTCAATTTCTTTCAGCATATTTTCTTTAACTGCTTCGGGTATGCGATAGGCGGTTTGGTGAAGGGGGGTCTGGTAGGTTGGGAACCGTGGCCCCCTTGTCCTGGATTAGTCTTTGGACCTGCGTTCGCTCCTGGGGGTCTAACCGTTCTCCTAACTGTACTTCTCCCAGGTCTCCGCTCTGGCCCTCTTGGTCTAGGAGATCAGGGAGTGGCAAATTATCATAATCTTCAGTGGCAGGTGCACAGATCGCAGTTACCTCTTCCGTGCGCTCGTGGTATGGCTTGAGCATGTTCACATGGAGCATGCACTTGCCTCCCGTGCCTGTGACCGGACCGATCACAAAGGTGGTATCACAAACCTGCTCTACCACCTTGTATGGGCCCTGCCAGGAAGCCTGCAGCTTGTCCTTGTGGACGGGTCGCCAAATTAGCACCTTTTGCCCCACCTTAAAGCTGCGGTCCCTGGCTCCCTTATCGTACCATATGCGCTTCCTGTGTTGGGCCGCCTGGAGGTCGTCGCGTACGTTCTGGGTCAGCATCTCCAGGCGGTCCCTAAACTCTAGCACATAGGGTACGAGGGGGTTGCCGCTAACAGTCTCGTCTCCCTCCCAGTGTTCCCTAATTAAATCTAGGGGGCCACTCACTCTCCAACCAAATAATAGTTCGAAAGGAGAGAACCCGTTGTATTCCTGAGGTACTTCCCTATAGGCAAACATCAAGTGGGGAAGGAACCTTTCCAAGTCTGAGTGTCTATGAACGTACGGATCATCTGTTTAAGTGTTCCATTAAACCGTTCACAGAGCCCATTGGACTGGGGGTCATAAGCGGAGTTCAGTATTTGCTGAACCCCACATATCTTCCAGAGTTGTTGTGCGACTTCGGCGGTAAACTGGGTGACCCTATCCAAAATAATTTCCTTGGGAAATCACACCCGGGAAAATATTCGCATCAGGGCATCCGCTACCGTCTCTGCGTGCACATTAGTGAAATCTATTGCTTCTGGGTACCTGGTGGCATAGTCCACCATGGTCAGTACATATTTCTTGCCGGAGGGGCTGGGCTTGGATAGGGGTCCTATAATATCTACCGCTACCCTACTGAACGGTTCCTCAATTATGGGAAGAGAACGGAGCCAGGCTTTGTATCAGTCTACACTCTTCCCTACCCTCTGGCAGGTATCACAGGTCTGGCAGTATCGCCTGACGTCCTGTGAGATACCTAGCCAGAAGAAGTTCTGGGTCAGCCTGTGCTTAGTACGGCTGATCCTTAAGTGCCCAGACAGGGGAATGTCGTGGGCAATGCGTAATAACTCCAGTCTATATTTTCTCGGCACTATCAATTGCTTTATGGGTAAGGGAATGCATCCGGACACTATTTTTTCTACAGCAGCCCCTTGTCCCAGGTGTACCTTTCCCCCTTCTAATCCTGCCTGGTCTTTATTAATATGATCTTTGTAGATCTGCAGGGAGGGATCTAGGGCCACTTCAGAACCGAATTCTAGGGGGGGGGGGAAGACCAAACACAGCAGGCGTCCCAGGGGGCTTGTTGTCATCTTTCGGGGACCCTTGGTGTTGGATGTGGCTGGGTGGAGGAAGAGACTTTCAATGCTATCAGTGAGGACAAGGAACGGGACATGGCTAGCTTGGTATCCAACCTTGTGCAAATGGACTGTTTGCGGTGCGTTAAACGGGGAGTTTGGTCTGTCACTGTGAAGCGGGCGTAACCCTTACACTACCTAATCGATACAACATCATTTGTATGGCCCCCACCCACCGCTCTCGGGTGGGGGATGGGGGGGGACAGTAGGACCCCCCATTGTGATTTATGCCCCCCCACCCACCGCGCAGGGGCGGGAGGACAGTAGGTCCCCCACCTTATCCTTATTTACTGAATATTCCCCTGTATAACAATGTTTGGCATTTGGTGAATATTCCCCATTCTGCTCTGTGTCAGTGTGTATCAGGGTCTCTGAGGACGGGGAACAGTCTCTATTCTGCTCTGTGTCAGTGTGTATCAGGGGCTTTGAGGACAGGTGTCAATCCATATCTGCCAAGTGACCCTATGTAGGGGGAACAGTCTCTATTCTGCTCTTTGTCAGTGTGTATCTGGGGCTTTGAGGACGGGGAACAGTCTCTATTCTGCTCTGTGTCAGTGTGTATCAGGGGCTTTGAGGACAGGTGTCAATCCATATCTGCCAAGTGACCCTACAGGGAGTGCAGAATTATTAGGCAAATGAGTATTTTGACCACATCATCCTCTTTATGCATGTTGTCTTACTCCAAGCTGTATAGGCTCGAAAGCCTACTACCAATTAAGCATATTAGGTGATGTGCATCTCTGTAATGAGAAGGGGTGTGGTCTAATGACATCAACACCCTATATCAGGTGTGCATAATTATTGGGCAACTTCCTTTCCTTTGGCAAAATGGGTCAAAAGAAGGACTTGACAGGCTCAGAAAAGTCAAAAAATAGTGAGATATCTTGCAGAGGGATGCAGCACTCTTAACATTGCAAAGCTTCTGAAGCGTGATCATCAAACAATCAAGCGTTTCATTCAAAATAGTCAACAGGGTCGCAAGAAGCGTGTGGAGAAACCAAGGCGCAAAATAACTGCCCATGAACTGAGAAAAGTCAAGCGTGCAGCTGCCAAGATGCCACTTGCCACCAGTTTGGCCATATTTCAGAGCAACATCACTGGAGTGCCCAAAAGCACAAGGTGTGCAATACTCAGAGACATGGCCAAGGTAAGAAAGGCTGAAAGACGACCACCACTGAACAAGACACACAAGCTGAAACGTCAAGACTGGGCCAAGAAATATCTCAAGACTGATTTTTCTAAGGTTTTATGGACTGATGAAATGAGAGTGAGTCTTGATGGGCCAGATGGATGGGGCCGTGGCTGGATTGGTAAAGGGCAGAGAGCTCCAGTCCGACTCAGACGCCAGCAAGGTGGAGGTGGAGTACTGGTTTGGGCTGGTATCATCAAAGATGAGCTTGTGGGGCCTTTTCGGGTTGAGGATGGAGTCAAGCTCAACTCCCAGTCCTACTGCCAGTTTCTGGAAGACACCTTCTTCAAGCAGTGGTACAGGAAGAAGTCTGCATCCTTCAAGAAAAACATGATTTTCATGCAGGACTATGCTCCATCACACGCGTCCAAGTACTCCACAGCGTGGCTGGCAAGAAAGGGTATAAAAGAAGAAAATCTAATGACATGGTCTCCTTGTTCACCTGATCTGAACCCCATTGAGAACCTGTGGTCCATCATCAAATGTGATATTTACAAAGAAGGGAAAACAGTACACCTCTCTGAACAGTGTCTGGGAGGCTGTGGTTGCTGCTGCACGCAATGTTGATGGTGAACAGATCAAAACACTGACAGAATCCATGGATGGCAGGCTTTTGAGTGTCCTTGCAAAGAAAGGTGGCTATATTTGTCACTGATTTGTTTTTGTTATGTTTTTGAATGTCAGAAATATATATTTGTGATTGTGAATGTTGAGATGTTATATTGGTTTCACTGGTAAAAATAAATAATTGAAATGGGTATATATTTGTTTTTTGTTAAGTTGCCTAATAATTATGCACAGTAATAGTCACCTGCACACACAGATATCCCCCTAAAATAGCTATAACTAAAAACAAACTAAAAACTACTTCCAAAAATATTCAGCTTTGATATTAATTAGTTTTTTGGGTTCATTGAGAACATGGTTGTTATTCAATAATAAAATTAATCCTCAAAAATACAACTTGCCTAATAATTCTGCACTCCCTGTATGTAGGGGGAACAGTCCCTATTCTGCTCTGTGTCAGTGTGTATCAGGGTCTCTGAGGACAGGTGTCAATCCATATGTCAGGTGTCAATCCATATCCATTGCGATTTAGGAATATTAGGTGATTTCTGCCCTTTATGGATTAAAACCAGACTCTGCATCAACTGTGTAATTTTCCATGGGAGTTTTGCCATGGATCCCCCTCCGGCATGCCACAGTCAAGGTGTTAGTCCCCTTGAAACAACTTTTCCATCACTATTGTGGCCAGAAACAGTCCCTGTGGGTTTTAAAATTCACCTGCCAATTGACGTCTATGGCGGTTCGCCCGGTTCGCGAACGTTTGCGGAAATTTCGTGTTCGCGACATCACTACTCATGACTAAAGATATAGCATTAGAGCCTGAAGCGTGACAAGCATGCATGTACTTATTCTGAGCAGTCAGTTGATTGAAACAAAACCACGCTATACAGGCTGACTGCCAAGTTGGTCGTAAAAACCAAGTATATAGAGTTATCAGACATTATAAACTAAAAAGGTTGGAACTCTGCCTGCTAAAGATAACAACTATGCCATGAGAAGGGAGTTGGGCAGAGAGCCCAGGAACAGTGCAACTCTATTGCGTTCAGAAAGAGTAGGCTACGACAGAGAGAGTATGCTAAAACAAGAAAAATACAGGAGTCAGTTTTTTGTAGGTAAGCCGGGATAATGCCCAGGCTGGCAGGGTCGCCTCCTCGAATTTTCACCTAACTCCTGACCTGCGAGGAGACAGACAGCTGGGCGTCTGTTGAGAGATTCCCCTCGAGGAGGTAAGTGTTGTGTTAGGCCCCCAGGAGAAGCCTGGATTCAGGTGTCGCCATTTCTCTTGGCTCCAGTAGTCGCGTCCAGGAAGGGTCCGATGGGTCAGAGTTCTGGACCTCCATAAGCTACAGGCTTTGTGTTAGGCCTTTTGGGCTTCAGGGGACTGGTGGTGCTTCTTCTTCGATCGGTTGAGTTGTGCGAGTTGGTAATGCGTGAGAATCTTCGATCGGTTGAGTTGTGCGAGTTGGTAATGCGTGGGTATGCCACCCTCCTTATTGGCTTTTGAGATTTAGAAGGCGCTGGTGGACTGACACTTGTCAGCCGTCAAGTACTTGTGGTCAGGATGTTAGACTGCCTATCCCCTCTCCACTGCTCTCTTGTAGCTTTTGCCCCTCTACACAACAGCTTCCGCCAAAATTCACTGAAGTGAACTTCTAGTCATTTCTCAAAGGTCTCCAGAGGGCTTGTTGCTGCTGCAGCAGGCTCAGCTGCCGCCATCTTGTCCTCGGTGTCGGAGCAGAGCGTGAATTTCAGGGGTTGTGCTGTTCCTTGCTTTGCATAGAAGTCAAGCTTGTATGTTTGTGCCGGGATAACTCCCACCGGCAAGGGGGGATGGGGGGAGAACGGGGGTCCCAGCCACCTCATCTTTTTCCAGCTGGCCAGCTAGTCGAGTATAGTTTGCCCTGCAGAGTGCAAAAACCTTACAGGTTGGGGCTCCGGGTAATCCTGATGCGTTCCAGCACTGAAAATCAGGTTTTGGTCGGAAAAGGCAGCTTAATAGTGGTTCTCACATGGAGCTCACGCTTAGTGCGACCAGTCAGCTCAGCTTCTAGGCCCCGCCCCACAATTTTACTTAATTTAATGTACATTAATACTGGACTTGTGCACAAATTTATTTAAGCTATATCGAACATATCAAATTCCTTTTAATCTACACCCAAACAAAATCTGGTTGTAACAAATAAATACTAGAGAGAACAAACACCGCGTGACTTATTAAGTAAATAAGGAGCTGTCAAAATGAAAATCACAAGTCAAAAACAACAAAAAGTTACATAGTAAACTTTTCTGTTGAGAACTTATCTTCTATTTAAAACATTATCTTTGTTTCAGTTGACCCATTGATCATTTAAGGAAAATGGCAGCTGAAGAACAGCTAGAAAAACCACCCACATTCCTCCTCAGCGACAAATCCCCATAAAAGTGATACGTTTTGTGATGTGGGTTCTTATATTTTTTTTTGTGGGGGACAGGCATAAGGGTTGTGTGCTGCAGTGCTGTAGCCCAAAGCCATTCTGGAAATTACAATTGTGGTAGCGGTGTTGGGATGTCTGTTTGCACCGTTCTGCAGGAGTAAGGAGGCAGACAGGAATTGTGCATGGTCTGTTCTAGCCTGGCACACTGTAGGTTTGGGAATGGCATAGCAGAACTTTGCAGAGAGGCTTGCAGGCTAGCCCATTACCAAAATACTATGGACCCCAGCCTTGAAAGATTAAACTATTCAGAACATCTCTGTACCAACATCTGGGCATGTGTAAAGCACAAGGCAATGTGGACAAAGGGTTAACACTGTATGTGACAAGTCCAGTTTACAAAGAAGCACTTTATTTGATATGACAGGACTGAAATAGTTGATTGTGTTGTGTTTTATAGTTTGCAATTCTCCATCTCACCAGCTAACCTCTGCCAGTAATGTTACGAGTACCTGTGAATATTCTGTAGCTTGTCCATATTCTGTAGCAGAGGTGATATCCTATCCCGTGTCCATTGATTGAGGGTGCACCTTTCCTCTATGGAGTACTCCCCTTTCTTTGAATGTCCTTAGTTAACACATAGGGACTTATTTCCTTAGCCATTTACTCTGCTTAGCCCAGACATACTGGCACCAGGGGGTGTATGGGACCAGCACTCTGGTTCCCATTGCGTCACTGCCATCTCCCACAAGGTCTATTCATTGTTTTACATGTTAATCATGTCTTTATGCAACACATTGTACTGTGTAAATATACTGCCTGCTCAATAAATTAGTATTGTCTTGTCCCTGCACTCAGTCTTATCTAGTGTTTGGGCACAAGGTGGGAAGAGCTAGTCATCACTTCACCCTGTATCTGGTTGATGGCTGGGTAATATCACTTGAAACTTAGGTGGTTTCAGGTCCAAATCCCAAATCAAGGACCAGGCGTCTGGTTCCGGTTACATTTACAGCTCTGCTTTCTATATTCTCAAAGCTTGGACTGCAAAATCCAAGGCTGATCAAAAACCACTAACCAGTATCACTCCAATGGCCATTAAAGTGTAATTACACCTGCCACGTCAAGGAAACCTCCTAGGCGAGTCCTATGCCAACAATTTACCTTACTGCCTTCAGCTATAAGGTAAAATCTCTAATGAGAGAAAGGGGTATGTAACGGATCGCCTGGCACCCCGACTGGGTACCTCCGTTAATGGATGCTCCTAGCGCTTCCTGAGGACTCCAAACACTCTGGCAGACACCACAATGACAGAATCAGAGAAGCATAGGAATCCTCTCTAGCATATGAATGCGGTAGACCGTTGAATAGGAACTATACGAATAGGCTTGCACTCCTAGCAGTCAACTGGAACAGCATGCAATAAATCCTTCCCCCAATAATGAGACGACACTTCACTTTGAGGGTAAAACAGGAACTCTGGACTGGCTCATCCAGCCTGGCTTTTATTACACGTGTACACTTACAGGCCACACCCAGGGGGAGGCATAAAATAACCAATCACATACATGCCTAGGGCAGCACAAAACCAGGATACACCACTGCTCTAACATGGCTGTTTAAGACCATTACAGCACTAACATCACAAAATAGGGTCTAGGACATACTTCAGACATGTTGCAATCAGGAGATTTAACAGAGCATAATTTTGGGGATTTTATAACCGTAGAGCATATCAAATGTAAAAAAAAAAAATATTGCACCTGGGCCCTCTAGATAAGTTCTGCCACTGAGCAAAGATATACACAATGGAGATGTCATATGCAGCAGATGTAGCTGAAGACAATATTTAATTTTGTACAGGAATAGCACACATCAGCTTTATGAAATACACATAAAAAAAATAAATATAAAGACTTTTGTTTAGGTTTATGTCAAAATAGAAAAAAAAAACTGACTACAATATTTAGCAGAGATTGGTTGTGAAATTGGTTAAAAAAAATAAAAAAATAAAATAAAAAACAAATCGCATAGAAAATATGCATTCTGTAAATCAGGACATATACATTTATTTTTTAATGACTTTTCTCAATTTGCACATGTTATGCACACGTTATTGCCAAAACTAAGCATAAAAAATTTAAAGAAGGGTTTTCGGTTTGTCTTTTTTTAAAAAACAATTTTTAATAATGAGAATTTTGTATCAATTTTTTAAAAACATTTTTTTTATAAACCCCGCTATAAATAGATGTTGGTGCAGTAATTGAGAATTGCAGGTGAACACAAACAGCAAATAAATCAAAAATTGCTGGTGTCCTTAAGGACACAGCTTCAGAACCCTGTCTTACACTTAAAAGAGTGGTCAGTGACTCCTGGCAGAGATAAAATGAGTTTCTCTAGAATGGAGGTAGGCAACCTTTGGAAATCCAGATGTGGACTACAACTCCCCTTTGAGGAACATTGAATTGGAGTAGAAGGCAAGAGAGCAACGAATGTCGCAGAGCAGGCAGCAGCACCAAGGGAGTCTCACATGGGAGTGAGGGGTGAGAAGGAGGACACAGCAACTTTTGGCACTCCACATGTGGACTATCTATCTCAAAAGGTAAAATAGTCATACCATAGAGAAGAGGCACGGGAGGGAGGGAGGCATGGAGGGATGCATAAGCGTCTACTCCAGTACCATAGAGACTATAAATGAGACGATTATAGTTTATCAGCAACAAGTCCTCAAACATGTACAGATTAGGCCCTAGTAATAGTTAGTTACAAACAATCCCCTTCTCGAAACCTACTAAATTTATCTTCAAGCGTAGTTTCTCAAAAAAGGTCTCTTGGCAATGGCTTTGTCAAAACGTCAGCGGCCATCGCTGCGGTTGGGCAGTACTGCATCTCAAATCCTGGTTTCACGACATTTAATGTCAGTGTGCATGCACCATCTTTATAACCCTCTGGTTGTCCTCCATCAGTTGCAAGGGCACCAACTCACAACCTGTGAACCCTGAACGCAAACTAGATTCCTTCTGTCTGGCGATAGCACAAGCAGCTCCTGCAAGTTAGTTTGTACTTATCCACTTTACTTTTTTTTTTTTTTAATTAAAAATCACTTTAAAAATGGACCACTAAAATCACCCAGAACACTTTATCGCAATGTATTTTTAACCATTTCGTAGATAACATGGTTGCCTGCATTGCATAGTTAAACTCAGTTATTCAGACGCTCTTAGAGACCATTTGATTGGCACAGCGCAAGAGAAATAACATCCACTACATCATTTGTGACAGTGCCACCTTAATACAACACTGTGAATTGCTATAGTTGCAGTGTTAACTAATACAGTAGGCATGTTTATGAATATAAGATGTATAGAATACTTAAATGAATTCAAAGGTGTGGTGTCACCATAACATAACCCTCCCTCTACACATTGGCATCACAAGTAGCAGCATGTCAGTGAAGGGGAGCAAAGGGGGCAGGTCAGTGACATCTTCCCATCACTGGCATAGCTCAAAAGGGACAGACCCTCCCTCACATAGGGCAGGTCTGCCTGAACTACTGCCAATCAGACCAGCCCTTTGTAGGCATGATATGCAGGGAGCAATGTTTCAAGTCTCCCTGCAGGTTCCTAGTGAGAGCACAACAACACTTTTCTGGGACAGTTTCCTGGTGACCCCAAAAGCAGGACACTAGGGAACAAAGTCAGAATGGCGGGTCAACAACCAAAAATTGACTGTCCTGTCAAAAATAAGGATAGTTGGAAGGAACTGAAATCCTAACAGTTTATTGCAATATACTGTAATTTTACATTGTGCAATCTTGACACATGCAAGCAGCAATGTCAAATGTAATAATATTTGTTACATAATATTTCAATAAATAACACGCGTCTAATTGCAGTGTTGTTACAACAATGATGATACAGCTAGAGGAATTTTAGGATTAGTCATCACAATAATCCATCGGGAATCTCTCTAGGATTTTTTTTTATTATGGGACAAAAATAGATGTGACAGATACACATACTGCAGATATTAGTACCTGAATGCAAGACATACCTTTGAATATATAAAAACTGTGTGTCCTAACAAGACAGTGTAAATACATATGCAGATTTACGGCACACTACCAGCGGTTTACACCTTTTTAGCTTTTAAAGGGCTACTCCAACCAAAAAAAATATAAACAAAAAATATAGTGTTTTGAAATAGTAAACAAGTATCAAAGCTTTCTATTTAGAATATGACCCAGCTATATAAAATAAGATTGAAGAAAAAAAAAGAAAAAAAAAACACAAAAGAAAAAAACCCTCAATTTTAGTTCTTAGTTAGGCGACACAGCATCTGGCTACATAAAAAAAAAAAAAAACATTCAAAAAAAAAATAAAAAAAATTCCAAGCTATGTGGGCAAGAAAGTGATCAGGTGCACAACCAAGCAGAGTGGTACACTGTTTAAAAATATACCGCGTTTCTCAAATCTAATGCGCGCCTTTATTGGCAAAATAAACTTTCCAAAGCTTGAATGCGCATTGGATTCCATAGCGCATTAGATTCGAATCCGAACTGGTAAATTCTAAAACCGCTGCATCTCATCATTTTTCAATTCCAAAACAAAAACCTATGCCAACAGAGTGAAGATAGACTTTACTTACTCTACATGTCTGAAAAAACAGCAAGACAGAATGTGTACCTAATGCCATAACAAAGCAGATAAAGAATAAGACGCTGAATATTGAACGCTTTGTAGTATATTTACTGAAGGCCATGCTTGAGGGTACCCCTAAATCCCCAGTAAATATTCAGTAAGATGAGCCCAAGTCTGAAAATATTGCTAGATGGGTTTCTTGTAAGAATTTGTACTAATCTCTGTAGTGGCCACACTTTAATTTATTACCGAACATCTGCAGGCTATGATATCATAAAACTGTATAGGATCTTTTTCCTCTAAAATAATAATCCATCAGGAATCTCTCTAGGATTTTTTTTTATTATGGGACAAAAATAGATGTGACAGATACACATACTGCAGTTATTAGTACCTGAATGCAAGACATACCTTTGAATATATAAAAACGGTGTGTCCTAACAAGACAGTGTAAATACATATGCAGATTTACGGCACACTACAAGCTGTTCACACCTTTTAATCTTTTAAAGGGCTACTCCAACCAAAAAAATATATAAACAAAAAATAGTGTTTTGAAATAGAAAACAAGTATCAAAGCTTTCTATTTAGAATATGACCCAGCTATTTCTTCACCGGAGCAAAATTCACATTTGCTGCGACAGGGATTTGTGTCTGTGTACAGTATAGTATCTTCTTGTACAAATGCCCAATGCCAGCGAAAACATTTTTGTTTTCAGCTTCCAGGTTTCAAAAATTGAAGTGTGCATTAGATTCAAGTAAATACAGTATTTACAAAATGCTCCAACCACCTACACCTTGTTTAACTGCTAGAGTAAAAGGTTTGCACAGAGAAACATTGGCACTGTAGGGCTGCTTGTTATTATAAAAAGGCCACCATAATGTTGGTACGTTAGGAAGTCAAAGGATCAAAATGGATTTCATCCAGTCCATCAAGACAAAGTTAGATTTTTAGTAAATAACCCTCAAAGTGGATTTCAGAATGAAGGCCAAAGCCAAATAAATAAATAAATAAATAAATAAAATCATAGCAGATTTGGAGAATCTTTTCCAAGTAGACTTGATGAAGGATCAGAGAGGAGCCGAAACATTGTCTCCACATCCCTTGTTTCAAATAAAAGACTGCCTTTTAGAAGAAACGTTAGGTGTGCCTGGATATTTCTTTTTCCTAAAAAATTTCGGATGTGATCAATGAGTTGCATATTTTCAGATATATAGCTTAATTTAGAAAAATCTTCAGCTATATTTTCAGCTTGGATTTATAGGCCTTAACGTCATGGCAAATTTTCAGTTGACTCAAATGGAAATTTTAGGTATCAACAATTGGATTTTTTTCTTTCCCAATTCAGGACTTCTATATTTATTAATATTATAATATGCATATATTCATTGAGTTAAAAAGACAGAACATGAAATCAAAAGCGTCACACACACACTTTAACAACGATTCAAAATTATACTTGGGTTACCATGCAGCCCTGTATCCAGCTTTGTAACAAAATGACTGCGGAGGAAAAATGCAACATAAATAAAACACATCAAGAAGTCCATTTGTCTAGGAACTGTATTCAACAAATGAAAATATACAGGTAAATCCCAATCAAACCACTTCTTATAAGTGCGGATTAAAAGGATTTTGAATTCAAATGGATGCAGGTTTTATAAATAATGCTTCTCCATTCATTTAGAGTACTGTTAACAAGTGCAAGAAAATAGGCACCTCACAATAATAAAAAAAATAAAAACAAAACCACACACACACACAAAACAAGGAATATACTCTATGGCACGGCTGGGGAACCTTTGGCCCTCCAGATGTTTTGGACTACATCTCCCATAATGCTCTTATAGCTATAAAGCTGGCAAAGCATCAAGAAAGATGTAGTCCACAACATCTGGAGGGCCAAAGGTTCCCCACCCCTGCTCTAAGGAAAGGGTGTCCAAAAATGTAGATCCCCAGATGATGTAGAACTTCTACTCCCATGATCATTTGCAGGCCTTTAGTATGACAAAGCATCATTGGATTTGTAGTTTTAAAATATCTGGGGGGGATCTACCTTTTGGGCATCCCGCTCTAAGAATTGATCGCAATTGAGATATTTTACAATTCCTTGGTGAATCCTAAACAATTCAAAATGGAGCAAATAAGTTTGTCTTTGTTTCATCTCATCTATGTCTGTCTCCACATTATCAGTTACGGCTACTATAAATAGTGAATACGGAACTATGGTATTGAAATGGACAGAGTAAAGGCTTCCCCAATATTATAGGAAATCACAAAACATCTGTCATACCAAAACCATTATTTGTGGATCACTTTTCACACAGTGCTAGAATCCAAGCTGGCGGAGTGATTTTATTTATAAAATCAACTTTCAATACATTGCAGTTTGCTGTTTAGTGAATAAACTCACATGTAAATTGGAATATAGATATTGGCAATGCTGAAGGTATTGATCACAAGGGACTATTTCACTACAGGTTTGTGGACTAATCAGATTGTACAGAATTTGTTGGCACTTTATATTTTATGCCAGCCTAACTCTAAAACATTTGCAGTACAAAGTCAGTAACCCACATTACACATGACTCTCAGTCGGCACTCATGCTTTTACATCTTACGTCTTTGCTGCTCAGCTAGGAATTACTCTGAAATCAGAGATTGACTCATAGGGATGATTTATAAATTTTTTGCACCAATTTTTTCTGCACCACACATTGCGGTTCATGCATGTTAATTTAAAAAGGGACATGGTTTGTTACAAATTACATAAGGCACAGCAGATAGAATGCATTTTGTAATGGCCAAAAGTTAAGCTATCATATCTCAGATGTATGATACAAAAACCATAGGCATACATGTAAACTATGCATTGCAATCATATACACTGTGCAGCACGCGTACTAGGGTCTCCATTTAAAATGTTACCATACAGTCACATAAGACACTCGTTCCCGTACACAACGTCAACCTTAAATCATGGAAGAATATAAGACCACTTGATAACATTGTCACCAGAAAAAAAAAAAAATAATACAAAAATGATATAGCACAAAATGAACGTGTTTAGATCAGAAACATACGTACGTACGTACCAAAAATGCCATCAGCAAAGAAATGTCCAAGCCTTCTCTGGATTAAGAAATAGGGATTAGCTCTTTCTGTGTCCCATAGCAGATTGGGAAGGAAAGCTGTTTTAGGAAATAAAATCATGTTAAAACTAAGGTTCAGATGTTTGGTGTTTTTTTTTGTTTTTTTTTTCTTGAGCACAATAAAACTGTAAGCAAGTGGACACAGAAACCCTCCACTAAACAAGTGTAATCCATTGTTTGGATAAATAAGACATTTTTTTTTCCCCCTGATTGATTGATCAGTTTCACATGCAACAAGATAAAATTATGAGGCAATTAAAAAGTATGTTCATTTTACTTGAGTAAGATATTTATTGCAGTCATCTAAGTCTATATCTTTCAAGGATAGTCTCTAAACCAGGAATTGTAGATAATTAACAAAGGAATTGCTAGTATTACATTTAGATCAAAATGACCAATTAGGAAAAAACCTTCAATGTAATCATTTTTTTGTCTCAGCTGTTTTGACCTACAATGTGGATTTATCTTGCCAGTTCTTTACAATCCACACTTTAGTATCATGCAAGTTAATTATTTAAATGCAAACACAAAAATCTGACATATGCTTTTGAAAGTGTTTGAATGTACATTGATTATTTCTAGTATGTTTTGTATATTTAAGGTTATACATTTACCTATCCATTAGTGGTTAACACCTGCGTATTACCAATTAGGTGCAGTCCTGCAATAGGATGTAAGAAAATGTTTCAAAGGATTAGATTTGAAATGAAAATGACACCTTTGCACCTATGAGATCTACCATCAAAGCTGAATATATTTTAATTATTTGCAACCTATGTGGGCTGATTTTAGACCTGTGTATTCATGTTCAAAGAGACACTTTGCTGCTAAAGTAAGAAAAGAGGGGGTGGGGGGGAGAAACAAACCCAAAAACATGGCAAATAAGTAAAAAAATAATGGAGTAGTGAAAAAGAAAAAGAAGAGAAAAACAAACAAACAAAAACAAGAGAAAACAAACAGACAAAAAAAAAACAAGGGGGAAGGGAAAGGGGTGGCACTATGAGGGAGGCAGCGAGTCCTATTAGGAAAATACCTCTATACAACCTTAAAACACTGTTTAGTACATATACCCCAAATGAAACCATGAATGCTTCTTTTTTTTTTTTATGAAAACAGAGGGGACACACACTCTAAAGTGAATTAGATGTTCCTTTAAATGAGACTATAAGGAGAGGCTGAGGACGTGCCAGAACTATGGTAGCAACCAGTCATTTCAAACATTATAAGCCCAGTCCTTCACCTTCTGCTAACATAATGCTGAAGTTTCATTGACTTATTAACTGTGCACATGTTTACATGTTTCAATAATCTGAAGTGATTATGGTGCTTACAGTGGTCATGTAAAGGAATTTACTCTTACCCCAGAATTATTGTTCAATTGTCCTCAATGTTACTATGGTATATAGTAAAAGGGCAATACTGACGTTTGTTGGGCACCATGGAAAAATAATAAATACGAATGACTACTTGAGGGTCCATTCTTTAAACAGCAGGTTGTGGTCAGTCGAGAAGCAATTTGCAAAACTTGAAAATTGGATTAAATGTCACACTTCTTTTTTGGTATAAGTTTTGGAATTTGGTTGTCAGCTTGCAGTATATTTTACAGTTTACAGTAAGGGCAGATGATGAACTACAAGCCTAACCCTGTCTGCTTCTTCAGTTCTTGAGCTGATCCTGTCACAGAATATATCTATACAAATATATACACCCAACTCCTGATTACCAAAAAAAAAAAAATTGCCCCTCAATAAAGACAATACACAATGTAAAGTGGGATAGGACAGTGGCCACAGCTTTATAGAAATAACAATAATGCCAGCTTGCAATTAACAACCTGTCAGTTGGCGGTGTGACTGCCTCTCCCCTCCTAGGCTAATCAACTGTCTCCCTATCAGGGAGAACCTGGCATAACAAGAAAATATAATAGTAAGATACTATAAGGTTAGATATCATATAGTATACATACCTACCACTGCCAAAATCCGACGCTAAAAAATCTGGGTTCGAAGAAAATGGGAAAGAAAATATTCACCTCCTGTCCTTAATAAAATTACGATTATATGTATACTAAAGCTAGCATAATCTACAATTTTATTACATGATAGGAGGCTTCATATTTTGCTGTTTTAACGCTTAGTCAGCAATGCAAAAAAGGCATGTTCAGTAGGACGAAAGTAGAAACGTCGGATAGTATCTCCACAAGAGGAGGCCCCGGCCATTAAAGCCCAGGAAGCTGCGGCTCCCATGACTGAGTGTGCTCCGAAGACATACTCAATACCTGCTAGGGATAGCAACCATCTGATTCAACAAGCCAAAATAGTAGATGAAACTGGGCCCCAAGGTCGAACGTAGGAGATCAACTGTTGACCAGAATGAGAGGGTCGGAGAGATGCTGTGACTTCTGTGTAGCGAGATAGTGCAGAGGCTACACGAAGTTTAGGTGATTCTCTAAAATATGGATAAAAAAATTATAGAAGAATCAGATTTAGTACATGTAGACACGGAAAAGGTAACTCTGTCCAGATCGAATGTAAAAGCATCTACATGTCAGGGTACTCACCTGTTAGACAGACAGCCAGACGTGGCCGCTCCTGGAGTTCCCAAAAGGGGACTTGAACCGGGGAACTTATCAGTCCTAGTCCTGATTTCTACCTCTGAGCCACAGCAGCTTTACACAGAGACTACTGAGTCTGGTCCTGTTCATCCTGGCATGGCTTATACACCGGGGGCTGCACCTTGACTTGGCTGTGTCTCACCTGACTCTTATCGGTCATCAGCAGGGTATTTAAACCCAGCCTCTTCCTGTGCTCAGTGTCAAGTCAAGTCTTTGATCTAGTGTTGCTGTGTCGTACCAGTGTTCCAGTTTATCTGCTTCGTTTATTTGACCTCGGCTTGTGACTACGTTTATTCTGACCTCTGGCATCCCTTGACTTCGGCTACTCCTCGTTGTTCCTGACCTCTGGCATCCTTTGACCTCGGCTATCCCTCGACTATCCTGCTGGTTCTGTCCTTGCCTGTCCTGCGTATTTGGTACTGCATCTTGCACAGCCCCCGTGCACAGACCCACAGGCCAGGTGAATTCTTACCTGACCACCTCGGCCTGTGGCTATCTGCAAGGGTGAGCAACATATCTGCATATCTGAGACTTGACGGAAAGAGACAAGACACAAAAAAAGAGTGCATTTTTCTGAAAGTTGACGAAGGGAAAGATCTCTACTACATGGCCAATCTGGAAGGAATCTCTGGATGAGATCAAGCTCCCAAATGGTGTGAATGTTTGGGTGCTGGAGGAGGCGAAAGTTTGATGCCTCGGGGAAGTCTTCAGGTCAAAGGATCCTGTCCAACGGGAGAACCCTGAACTGGAACGTGTGCCTCTGATAGAGCCAAGCGGACCACATTAATGGAATGATACCATTTACCTAGATTGAAGACAGATAATTCAAGACTAAGGGAACAGGGGCAGTAAAGGTATTGGTATGCGTTCCAGACACCAACTACACCAGGCATTCCAAGTGGAAAGATAACATTTCCTAGTTCTCGGGACCCAGGAGTCCCAAAGAAGGACTATAGCCTCAAAAAGAGTTCAGGCTACCAATTCCAGATGGTCTTCTGTCATCATATGATAAAGATTGCCTCTCGAATCTTGAGAGGAGGTCAAGTATTGATGAGAGGAGAAGTCAGCCTCGATAATACAAGTCCAGAAGGCCCGGGAACCAAGCCTCATCCTGTCAAAGAGGTGTCAATAATACCAGAGTGACTTGCTGGCAACAAACTTGAAGGAGAACTCTGGAAATCATATCAAATTGAGGAAACGCATAGGCTCCCTGCATCGGCCAGTCCTAGAGAAAAGTATCAACTGCTGTGTACTCGCGATCCCAGGAGCCAGCTGAAGAATAGTGATGTACCGAACTGTTCGCCGGCGAACATAGCGTGTTCGCGTTCGCCACGGCGGGCGAACACATGCGCGGTTCGATCCGCTCCCTATTCGTCATCATTGAGTAAACTTTGACCCTGTGCCTCACGGTCAGCAGACACATTCCAGCAAATTAGCAGCAGACACTCCCTTCCAGACACTCCCACCTCCTGTACAGCATCCATTTTAGATACATTCTGAAGCTGCATTCTTAGATAGAGGAGGGAAAGTGTAGCTGCTGCTCATTTGATAGGGAAATTGATAGCTAGGCTAGGGTATTCAGTGTCCACTACAGTCCTGAAGGACTCATCTGATCTCTGCTGCAAGGACAGCACCCCAAAAAGCCCTTTTTAGGGCTAGAACATCAGTCTGCTTTTTTCTTCTTCTGTGTAATGTAATTGCAGTTGCCTGCCTGCCAGATTCGGTGTCAGGCTCACAGTGGATACTGTGCCCAGTGCCACCACTCATATCTGGTGTCACAATAGCTTAAGCTTGCATTTAAAAACAAAATTTTTTTTTTCACTGTAATAGATTGAATAGCAGTTAGTTGTCTGGGTGTCAGGACTTCAGCGTGTACTCTGCCAACCTCTGCAAGTGCACTTTGCCACTCATATCTGGTGTCACTATAGCGTGCCTTTAAAAAGAAAAAAAGTTTTTCACTGTAAGCTAGTAGCAGTCAGTGTCCTTAAAGCGGGTGTCAGGCCTTCAGCGTGTAGTCTGCCAACCTCTGCCAGTGTACTTTGCCACTCATATCTGGTGTCACAATAGCGTGCCTTTAAAAAGAAAGGTTTTTCACTGTAAGCTAATAGCAGTTAGTTGTCTGCAAGCATCTGGGTGTCAGGCCTTCAGCGTGTAGTCTGCCAACCTCTGCCAGTGTAATTTGCCACTCATATCTGGTGTCACAATAGAGTGCCTTTAAAAAGAAAAAAAGTTTTTCACTGTAAGCTAATAGCAGTTAGTTGTCTGCAAGCATCTGGGTGTCAGGCCTTCAGCGTGTAGTCTGCCAACCTCTGCCAGTGTAATTTGCCACTCATATCTGGTGTCACAATAGAGTGCCTTTAAAAAGAAAAAAAGTTTTTCACTGTAAGCTAATAGCAGTTAGTTGTCTGCAAGCATCTGGGTGTCAGGCCTTCAGCGTGTAGTCTGCCAACCTCTGCCAGTGTAATTTGCCACTCATATCTGGTGTCACAATAGCGTGCCTTTAAAAAGAAAAAAAGTTTTTCACTGTAAGCTAATAGCAGTCAGTGTCCTTAAAGCGGGTGTCGGGCCTTCAGCGTGTACTCTGCCAACCTCTGCAAGTGCATTTTTCCACTCATATCTGGTATCACAATAGCATGCCTTTAAAAAGAAAAACAGTTTTTCACTGTAAGCTAATAGCAGTCTGTGTCCTTAAAGCGGGTGTCAGGCCTACAGCGTGTACTCTGCCAACCTCTGCAAGTGCACTTTGCCACTCATATCTGGTGTCACAATAGCGTGCCTTTAAAAAGAAAAAAGTTTTTCCCTGTAAGCTAATAGCAGTCAGTGTCCTTAAAGCGGGTGTCAGGCCTTCAGCGTGTACTCTGCCAACCTCTGCAAGTGCACTTTTCCACTCATATCTGGTATCACAATAGCATGCCTTTAAAAAGAAAAACAGTTTTTCCCTGTAAGCTAATAGCAGTCAGTGTCCTTAAAGCGGGTGTCAGGCCTTCAGCGTGTACTCTGCTAACCTCTGCAAGTGCACTTTGCCACTCATATCTGGTGTCACTATAGTGTGCCATTTTTAAGTTTGTAAATTACATGAGAGACAATAAAATACATAATTACTGTGATATATATCAATATGTTAAATGAAACATGTTGTGATTGGTACTAACCTTTATAAAAAATGTGGCACGGATAATAAAAAAAAAAGTCGAGATGAGGAGAGGGGGGTGATTGTGAGAGGGAGGGGGGTGATGAGGAGAGGGGGGGTGACTAAAAAAATTACCTTAAATCCCTGGTGGTCCGGTGGGGTCCCTGGTGGTCCGGTGGCCCTCATTTCCGGTCTGCAGCTCCGCAGAGCTGCAGACCATGGATCTCGCGAGACCCAATCAGTGGTAACCCGCGGCAACGCTCTGATTGGGCAGTGCACGCGAGATCCATGGTCTGCAGCTCTGCACATTGCGGCGACCGCGGCAGGAGGGGCATTGCAGTCTGCCCCGTGCACCCCCCTAGTAAGTGGCTCCCGGGGCAGACCGCCCCCCCCGCTACCCCCTTAGTACGCCACTGGTCATATCATATGCGTATAATTTCTCCTTATTTTCGGTTCAGTGTTTTAGTGTTCACTGTTTTTAGAATAGTGTAATTTTAATTTTGCTAACAATTTGAATGTAGGCCCCTCTTGATCTTGAGGCCCTAGGCTGAAGCCTAGTTAGCCTATAGGAAAATCCGGCCCTGACTGCTGTAGTAATAAATTTAACAATATCACTCCAAAATGATGGTTCAAATCAGCAATATATGGCTGAGCAAAATAATGACCTTGCTTTATTCTGACTTCTGCTTGTGTACTCTCATGAGTGAAGACATCTCTTGCAAAGGCCACACCCTGTGAACCCTGTAGGCAGGCTAAATGCACATGCAACCAATTTGTCCATATCCAAGTTGATTAAGATCAAAATTCCTCTTCTTTAAAATAAACACGTCAACTTTTACTTCACCTGTCTCTGGATTCAGGATTCTGTAGCCTTTATATCCTTTATCATAGCCAATTGTGATTTGTTCTTCCCTTAGTTTCAGCTTCATATTGAAGAGTTTTCTTCATAAATAAAGGCTATCGTTTACACTGCTACTTCCATACAATTCGTCTAAGCCTTGGTTGTCTTAAAGTTTTTTTTAATATGACATACATAACTGTTAATCGGGTAAGTGGAGATCTCAGCTCTTGATTTTCTATCCTTTCAATCCCAATGGATTCTTTGTGAATTAGCTGCTGGTGGGAACTCTTCCTCACTGTCCCAGGAATCCTTTCCCACAAGCTCATTCTGCATTCTGAACTTCCATACCAGGTCATTTGTAGACGTAAGAGCAGACACAGCAACTCCCATAACATTTACAGCCTCAGTGTAGTTTTCCATCCTTGAACCTCTACTTTGGGCCCATGACCCAAATGTTGGAATTTATCAGTTGCATTTAGTATTTAATACACATAGCAGCAGCATGTAGAAGTCAGAGCCAGGCACTCATATGAAGATCTAAAAAGCAAAATGGCTGCACTGCAAGAAAGAGAGGGGATGTGAGAAAAGACAGAAAGGTATCCCCTCCAAAGCACCATAGAGATGATTGAGGACAGACAATATTACCAGCAACAGCAAGTCCTCCAACACATTCAGAGTAGGCCATAGCGATAATTGCTAACAGATTGTATATTCTCCATGCTCTACAAATGCCTTTTTATTCTTTTACCAATGAGATGTTTCTTTCATTGGTATAGGATCCCTAGTGATAGCATCAGAGGATTTCCCATGTCATTATTGTATACAGCTCCTTTCGTTTTACCTGTTTTATGAGAATGAAATGTCATTCCCCCCATGTTTTCACTGCCCATGATGTAGCTCAAGGTCAACCTGTCACAGAGCCGCAGCACTATTTTTACAGTGTGAAGTCTTACCTGCACGTTTTGTGCACAGATTAATCATAGAGGTCCCCTGTAATGTTAAGTATGTGGGAAGAGATTTGCTTATCTGAATACAAAGGGCATTATAGGGCCATGTAAATTTGGTCCTAGATCAAAGAAACGGGCTATTACAAATTTTACCCTACTATCAATAAATTTCAAATCTGTGCTATGATGACATTATGGTATGTTGTGAAAAGGATTATTTAAAAAAAAATAAAAATGCATCAATACCCAGGCTTGAAATGTGTATGCTAAGATGAAATTAATTCTATTTTTATTTTGTCTGCTTCCTCTCATACACATTGAGTGTTTTGCAAAATGCATCCTTCAATCCGTCTGTGCATCTCCTGACTGTTCTGTAGCTATGGAGACAGAGCAAGGTAGCAGCTTCTATTTTTACACGTAGCATAGTCATGATCTTTCCTTACTGGCATTTGGCCAAACTACAGATACAAGCTGGTGCAAGCGTTCCTTTAATTTGTTTTTGTTTTTCTTCTTCAAAGTATATCTTTTAAATATCATTTTATAATTCATACTTCATTTTTAGTCAAATAAAAATTTCTTCAAAACCAATTTGAGTGATGATAAAGCATCATGGTGGCTAAACGTTTCTAATCTGAGTTCCCAGCTCAATTCAGCTTTATAATAACTTACCTGCAGTTCACCACAACGAAATCCAAGACTTACTTTCAGGTGGAGCTGGTTGAGGTGCACTGGAGCATTCAGTCGACTGACTTACTGCATCCTTGGCAGAGGTTTCAGTGAGGCCTTCTGAAGCCAGACAGTCAGGAAAGGCGGCTGCTCTCAGGTCCTGTACGACGCTAAACCTCCACAGGCATACTCTGCAGCCCCATTTCCCCCTTCTGGACCGGCGGGGGATATCCTGTTCCCCACTGGTGACATGTCGAATTGTTGTTCTCTGCAAACATGCTTACTAAAGCTCTGGACACAGCTTAACTCCACAACATGGAGATGCTACTCTCTCCTCGTAGTAACCAATATATGCAGCCCAGGTTGGATCATCTCGACCCTATAGACCGATCCCTGAGGATGCTAGAAAAACTATTCAATAACTTTTGAGCCTCCTTGGAGGCACGACAAGCAGCCATGTCACTTCGACTTCAGGAGGAAGATTTTAAAGGCGGGAGCCAGGCGATGGGTGAGTCTCCTTCTGGCATATGCCAAGTTTCATCGTCAGTACCCTTTGCTACTAACCCACCTGGGCTGAGGGCCAACAGAGGAAAAGCCTCCTTGCATCACCCACATGGACAGAGAACGGACCACTACCAGTGGCATCGCACCACCATGGCTCTCTGTCTTTCCCCTATGTGAAAGGACACAGACAATGTGAGTCCTAAGTCTGTCATCCGGCCTGAAGCTTGAAAATGTGCATCAGCTGAAGTCTCACTTTCCACCCGGGACGGCATAACTACATATGGCATGGGACTTATACACTAGTAGCTGCAGCTATTCCTTGACCCCATCCAGCCCTTTCAGGCTTGTCATTAGCTGAACCCTTTAGATTGATATGTATGCTATTTGTTTTTTGTTTTTTATTTAATGTTATTTTATAGGCTTGAAATAGTGTGTTGTAGTATCACTAGAATGTTTCAGGGCCAGATTAAGAGCCCAGTGGGCCTGGTGCTGACAATTATGACGGGCCTAATTACAGGATCATATCAACCAAAAAGAGTAAAACACCCCCAAGCGTCATGTATCTGATGGAGATGGTGCTGGAGAGACAGAAAACAGCAGCTATAAGAAAACACATGCCCTAGGCTAATCTCTCACTAATTTATGTTTTCATCTTTCAAGTAAATCCAGAACCCCTAACAGCAGTGTCCAGTGAGGCAGGAAGTCAATGGGCACGGTAAAAGGGTGTGCCACTGACACAAATCACGTAACCTGCAAAGAGGGGCGAACATGCCCAAAAAGAGGACATGTCTGCCCAAAGAATTAGGCCAGCCTTGCATGAATGCATGTCGGGCTGCCTGCCAATCATGCAGCTGGCCAACTAAGGGCATACTATGCAGACAGCACCCTGAGCTTGGCATAAATGCATCTAATGATGCGCTCGCTCAACGCTTTCTAAGGACTGTCCCCTAGCACTCGCTGGTCAACTTGTCTCCTTACCTTCTTACTAGCAGGCAGAAGCTCCTGGTATATAGTCTGGGACAGAGAAAAGCTGTATGTAGTGAGTGTAGAAGAAAGGGAACATTGTTAGAGTGTTAGAGTGACCAAAGTCACCATTACCTAAAAGGATCACTATAGGGTCAGGAACACAAACATGAATTCATGACCCTATAGTGTTAACACCACCATCTAGCCCCCCTAGACTCTGCAGGCTGTTTGCCTCAGAAAAGCAAGCAGTCTGCTGACATCATCAGAAGTGGTAGCCTGATCCAATGACAGTGCTTCCCCATAGGATTGGCTGAGACTGACAAAGAGGCAGATCAGGGGCAGAGCCAGCATGATTCAAACACAGCCTGGCCAATCAGCATCTCCTCATAGAGATGAATTGAATCAATGAATCTCAATGAGGAAAGTTCAGTGTCTGCATGCAGAGGGAGGAGACACTGAATGTGTGGATGCATTTTAGGCAGCCATGACCCAGGAAGGATCTCTAACAGCCATCTGAGGACTGGCCAGTGAAGTTATCACTAGGCTGTAATGTAAACACTGCATTTTCTCTGAAAAGACAGTGTTTACAGCAAAAAGTCTGACGGTAATGATTCTACTCATCAGAACAAATACAATAAGCTGTAGTTATTCTGGTGACTATAGTGTCCCTTTAACTATATTCATTGTCAGCCAGTCCACACGAGTTTTGTTCCCATATATCCCTCTTAAGTTTCCATACTTAAGTAAGAGTATGTGAAAAGTAGTTAGGGTTGCCACCTTTCTTGTAAAAACATACCGGCCTTGCTAATTTGCATAATTAAATATGTATGGGTGACATCACATGATGTAAATCACAAGGAGTGACATAAGAGAAAATGCTGTAAAATCACCAAAAATCTACTTAGTTTGATTCTGCTGTATAGATGGATTCCTCCAAGTGCCCCATGTCTCCCAGTGCCCCCATGTGTCGATTACTCCAGGTCTCAGTGTTTCTATGTATCAGTGTCTCAGTGCCCCATGTCTCCCAGTGTCCCCTAGTGTCGTGTCCCCAGGTCTGTATCACAGTGTATGTATCACAGTGTCTCAATGCCCCATGTCTCCCTGTGTCCCCATGTATCCCAGGGTCCCCATGTCACTAGGAAGACGGGGAGACCTGGGGACACGGGGAGACCTAGGGACACGGAGACACCAGTGACACTGGGAGACTAGGGGACTCTGGCTGGGACACATGGGGACACTGGGAAAATAGGGGACACTTGAAGACATGGGGACACAGACACCAGGGACACAGACTCTAGAGACACTGGCTGGGGGGCATGGGGACATTGAGACATGGGGGCACTGGGAAACATGGGGACACTGAGACACCAGGGCCACAGACACTAGGGACACTAGCTTGGAGACATGGGGACATTGAGACACTTGAGGCACTGGGAGACATGGAGGCACTAAGAGACATGGGGACAGTGAGACACTGGCAGACTGGGGGCACTGGGAGACTAGGGGTCACTGAGACACCAGGGACACTGGCTGGGAGACATGGGGACACTGAGAAACATGGGGACTCTATGTCCCCATGTGTCTCTGTGTCATAATGTCTCCCAATGTCCCTTAGTGTCTCAGTGTATGTCTCCTTGCAGCCTTTCCCCCCATTCCTTACTTCCCTGAGCTGTAGGTTGTCTCTGCAGGGTGCGAGTTGCTGTCTGGACTCTCTGTAGCTGCACCCCTGCAGATCAGTGAGTAGAGATAGGCAGGGAGGGATATGCTGGAACTTCCTATCCCTGCCTGTCTCCACACACAGCGACCCCTACTGGCCAGTGCTGGTATTGCATAGTAAACTCTTGTTTATACTGAGAAAAATACCAGCATTTGTATTGCCAGTATCACTGTAATATTGGCACCAGCCAGGCAGCCTCAAATACTGGCTGTGCCAATAAAATAAAAGCCAGGTGGAATCCCTAAGAGTAGTGTGTAAAAAAAAAAAAAATGTAAAAAAAAATGTAATTTTTTTTTTTTTTTTTTTTTTAAATCAGTGGGCCTATTCCATGGGCCTGGGCCTGGAGCTGCAGCTCCATCAGCCCCTATGTTAATCCGGCCCTGGACCCAGTGGTTCTTATTAGCATCTGACCATGCCATGTCTAATTGTATCCCACTAGTGCCGCAAGCAATTGCTGTTTAATACCCGGACATGTTAGTCAGTCAATTATTCACTAGTTTTTGTTTTGTTTAATATATATGCAATACCTGCCTTTCCTTAACTATAACTTACTGTATTAAAGTTTTTCTATTTCTTTCTCTAAACTGTGCAGCATTCTAAACGTGTTATGTTTATTTCCACCCGGCACGGCATAACTACATAAAGTGCTGTGGAACTTGTTGGCGCTATATAAATTCCAATAATAATAATAATTTTTATATCTTTGCTGACATGTGAAAAAAAAGAGAGGCAATGGGATGTTTGGAGATAATAGTTTTAAAGGGTTTCTCCAAGCTTCATGACCACTTCACTGCACATACAAAGATATTTAATATTGTTGCTGAATTCTCCACCTCTCCACCTCTTGCAGCATTATTAGTATGTCATTAGCCAACCTAGACCAAGAGTTCTACACACAGAAGTTTATTCATTAGTTGAGAGTGCTCAGCTGATGATCTCGGCAAGTGAATGTATGGCAAGAATGGCATCAAGCTATGGCAGCTCTGCAGAAGCTGGATGCTGGTAAGCCACCATCTTTGGCGAGACATGGGTAGGAGGGCAATACATTGCTGAATTCTCCTTACATCATCAACATGACAGAAGGCTGTAGTGGTTATGATGCTTGGAGTAACCCTTTGACAAGAAGGAATCGTTGCTCATTAAGATTAAGAGTTAGGAATATATAACAACCACCATGGAAAGAGGTAGCTGAGTCTGTGGAAACGTATAACCATTCGTTCTTTTGTATTTGAAACCATTACAGGCTGATATATATTTTCGAAATACAGGTATCCATTGTCTGTTGTAAGTGTCTCGATAGGGCCTGAGGTAATCTTGACTTGCATGACAAGGGCAAGAGCCATTTCTCATGTAGCATCTGAAGGGTAGTATGATCTCTAGCAGAGACCAATGTCGCAGTTTACGTCACCATCTTTATATAAGTCATGTAAGTATACTGCTATAGGCTTACATAGCAGGCCTTGACTAGTGGGAGGATGCCCTTTGCATAGAAGAAAAAGGTTGAGCATTGAGCTATGTTTAGTATGTGTAAATTAAGCATATAATTTATAGTGTTCACGTTATAATGTAGCCACCTTACGTTATACCTCCACCAAAAGTTAGTGGCGGAACTAAAGAAGAAAGGGCTCTGGTGCAAGCATGTCTTTGGGCTGTGCAATCTAGACGTGCATTCGCTTCCGTACGAATACGATTTCATCCAAAAATTTGGGTTTTTTCATATTTGTTTACTACCACATGCCAAATGCATTACTTTTTCGTTAAGTTCTTTTAATAGACTTTCTTTTTTGAAAGCAGCCAATCAGAGTGTGTTGAGTCAAATTACACAGCATGGGATAATTCAAAAGAACTTTCCCACGCTGTGTAAAATGACTCAGAGCATTCTGATTGGTTAGATTCCAAGCCAACCAATCAAAGTGCTGTGACATGTAAATGTAGAGACTTACCTGTCAGTCTCTTTATTTACCTGTCAGAGCACTCTGATTATTGGTTGGCTTAAACCAGCCAATCAGAGCGCTCTGAACCTAATTGCAGGGCGTGGGAAGGCTTTATAAGCATTTTCCCACCCCGCGGAGCTCATTCTGTGCCGTGCCCTCGCTGGGTGAAGAAAATACCATGCTATTACATGGCTGCAACCCTTACTGGGCACCTGAAGATATAGGGCTCATCAGGTGGCCCTAAATGCTTGGGCCACCCGATGAGCCCTTTCAGCGTGCGGGCCCTGGTGATGCTGCACTGGCGGCAGTTCTGCCGCTACACATGGGGCCTGGGACACCGGGCCCCCCAGGACCGCTGGGCCTGTGACAACCATCATGGTTGTCACCCCCTGATGGCAGCCCTGTCCCTGACACACACAGTACATACCTGACACATACAGTACATCCCAAATACACACTATACATTCTTTATGCACACACAGACCAACTACATATACACACTGCACAACCTAGACACACACAACATCCTGTCACGATTACTAATGTGATCCAACATGCAAAACTATGTAACATCTACATAGAATAGAAAAATAGACAGAAGGATGCCAGAAATACAAGGATGCCAGAAATACACAAGATCGATAAGAAAGCCAAGTCAGGGAAACCAGAGATCAGAATAGTCAGGAATAGCTAAAGTAAGAATACCGGGAATATCAATAACAAGGACAAGAAAATGCACTCTCGGTAACCAGGAAACAGAAACCACGACAGGGCAATAAGCTAGAGAAATTCAGGGGTTTAAATACCATTCCTTGGGCTGTGATTGGTCAGAGTTTGGCCTCTGACCCCAGAACGTGCGTGTGCATCGACGTCGTGCACATTCACGTGACCTTTGGAGGCGGAGCTACAAATGGCCACGACCTCGTGGACGGCGCCATTTTGGCTCCCGTCTATGGAGGGGACGGATGCCCCAGCAGGTAGCCTCCTGGCTCGTGGCTGAACAGGTAAGTCCTCCCACCTGTCAGCGTGGTCGCACCGATCGGGTGCGTCATTGTGCAGCCACGAGCCAGGGGCCGTGACACATCCCTGATACACAGAATACATCTCTGACACACGCTTAACATCCCTGACACATACAGTGAATCTCATATACACACTAGTTCCCTTACAGACACAAACTGCACAACCTTCATAGTACATAGTACATCCCTGACACACACAGAATATCCTATATACACACTGTGGTCATTTACGCATACACTAAACCACCTATAGATACATACTGAACAACCTAGACACACACAACATCCCTGACACACAGAATACATATCTGACACACAGAGTACATCCCATTATACACTATGGCTCCCTTACAAATATGCAAGATCCCCTATATACACATACTGCACCACCTACACAGGCAACATCCCTGACACACACACAGTACATCCCTGACAGACAATGTAAAAAAAAGTATTTGATCCCCTGCTGATTTTAACAGTTTGCCCACTGACAAACAAATGATCAGTCTATAATTTTAATGGTAGGTGTATTTTAACAGTGAGAGACAGAATAACAATAAAAACATCCAGAACAACGCATGTCAAAAAAGTTATAAATTGATTTGCAGGTCAATGAGTCAAATAAGTATTTGACCCCTTCGACTAAGTACTTGGTGGCAAAACCTTTATTGGCAATCACAAAGGTCAGATGTTACTTGTAGTTGGCCACCAGGTTTGCACATATCTCAGGATGGATTTTGTCCCACTCCTCTTTGCAGATCCTCTCCAAGTCATTAAGGTTTTGAGGCTGACGTTTGTCATCTCGAACCTTGTCATTGGTGATGACACAACACGCCCCCTGTCTAGCTCCACCTCTTACCACCGGGCCTCTTTGATTAGAAAATGCCCGGCCAAATCTTTGCAGATTAATTTGACAGAAGGCCCTGCAGGTTGTACATTTAGCTTGATGGCTTAATATATGTCTTTACTTGGATAGGGCTATAGCATGGTTTTGTGTTGGTGCAGTAAATCTTAGTTATTTTATAAAGTTAAGATAATAAATCTCATACAAGCACACCAGTATTTGTAGAAGCATTTTCTGTTGCCTTCCTTATTGACAAAAACTTTTACTAGCTTGGACATACAGTATATGATTCCATATATACATTAGATTATTTCTATAGTGCCATGCAAAGAGACAATAGCATTACTTCTCCAAAGGATGTTATTCTAACATATATTTTTCAAAAGTGTATTTTAAAAGTCCCTTTTTATTTGTATTTATTTATTTAATATTCAAGGTCAATTGACAAAACAGGAAGGTACCTTTTTGTTTTTTTATTTTACACACAAAGCAATTGTGGTTAAGGTGGTTTGAAAGCACAGCAGTTAAAATGCATAAAGGGAACTTCTCTGTAGGTGGAAACAATAAAAATATCAAGAAGGAAACTTGCAAAGTTGCCATTTCATACCAAACCACTGGATAACATTTATGGTGTTGTGTAGATAGTAGCTCATATCATAAGCTCTACTTATTTTTAACACACTGACATCACAAAGAACTATTCAATAAAGTGAGAATTGTCAGACAGCCAAAGCAAATTTAATGTGAATTTCAATCCTAAGACCAAAATAGCCATGTCAGCTATGCCTCCGGGTCAGCTACTTTGGCCTTAACCCCTTAAGGACACATGACATGTGTGACATGTCATGATTCCCTTTTATTCCAGAAGTTTGGTCCTTAAGGGGTTAAAGGGACACTATAGTCACCAGAACAACTACAGCTTACTGCATTTGTTCTGGTGAGTAGAATCATTACCTTCAGGCTTTTTGCTGTGAACACTGTCTTTTCAGAGAAAATGCAGTGTTTACATTACAGCCTAGTGATAACTTCACTAGCCACTCCTTAGATATCAACCGGGTATTTAACTTTGACAGTTCTTTGATTCTGGTGATTGTGTGTTGTTCCTGTTTTGTCTCCTGATACTTGTTCTCCAGATTGACCCCGGCTCCTGACCTTATTTATCCTGACCTCTGGCATCCTCTGACTTTGGCTTATCCTCGATGACCCTTCTGATTGTGTCCTTGTCTGTATTGCAAATTGGAGCACTTTTCATGCACAGCCCCCGTGCACAGATTCACAGTCCTGGTGGTTTCTAAACTTATCACATTGGACTGTGTATATCTGCAAGGGTGAGCACAAATCTCTGCCTACTGGACTCCCACCTCAGGTAAGCCGTGACATTCAGGAGGAACGTAAAGGCGCGGTAATGTACGCATATCTCGAGAGCGCTGAGGCCACACAGAGATTTAATTCGCCTTTTGATGGAGAAGGAAACTCCTTCTGGGGAAAAGATGAATCCATCGCATTTGAAAGCTCTGTCTGAAACACGGCGAAAAGAGACAAGACATTACAGTAAGGTGAATTTTTGCTGATAGCTGGCTAAGGGAAAGATTCTTGTTCTCGGGCCAATTCATGAGGAAGTGGAGAACTATAGTCACATCCCAGAGGTGAGCATATTTAGGTGCAGGAGGTCGAGCCAGCTTGATGCCTCTAAGGAGTCTGCATACCAGGGGGTCCTGTCCGATCAGAACACCCTGCAGTGGGATACGCGCTGCCGAAATGTACCAGGTTGATAGATCAGTAAGAGCATCCTAAATCAAACAGGTGAGAAAGATAATTCAGAAAGAAGGGAAGAGGAGCCATGAGGGGATTGGAGTCCCGATCCATACACCAACTATACCAAGAGCTCCAGGTGGAGAGATAGCATCTTCGAGTTCCAGGAACCCACAAATCCAGAGGAGGTTCTTAGTCATCTGCAATAGTCCTCCGACGTTCCAGGTGCCCCTGAAAGAGTCCAAGCCACCAAGTGAAGACGGCCGTCTAATACCATGGGGTGAGGGTGACCGTGTGAATCCAAAAGAAGATCTGGGAACGCTGGAAGAAGGAGTGGTTCCTAGTGATCTAGGAGATCCGGGAACCAAGCTTGGCCCTGCCACAATAGAGTCAGTAATATCAGATTGACCCGCTGTCTGCGGACGTGCAGAAGGACTCTGGAGATCATTGTCCAAAAGGGGGGAAAACAAAAGCTCTGTGTCCTGGAGAAAAGCATCCACCGCTGAGCATTCTGGGTCTGAAAGCCAGCTGAAGAACCTGGGAACCTGGTCCTCTCAGGTGGGAGATGAAATGTCCTCTCAGGTGGGAGATAGGAACACAGATCGGTGGAGTCACCAATCGCTGATGTCTCTCCAATGTCTGAAGAGACATTTTCCTGTCCTATTGTTTCTCCAGCAGGGCGTTGTCCTAGGGACACTGCCAGACCAGTTTAAATTGGCTGCTTTGTCCCTCCTCAATCTCCCATCAGCTCTTGCTATTTTCTGACCCCACCCTTCCTTGAACCATATAGGGCACTTTTAACATTGGACATATTGAGCGCTCAGATCCAAGCTATCTGGGGATATGTTGGACATATAGGTTAAACATTGTATTATAAGAGTTATGTATTTTTATGTGTTTTTTGTAACAGTTTCTGATTTAGAGATATTTCCTGTACCTGGAGATAATTAAGTTACCACAGGCACTTAAGCCAATTATCTACAGGATAGAGGAGAAGATAGATCGTCCGCACAGCTTAAATCTGTGGAACTGTTTTGGGCATGAAAGCCATGCTTGCGGTCGGTCAAATGTGACTTCCATAAAACATTTGAATCCCTGATCTGGGTTATTTTTGGATATGTTGTTCATCCAGATCAGGGCTATCCAGGGATGTATAATGGGGATATGTTATGTTTTGGGGTGTTTTTCTGCCTGTGGATAATTAGGTTATTGTATTAGCTGCTTTAATTATATTCCAGGCAGAGGGGAGGGCTTGTGTACTGTATGTGGGACTGTCGGACATTGTTGTATTGTTTTGAACGGTTTATGTCCCTTGTGTGCCTGTGTACCATCAGGTCAAGGGGGTGTGCCTCTGGCCTGAGGAATTGTATAAATTGTGAATGCAGGCTTACATTAAACAGACCTGCTTGACACCTTCTTGAAGGCTTGGCTCATGTTTGGGGGATGGGATAACTACACTCTTGGGGATTGCTATAATCACAATACTCCCCTGAGTATAAGCTCTTGTAGAGCTTGTTCCTGCTATGCTCTCTGGAGTAGGAGAGATCTACCCACTGGAAGCTGGATCCTGGTCTTGGGTCCAGGGAGGGTGGAGGGTGGCGAGACCCTGGCGCAGCTGCATCGCTAGAAGTGGGGTTTGCAGTGCTTATGGTGTCTGGTGGAGTGCTTGGAGTCCTCGGCACTAGGAGCATCGATTGGCGGAAGTACTCAGTCGGAGTGCCAGCGGTCCGTCACAAGGGTAATATTGCGTTGGAAACAGAAACTAGATATCTTTTCTTACATCTGAAAGTACTCTTGACCGGACCCTGCCGAGGCGGTTGATGTATTGTACCGCTGAGATGTTGTCCATTCTTAACAGTATGCAACAGTCCGAGAGATGTTTGGCCAGACTGCGAATAGTGAAAGACCCAGTGATCAACTTTAGACAGTGGATATGAAATATGTTCTCTGCCGATGTCCATGGGCCTCCCGTGGAGGCTGTCGGTCCAGAAGCACCCCATCCCCATACACTTGCGTCCAATTCTGGGGCAGGACCGAAGATCGATTTGCTGTTCAACGCCGACACGTGGAGGAGCCACCATCAAAGTTCTTCCTGGACCTCTGATGTTAAGGGAACCATCTGGTCATATGAGGGTTGAATCTGAAGAAACCACGATTTTATTCGCTGCATGGCTCGATAATGCAAAGGCCCTGGGTAGATGGCTTGTATTGGTGCTAAGAGCACACCCACAATCCGTGCCATTGTTCGGAGGGGAACCTGGTCTAGGCATAGCATCCTGCAAAGTTCCTTTCCAATTGCCAACATTTTTGATAGAGGGAGGTGAGGATGCACTTGGAAGCGTCATTCTCGAAGCCCATAAATTGAACCACGTGGGAAGGAGTGAGAGCAGATTTCTCTCAGTTGACCACGATACCCAAGGACTCTAGTAAGGAGAATGCAAATTGTGTAGATCGTAGTCTGGAGATATCATTGCAGAAAAGTAAGAGATCGTCTAGATAAATAATACAGCATATCCCTTTTGCTTGTAAATGTGCCGTAACCAGTTTCAGTAACTTGGTGAAACACCATGGGGCTAAGGCTGAACGGAACGCATGTGTCACGATCTCTTACCTGGATCTGTCGCACCCACCTAGTGTGGGATCCGACGCCGACTCCACACTGGCGGTGTTCGGCATGTCCCACGCCAGATGCTACAAACGCGCCGACGTAATGGCGTCAGTGACCCGACCTCGCGTCATCAATACCAGGCAAGAACGTTTTGGGGGCATGGCCTTACAGCAAAAGACGCTCCCTTATAAAAGGGGTGTCTTTTGTGTTGTTCCTTGCCCTATTGTGGTTCCTTGTGGTCCCTTTAGTGTTAGTTTGTTCTGACCCGGCTTGGCTTTTTTGACGTTCCTGTTTTCTGGTTCCCTGACTCGCCTTGACTTTTGACCTCCTGATCTCTGGTATCCTGACCCGGCTACTCTTAATCACTCTCCTGATTTCTGGTATCTTGACTTTTGGCTATTCTTGGACTATTGTTTTCTCTTACATTAAACCCGACCATTCTAAAGTTTGGTAATACGTATTTGGGTTTTCTGTGGGTTTACATTCTGCGTGTTGGGTTATGTGAATTGGAAGGATCAGCCTTTCCAGAGGAAGCGAAGAAATCACCTGCTTTCCAAATACACCAGAACTGACAGGTACGCATCCTTCAGGTCGAGGCGGGTAAACCAGTCTCCCGGGTGAAGGATATCTTGAAGGAGGTGGATACCTTCCATTTTGAAGTGTCTGTAGACAACAAAATTGTTTAGCCTTTGCAAATTCATTACAAGGTGATATTCCCCTGATTTTTTGTGAACCAGAAAAATGGAGCTGAAAAATCCCCTGTCGTCTTCCTTTCGCTAGCACGGATCAAAGCTCTGTGTCCAAGCAGATCTGATGTTCCTTCGAAGTGGACGTAGGATACGGACGGTCTGGTTGGTAGGGCGGAGAATGAAACTCAATTGAGTAGCCCATGACCGTATCCAAAACCCAAGTGTCTGATGACAGCATTGTCCACCTGTTGAAACAATGACACAACCTGCCGGCATGACAAAGACAAAAAAGGTACCGAAGAACATTTCTCACCTGTAGGTAGTCTGATGCGACCTTGGGCTCCGATCAGCCATGTTCTGATCTTTGACTGAAGGAGTCACGTGGGTGGCAACTTGGGAAGAATTAAGGAGAGTGGGATCTTCTGTGGCTGGTAGGCCAGAAGCAGCTGGCAGTTTGACCCCTTTGACGGCCAGCTCTGGCAAAAACCCGAGAAGGGTTTTGGTGGAATACTCTCCTCAGGTTATACTCTCCTCAGGTTATACAACCAATACACGCATATCACACACTGTTAATACACCCATTGCAAATATCACACACAGCCATCACTTGCATACATATCACACACAGTCATCACATATATCACATACACAGACAACACAAACATTACATCATACATGGATGACGGGGGGGGGGGGCGCTATGGAGATTTTTTGCACAGGGCGCCTAAAGGCCTAAGGCCGGCCCTGCAACAAATACCAGGGTATTCTACAAAACACAACCTCCAGCAATGTACCTAAGGCCTTTAAAGACTTTGGAATACAAATACAATTACTACTTTTAACTTTGGATTACAATTCTTATCAAGATCCATCCAAGAATATCTTACTCTGGAACCTGGTGTTCTTTTCAATTCTTTCCCAGACAAAAGCTTTGCTCATTTTAATCAACCACCTTTACGTGCAAAGATCACACCACAAATGTTTTACAGCTACAACAATGATCAAAGATGCTGGGAGCATAAAAACCTAAAGACTGTTGGAGAACCTTGATTTACTAATTTAAGGAAGAAATGCTCTACAATGCCCACAGTTTAATGGAGAGGGTGTTATGGGCAAATGCAAATATTACAAGTTTTAAAATGCAAATATTGTATTCCTCAAACTGTGTACTTTGTCTTTAACCCCTTAAGGACAGCAGGCATGCTATGCTGTCCTTGGGGATCCGGCTCTAAATGCCGGGCGGCGGCATAGCACGTCCCCGCCATCCTTTCTACTTACCCGGTCGCCGGCGATCCCCCCAAAAATAAATACAAAATATATATATATGTGAAATTTCGTTCTAACTGTATTTTAAAATTGATATATATATTGATATCAAAAATAATATATATATATATATATATCTACATACATAAGTATATACGTATATATCATATATATATATATATATATATATATAATAATTCTACGTATATTTTTATGTAATAATTTTACATAATTACGTCATTGTATTAATTACAATTTGCGGGACCTGCCTGACAACCCAGGCTGAAAGTCCAGGGAATTTAAATTGCTAGCACTATATTTAGTCCTGTAACTTTTGAAACCATCATAAAACCTGTACATGGGGGGTACTGTTTTACTTGGAAGACTTCGATGAACACAAATATTAGTGTTTCAAAACAGTAAAATGTATTGCAACGATGATATCGTCATTGAAAGTGCCATTTTTTTAATTTTTCACACACAAATAGCACTTGCACGGACGATATAATTCTTGTGATACGTTTCACTGTGGTGAAAC
The DNA here is from genome assembly GCF_036172605.1 of Pelobates fuscus. Classification (NCBI taxonomy): domain Eukaryota; kingdom Metazoa; phylum Chordata; class Amphibia; order Anura; family Pelobatidae; genus Pelobates; species Pelobates fuscus. The sequence continues at coordinate 165,471,217 of NC_086322.1, forward strand.
ACTAATATTTGTATTCAGTAAAGTCTCCTGAGTATAACAGTACCCCACATGCACAGATGTTATAGTGTTTTTGAAAGTTACAGGGTCAAGTATAAGACTGGCGTTTCAGTTTTTTCACATTAAAATTCACCAGATTGGTTATGTTGCCTTTGAGACCGTATGGTAGCCCAGAAATGAAAATTACCTCTATGATGGCATACCATTTGCAATAGTAGACAACCCAAGGTATTGCAAATGGGGTATGTCCAGTCTTTTTTAGTAGCCACTTAGTCACTATGAAGACACTACAGCTCAATCAAGTGGTCTGGGTGCCAGGTCCCTCTAGTTTTAACCCTGCAGCTGAAGACAGTTTACACTGAGGGTTAATCCAGCCTCTAGTGGCTGTCTCACTGACAGCCGCCAGAGGCCGCTTCAGCGATTTTAACTGTGAAAATCACAGTGAGAAAACGCTGATATCCATAGGGGTTTTTAACCCCTTCAGCCCAGCGGGAAGGGGGCCATGAGGGTGGGGGGGACCTAAGGACTACATAGTGCCAGGAAAACGAGTTTGTTTTCCTGGCACTATAGTGGTCCTTTAAGTAAAGATAGACTTAAGAAAAATATAAAGTCATGTGATAAAATTACCCTTGCTACAGTTACATTCTCAGAACTGGTGATACTCTCCTTTGCCATTGTTATCAGTACACATCCAGAACTTGTCAAACTCTTCACATTCTGCTCTTACTACCTGGTTTCTTGATTGGGCTTGGTAACTACTTTGTTAGCCCTGCTGTGATCTCTTCCGCTTCCATTCAATTTGTGCAGAATAATTTTTCTCTATTTGTGGATGAAACCATCATTTCTATAAATGACTTTATCCTCCTGCTGTATCATCTCACAGAAGATCACCCAAACTCACTGGTTGCTTTTCATTGTGTAGCACTTGTTCTGTGAGGTCTCCATTGGGCGCTGCAGCTGGACTTTGAAAATGGGTGCAAGTTGCAACAGATATCTCAATTTCTAGGCTGCCGAGAATTCTTATTTAATGTTAATTCAAAAATGGTAATAAAGTTATCAAAAAGCACTGACCGGAAGGATGGCACCGAAGGACTTCAGACACTAAAACCTGTTCAAAAAAAATGTAGTGGTTGTAGTGTCTAGAATGGCCCTTTAACCTTTAGATGTAGAGATTCCTGTGTTAGACACAGTGGCATATATGGGTTTCTTTAAGCTGCATATGAGGTTGAGGCTTCAAACGGGCTAATATGCATGTATCTTGTTTACACCTACCCTATCTCTAATCTACATCAATGTGTTTTATCTTTGTATTTCTTTGAACTTCTCCTATTAATCTTATAGTAGACAGGATTGCCCATTAATTTATTCTCACCTCAGAAAAATAATAAGCAGTATAGGCTCTGATCCCGAGGTCCCTATGTAGACCAGTGGATCAGTACCAAATTGGCCCTAAATTACTCTCCCTAAATGGGGAATAACCCACAGAAAATACAATATATAGAGAGAAGGATTGGACTAAGAAGTCCTAAATAGAAGAGTAATATAATTGTGGAGGAGTCCCTACCTTTTAATAGTCCTAAGGAAAACCAGGAATAAAACAAGACAGGAAAAATGGGGAGACTAGGGTAGTGTAAGAAGTATGTATATACACACCCCAAAGCAAAATCAATATCCAGCTTAGAAAAACAACCTGACTAATCCTCAAACTAGGGTACAAGCCTAGGCTGCATAGATCTTGGCTTAGTGGATAGAGTAAATCAGGTAGATAAAGGTAAAGAATGCGTATCTGGGCTGGAAAGAAAAGGTCTATAAACCCCTAAAGGAGGATGACCCCCCAGAAAAAAACCCAAGCAGAAAACACTAATGATAGTGTAATGTCCCTATTTAGCTCGGCACTGTGGTAAACCACAGTTGCCTACCTGAGCCCTTCTCCCTTCCCTGTGCTGGTAACTTAAAATAAGATTACATTTATTTAAATTAATAAAGTCATAAGTGCTACAAGAAAGCGAAAAAAATAAATAATTAAAGATAAAGCTCAACGCGCATTTTGGCGTTTCAGCACGCTGTCGTCAGGAGCAGTAAACTTTGAAATGGTCCTTTCATCGGTTTATATACCTATTGTAGCAATCAACCTATTAAGTGTTGAGTGCTGTGTAATGGAGGTATGTATACCACGTGTTCCGTTTCTGCCGTCTTTTCTTAAATGCTGATTGGTCTTTATTCGGTAGACGGTAAAGACCACCCTGAATCACTAAAATATTTGTCATGTGACGTATAATCATGATGTGATCAGGGGGGCGTGGCGGCAGAATCTGTTGATTGGGCCATACCCACGTGGAGGAGAGGATAACATATGGGATAGGAGAGGTTAGTCCGCGTCATCTTATGACGACTATTTCGTATCAGCCAAGACCTCCCACTTGATTTTGTATACTTGTAGTTTAAACTGGTACACAGTGTAACATTCTTCATTCTTCCACTGGGTATATTAGTACTTCGGCAATTCTTTGCTTCGGCAACTGCAGCACTTCGATACTTAGGAAATTCGGCTATTTGGCAATTCAGCTATTTGGACATTCGGAAGTATCCGAATGTCTAAATTGCCCGAAATTCGTCCAAATTGACATTCGGGACGTAACGAATTGAACATGTCTATCAGAGACTAAAACATCAGAATTCCCTTAAAATACTTCCCATAGACAGTAAAATATTTAGGAAGATCTCTGAATTATTAGATAACAACCCTTTCAACAATCTCACTAACACGGTAATCAATTCAGCAGCCAATTATAATTTTACGGTTTCTTGAGACCCAAAGGATTTTCTGTGGAGAAAGCATCTGACTTTAAGTCATACCTTAAGCAAAACCCTTAGCAAAAGTGAAAGACCATTATATTCTGTCAATCCCTCATACCAAAACTAGCCAGACAGGCCCCCCCAGTAGAAATGAAGTATTATCCTACCTTTTCCAAATGGTGTCCAATATTAGTATTGGATAACTTAATTAAGAATCAGTTCACAACAAACCCCGATTACCCACTATTATCCCTTCAAGGGAAACCTCTTACCACCAAACAATTCATGCTAATTATAAGCACACTATTATTCAGAGAGGGGATATGATAACATTATACAAATATATTCTGGGCCAATACAAACCATTGTGTGGAAATCTATTCACAAACCGGACTTTACATAGGACACAAGGTCATGCGTTTAGACTGGAAGAAAGATGATTTTGTCTAAGGCAATGGAAAGTTTTTTTACTGTAAGAACAATAAGGATGTGGAATTCTCTGCCTGAAGAAGTGGTTTTATCAGAGTCCATACAGATGTTCAAACAGCTGCTAGATGCATACTTGCAAAAACAGAATATTCAAGAGTATAATTTTTCAATGCAGGGTAATAACTGCTTGATCCAAGGATACATCTGACTGTCATTCTGGGGTCAAGAAGGAATTTTTTTCCTAGCTTGTTGCAAAATTGGAAGTGCTTCAAACTGTTTTTTTTTTGCCTTCTTTTGGATAAACAGCAAAACACAAAGGCTGAACTTGTTGGACGCAATCTCTTTTCAGCTATGTAACTATGTAACTATGTAACTCAGGCTAGGCCACAATCCACATTCCTTCTCCGGTCATTCATTCCATATTGTGGCAGCCACAGCAGCATCCAGTAATCACGTTCCGACACATATCATTAAGAATATGGGACGCTGGAAATCCTCTGCATACAACAGGTACATTCCAAACCCAGAAAATGAAATCAGACTTGCTTTCCTTCAAATGTCTAAATAAAATCGTTTTCATTATTTTTGTCCTCTTTTTTACAGGTTTAACCTCGCGTCGGTTTCGGCACACCTCAACCGACTTTGTTCTTAGCAAATTACATTGATACATTCAATTACAACCATACGTTCCACTATTATCCCATACAAGTGGAAGGCATATGCTTGAAATTGTGGGAGGGATTATTGGTCCTATTTAAACACAGTATCCACCTGCTTACCTGTCGTCGACGATTTTGGAAGTTCCCCTCCCACCTTACCCTTTATTATTTCATATTAATTCATCTAGGTGGGCCCTCTTTTTTACAGGTCTAACCTCATGTCGGTTTCGGCACACCTCAACCGACTTTGTTCTTATCAAATTACATTCAGTTACAACCATACGTTCCACTATTATCCCGTACACAAATATATATATATATATATATATATATATATATATATATGCAGAAAGGCCATTAGGCCTGAATTTGTGGGAGGAGTAAGTCCCCTACTTAAACTCCCAGCCCCTACTCGCCTCTGCCGTTCAGCTGATTGTCTATCCCCTTAGCAACCAGCACTTCCGGTCCGAGTTTCCCGCCAGATCAGCTTCAGTCTCCTGCAGCAAGAGGTCCAGAGCTTTCCTCCATCCGTTCCGAGGCCCCGCCGTGCAGTTTTTTCCTCCCGGTCGCGGTACCCGGCTTCCTTTCACGAGACCGGCACGCTCACGTAAGCTAAGTCAGGGAAATAGCGTTCGGCTATTTCCCTCCGTTCGGGCCTAAAAACGTAGGGGTAGGCTCCCTCTATCTTCTTTACGGGTATCCATGCTCGTTTAAACGTATTCAGCATTCGCGCCAAAATGGACGAACGCCCATCACACTTACGCATCGTTCACGTATACGCAGGCTCCTGCAGTTTCAGCGCATGTAGATTATTGCACATCTGCTCCATTTGCTTCAGGGCACATACTAAGACCTTGTCTCCGGCCAGGTTGTCCCCTAACAAATGACTAACCGACATTAATGTCAACAACCTGTTTTTTTACTTAAGGTCACACCCTAGCAGGCACCTGGTGGAATATCTGACCACAGGGTTCACACAGGGGTTTCTCACGGGTATAGTAGCTATCCCCTCAGGTACACTTGAATGTCCTAATCTACTGTCAGCACGTCCAGACCCAGTCTCCACAGACACTCTCCTTTCCTCAGAAATTACCAATGGTTTCATGATCGGGCCTTTCACCTCCTTTTTCCTCCTGGCGCACTAACCCAATCGGTGTCGCAGTTCACAAATATTCTAATAAAAAACGTCTATCAATTTATCGGCACCGCACTCCTATTTTGTTCCCAGCATAAACGCACTCATTCCAACAGACGAATTCTCACTCCAGTACGTAACTATTGACGACGCTATACAGGCCATCATCTCTTCTGGTAATTGCCCCTGGCTCAGCAAAACAGACATCACAAACGCGTTTAAGTTATTACCCATGCACCCCTCACTCTGGCACTTGCACAGTGTTAAATGGCGAGGAAAGTACTACTTCTCCACACGACTCACTTTCGGTTCTCGAAGCAGCCCCAAACTTTTCGATATCTTCGCTGAGACACTATGCTGGCTGCTTCTGAACGTCCTCAGGTGTCACTCAGTTATTCACTACCTAGACAACTTCCTACTGATAGAGCCAGGGGCACAAACACCCACCGCTATCAGCAGCACTACAGCACTTTTTTCCACACTTGGAGTACCTTTTTCCCCATCTAAAACAATTGGCCCCACTACTAAATTAACCTTTTTGGGGATAGAGCTAGATTCCGTTACCCTCAGAGCTAGCCTTCCCCATGACAAACTGACCCGCTTGAGAGGGGAGATAGACATGTTCCTGCGGAATGATGTTTGCACCAGGAAGGAACTCCAGTCCCTTCTGGGATCCCTGAACTTCGCCATGCGCATCATCCCGCAGGGAAGGTCTTTTATATCCAGGCTCCTTTGCCTGCTCCATGGGGTACCGGACTCTTGCCCAGTTTCATTGGACCCCCACGCCAAGGCTGACTTAGCTATGTGGGGGAAGTTTTTGGCAGATTGGAATGGTATCTCCATGTTTATCCCCCCTCTCTCCACTTCTTCACCCATCATTCACACAGACGCTGCAGCCAACACTGGTTTCGCAGCAATCTTTGGCAACCACTGGTTTAGGGGTCACTGGCCCGCTGAGACGGATGCCTTGCCAGGATTCAGGAAGACCTCAGCCCTATTTGAAATATATCCCATTGTGGCGGCCGCACACACCTGGGGTCATCTCTGGTCCGGCAAGGCAGTAAAATGCTACTCTGACAACTTGGCAGCTTGCGAAATCGTTAACAAGGGGCGCTCATCATCCCTGACCATCATGCGGCTGATTCACAAGCTGACCTGGCTAGCAGCAACTGGTCAGTTTCACTTAGTTTGTTGTCACATCCCGGGTATCCACAACACTGCAGCTGACGCTCTTTCTCGCTCTCAATTCCAGGTATTCTCTCAAGCACTCCCTACGGCTCACCCCCAGCCATCCAGGACACCATGGTTTCACAAACTAATCCTGGATTGAACACACTAATGCATCACGCTAGGACTCTCACTCACCAAGCACTATCACCTAACACAGCTATCTCTTATAATAGAGCACTTACCATATTTAACAAATTCACTGCAGAATTCGGTTTACAAGGCGACCTTTCTATACAAACCATGGTGGCTTTTGCCTCTTTTTGCCACTTACATCTTAAACTTTCCCACAACACCATAAAACTTTACCTCACTGGGGTGCAGCACCATAGCCTCACAAATTTCCCTAACAACACCCCCTTCTTGTCATCATATCCCATTAAAAAGGTATTGAAAGGTATGTTAAAGGGTTCAGCTCCTCTCATTATCACAAGACTACCTATAGATGGGCCTATCTTCAGATCACTTAGCAATCTCCTTGACGAATCCCCGTTTGATCCCGACACTAACCTGGTGATCTGTCAGGGTACCTGAAGTCTCTACCTCCGAGAGAGGTAGAGACTTAGACGTCCATCCGTCCGGACGGGCTGTTTCCTCTGTTCCTCACGGTCCATCCGGTCACGTAAACGCCGGCCGCGAGGGACTCACTTCCTTTTCTAGCATGACGTCCAGAAACCGACGTCATGACGCCAACCCGGAACGACCTGTCACTCAATCCTTCAGAGACTAATCAGGACTCGTCGGAGGCGTGTCTACCCTTCCGAGCCAGGGTATTTAAACTTGCTTCTCCCATTTGCTCATTGCCCTGTCGTGGTTCTAGTCTGCCTAGTCACACAGTGCTCTTGTATTTCTGTTATCCCTTTGGTTCTGACCCGGCTTGTTTTGACTTACTCTGTTTATCTCTGTTACCCTTGACCCGGCTTGTTCCTCGCTTACCTGTCTTCTCGTTCCCTCGACCTCGGCTTGTCTTTGACTATTCTCTATATTCTCCGTACGTTAGTCCGGTCATTCTAAGGTCCGGTATACGTATCCTGTACCTGTTTGTACTCTGCGTGTTGGATCCCTGTCCCGATCCTGACATGATCAAAGCGGCTATCTATCTTGCTTTCTACGGTTTTCTCAGACCTAGAGAGTTAACGGTTGTTCGTCAAGGGGATATCACGCACAGCCTAAAAACATTGCACCTTACAAAGGTGGAGGATCACTATCTACTTTCGATCCCATCAACTAAAACCAACCATTCACTACACCCCACTGTAATCTTCCCTACTGATAATGCCTGGTGTCCGGTCAAGGCGCTAGGCCACCTACGGTCAACCCTTCACGCACACTTACCAGACTCTCCGCTCTTATCAATACAAGGGCACCCGCTTACCACTGCTAAATTCACGTCTCACGCCAGAACGCTATTATCTAAACTGGGTTTCAATCCGACTTCATTCTCCGGGCACTCCTTTCGCATAGGAGCTGCCTCTTCGGCCTCCAGCACGAATACACCGGTTCACATCATCAAGAGACTGGGGCGATGGAAATCCTCCATATACCATACTTATATTCCACGACCAGAAAAAGAGCTTCGTCAAGCTTTCAGGAACTTGGTTATGTAAAACGGCAATAAAGTGTGTATTTTCATGAACTTCTCTTTTGCCCTCTTTTATTTACAGCCCCACTCGTACGTTGGTTTCGGCACACCACAACCAACTTTGCCCTTACAGATACTATCCATTACGTATTAAATTCCAAGCACAAGTAGAAAAGCCATTAGGCCTGAATTTGTGGGAGGAGTAAGTCCCCTACTTAAACTCCCAGCCCCTACTCACCTCTGCCGTTCAGCTGATTGTCCCCACCCACCTACACCCTGTTATAATTACATTCTCCTTGGTGGGCCCTCTTTTATTTACAGGCCCACTTGTACGTTGGTTTCGGCACACCACAACCAACTTTGCCCTTACAGATACTATCCATTACGTATTAAATTCGAGCACAAATATATATATATATGAGATTCGGTGTGTAATGTGGTGAAGTGTATGTATCTGTGTGTGGGGGTGAATGCATGTGAGGATGAAGTGTGTATGTGGGTGAAGAGATGATGTGTGGTATGAAGTGTGTGAGGGGTGCACTGTGTACTCTGTGTGGGTGGGAGTGTACTCTATGTGGGGAGTTCACTGTCTGTGATAGTATACTGTGTTCTGGGGGCGATAGAGAGTGGGATAGGGAAGGGCTTTATAATTTTTACTTTAATAATAGTTTAACAAAAAGAAAATAATATTCCCCTTTCTCTGATCTTACCTTGCAGGGATGGGGTGGCACAATCAGCAACGTGGTGATTGTGAGGCTGCCTATCCATCAGGTACAGGGGAGGTTACGAGATGAGAGGTTTCTCTCTTGAAGGTCAAGCACTTACAAAGACTGACCCATACAAACCCACAGTCTGACCCCCCCACACAGACTCACCCATACACACACACACACACACACACACACACAGTCTGCCGCCCCCCCACGGACTGACCCATACACACACACACACACACACAGACTGACCCATGCACACACAGACTGCCCAATACACACACAGACTGGCCCCCAACCACAGACTGACATTGACACACACACACACACAGTCTGACCCATACACACACACACACAGACTGACCCATACATACACAGACTGACCCATACACACACACACACACACACACACACAGATTAATCCATACACACATACTGATCCCCCACACACACAGGCTGAACCACACATACACAGACTGACCCATGCACACACAGAGACTGACATACACTCACATACACACACAAACTGACCCATACATACCCAGACTGACCCATACACACACACACACACAGACTGACCCATACGCACACAGACTGATCCCCCCCCACACAGACTGTCCCCCCTATTGACACACAGACTGACCACCCACACACGTACACACACACAGACTGACCCCCCCACACAAACTGAACCACACACACAGACAGACTGACTCATACACACACAGACTGAGACACACACACAAACACACACACTGACTAAGCCATACACACACAGACTGACACCCCCCCACATGCACCCTGGTGAGCTGCCCAGCTACTAGACTGGCCAATTAGCACACACACACCCCCAGAACCAGCGGAAAAACCCAGGAAAAGAAACCACGGCAAAATCGCCAATCGATGCACACTTGCAATGCGAACTTGAGATGTTCGCATGTGCAAGCGGCGCCAGCCGCGATCTGGCGGGGCTGAGTGTAAATTTCGGTCAGAGAGAAGAAACCCGATGGAAAGGAACCTCTTATACTGGGAGGTTACAAACCACCTGGAAACATGGGTTATAAACAACCCAACTGTGGGTAGGAGGAGGGTAGAGTGTTGAAAGGGAAGAAGTAATAGGTGACATTTTTTTATATATATATTTATATATATATATATATATATAAATATATACACACAAATACAGTATAACCAAAAAGGGGAGAAACACTGACTGGATAAACAGTCTAAATAAACACCAAATACACAAATACACATGCATGAAACCAAAATAACTGGTATCTGACAGAGAGAAATTAAAATGTACTTAGCTGAGGAGGCAGCAGCAAAAAAGAGGAGTGGTTTAGATCACATGGGGGTTATGATACAGAGAGCATTCTTATTGGATGTATTGTTATGTGTTAACCCTTTGAGGGTATATGTATGTTTAAAGTTTTTTCTATGAATATGACAGAATCCTTTCTTTGCTGCTGAGGAATAAAGAAAGAGATGAAAGCATAATATGAGCCTCCGTGTCATTTAATAAAATTATCTTGCAATATAAAAAACATGTACTCAACCACTAATTGGTGTGCAATATCAATTAAAGCAGTGCGCAATTATCTTACTATATATTTCATGCAATAACAACCAATTAAGATGCATAAGTGACCACTAATTATTCATACAACAATGGTACATAGATTAATAGAAGTGCAAATAATCACCAAATCTTATGAGTGTGTTTCCAACAGTTAACAAACATAACTAATACATTATCCATTCGATAATCTCAAGGATCTAAAAACAGAAACAATAACAGTCCTAGTGCAACACTGATATATATCAAAAACTTAGATAAAAGTCTAATAAATAAAACCCACAAACATGGAGTGGTTATAGTACCACTCCCGACTGAAGGACTCCCCCCCTTGAGAATTTGGGATACAAAAGATTCACCACCAGCCAAACTCTTCATGTAAAATCTTTGTGTAAAAAAGTTGTGCAGCACTGAAGACAGATTCCAAGGTACAAAGTCCAGCTACCTGCCCTCACAGTCCAGGGTCACTCTAGGTGCTTGTTAGCAGGGCCGCCACCAGAAATTTTGGGGCCCCTAACTCAGCTCAGGGTCTGGGCCCCCAGTGGCCCGCCTCCAAATACCGCCCACTGGGTCCGCCTCCAAATACCGCCCACAGGAATACACACACAGACACAACACACACACTGATACAAAAGGACACAGATACATACTAACAGACACACATACTGAAACAGAGATACACGCATACAGGCATACATACTGACACACACATACTGAGACATACATAGTAAAAGACAGACACATACTAACATACATACAGACACACATGCATGAGGACATAAAGACATACATACAGACACCGACATACATACATACACACACACATACATACACACATTCATACATACAGACACTGACATCCATACACACATACATTCATAATGGCATACAGACTGACATACATGCATATATACAGACCTACTGACAGACATACATGCATACAGACATCCATACACACATACACACAGACATACGTTCATAATGATATGCAGACATACATTCATACTGACATACAGACATGCAAATATACATACATAGACATACATACATGCATACAGACATACATACACACACACACAGACATACATACATACAGACATACATACATAGACATACATACATGCAGTCAGACAGACAGACATACATAGACATACAGACAGGCATACAGACATACACATACATACACACAGACATACATGCATATATACAGACCTACTGACAGACATACGTTCATAATGATATGCAGACATACATTCATACTGACATACATAGACATACATACATACAGACATACAGACACACAGTGCTCATTTTCCAGCCACCCTCCTGTCTCTTACCTTTTCTTTGCAGGAGGGTGGCTGGAGATGATGGGAGTCGGCACGGCTCCCTCATCACTTGTGCGCACGCTCCTCGCGCGCGGAGTGAGCTGGGAGGAAGTCACTTACTCCTGTTGGTCTCAGCAGCCTACTCCGGCATACTCCCTCTGTGCACTTCTGAGTTCAGCATATTACTTATTTCAATTACATTACACATCTTTTGGTGGTGCGTTTCATTAGCGTTGATCACAGAACTTGAAAGTGCTGAGGTTATCACCTTGTAACCTGTTAGGAAGCCTAGAAAGCACAAGTATTTTCTAACACAAAGCAGCTTACTTTCAAAAATCAAATTTGGTCTGTCTTCTCTAAACTCAACAATGGTTCCTATTTTTCATTCAAATTTCTGCAGTATGGAATGTCCTGCTTATCTATCAGAGTAGCTTTGTAGAGCTTTGCAAATGCTAAATGTGTAGCGTGTACAATTATTTTCCTCTTTTTTCCAGTTTGTTTGGACCACCATTCATAACTTTTACTCTACCTACGGTATCCCTCGTCTATACTAGACTATTCTGAACCTAATCCTTTGGACTATTCTGGTAGGAACCAGATGGCTATGGTGACCATCACTGGCTTTTGATAATTCAACTTTGGTACTCTCAAATATGGAAATAAAAAAATGAACTCAGGGTTCTGGTTCTGCACCCAGCTGCTTCTATCTAGGTAATTAATACCTCCGTATAGGCCCACCCATTCCCTAGTCCTCTGCCAGAATGTTGGTTAATGGCTAGTGCTTGTTATTTTCTTAGATGTTTGGCTGTTGCATCCTGTTTTACCCATATCCTGAGCCCTTTGGCCACTTGTATCTTCTACTCTAGTTCATAGAGGCCTGTACCCAGTTTCTAGAGGCCATCTCCCAACTTACATCTAATGTCTCCCCTTTTTGCATTGCCATATTGTCATATTTGCTTTATTTATTAATAGATTTATTTCACTGTCATTCTCATTGTGTTGTGTCCTAATTCCCTGCTTAATGGGTTAAAGTTTAACTGCTTGTTTGCTGATACATTCTGTCTGGAGGGGTTGTACATATTTTGATGCAATTGTTTTAGACATCTCATTTTTATTACAAGGAACATTTCTGTTTTTTCCACCAAATGTTATAGCTCAGGGTGCTCATAGATTATTGTACTGAAAACCGAACAGACACCCACATTTCATCAAACAGGAAAAAGCAATGTTTAATGTTAAACATTTCTGACTTAACAACCGGAACATTCCCTTGTACTGGTATTTGTGTTTATTGCATGAATAATACAAAATATTTCCCCTTGTGGTTTGGTAGCAAATATTTCTTTGCATAATGCTGTGTTTTGCGGCCATGAACCACATGAAAATCATAATGTAATAACCTGAACTGGTTTCTCCATCAGCTATTGAAAGGAAAGGCAAATTGACCATAACATGGGTGGGCAGGAGAGTATTTTAATATTTTCTTAACTTTCCCTGATGATTTGTGGTGGGTGTTGTTTATCATACATACTTATTTATGACTTCAGTGACAGGTGTTGTAAATATATTTGTACTTTTACCATCATACACAGTTTACTTTATATTGGATAAGAAAACAACAAGATTTAATTTTACCTACATACACACATAGATCTTACGCTAACGTGTGTACACATTCACAAACATTCAGTTCGCACCAACATACAGATTTTGCTTTGACAGACATACACATTTAGCTGGCACCAGCATGTGCATATATACACATTAACGTGATTCGTGCACATACATATTGATTTTGAAACTGTGACTCAAAGGGACATTCCAGACCACTAAAGCACTTTAGCTTGCTGAAAAGCTTTATAGAGTATATAAAGATTTTTTTATTTATGCAAAAAGTGCAGATTTCAATAGAAATTGACACTTTTATAAATTAACCTGGTTACACCCCTGGCTTTCAAGCAGACAACAGGTCATGTTACTTCCTGGTTTGGCTAGCACAATGGAGCTACAGTATACTCAAGAACGAGCAATTGCCCAGAGCACCTGTCTTGCAAAGACTTTTCATCGAGCAGCGTTGGGATGTCTGTGATTGGACAGCCACAGAAAGTCTGGGCTGGGTTAATAGGGGATTGTATGCAAAAGCTGCAGTCAAGAGAAATGCAGGTTTTGCAAGAAGTTTTTAAATCTAAGCCCAATGAATAAAATACATAATTAAGAACATGCATGCTGTCAATTGGGATATATCTATTAATCAGTGTTTTTTTCTTATTTTGTATTTAGGCAGGAGAGTGCCCCTTTAACCACGTAACAATGTTTAAATTGGTAGCCCCAACCAAAAAGTAATATTTTAAGAAAACACTGTTCCTGTTTAGTGTCACCCTTACTAACCTGCCCCCCATCTATCCCCCACCTTCGTTAAAAAAAAAAAATAATCATAATTAGGCAATAATATACCTCTATTCGAGCACTGAGGCCAAGGTCTCCTAGAAGCCCGGCCTCCTCGGATGAGGGATGTCAGGGAGGACAGGCAGAGGGGAAGACTTGGGTGGCACTGAGGGGGAGGGGTGTGTGGCTCCAATGGTAATTTGTTGTGGAGGCTGGTAAATAGGAGCAGCTGGGGCAGCCCCCACACTTTCTGTTGCTATATATATATTAATAATAATCTAGTGGCATGGTAATGTGTGTGAAAAAAAAAATCATGTTGTGCCTGTCACAATTATATGTGGAGTTTCCATTCCCCTTTTGTTGATAACTTGAGATTGAGTTCCTGATCATGTTAAGACATTTTTGAAAAAAAGTCCATTATCATGAGTTCTGATGTTATCCATTTGTTATGCATGGGATGTTGAATGTGTGGATGTCTCACAATAACCGAGGACCCCAATACACAAACCTCAAAGTAACAAAAACAGATAGCAAGGATTCCCTGTTTGACCAATCGTTAGAATGACCGGACTTAATGGTACAGAATATTCAGAGAACAAGGTCAAGGGAAGGGGATCAGGATAGTTTGTAAACAATCCAAGGTCAGAAACAAATAAATTCAAGGAATGCACTATCTGGTCAACAAGAATCACAAGAAGGATCAAATAGCCCAAGGCTCTATATCAGGCTTCCCCAAACTCCGCCCCTCCAGATGTTCTTTGTGTCTGATTCTGTGTCCCTGACCTCGGCTAGTATTTTGACTATTCTTGGAGACGTTAAGTCCTGCCATTCTAAGGTACGGTTATACGTTATCCTTAGTCCTAGGTGTGACACAGTACTGCGTGCTGGATCAACTTGTAATCTTGACACTGTAGAGATAACATATGTTTTTATTACTGTATCCAACTTTATACTTTTATTTCCAACCCATCATTTTGAGCCTTTATCTTATCTCTTTCTTTTTTTTTTGTAATTCTGAGTTTTATTTTCCAAAGTTAAAGTTACAGATTGTAGGTACAAATAGTTCTATAAGGTAACAAGTAGTAAAAAGGAAACATTTGACAGACAGTTGTGATATGTGTCCGAATATTAACATCAGGTGCTATATAATAACAGGTGGGCTCGCAGGCCAACTATGGTGACGGACGCGCAGGTCCCATATGATGTCGCCTTGCTTATCTCTTTCTATTCCCCACACAGTTCTTTTCAACTGTTTCTCATGCTAGTCTTCAATTAATATTTTTCAAAACAATATATTTAGCTGAAATAAATGCCAAATAAAAAAAAAAATCATAATAAATACCTTTTCAATACAGATGGAAGATAGTTTCAGATGTCTCTCTCCCCACAGGTGCATCACTAATCCGGTTCCCCAACTATATTTATTTTTACTGCAACCATTTAGTTAGGCCCAAAACAAGATAGCACACATGTCCTACTTGGATGATAGTCACTCTGAGATCTGCTATATTTAGTTCAATGGCCAAGAAAGGATAGATTTTCCATTCTCATCCTGACATTAGAAAGCTAATCTATACCTGCAGAGCTTCATTATTATCTGTAGATTCTCTGGTGGCTGAATATACATTGACTACTTCAGATATTTTCTACTTCCTGACTCCTTACCTGAGATTAGATTAAAGGACCACTATAGGCACCCAGACCACTTCAGCTTAATGAAGTGGTCTGGGTGCCAGGTCTAGCTAAGATTAACCCTTTCTTCTATAAACATAGCAGTTTCGGCGAAACTGCTATGTTTATAATAAGGTTAATGCAGCCTATAGTGGCTGTCTCATTGACAGCCGCTAGAGGCACTTCCGCACTTCTCACTGTGAGAATGCTTTCCTATGGACTGGCTGAATGTGCGCGCGTTCAGCCGATGACGCCGACAAGGAGGAGGAGAGGAGGTGGAGAGTCCCCCGCCCGGCGCTGGAAAAATAGGTAAATTTAACCCTTTCCACCCCCTAGAGCCCGGCGGGAGGGGGGCCCTGAGGGTGGGGGCACCCTCAGGGCACTATAGTGCCAGGAAAACGAGTATGCTTTCCTGGCACTATAGAGGTCCTTTAAGTGCCTTTAATACCCTGGTTTGAACACATGTGTGTAAACAAGGTAATTCTCCAGATTATATAAAAGTTTTATCACCACTTCCTATTCAGTCTACCTAGGTTGTGTAGCAAATCTTGGCATTTAAAGTGGTGCCAAGCAATGGGTACAGAAGGCAATAACAGGCCAGCACAACAATATCACTTGATTAAATCATCACACAGTCATAATTACTTACTTTTTTTGTTTTTCACCTACAGGTTATTTTTTCTACTTTATAAGTTTCTCCTTTTGTATAGGGATTACTCCTTTTAGTCTATGTGTTGAGTTTACCTATTGTGGCAGACCGCCAGTATATCGCGGCCACGGATTCCCTTTCCAAAAATAACGTAGCTCCAACACTCATAAAAGTAAATATCGCTGATATTGCCTTTCCCACCCACACATTAGTCAAGACTGAATGCTGGGTGTAGATCTGTTTAATGCCGGCAAGCACTCACAATTTATACACACAGTAAACTCCTAACCTGTGCCTGAGAGATAATTGAGTCAGGAATCTTACAACTCAATTATTTCCCAGGTACAGAAAAATATAAAAAAAATTAAACACCCCAAAAGTACCCCCAAAATCCATGGAAACCTCTTGAGAGTCACATCCCCAGATAGCCCTGATCTGAGGTAGAAGCCCAAAATAGTTCCAGAGGAATTGGGGCAACGGCTGGACTCAGTTCGAGGTCTTTTTTATGAAAGCACACACAATATCCGAACACTTTTAAGTGTCAGATGTTCCCCTCATTAGTTTATATCTCCCGAACACCATTCATATAGGTGGTCGGGAACTTGAACGGGCAACAATTCCATATTCACCGGTGTTCGCGGGAGTGCCAAGCCGAAATAAGTTCCAGGCACTCGACAACCAGGTACCACTGCCTGCGTCCGGGAGACAAGATGGCCACCATCCATTCTGTCGACAACGTGTGTTCGATTACACAAAATAGTGGTCACCCAGGGGAGCCTTTTAGTGATAGTTTCCGTTGTGGTTTCGCACTGGATACTTTGTATTCCACGTTCTAATTAGATGTTGGGGTGGTCTTCATTCGGTAACCGAACTAGCAGAGTTTCGAATGGGCAAACGAACAGTGGAAAACAAATATTACCGAACCAAGTGATTTGGTATTCTTTCACACCTGGGTTGTGTATCCGGCTGGAAGAATACTTTGGGGGATTCTAAAAGGATTTGATTGAATTTGGGAGATCTTTTCTGGGATTTCAATTTCAGTCCTACTTCAAGAACAATGTTAAATATAGTAAAGCATTTGTACACTACCCTAGTGCAGATTTATAGAATGTGTAAAATGACAGCTGACTTATGCTGATGAAACTGCAGGTCCAGGGTTGATCAAATACATTTGTACTAGTGTTTGTAAATTATTACTCAGAGTAAGTTCTTGGAGTCTTTTAGAGACCTGACATCAGAGTAAAGGACCGGGAACTCACACTGAAGTTTGGTTCCTTAATTGCCTTAAACAATCACCATCTTGATGCCCAACTTCTGTAAACTTTAAATATTCACCTACATGTGGTTTGGCAGACACCGTGGAAAAACACTGGACCAAAAGTGCTTATCAAAGGCTATGGAAGTCTAGGTTTTCCCAAAACTTTTCAAAACAAACAGGTGGCTACCCCGTTCAATAGTGTGGCAAAATACACACTCTAACAAACAATCTAGAGAATTTGTGTGAGATTCTGTTACTGAGATAATCGGTTTGGATTACAGAAAATAGCTCCCTCCTGTTCCTTAGTCACCACCAGGGCCGGTGCAAGAATTTTTGCCGCCCTAGGCAAACAAACATTTGTCGCCACCCCCATCACAATGCACCACCCACTCCACTTCTCCCCTTGTCCCTTAGAGGTCTCCCCTCCTGTCCCTTAGAACTCTCGCCTCCTGTCTCTTAGTGTTCTCCCCTCCCATCCTGTCTCCTAGTGTTGTCCCCTTACCTCCTGTCCCTTAGTCCTCTCCCCTCCCCTCCTGTCCCTTAGTGCTCTCCCATCCCTTAGTGATCTCCCCTCCCCACCTGCCCCTTAGTAATCTCCCCTGCCCCCCGTCCCTTAGTGCTCTTTCCTGCTCATTTGTCCCTTATTGCTCTCCACTGCCCTCCTGCCCCTTAGTTCTGCCCCTCCCCCCCAGTGTCCCTTAGTGGTCTCTCACCCCGTTATCTTTACCTTAGTGGTCTCTCCTTTACCCCCCACCTTTCCCTTAGTGGCCTCTCATCCCCACCTCCCCGCCACCTTTCCCTTAGTGGCCTCTCCCCCCCATCTTTCCCTTAGTGGTCTTTCTCCCCCCCCCATTGTTTCTTTAGTAGTCTCTCCCCCCCCACCTTTCCCTTAGTGGTCTCTTCTCCCCCCCATCTTTCCCTTAGTGGTCCCCCCCCCCATTGTTTCCTTAGTAGTCTCCCCCCACCTTTCCCTTAGTGGTCTCTTCCCCCCCCCATATTTCCCTTAGTGGTCTCTCCTCCCTCCTCCCTCCCCCCCCCTGTGTCCCTTAGTGGTCTCTCCGCCCCCCAGTCCCATCCCTTCCTTGTTGTGCCTCCTACCACTTTGTAGTGTGGCCAGGCGGCGCAGACCACGGTACAGTAGCTTCTTTTTCTTGTACCCGGCCAGACTGATAGGAAGTGCTACACTGAGTGACTGGCAGGAGGGAGCGCAGTGCACTTCCCTCCTGCTGGGTCACTTGAATCTTGCGCCCCCCAGGCGACTGCCTAAGTTGCCTATAGGACACACCGGCCCTGGTCACCACCATCATTGGACTTACTCTGAGGGTATAGTATAGCATAAAGGACATCCCAGGTTTGTCTCTGACCCCAGATCCACTCTTGCCATTGAAACTAAATCCTTACCTTCTGCTCAGTCTGCAGCCCAAAGGCTTAGAATTCCTTGGACCAGAGGCCCAAAAGAGGTTCAGTAAAGTCACTAGACATGTGCAATTCATTCGGTCCGAATATGAATTTTCCCACACTGTGTAATTTGACTCATAACACTCTGATTGGTGGATTAAGTAACCAATCAGAGAGTTATGAGTCAAATTACACAGCGTGGGAAAATTCCAAAGAACTTTCCCACGCTGTGTAAAATGACACAGAGCACTCTAATTGGTGGATTTCAAACCAACCATTGAGAGTGCTGTGACAGGTAAATGTAGAGACTTACCTGTCAGTCTCTTCATTTACCTGTCAGAGCACTCTGATTGGATGGCTTAAACCCACCAATCAGAGTGCTCTGAGCCTAATTGCAGGGCGGGGCAAGGCTTTATAAGCCTTCCCCCACCCTGCAGAGCTCAGTCTGCGCGGAGCCCTCGCTCAGCCCTCGCCCTTATTAGAATTTAGGGCCTCCACCCACCGCTAAGGGGTGGGGGCCGGGGGGAAGACAATAGGTCCCCCCCTATTGGTATTTAGGGCCCCCACCCGCCGCTCAGGGGTAGGGGCCAGGGGGGAGGAACTTAGTTCCCCCCATTAGTATTTAGGGCCCCCAAACACCGCTCAGGGGTGGGGGCCAGGTGGGAGGACCTTAGGTCCCCCCCTTATTAGTATTTAGGGCCCCCACCCGCCGCTCAGGGGTGGGGGCCAGGGGGGGAGGACATTAGGTCCCCCCTATTAGTATTTAGGGCCCCCAAACACCACTCAGGGGTGGGGGCCAGGTGGGAGGACCTTAGGTCCCCCTTATTAGTATTTAGGGCCCCCACTCGCCACTCAGGGGTGGGGGCCAGAGGGGAGGACATTAGGCCCCCCCCTTATTAGTATTTAGGGCCCCCACCCACTGCTCAGGGGTGGGGGCCAGGGGGAGGAGATTAGGTCCCCCCCCTTATTAGTATTTAGGGCCCCCACCCACCATTCAGGGGTGGGGGCCAGGGGGGAGGACATTAGGTCACTCCCCCTTATTAGTATTTAGGGCCCCCACCCACCGCTCAGGGGTGGGGGCCAGGGGGAGGACATTAGGTCCCCCCCCCTTATTCCAATTTAGGGCCCCAACCCGCCGCTCAGGGGTGGGGGCCAGGGGGGAGGACATTAGGTCCCCCCTTATTTTACTGTAGGGCCCCCACCCACTGCTCAGGGGTGGGGGCCAGGGGGGAGGACATTAGGTCCCCCCCCTATTAGTATTTAGGGCCCCCACCCACCACCCAGGAGGGAGGCCACAAGCTGCTCACTGTTTAATAGACATGCCCCTACTCGCGGTATAGCGAGTAGGGTCAAAATTTACTAATATTAAGTAATATTTACTTAGTATTAGTAAATTTGCCTGAAAGACCAATTTAGGTATTTTAGCCTTTTGGTAGATAACTCCCTAATACTGTGGGAATTAGGGAGTTATCTACTAAGCGACTGCAAGAGAAGTCCAGAAGTGGCGAAGTCCAGAAATTCTGAAATGCTGAAGTTCCGAAATTCCGAGGTGCCTAAGTTGCCGAATTTCCGAAGTGCCGAAGTTCCGAAGTGTTGAAGTGCCGAATTGCCGAAGTCCCGAATTGTGAAAATACCGAATTTCGGAATGCCAAACCGAACCGAAAATTTTCCCCATGCACATGCCTAAAAGTCACACACACACATTGATTAATAGTCAGCTACAGAAAAGAAAGCGTTGTTAAATAGCTATTATGAAGCAGAATGTTGAAGCAAGAAAAATGTATTTGTCATTTGCAAACAAGAAGTCTTCTTCCTTTCATAATTATCTAGGTCCCTCACATGTGGTGTGCACTTTTAAGTTAAACCTACTTTCTTTTTCGTTGGGTAACGGCAGAGCTTATTTATCACTAATTTCTAAATATTAAACTTCCTGGTTTCATTCTTACTCTTTATCTTGAAGGGATTTTTGTAGTGACAGTAAGGAGTTTTATAGTATTTCTGTGTTTTTCTCCACTTTCATACCTCCCAACCATCCCGATTCTGGTGGGACAGTCCCTCTATTGAGGTCCTGTTCTGCAGTAGTATCTAGTGTCCCACAGGAAACAGGGAACTGTCCCCACAAGCAGAGAACAAGCACACAACATGCGCTCACACTATTTATTTAGGGCACTAGTACCATGCAGGGAGCACTGTAACAGTGTTGCTTGCAGGGTCTGCCCTCAGTGGGCTGACCTAACATAAAATGCAGGCTGCTTGGCGTGTATTTGGTAATGGTTGGCGTGTATTCGGTAATGAATCGACCCGCCCATTTCTGGACTGGTCTGCCCCGAGCCAGCATGATTGCTTCACTGACTTGTCCTCTCTACTCTACCCCTTTCCAATTAGCATCCCTATTCTATGGATGACAGATTTGGCAGGTATGTACTTCTTTAAGGGAGATGATCCTCATAATTTTTTTACTATTTGTAGTTTTAGTTGCCAAGGAGAGCTAAGGGAGACTTGTGCTTACTGAGGATGCTGTATGTCTCATGCAGAAGGAGTCAACCTGCATTTTGGCTCTAAACCGCCCTTTTTGGTGGGTCAATTTGATATGCAAATGGTTTATGGTTTATGTTCTGTCCATCATGGCACAAGAGGAGCTGAAAACAGATTATGAACTAAGCGGGGACCCAACGAAGGGCAAGTCATTTGAGTTGTTTTCTATTCAAAATATTTCTTGGGCCCTGTGTTAGTTTGATTGCGCCTCCATAAGGTAAACTAGTAATCCAGACATGGACACCCTGCTCACTGCTCCTACAGGAGTACCAGCTATACCTCACTGATGATCCCTAACAAGGGTGAGAGATTTGTGTTACTGGTGTTGCTCAATCTCTTGTGCAGAGGTAACCGGCATGCATTTTGGATCTGGACTGCTAAAGTGGGTGGAAGTAGTCTGATATGCAAAACTGGCTTGAGAACTGAGCAAAGACCCAACAAAGGGCAAGCTATTGTAGTTGTCTGTTCTTGTCGTATTCTCTTGTGCCCTGAGTTTGTTTGCTCAAATATATATTGAGACAGAGGATGAAGCACAGAAACATGTTTTTGCCAGTTGCTTTACAAACAAATATAAATTTGTCAGTAACCATAAACTGTTTTGTTATTATCTAGATCCATTACATGTGGTGTGCATGTTTAAGTTAAACCTGCCTTATTTTGTGTTTAGTAGAAGCAGAGCTTGTTTACATTTAATAACCGCTGAATAATGTGGCCTTTTATGTTTTCAGCAAACTAATTTCTAAATGTTAAACCTCTGGTTTCATTCTTAATGTCTCTTAAGATATTTGTGTAGTGAGGTTTAAGTGCTTTAACGTATTTCTGTGTTTTTTCTCCACTTCTCAAAGGAAGATAAGCCTCATACTTTTAAGTTACTTGCAGTTTTGTTTGCCAAGAAGAGTAAAGACAGACTTATGTGGTTTTTGCGTTTAGCTGTCATGTCAGACAAGTGAAAGGGGTACAGGCCTAAGTTAGACCTCTAACAGAACTGTTTTCTTTTATGATGTCCTTAATGAAGCTACTCATTTCAAAAGACCTACCGATCAAATATCCACCAGCAAGAGACTAAGAGATCTGCCTTTATTAATAGGGAGTCTCCTATTTTCTTTAATGGGTCCTATGAGCCCCTCAAACATTTTCATAGTTTGTTTTTTTTAACTGGAGAAATGGCACATCAACCCACTAAGCAGCAGGGAATGTTTATTATGTGGATCCCAAATAACCCCTGGATTACTAATATTAGAGCAAATGGGATATGTGACTCATGTTTAAAGGGTACATGAGGATCTTTGGAAGTCATTTTTTCCTCTCCCAGGTAAAAAAATGATGTCCCATGTTCCACCAGCTATCAGGTGGTTATCGTAGTAATAGTAATTATGGGGACATACTAGAAGGGTCATGACATGAACACCACCACTCCCAGGTGGGCATGTGACTTGGTCTAGAGCAGTGCTTCTCAACCCTCTCCTTAAGGCACACCTAACAGTCCAGGATTTTGGGATTACCCGGGTGTGTCTAAAAACAAAAGAAAAAAAAAAAACACCCTTGACTCTAAGGTGTTTTTTCCCCCCTTTTTCCAAACACCTTAGACACAACTGGGTAATTCCTAAATTCTGGACTGTTAGGCGTGCCTTGAGGAGAGTATTTGGTGAAAAGGGTTCAAATCCATATATCATTTGAAACCACAATGTTATTATATAAGTCTTTTTGTGTGATCCTAAAGCAGGCAAAGGTTACACCAGTAATCTGTCATTGCAATAAATTGTTATCCCAAATGTAAATATTTAGAAACAAGTTGTTGATGAAGTATCAGGTGAAGTGCAAATCATGTCAAGCTCTGTTCTTTTTGGTTTGCTGTTTTGCTCCACCCACATGGCTCTTACAATTCACATTTTATGTGTGCACTATCTTGCACTTTTATAGCACTTTTTTTTATTTAAAGGGACACCAGAGTCACAAAAACAACTTTGGCTTAATAAATCAGTTTTGGTGTATAGATCATGCCTCTGAAGTCTCGCCGCTCAATTCTCTGCCATTTAGGAATTCAATCACTTTAATTTCTGTTTATGCAGCCCTAGTCACACCTCCCCTGGCAGGGACTGACACAGCCTACATGAAAACAAAATACTCCCACTTTCAATCAGATTTAATTCTCTTTATAAGTTTTTGTCTCCTGCTGTGTAAATTGAACTTCAGTCACACACGAGACTCCTGCAGGGTCTAGCAAGCTTTTAACATAGCAGGAGATACATTCTTAATTGAACAGAATTTGCAATAAGGGAAGTGTAGACATTAGATGACTCTTTACAGGAAGTGTTTAGGAATGCTGTGTACGTCACCTGCAGGAAGATGTGCCTAGGATTGCATAAACAAAGTGATTTAACTCCTAAATGACAGAGAATTGAGCACTGAGACTGCACGTGGCATGATCTATACACAAAAACTGCTCTATTTAGCTAAAGATGTTTTGGAAAAGCAGTGTCTGTAACGGAGCTCCCTGTACCCCTGGCTGGGTCTGCCAAGGACCGCTTTCGAGCTGGAGCAGGGGACAAACCGCAGCACTTCTGCCCACAGTCACCGTGGCTTGACTGGGGCCCTGGGGCCCTGGAACTGCTCCCTCTTGGAGCCGAATGGGGACCTCGCTCTAGTAACCCCCAGGCACTGGACAACACTCAGTCCTGGGAGCTCTAGTCCTTACAAGGACTTTCCCATTGAATCCTCCACACTGGAACAGTGATGAGGGATAAGCCCTTTCCCCTCCCAGTAAGCAGGACGACTGTCCCCTCCCAAGGTGTCTCCGGCTGCCGCTGGGAAGAGAGAGACCACACGACACATAGTTCTGGGAGTACGAGCTGGAATGTTTTAATCTGGCCAGATGGCCTGCTTCTTTACAATTTCAGACACCGTTAAGCATGCCCCTGACACTCCCACACAAACAGGATAATCCCTCTTCTGGACCTGAGAGGGGACTAGTTACAAGTTACAAACTCCTCCTCTGTGCCTGAGAGATAATTAAGTCAGGACAGGGCCGGCCTTAGGGGTGTGCGAGCTGTGTGGCTGCACAGGGCACCATTGAGTAGGGGGGCGCCGTGCGGCCGCACAGCCGGCCGGGATTTTAAAAAAATTAATAAATATTCGTGGTGGGGTGGAGCTTCCCGTGCGGTGGGGGCTGAGCTTCCTGTGCAGCGGGGCTGAGCTTCCCGTGCGGCGGGGGCGGATCTAAGTGCCGGATAACTGCTGCAGGAGAAGCAGGAAGGAGTCCCTGCTTCCCCCACCAAACAGTCTCCAGGAGCTGCACTGCCTCCACAATGAACTCCACAGGTAACTATGTGATTGTCAGTGTGTGTGTGACTGGCTGTATCTCTGTGACTGTCTGCCTCTGTCTCTGTGTGTTTGTGTGACTGTTTGCCTGTGTCTGTGTGACTGTGTATGTATGACTGTCTGTGTGTGTATGACTGTCTGCCTGTGTGTGTGTCTGTGTGTATGACTACCTGTGTATGACTGCCTGTGTGTGTCTGTGTGTATGACTGCCTGTGTGTGTCTGTGTGTATGACTGTCTGCCTGTGTGTGTGTGTATGACTGCCTGTGTGTGTCTGTGTGTGTATGACTGTGTGTCTGTGTGCGTGTGACTGTCTGCCCGTGTGTGCGGGTGACTGTCTGCCCGTGTGTGTGCGGGTGACTGTCTGCCTGTGTGTGTGTGTGACTGCCTGCCTCTGTGTGTGTGTGTGGCTGTCTGCCTGCGTGTATGTGTGTGGATGTCTGCGTGTGTGTGGGGGTTTCTGCCTGTGTGTGTGTGTGTGGGGGTTTCTGCCTGTGTGTATGTATGTGGCTGCCTGTGTGTGTGGCTGTCTGCCTGTGTGTGTGCCTGTGTGTGTGTGACGGTCTGCATGTAAGTATGTGTGTGTAAGACTGTATGCGTGGCTGTGTGTGTGTGTATAAAACTGTATGTGTGGCTGTGGCTGTCTGCCTGTAATTGTGTGTGAGTGTGTTTACCTGTAACTGTGTATGTGTGTTACTGCCTTTACCTGTGTGTTTCTGTCTGATCCTGTGTATGTGACTATCTGCCTGCGACTATGTGCATGTGGTGGATTTGACAGTGTATATGTATAACTGTGTGCATCTGACTGTGGGAATGTGTGCACATAACTCTGCAAAAAATATACACCTGCATTCACACACAGGCCTAAATGCATGTTTTTATCTGAATTAAATAACCATCATACACAGCCAATAAACCCAGCACAAATATCACATACAACCAATACACGCATATCACACACTGTTAATACACCCATTACAAATATCACACACAGCCATCACATAGCATACATATCACACACAGTCATCACATATATCACATACACAGACAACACAAACATTACATCATACATGGGGGGGGCACTGTGAAGATTTTTCGCACAGGGCGCCTAAAGGCCTAAGGCCGGCCCTGAGTCAGGAACTGAACAAACTCAATTATCTGCAGGCACAGAAAAACATACAAAATTACAAACCCCCCAAAATGCCTTTAAAACACATAAAAACCCCACAACAGTTACATCCCCTGATAACCCCGATCTGGGTGACAAACATATCCAAAAATCACCCTTATTGGTTCAGGTGTTTGGAATTTTCATGAAAGTCATAATTTTGAACGACCGTGCACATGGTCCTATGCCCAAAACAGTTCCAAGAAATCAGTGCTAACGGTCGGTCATGTTCGGTATTCTTTACAGGTTTCCCTGCAGGGCCCATAGTCTGTGGGCAGAAGGCTGGCAAGCAGGCTTCTCCAGGAGCTCATGGCAAACTCACGTGCAAAGGGGAGTTTGTCATAGTGTCCCTTTAATATGCATTCATATACAACTGACTTTTTATTGTAATCCATGTGTACTTTTTTGGTTTTGAGCTCAGGTGAGGAGAACAACCACAGCTTACTTCAGCTTACTATAGACCAAAAACATGAAAAATGTTCTTAAACTTACCAATTTGTACCTTAAAGGGACACTATAGTCACCAGACTACAGCTTATTGTATTTGTTCGGGTGAGTAAAAGCATTCCCTTCAGGCTTTTTTAGCAGTAAACACTGTTTTATTCAGAGAAAATGCTGTGTGTATAGTACACGTTAGGGACACCTCCACTGGCCACTCCTCAGATGGCTACTCCCTTGGCTGTTCCAGGCGGGCGGTGAGGGAGCACTGATTAGTGAGCCAGGAGCTGGAATATGACGGTATTGAAGGAATATGAAGGTATATTTTTTGCCGCCCCCTGGAAAGTGCCGCCCAAGCAAATACAGCACTGGGTACAGGTTACTCTGGGAGCTTTCCTGAAGAGATGGGTTTTTTGAGGCACTTTTTAAAGGATTGAAGACTAGGGAAGAGTCTGATGGTGGTAGGCTGGCAGTTTCAAAGGAAAGAAGCCGCCCGCAAGAATCCTGCAAGTGTGAGTTGGCCGTATGGGTGCAAGCAGCGGAAGAAGGTGGTCATGGGCAGAGTCCATGAAGAGGCATACCTACGGATCAGTGAAGAGATATAGGAGGGGCTAAAATTGTTCATTGCTTCATAGGTGTGGATTATTACTTTGAATTGACTCCTCTAGGATACCGGAAGCTAATGTAAGGACTGACCGAGGGATGAGGTGTGGGAGGAGCAACTGGATAGGAGCGACAGGATTCCTTATAGACTGTAGCAGGGCAGTACAGCTTCTGGGAAGACCAATTAGGAGAGAGTTACAATAGTCAATGTGAGAGATTACTAGATGTCACGGCACAGCGCGAGCCCTGCAGACAGCAAGGCGTGGCTGCCCCTTTAAGAGAACTGGCTGGGTTTGAACTCACATCTCCAGCATCCCAGTCAGGTTCTCTGCCGTGCTGGCTTCAGTTTCTGTTTGCATTTTTCTGCTTCCTGACCACCTTGCCCTGGATTAAGCAGCACTGATCCACCTGCAGCCCTTTTCCAATTAGGGTCAGCTGCACCTAATTAGCAGGCTGTAAAAGCCAGCCCTGCCTGAGACCTAGTATCTGGTCATTTTGCCTGTTTGGTGTTTCCTGACGGATCTTTGCTACACTACTGACTGATCTCCTGGACTCTGACCTCTGCCTGCTTTACCGACTACGTTACTCCGCTGCCAGCCCTGACTTCTGCTTCTCGTCTGACCCTGCTTTTGGATTACCCCTTTATCTGTACTATGTTTTTGGATTTTGTCTCCTCCTTGTGCCATCTCCTGCAACTGGGCTCCAACTCCTGGTAAACTGTTCCATAAGTCCCCAGGTGACTGTTACACTAGAGCATGGACAAGTTCCTTAGTATCGTCTTATATAAGAAAGGGGCGGATGCGGGCTATGTTTTTAAGGTGGAACTGACATTATTTGGCAGCAGACTGGATGTGAGGCCAGAATCACATATAACACCCAGACAACGCGCTTGTAAGGATGGACTGATATGGGTACCACCAATCTAAAGGGAGAGAGGAGGATCAATAGTATGAGGAGGAAATACAAGAAGTTCAGTTTTAGAAAGACTGAGTTTCAGAAAGTGGGAGGACATCCAATCAGAGATGGGAGAAAGCCAAGTGGTGACACGTTGCAAAAATGTTGGACACATTGCAGTTAGAGAATAGAATAACGGATTGTGCCACAAAATATAAGGATCATGGGTTTACCTTACAGTACAGATTCCTCTCTGGAATTAGTTGTGGAAATCACATAATGACACTATTCTTGTAGAGAGATTTTTTTGTCTTTCTTTTTCAAAGAAACAAAATAATGGGACAAAAGCATAATAGTTATTTCCAGCAGTGAGATGGTATCTTGCACTGCAAATTATTTTCATTTTCAAGGAAGCAGTAGCACATTAACACCCTCCGAACCAATGATATGTCAGGCATGTCTTGACACAAGGAATTAGCTCTACTATTAATTTAAAAGAGTTAAAAACAACTAAAAGGCATCGGCTGTTAGTCATATTTGTGCTATAGTAAGTCAATTGTATCTCAAAACCACTGGAATGTAACAGCATGGTATCGAATTGCTGCAAAATAGCAAAACAAAAATGTTAAAGTGGATTATTTTTTTATCTAGCATGTTTTTCTCAACTGAAATGGTGAAGGGTGGATTATTTCTTTCAGGCCCTGGGGAGATAGCGCAGCTAAGCGGACAAGGGCACATGTAGGAGTGTGGGGATAGATGCATGGGATTGGTTGGGAAGAATCTGTGGGTGTGATTATGTTCTGTGTAAGACAGTGTGGGGGAGGTCTTACCTCAGTGCCACTTGGGATTCGGGCCAGCAAACAGCTTCCTGTCCTCCTGCTCCTGTTTGCCTGGGCCTGCAGGTTACACAGCTTGATGGTTGAGGCTTCTGGCTTCCCTCAGGGCTGCTGCAGCGTGGATGGTGGCCGGCACCTGTGGGAACAATTGGCAAGCATTAATAAAGGTATGGCTACCGGTGTGGGCCCCCCCCGCGGGCGGCCTGCCTCCCCCTGGAGCAACCCCTGCGGTCTCCCCTGCTGCCTTCCATGTGGCCCCTGCCCCTGGGGGCCGCTCCAGCACTGGCAGGCGTTCCCACCCGCCTGCCAGGCTCTCTCCAACCCCACTCCTCGGGCCCGGGGTAGGAGCAGGAGCCTGGGCCCGAGGCATCACCAGGACCGCGTGTCTGGGGGCTCCAGACACGCGGCCTGGGTCCTGTGGCCGTGATTTGCGGCCTTCCGTGGCTGCGCGCGTGGCGCAGCCTGCTCCCTCAAGGCCTTAGATTATGCCTTCATCTGCTGCGCGCCCTGCGGCCCGGAGGCCTGGTGCGCAGCCTACCCGGCGGGCTCCATATGCCCGGCCGGTTCCCCTGACTCCCGCCCCGGCCGCCAGCGTGGGAACGCGGTCCGGGGCGGTGGGAGGCCCATGAATACTTCCGGGCGGCAGGCGGCCGCCCGGCAACGTGCCAGGTCCCCCGCAGCCGGCGGGGGTGTGGGGCTGCCGCTGGGGCCCCTGTGGTGAGTGGGCCCGCAAGGGCCGCGCGGGGTACCGTGGTACCGCCGTTGGGGGTGCGTGGGGGGTCCCCTTGTGGGTCGGGAGCCTCCTCTGCCGGTGAGGAAGGCTCCCGGTAGGCTTTTCCCCTGTCTCCTCCCCCTCCCATGTGGTTTCCGCGAGAGGGGTCCCCTGGGGGGCCCAGCTTCCCACTGACAGGGCCCCCGGGACCCTCTCATCCCTTACTGTCCTCCTCTTACCCCCTCCCCCCCCCTTCTCGGCTCTTTGCCCCCCTTTCCTGCCCCCCCCCCCTTTTTTCTTCCTTTCCTGCCTTTTCCCCATTTTTTCTGCCCTTTAACCCCTGGTGCCTACCCTGCTCTATCTGGGTCCCCTCTGTTCTCCCCTGCCCCCTATACCTGGCCTGCCCCCCCCCCCCCCCCCCTGCAGGTCACTTACCTTGGCCTTCTCCTCTGGGGCGTAGGCTCACGTCCTCTCTGCTGCTTCCTTCTCAGGACTCTGCTGCAGTTCCTGGATCCATCCAGCAGGTGGCGCCTGGATCACGGCTGATGTCTTCTATGGATGCTGGAACTGCTGTTTCTGTTCCTCAGCCTTCTGTGAGCGCAGTGCCGGGCTTGGATCGCCAGACTGCGACCGGTGAGTAAATTTCTCCCCTCTTTTAGCGCTTCGCGTACCTACGTTGTTCCTTCCTTTATTCAGTCTAGTTCTCTTTGAACACAAAAAAAAAAAAAAAAAGATGAAAACTAATTATTACAGGACAGAAATAAACTGTAAATTGCCACATGGAATAAATCACAAAAAAAAAAAAAAAAAAAAAATGAGAGATAAATATACAATGGCAAATACAAGAAGATTAAACGTTCACAAAAACAAAAAGAAAAAAAAAAAAAAAGAAAAGAGAAACTGAGATATAATCCAAGTACTTGGGTGCATGGACGCCGCTTCCCCCTCCCCCTTAATTTTCAGTATGTATCGTATGTTTGAGTGCGCTTTCCTGCAGCGTCCAGGGTTCGCGTGACTCTGGGTGTTGCTGAGCTACTATGGCTTGCTTGGCTTGCGCGCAATGCTAGGGTACAGATGGGGGGAGGGGCTTTTTACTGCAGGGACGTTCCCTCCTGCCTCGGGGGGTGCCTTGCCTAAAAAGGAACATTAAGGGTTCCGGGTGGGTCATGGGGTACGTGCCGTGGACGGTAGCGCCCCATGGCGCATATTCGATTGCACCCTGTGTTCTGGATAGCATGGTCGGGGAGAGGGCTCCCCGAGAATGCGCAGCTGTCAGGTCCCTCTCGGGGCGCATATCGACCCTGGGAGGAGCTGGGTTGGTGGAGGTACGTTTTGCACTTTCGTTGGCGGTGCGACCCTTCTTGGCCTGGGGCTGGATGGGCTTCGGCCTCTGGTTATACTTAGGACTCGCCTGGTGCCTCAGCACGGTGCGTTTTCTCGTCCTCTCTGCAATCTGTCGGGGTGGGGACGTGGGTGCTCTCGGTGCAGGACCCTCAGAGAGCTCCTTCGGGTGATGTGGGTCCAGTTTACCAAGAACGCTCGATTAGCTTACTTCCCAATCGTTTTGTGGGCCCCTGGGGTCCACTTTGCGGGTCCCCCCTTGGGGATGTGGTGCCCATGGAGGAACGGGGTGGATGTAGCCTGATTCCTTATTTACTCGGTTGTCGTTTCTTTCCGGGGCTGGGTTTTGAGTTGGTGGCTCACCACAGCGGTCTGCGTGGGTAGGGCTGCGGGGCCCTGGGGCTTTTTCTGACGAAGGCGGCTGTGGATTCGGTTTTCCGGCTGCTGCCGGTACGCCCGTCGAGTTGTTGTTTCGGGCTGTGTTTTCTGACGGTCAGGATTAGGTGGCTATGGGCCTCCACGTGGGTTGTTCCCGATGTCGCTTGTGTGGGACCGTCAGTGGTGCATGTACGCGCTCTGCTGCTACAGTGTTTTCTTGGGATTGGAGTTTCGGAGTTCCATGGCCCGGGCCTTATCCGTGGGTCGGGATGTGTGCTCTTGTCTCCTGGATAGTGGGATCAATTCCTGTAAGGGGAACGTCGGTGCCCCTGGCTGCGGTTTGGGGCATCAGGCAGGAGGCGTCTGTGGTTTGGAGGGGCGTTGTGGGTTTCGGCTGCGCTACTCATGGGCTCTCCTGGGAAAGCTGGGCTTTGCCTGTTGGGGTTGCCCTTGGGACTGTATGGGGTTCCTGCTGGGCCTCTTTTAACGCTGGCTTGAGCAATCTGGCCCCTGAGTCCTTTCCGCTGGCTTCCAACTGTTTTGCCGCCGCAGTAGGTTTTGGGGATTTGGGTCTCGGTGGTGTGCTGCCTCTTGCCCAATACGCTGGCTCTGACGGACTCTGGTGTTCTTGGAGGTCCCCCTTTCTGGTGGCATGGTAGGCATGTGGTACCCAGCTCACGAACAAGGGGGTGGGTTTTACTTGGGGACCATCGTGGGGTGATGCTGGCTGTCTTTCACATGTTACAGTACCCTATACCCCGGAGGTACTCTGGTACTCTGGCTCGGTGCTGTTTGAGTCTAGGGGCGGCTGGTCAGGGATTGTCCGGTGGTTACCGATATGATGGCCGATGCTCTGTCTTGTTCATTATAGAGCGTACTCGGGTGGAGGTGTCACGGGGTCGATTCGTATGGCAGTGGAGGTGTGGTCACTTGGTCCAGCGGTCTGCTGAAGCTGGTCTGTAGGCAATCTCTGGGGCGGCGTGGGGCCCGCTCCAGTAAGATTGGAGGGTTCGGGACGGATGGGTACGTTTCTTTTTGGGTTCCGGGATTTGACTGCTCATATACATGTTTGGTTCCGTTGAGTAAGCGTTGGAATGGACTTCCTTCAGGTTTCGCAGCTCGATGGCTGTTGTCATTGGGAAGGGTAAGTTGGTTGAGGTTGGCTGTTTCATCGATAGAATCTGTGCAATTCTTGGATGTTGCAGGGTTGACTTTCTGCATCCTCCTGGGGTAGGTGGGATGGTTGGGCTCCTACCAAGCTGTGGAAGTCTCTACCTACCTCTATTGAAGTCTCATTCCATTTTTGGTCCGCTTGGAGTTCCAGTGGAGAGTGGAGACGTCCTGCCGCCCAAGCTTATCCGGGCAGGCACTTGTTCTGGTGATTTATTCACTTTGATCTTGTGAGTGCAATCTTGTATCAGCGCATTATCTTTTCCTTTGTGGTATTACACTATGTAATTTTTTTTTTTTTCTCTGTTCCTGTTTTAGATTATGTGCAGCCGTATCTCATTCCCCTCTGTGTCTATGTATATGTTGTAAAAGGTCAGGAACTGGGCCACGACTTTGAGAGGCTGTTGTAACTACACCAGATAAGTGTGGGTATATCTAGATGCCATTGTCACTAGTTTGGAGGTATCATATGTAGATATACTGTTTGTATTTTGTCCTAGCAAGCTGTAATGGGTTTCCAGGATGGTCTGTAATATACCGTTCCGATCGGGGGCGGTGCAGGGTTCCGTCCTTTGCCTGTTTTCGTTGTGAGTACTGTTCCGTCCCTGGGATTGTTCGGCCTCCTCCCCGGTTTGTTTCTCGGAGATGGGTTTTTCACCCCCGCGTCCATCTAGTTGGGGTGTTCCTCTTGGGGGCTCGACTTCCTGGATAAGGATGGTGGGGAATTCAAAGGGCATTTATTTTGGTTGGGGGCGGCTACAGACACCGCCAGGCTGGGCGTGCCTGCGCCGATGGTTCAGAGGGCTCGAATGGCGGAGGTTCGGTGGTCTGGCTCCGGCTACGTGAAGGGGGTGTGGCTCCTCCTCATACGGTGTCAGCTGCCCCGCCTCATGGGGTACCAGGGGTTTTGTCATCCCTGGGTGGAATGACGTGGGTCGGTGGTGGTTTAGGACTTGGGTGCTCTTCGATCGGGACATGTTACGCATTCTGTTTCTTCCCTGAGGTTCCCAGGGGCTAGGCTGCGCCTATCGCCCTTTCCTGTTGGCAGTGCACTCCGCAATGTGAGTGCCCTGGTGCGCTGCCGTCGGTCATCAGAATAGATGGGTTTCTAGGTTTGTCATGGCCATAACAAAAATGACTAAACGTATGACGGACAAAATGAATAACTAAAACATGAACACTTCCAGTTCGCATTTTGGGTTTGGCCAAAGGTGGCCTGGGTATCTCGAAGGGAGGGGTGCGCTTGCTGGAGGTCGGACTTGACCTCTGTTACTCTAGCGCTGCGTGAAGTGGTGGAACAGGCCATGGCTGGTTGTGGTGGGGTCCCCCGCTGATTTAGGCGTAAAACAGCGGGGTTGTGGCGGGGGTATGTCCTTGCCAATTGAGTTTGAGGTTACGTTTAAGTAGATGGAATGAGATGAACAAGTTTTTTAAGGTCTCAAACCTCCCCTGCTCTAAAGGTTTAACTTTAGGTTGCCTGAGGTCTCGTGCCCATCGAGCGTGGATAAGGTCGGCTGATGGCAGGCATTGGAAGGATTTTTATGACGAGGGGGGAGGTGAGAGGGAGTGGTGATTAGGAACCACTCCATGTTTTTATTGGCAAGGACGGTTGGGTCACTGTATAACACTATGGGTGGAGTTATATATGTATATATGTTAATTTATGCTTATTTATGTCTAATGTTTTGGTTACAGAAAAGAAGAGATTTAATAAATAAAGTTATGGATGTGTTATGCAGTAATTTAGTTGTGATAATAAATGCTGTGGCCTGTTTCATCCATACTAAGTGGTCTGTCGTTATTGGGGGGTTTAATGGGGTTAGATTTTGTTCTAGGCTGCATCGCGATTCCCCACTACGTACATACAAGGCCCTGGGGAGATAGCGCAGCTAAGCGGACAAGGGCACATGTAGGAGTGTGGGGATAGATGCATGGGATTGGTTGGGAAGAATCTGTGGGTGTGATTATGTTCTGTGTAAGACAGTGTGGGGGAGGTCTTACCTCAGTGCCACTTGGGATTCGGGCCAGCAAACAGCTTCCCTCCCGCCCACCCTATACTATATTTTGTCGCAGCTAGCCGGGGGTATGTCCTTGCCAATTGAGTTTGAGGTTACGTTTAAGTAGATGGAATGAGATGAACAAGTTTTTTAAGGTCTCAAACCTCCCCTGCTCTAAAGGTTTAACTTTAGGTTGCCTGAGGTCTCGTGCCCATCGAGCGTGGATAAGGTCGGCTGATGGCAGGCATTGGAAGGATTTTTATGACGAGGGGGGAGGTGAGAGGGAGTGGTGATTAGGAACCACTCCATGTTTTTATTGGCAAGGACGGTTGGGTCACTGTATAACACTATGGGTGGAGTTATATATGTATATATGTTAATTTATGCTTATTTATGTCTAATGTTTTGGTTACAGAAAAGAAGAGATTTAATAAATAAAGTTATGGATGTGTTATGCAGTAATTTAGTTGTGATAATAAATGCTGTGGCCTGTTTCATCCATACTAAGTGGTCTGTCGTTATTGGGGGGTTTAATGGGGTTAGATTTTGTTCTAGGCTGCATCGCGATTCCCCACTACGTACATACAAGGCCCTGGGGAGATAGCGCAGCTAAGCGGACAAGGGCACATGTAGGAGTGTGGGGATAGATGCATGGGATTGGTTGGGAAGAATCTGTGGGTGTGATTATGTTCTGTGTAAGACAGTGTGGGGGAGGTCTTACCTCAGTGCCACTTGGGATTCGGGCCAGCAAACAGCTTCCCTCCCGCCCACCCTATACTATATTTTGTCGCAGCTAGCCGGGGGTATGTCCTTGCCAATTGAGTTTGAGGTTACGTTTAAGTAGATGGAATGAGATGAACAAGTTTTTTAAGGTCTCAAACCTCCCCTGCTCTAAAGGTTTAACTTTAGGTTGCCTGAGGTCTCGTGCCCATCGAGCGTGGATAAGGTCGGCTGATGGCAGGCATTGGAAGGATTTTTATGACGAGGGGGGAGGTGAGAGGGAGTGGTGATTAGGAACCACTCCATGTTTTTATTGGCAAGGACGGTTGGGTCACTGTATAACACTATGGGTGGAGTTATATATGTATATATGTTAATTTATGCTTATTTATGTCTAATGTTTTGGTTACAGAAAAGAAGAGATTTAATAAATAAAGTTATGGATGTGTTATGCAGTAATTTAGTTGTGATAATAAATGCTGTGGCCTGTTTCATCCATACTAAGTGGTCTGTCGTTATTGGGGGGTTTAATGGGGTTAGATTTTGTTCTAGGCTGCATCGCGATTCCCCACTACGTACATACATGTCTCTGTATTAATATTGCTTCCCGAGCTGTGTCACATTTGCTTCTAAATATATATTATAGCTATTAAAAACATGGTTAAGAATAAATCCCCAAAGATCTTTGATGAAGGCAAGGGTACTATGAGAGTTTTTGATGACAATATGGGCCCATGGCAAAGTTTTGATGAAGATAGAAACCCCCAACATGGGTTTAATGGTAACTACATTCCACATTGCGGGTTTGATGATAAACACACCCCACATTGTGCATTTGATGATGATTGCATGTAAAATCTTGGATGAAGGTCTCAGATCCTGTCATGGTGAGAATAATAACAGGAGTCCAAGACATAGAGGGATGACATCAAAAATTCCAAACTAGTTTCAGCAAGTCAACGAGTATTGTGAGAGTGAGAAAATGTGTGATGACAGTTGAGGCCAGGGCCGGACTGGCCCACCGGGATACCGGGAAATTTCCCGGTGGGCCGTCGGCACCTGGGGCCGGGCTGGCTGACCTGCGGCTGCTGGCTGGGGGAGCTGTTCTGGCGGCCGCAGAAGGAGCAGGCTGTTCTGCCTCTGCTCCCCCGCCCCAGCGTGCCGCTTAATGAGACCGCGGCCGGAATATGACGTCATGCAATGTGTGTGTGTCATTGTGTGTGTGTTGGTCTGTCATGTAATGTGTGTATGTGTGTGTTATGGTGTGTGTGTGTGTCAAAGTGTGTGTGTGTGTGTCTTTTTTAAGGTGTGTGTCTGTCATGGTATGTGTGTGTCTGTGTCATGGTGTGTCTGTCTGTCATGGTGTGTGTGTGTGTGTTTCTGTCTGTCACGGTGTGTGTGTGTGTTTGTCATGGAATGTGTGTGTGTCTGTCTGTGTCATGTAATGTGTGTGTGTCTGCCTGTGTCACGGTCTCTCTGTGTCGTGGTGTGTGTGTGTGTGTGTCTGCATGTGTCATGTAATGTGTGTCTGTGTCATAGTGTGTGTGTGTTTGTGTCATGGTCTGTCTGTGTTATGGTGTGTGTGGGTGTGTCTTTTTTAAGGTGTGTGTCTGTCATGGTATGTGTGTAACTGTCATGGTGTGTGTGTCTGTGTCATGGTGTGTCTGTCTGTCATGGTTGTTTGTGTTTCTGTCTGTGTCACGGTGTGTGTGTGTCTGTGTCACGATCTGTCTGTGTCATGGTGTGTGTCTGTCATGCTATGTGTGTGTGTGTATGTGTGTTTTTACTCACCTTTTTTTTTTCCCCCACGTCGTGCTGGTCTCCCCTCAACTGGCCCTGCCCTGGAAAAAAAATCTATGCCAGCCCCATAAGTCATTGCGCCACATATTGTCGCACGTAATATGTAAGGCTATGTCTTGCCACCCTAGATGTTTGATTATATATATATAAAATATATATATATATATATATATATATATATATATATATTGCTTATTCCAATATAAAATATTGGTCCTTCCTGTGTCAGTGCGGATTGGCTGAGATCATCAAGCTTGATGATCTCAGCCAATCCGCACTGACACAGGAAGGACCAATATTTTATATTGGAATAAGCAATATATATATATATATATAATCAATCATCTAGGGTGGCAAGACATAGCCTTACATATTACATGCGACAATATATGTCGCAATGACTTATGGGGCTGGCATAGATTTTTTTTCC
The DNA here is from genome assembly GCF_036172605.1 of Pelobates fuscus. Classification (NCBI taxonomy): domain Eukaryota; kingdom Metazoa; phylum Chordata; class Amphibia; order Anura; family Pelobatidae; genus Pelobates; species Pelobates fuscus. The sequence goes on from NC_086322.1 coordinate 165,508,358, forward strand.
AGGGCTGCTTTGGAATCCCCAGTCCGGCCCTGGTTGAGGCCCAAAGTGGGAATTCAAACCTTCAGGTGATCATGAATGATCGAGGAGAGAAGGGAAGGATCTGCACCTTATGATACCCCCTGTCAGAGAGGAGCAGGCAGGAGATGGGGAACAGAGGATTCGGCACGCGACCATGACATAGCCAAAGATGAGCTGCTTGAAGTTCCCAAAAGGCCCTTTTGTGGTTTCTGCATCAATTGGCACATTTATACTTGTGTTTGATGAATACATGTGTATGGTCGATTTCTTGTCAACCCTGTTAAGTGTAACTCTGTCCTGGCCTTTAGCTTGTCCCTAATTTTCTTCCTCTAGCATTAAGCCCACCCATTCTAAAGACTCTGGTAAAAGATATGTGTGACAACTTTGGTCCCAGTACAAAATCATTTTTTGGAAGGGGTGTGTGTATTTTTTATGTTTTTGGGGGTAGTCTTTGCCGTTAAAGGAACACTATAGGATCAGGAATGTGCTCTTTTTCCTTTTATTCAATGTCTGATACTGTTATTGATCCAGGTAGCTGAAAGGAAGTGCTCCAAATATAGCACAAGCAGAATGGGGTATAATGAGAACTACTGCAGTATGCCATCCGAAATCCACACTCGCAGTGACAACGTTCAATTCACACTCATGGGCTGTAGGGCATGTCTATCAAACATGTTATCAGTAAAAGCAAACTAAATCCCTAATGCATCTTTATGAAAGTTAAATACTTACGTTTTGCAACAGCTAATGTCAATATCTTTGATGGATCCTCTGGCTCATAATTAGGGATTAAATAAAATAATAAATACAGTATAGTACAAATCCAGTTTTATAATTGGTAAATGAAAGAGAAATAAACAAAAATAAAGTGGTATTTCTTTCTGTTGGTTAAACTGCTTTAATGACAAAATGTAAATGTAAAATAATGTAAACAAAGACACCTCTCAGTTTTAACACGTTCATGGAAGAGGATGTATGCTGAACATCATGAAAAATGTGTAGCCTTTGTGACAGTAAACATACACTGTTTATCTGCCATCATAAAAACTGTATGTGACTGCAATGAAGGAGTTTAATCTAAGAGTATGTTTATTTATATGTATTACACACTCAATTTAAAAAAAATGCTAAATAAATGTACTACATTTCAGAGGGAATATGTAAAATAGGAGGTTATAGTGAGGGTATATGTCTGGGGGAAATGCTGTATTGACCATTGTAGAGCTCACCTGCACCTTAACTAGCCACTAGAGGCAGCATTGAGCATTTCTACCTATGTAACAAACGAGGGAGGGAGAGGAAACAAATTGTATAAATTACAATGTATTTATGTGTATGAGTATCAATGTTTGTGTGTATGTAAGTGCCACTGTTTGTGAATAAGAGTATGAACATACAAGCATTTCTTTGTGTTTTGTCAGGATATTTATATCGGCAGACATTTTGTGCTATGCTAGAAATTAAAAGTGTATATTGCCTGAGTCATTCAGAACAGAGCAGACTCCATTTTGCTATTTTCTGGCTAACAAAGAGACACATAAAATTTCTGTAACTAGCCTGAACTAAGGAATGCATTATATAAACAAGGCAATGAGTCTAACATAGAAGGGGAATGGAATACTCTTCTTAATGTTAGCTTCACACAAGAAAGCCAGACACCAGTGACCAGATAAGACTCAGTAATTAATTTTACTTTCTAAATTTCACAAGGTCCCATTGTTTAAAGAAGGGTTGAAACTGTCAATTTTAGAAATTACAGCAGGAATTGTCGACGCACTGTCTGGAGAAAATCCAAAGAAACGCTTTGAACTGACAGAAAATTTCAGTTATAGGTCGTCATATAGATAAGCCAAATGACGTCAAAAATGTCATGAGGAAAAGTTAACTGTTTCCTGGATAGGAAGGTTTAGTGAGGCAAGACTGCCCTCTATGGACAAATACCTAAAATGCAATCTGCAGGTTGACCACACCCTCTCTTTCCTATTGGCCTTATCAACTGATGACGTACAGAGAATCTTTCCCTTTAAAAGTTAGGACAAAGGGAGGAAGAGTTAGGAGTTGAAGTTGGAGTTTGGGCTTTCAGATTCGGACATGCAGAAAGATCTATGACAGATATTCACTCTGGGACTAACTAACATTCAAACTCTCTTGGACCCAACTCAAGAAACACTTAGAATTTTACTCTTACTTTCTAAGCAACACTATTTTTCACTATTACATACACACCTCCATACAACCAATCCTGGGACTACCTACTCATCTGATGAGAACATCTACTTAACTGGTAATTATGCTGGTTTTATTTAATTAATCTAAATTAATAAAAAAAATCTAATAGCATGATATATGACTGGATAAATCACGGTCAGATTTCAATATTTAGAAATCTTAGTTAACTAAAGAATATATAGTTATAAACATTCCATTCTGCAGGTGGAATTTAGAATAATTATATATATATTAGTGTGATATTATCACGTGTTAGCATACCGATGTCTTTATCCAGATGTATTGATTTGCTCTAAAATAAGATGAGATATATTTTTAGGCCAATTAAAATTCGGCTTATAGAATCTGGTAGATTATTTTTATTGGATGGTTCCAGGAAATGATTAATGAGCTGGTTTAAATGTTATTTTATTTTAAAATTACATAAGAATAGGATATTAAATGCCTAGGAGGATCTAGCCAGCATTGAAAGGGTTACTCAGTTGAACTGTTAGCCTAGGCTTTATGACTCTTCGCTGCACTGTGTGTGAAGTTTTACTTTCTGTCTGAAGTACCTCATAAATCTTGTCTTGACAATTGATGCTGTTAGCCATTGAACGTGTATAGCCATGCCATTGTATTGCATATTCATGTTATACTAAAATATTCACTGATTATTATCATGCATGCTGCCTAATTATTTGTCACAATAAATTATATCTATTTTTATAACAAATTGTGATTTTATTTGTATGGAATACATTTCACTTACATGATAACGATCTTCTAGATCTAAGAGAATTGAAATAGTGGGCAATTCTCGACTGTTTAATATTATCATCCCATAAATATCCCCACAGTTTGCATGTGCTTTTCTGTGTGTGAACTTTTATTTGTATGAGTGTGTGCATGTTTGTTTTTGTGTGACCGATAAGTGACCCTTTGAGGACACGAGGCTCAAAAAAACTTCTCACTCAAGGCTCAACATGACGCAGTTGTAGTATGTAGCTGACAACATATTGGTGGCTTGTTAAAGTAACTGGATATGTCATTCCTAATTAAGTTTGCAGTAAAAATAAAAAAGAATGAATGAAAATTTATTTTTTTAAACTGTACATTCAACCCTGTGTTATTTACAACAGTAGGACACATCCGATCTGTGAGAGTCTTTGCTTATTTTACCACAAAGTGTAAATCCAGAATATCTGATGGTTATTGTTGTACATTGAAAATACGTAAATAACAAGCTAACTTTTTGACACTGACAAATATTATTAAAGAGAAACTATAGTCACTAAAACAACTTTAGCTTAATGGAACAGTTTTGGAGTATAGATCATGCCCCTGCAGTCTTACGGCTCACTTTATTTATACAGCTGTAGTCACACCTCTCTGCATGTGACTTGCACAGCTTTCCTAAACACTACCTGTAAAGAGTCATCTAATATTTATACTTTCTGTATTGCAAATCCTGTTAAATTTCATATTTCTTCTCTCCTGCACTGTCAATAGCTTTCTAGACCTTGCAGGATCCTCCCGTGTGTGGTTAAATCTCAATTCAAACAGGAGATAAAAACATCTGATTGAAAATAAACCATTTTTTCATGCAGGCTGTGTGAGTCACAGACAGGATAGGCATGGCAAGGGCTGCATATATGTAAAAAACAAAAGTGATTTAACTCCTAAATGACAGATAATTGAGCGGTTAGACTGCAGGGGCATGATCTAAAGACAAAAACTGCTTCATTAAGATAAAGTAGTTTTGGTGACTTTAGTGTCCCTTTAACAAAGAGAACAAATATTTCCACTGTCTCACAGGTCATAGTGTCTCTATTACTCCTAATGATTCTGGTGGCATTGCTCTGTGCTATTTTTAGACAAGATAACATTGTATTGGTATTTTAGCTCTTTCAATTTTCTGGGGATTAAGCATTCAAAAATGGGAAGTGTATGCATCATAATAATCGTAGTTCAAATTGACTGGAATATCATTTTGGATAGATGCATCTTTTAGCATAATTTTTTTTTTTTTTAAATTATAACCAACAATCCTGGCATAAAATTTGTCATGATTCAAGACTAACATATGTATATGCTGGCACCATGAAAAATGAAAAAGTAATTTAACTCCTAAATTGCAGAAATTCAGCAGGAGCAACAAAACGAAACCACTCAATTAAACCCAAAATAAATGAGTAATGATTGTATCGAGACCAAAGCTATTATTTTGAATGAAAGCAAACAGATCAATAATTTAGCTTTTGTGTCAGTTTGGGTTAGCTTATTAACTGATTAGAGGTAAAAATCAGATACACCAGAACACAAACAAAGAAATACAGAAAGGTTTATAACCAGGTTTATTGAACAGCATTGCCTTGAAAATCTTCTGTGATGAATGACACTATCCGTCATGACTAAATTATCAATAGCAGTTTGCCTTTTATTGACTATGTATCAATAAATACATAAAACACGAGGTACATATCTGTAGAGGTAGGTGTGTGTGCTGAGATGCTGGTCAGATGGTGGCTGTATGTGATGTGTCTCCGCCCTGATCCGCCTCTCAGCTCCGAATGCGCATGCGTGGCAATGCTTTCCTATGGACGTTCAGCGTCTTCTCACTGTGATTTTCACAGTGAGAATCACAGAAAATCCTCTAGCGGCTGTCAATGAGACAGCCGCTAGAGGCTGGATTAACCCTCAGTGAAACATAGCCGTTTCTCTGAAACGGCTATGTTTTCAGCTGCAGGGTTAAAACTAGAGACCTGGCACCCAGACCACTTCATTGAGCTGATGTGATCTGGGTGTCTGTAGTGGTCCTTTAAGTGTATGTGTTTATGCATGCACTGGCGTACATACCGCGGTCACACAGGTCGCAGCCCTGCGACCCGGTGCCCGCCGCCATGTGTTGCGGCCCCAGCCCGCACAGAGTAAGCGCGCGGGGGGGCCCACTGATCAGTTTTCGCACCGGGTGTTGTAGCTGGTAAGGCTGTGTGTTGTGTGTTGGGAGGCAGTGTGCGTTATTCATCTATATTACCCCAGTTTCATTTAACAGGCTGGATTTAAACCTTCTTACAAGTGTGCTAGTGATTTCTGCAATTACTGAATTTATTTTAACACAAATGTATGATCACCACTCAACAATATCTATTAAGGCATTATAAATAATTTATAACACCCTAGATGGAAATCCACTCTACCAGCCAGCATCAAGGGAAAAAAACAATGACAATAATATCAGTGCCAATAAATACCATAATGCATTAGGGTTTAAAAGCATCCAGATAATGCAGTTTACATTTGTTACAATATAAGAGCAATACCCCCATCTAGTGGACAATGGAAGACATTTAATTTCTATTCATGTTTATTAGGATTTATTAAATATTGCATGTATTTTAAAGAGACAAAGATGACATGGAATTATTTTGAAATTATACCTATCAGATACAAGCATGTGGGTGAAGTTATGCTTGAAATTAGTTACACCATTTAAAAATACTATACAAACACAGTGTTCAGGAAGTCTCAAAAAAACAACTTTAATATAATGCAAATCATGAAACGTCTCCTATGATACATGTATTAGTTCCGTTTCGAGCATAATTCCATTATGTTTATGTATTTTCACATGTGTTTTTAGGAGCTGGTTCTCAGAAATTACATCTTCAGGATTATTATTTTGTTGTTGTATGCACAATAGATTTATTTAAAGATTTAACAGCACACATTTTTCATTATTAATAACATTTACCCTCTGTATTGTGCTTGCAAATATGACAATGCGTAGACACATTAGATATTATTTATTATTTTATTTATTTATGAAATATTTTACCAGGAAAGATACATTGAGATTTCGCTCGTTTTCAAGTATGTCCTGGGTCCACAAAACATTGCATTGATACAATAGGGTACAATAAAATACAAAAACAATATTAATACACAATATATACAAAATTTAACATAGAACAGGTAGGAAATATATAATCAACCATGACACGTGCATTCTGTTTTGAGGTATGTAGAGAGGGATCTCTTAAAGGACTTTAGGCCTGGGAAAGATTTGAAAGTGTGCGGTAGGTTGTTCCATAATTGCAGCGCTCTGTAGGAAAAGGAGGATCGGGCTGCTTTCTTTTTGTATTGAGCTGGCTAAATAAAGTGCTGATACTGGATCGGAGGCTATAAGAGGTGGGAACAGCCAAGGAGAGCATTTTGCTCAGGTAGGGTGGAGCTTCCCAGAAAAGCTCTTAAACACAAGGCTGGAAAGATGAAGGGTGCGTCTGGATTCCAGCGACAGACAATTTAGTTCTTTCAGCATGTCACAATGGTGGGTAATTTGTGTAATTTAGGTACTGTTTCAAAGATCATTGTGACAGTGTTGTCAATGTTTAGGAAGAGTTTGTTTTTTGTGATCCAATTTTAGATATAGCTAACATCACAAAGCTTTAACTGAACAGCTATTTGTATTGAAGTTGAAAAGTACTCAAAGGTTTTCTTCTTGTCAGTAACTAAATTCTGCTGACTGATATGTGAGAGAGGAGAACTGGTAGAACTATATGGATGGCAGGAGTAGATTGATTGAAGATATACATATCTGGGTGTGGAGCAACAAGTAGCTTATAAATACAAGTCAAACAAATGGAATGCGATCTTACATCCTCAGTCACTGAATCACAGTAAACACTAATTGAAAAACAAAACAAGTCACAGCTCTGCATCACTGTAGTAGACATGGTAAATACATGTTGTGGATACCTGTGTAGCTTTGCATGCTACTTTACCGACAAGATTGAACAACTAAGGAAATAATTCTCACCACCTTGCCCCTCTCTTTCTCAACCACACCTAGGTCATACCTTTCCTGCCCGTCAGACTTTCTCCCAGGCTACTGAACAAGAGGTGGTTCCGCTTTTCCTTTCCTCTTGACCCACCACTTGCCCGCTTGATCCTGTCCCGTCTTACCTTATCAGATCTCTCTCCTCTTGTCTTGTGCCTTCCCTAACACACATCTCAAACTGCTCTCTCTCTTCTGGTGGTGTCCCTGCTTCCCGTAAACATGCTACTGTGGTACCCATCTTTAAAAAAAAAAATCTCTTGACCCGTACTCCCCTTCTAACTATCGTTCCATATCCCTGCTCCCTTTTTCCTCAAATCTTCTGGAAAGACTTGTCTTTACCCGTCTGACTTGCTTCCTCAATTCCAACTCTCTCTTTGACCCTCTTCAGTCTGGCTTCCGCCCCCTCCACTCTACTGAGACTGCTCTTATTAGTCTTATTAACGACCTCATCCCAGTTAAATGCAAAGGGCACTACTCTATACTAATTCTTCTTGACCTCTCTGCTGTCTTTGACACTGTTGACCATGTTCTCCTTCTCCAAACTCTTCAATCACTCAGTCTCTGTGACACTGTCCTCTCTTGGTTTTCCTCATATCTCTCCCAATGCTCATTCAGTGTCTCCTTTTCTAATGATATCTCATCCCTTCATCCTGTCTCTGTTGGAGTTCCCCAAGGCTCTATACTTGGCCCCCTTCTATTTTCTCTTTATACTGCCTCTCTTGGCTAGTTTATTACCTCATTTCGATTGCAATACCACCTGTATGCTGATGACACTCAGATATACCTCTCCTCCCCGGACCTCTCCCCTGCCGTCTTGCAACGTGTCACTGCTTGCCTTTCTATCATCTCTGATTGGGTGTCCTCCCACTTTTTGAAACTCAATCTCTCTAAAACCGAACTCCTTATCTTTCCTCCTCCTAATACTGATCCCCGTATTTCGCTCTCCCATCAAGTGAGTAGTATCCACATCAGTCCATCCTTGCAAGCGCACTGTCTTGGCATTATACTTGATTCTGGACTCACATTTGAGCCTCACATCCAGTCTGTTACCAAATTCTGTAGATTCCAACTTAAAAACATAGCCCGCATCCGCCCCTTTCTCACACAAGATGCTACTTAGGAGCTTGTCCATGCTCAAGTAATCACTTGCATGGATTATTGTAACTCTCTCCTTCCCACAAGTCGTATTGCTCCACTACAGTCTGTAATGAATGCTGCAGCTAGACTGATTTTCCTCTCCTGTCGCATCTCTCACACCTCTCCCCTCTGCCAGTCCTTACATTGGCGTCCTGTATCCTATAGGAGTCAATTCAAAGTACTAAACCACACCTTTAAAGCACTAACCAATTCTAGTCCCTCCTATATTTCTTCACTGATCCGCAGGTATGCCCCTTCTCGGTCTCTCCGCTCTGCCCATGACCTTCTCCTGTCTGCTGCTCGCACCCATACTGCCAACTCACGCTTGTAGGACTTCTCGCGAGTGGCTCCTTTCCTTTGGAATAGCCTGCCTACAACCATCAAGCGCCTCTGTAGTCTACAATCATTTAAAAAGTGCCTCAGAACCGATCTCTTTAGGAAAGCTTATGGCCTCCCAGAGTAACCTCTACCTCACATACCTGTCCTTTGCTCTCTCCTAAAGGGCAGCACTCTATTCTCGCCTCCAGCTCTGTTTCACTCCACCTTGTTTGCTTGCTACCTCCTGTCCTGTTGGGTTTTACGTCTCACCTCCTATAGACTGTAAGCTCATTTGAGCAGAGCCCTCTTCAACCTATTGCTCCTGTAAGTTTTTGTAATTGTCTCATATTTTTTTAAATCTCCCCCTTTGTTAATATTATAAAGCACTATGGAATATGCTGGCGCTATAAAAAATACCAATAATAATAATAATAATATTGTCTATCTATGACAATCTTAGCAGATAGATATGCTCAGGGGTTCTTGCAATGCTGGCCAAGTAGAATATGTCATATTTCTCCCAGCCAGGATTATTCTAGGTTTATACTCTAAGCTTATATAGTATAGTGTGGTTAGAGCTGATGTTCCTTGATGGTTTCACTAAAGAATAAAAACAGTAAACATGCAGGAATTCTAAAAGGCTAACATTTGATGAAATACCTTGTTAAAAATATCTATAATTTCCCTTACAATCACTGAGCTCTCCTATACATTATACTACCCATATTCGTCTATAGTAGTTTGTATGGTTGTGCAGCTACATACATCTGTCAGCGGTGCATGTGGCTGAAGTAACTAGAACAGATATACATATAATATATATAGTAGGTTAAGTGGACAGTGAACAAACCATCATATTCCCCTCCCCTAATATATTCCTCTCCCCAGACATGTCAGGTGCTTATAGTCACCAAAATCTAAGGTGCCCCCTGCTCCCCCTTAAAAAATGGACAAATATTAACATGACATTGCAGGCATACAACAGTTTAAAACATATTCATATATTTATAAGTGCATTTGTGTATATGTATGTGTGTGCAGATTTCTGCTTGTAATGTATTGTATTTGAATCTGTGAGTGTAGTGAATGTATGCAGCTGTGGGAATGCATGCAGGGTTAAATGTATTGTTAGAGTGAAAGTTTAAAATCTGAATTATATGACATAGGGTGTTCAGTGTTAAAGGAGCACTGCAGTGCCAGGAAAACAAACTCATTTTCCTGGCACTATAGGATTATTAGGTCCTCTCCTCCTTCAGGACTCCGTTCCTGCCACATACCCTAATCCAGCGCAGGGCTCCCTCGGCGCTGGTGACCTCTCCTCCCCCTGCCGGCATCAGCTCTGAATGCACATGCGTGACCAGAATCGTGCGTGCATTCAAACCGCCCATAGGAAAGCATTACTCAGTGCTTTCCTATGGATGTCCAAAGTGTCCTTAACGCAATTTTCGCATTGAGCATTGACAGCCACTAGAGGCTGGATTAACCCTCAGTGAATCATGATGGTAAACTGCTATGTTTACAGCTACTGGGTTAAAACCTGTGGGACCTGGCACCCAGAACACTTCATTGAACTCAAGTGGTCTGGGTGCCTATAGTGGTCCTTTAAGATTATTAAAAGCTTGTGAGGCGTTAACGTTTTGGTATAAAGAGTGTTTAGGATTATTGAGATTAAGCTTAGGTTTGGGTTAAATTTAGGATTGATTGTAGTATATGGGGTAATTTTTTTAAAGGGATTAACTCAAGATAAAAGTAAGTGTTTTTTGTTTTTTTTTCGTGTTTAAATCTGGGACTAAGGGATTGGTTTGTTTAGCTTTTGGGAAGGGTTAAGTTGAAGTTCAAGAAAGGGGGATGTTCAGGGTACAGTCACGTGGGGTTCGGAGGGTTATTTGCAAAGTACTCAACCTCCTATGATTGATGGTATAGTGGCAGAAACGGTTATACAGTGTGCATCACTCGTGGTGTCCTTGCTCTTTTAACAAATAATTAATTTACTAAATGGAGAATTTAAAGTGAATTTCAAATTTAAGTCTAGAGTAGCCAAACGGAAAGCATGGGTTGCATAAAGTACTTTTCCAGTTTGGCTATTTTGACATTCAATTTAAAATTCCCATCGAATTCACACTGTAAATATCCCTGTGAGGTTTATACCCAAGTACACTAAAGAAGAATGAGATTTGCACAACCAGATAGAGTGTGCACATCAAGGGGTTACCAATATTTTATTTGAAGGACAGTATAAACCAACAAATGTTTCAGGCACAAGTCTTTTCTCAATGCAAATGTCCTTGATAGTAAACGAACACTCACACACACACGTATATATATACAAAGAATGAAATGGTGCATAAAGATCCCAAGTGCCGCCCCACCAATTTGGTGCAGCTGTGTGCCTGTGTTCAGCGTTCCTCTGCCATCTTGTGACTCTTTTTGGTTTCTGGCGATGACGCACGTTACTTTATGATGCCATATGTCACACATGTTGTGTGATGTCATGGCATTCAGTTGCTAAGGAACGATTATACAAAAGTTTGTTTACCACAATATATACATTGAAATAAATTATAGAGTAACTGCATATTGATAAAACATAATGTATGTCACATCCATGGTAAACTAATAGTCTATGTAGGCACAGAAGGCAAGTGGCAGAGAAAAATACACTGAGTTGGCACACAATAAGACATGGAGGGAATAATAAAACAATAAAGTAAAAAAGAGACAAGCAACCAACGAAAGAGTGAAAGATTTAGGTGCAATCCATCACGGCTATAAAGATTGTATCAAAGCGCAAAATTGGCCCAGTGCTCTAAAAAGCCAACACCCTCCTTCCTACACAAATACTTCAGCCACCTATTGACCTCTCTAATCTCCTGCTGCCTTTCCAGTGTAGCGTGTGGCACATGTAATATACTACTATAAAATACTACCTTGGAGGTCCTCCTCTTAAGTTTACTTCCTAATTCCCTGAACTCATTCTTTAAGAAATTCTATTTTCCTCTAACTTTGTCATTGCAATAATAGAATCTCCTACCACCACAACCTCTCTAGTCTTTCGTTTTAAACCCCACCTGCACTGGAGGCACTGTTCCCTCGGGTGGAAAGAACAGCTTCCTCCAGTACAGCTACTCCTGAGCTGATGCTCCCAACATCTTCATTCAAACAGGCAAATCTGTTAGAGGCTCATAACGGGGACCCAAAAGGTATAGAGTTCATGTGCATAGACCAGATAAAAGTCCATTGGAGAGGAGGGAATAAGGATTATATTTTAGGTTTAGCAGAGATGAAGTGGATGTTTGAACTTAATACTATGACACCACGTGGACTTAATGTTGATTTTGAAATTAATAAATATGTATAAAGGCCCTATATTTAACAATTTTTGCTTTTCTCTATCCCTTTTATTTTTTATATATTTTTTATATATTTAATTTTTTATGAATTTTATAATATATATATTTTTATGGCTAATAATGTATTTTTTAATATGATTATTTATTGTCTAATTTTGAGATTCCTATACCTCTTTTGTTATATATTAAGTTTTCCTTTTAATATATGTACCAATATTTTTAAGGAAGGTATTTATTTGTCATCTCCTTTAATAACCTATTTTTTTAATGATTTGCCTCTTTCTGCTTAAAAGACTAGATTAATTTTGCTTATTATTAATTTATATATATATTTATCAATTATTGTCAATTACTTTTAAATCAGTAATGTATTTACTTTTTTAATAGTATTTAAATGCTATCATAGATTTGTTGGCATTATCAATTTAGGTAGCACATTTCTGCTTTTATAAACTTTATCTGTATGGACTTCGTTGTTATGACGTTTCTGACACGTCCTAATGTAATTGGAACCGGAATTAAGAATAGACGTCGGGACGTGATGACGCAGGACGCGTCCCGACGTCGAACCCGGAAGTGAAGAGCCACGAATGCGGCGTAAAGGGCGTGAAGAACAGATTTAAAAGACTGCATGCCAGGATCACACGCATCACCTCTGATGAAGGCATATTTCCGAAACGCGTCAGGTGCATTTGGACTTTCTATTTATGGGACTTTTCTCTTATTACTTTGTATTATTTTAATTTTTTTCCTGTTATTGGATTCAGGGCCGGACTGGCCCACCGGGATACCGGGAAATTTCCCGGTGGGCCGCGGCACCTGGGGGCTGCAGAGGTATGTGCCACCGGGTGGCCGGTCCGGTGGCTCACTCAGAGGGGGCCGGCCGCTTTCCACGCTGGTGCCGTCGGGCCGGGTGGCAGCCTCGCCGGTCCGGCGGCACTTCTAATGCTGAGGACGGAGGAGCATGATGGAGGAGGGAGGAGCATGTCTCTGTACCATGCTCCCTCGCGGTTCCCACAATTCCCAGCACAGGAACCGCGAGGGAGCATGGTACAGAGAAAAAAATTAAAACTACTCTCAGGTAAATGGAGGGGATGGGGCACAAGAGGGAGGAAGAGAGGACCCGGGAGCTCAGCCTGCAGCTCCTCCGGGTCCTCCGGGTCCTTCTTGCGCGAGTACAGAGCGTTGCCGCGGTTACAGTGGCAACGCTCCAGCTCTCGCGAGAGTGAACTCTAGCGCTGGAGCAACGGGCTAGAGTTCACTCTCACCACTGCGACCTCTAGCCCCATACACACACCTAGACGCCCCCATACACACATTGCCCCACACACACACACAGGCACCCAAACACACATTGCCCCACACACCCTACACATTGAACCTTTCACACAAACTGCACCCCTCACACATTGCACCACTGCTCCTATACCCTACTACAGCCCCATATCCCAGCAGACCCCAGGTAAGTTGTCAAACTGTTCTTAAACGGTTTGACTACTTACTCTGGGAGCGGGTCCCGGCACTCCTGGGACCATAACCACTACACAGAGCAGTAGTGGTTATTGTGCATGGATTATTTCTTTAAATCTATAAGTGCCCCTCCCGAGATCAGGCTCTGGATCCGCCACTGGTGTGGGTGTATGTGTGTGTATATATATATACATCTATCTATCTATCATGTATATTAATGTGTGTATTAGTTATATATATAATTATGCCTATTATATTTACACATATATTAATGTACATATATATATATATATATATATATATATATATATATACGTAATACACAGAGAAATGTAATTGATATGTACCATATGTAATGAGCAGATATTGGCCGAGTCTTGTTGCTAGGTGCATACTCCAGCACAATAACATATTTAAAGTCAAGAGCGCACCCACAGGACTTCAAACTAAACAAGATACCGTCATTTTTTACAGTTGTGCCCTACATACATTCACCATTTCAGTCCCATTACCAAGCTTTCCTTAATATGTCAAGGTAGTTGGACTGAAACATTGGTTATATGCAAAGGCACGTCTGCTTAAAATAAATCTGCACTCTTGGTTTTTTTGAAGCCTATATGTGCTTTTTTTTTTTTTACGCTGGAGTAATAATTTTTCATCTTAAATTATCTTTTCTAACGCTGTATTTGCACATTATGCTGGCGTGACGCATTATGGGGCTGGTAAATAATTTTTTTCCAGGGCTGCTTTTAATTCCCAGTCCGGCCCTGATTGGATTTATAAAAGTGTTGTAACCCCCTGAACCTGCGTTCTCTGGTGGTACACTGGATACAATCCTGGGAAGGACCCAGCTGAAGTCCAAATGGTGATTTATTCAAGGCATGCAGTTTGAGCCAGCTTTATAATTGGCTCCACTTATGTGAGTGAGACCAGTTTAGAATCTTAAGTTTTTATTTTAAACGTTATTACCCTATGTTTTTTTTTTTTTCCATTTGTGTTTATTTCCAGAACCTGATCCTATTTGGGTAATATTATTCTTATTTATTTGAGTGCTCTCACTATTTTCTTTTTAACTTGACACTTGTATTTATTTAGTGGTTATTGTGGCTCCACTAAGGTGATTGTAGCACAATCACTTTCTTTTAGGAATTCTTCACTTGTGTATTGTATTTTAGGCAAATCTGTTAGGTCGCACAAGATCAGTACTAGCTAAATCTTTCCTCTTCCCTCCCTCTTGCTACCTTACTCAACTGTTACCCAGCTACATGCCTGCATGCCTGTTCCCCAGCTCCTCCACTCCACTACCTGTCTCCATTAAACTCTGCTTAGTGAGCAACAGACCCCTCTCAAGATTGTCAATCTCCCACACTGTTGCAATTTGCTTCTACACATCTCCAATTCAAGTTTCCAGAGAAGCTACTCTCTCACATCTGCCACAGAAGTATGGACCCTGGATGGCTTCATCCAGGCATAAATACATGAAGCAAGATGTGCACTTAGTTAAACGAGCAATCTTGCTAACACCCATTACCAAACACAAAAAGTACATGAATATAAAACAATAATTACCTTGTTGGTTTAAACCCCTTGTTTGTTTAAACTCCAGTTTTTTTTAAACGCCTACTTGAAATAGCATACTTAAAAGAGACTACTACCAAGTTTGAAAGTTTGACTCGGTTTTGTGGCATTCATCATCGAACGTTATCAAATGCTAACTAAGCATTCCCTATTAGAAGCATATGATTGGATAAATGTGTCACTTACACTATATGCTCTTTTTGTTCCCAATGCTGCTCTATGACAGGCATTAGATTGGACAAGAAGACATGGTGAGACACCCTGCGTAATAATGTCACCAGAGGTGGTGCAGATGCACAGGAAAAAAGCTAGGTAAAACTCTTTTTTAAAGTATAACACTATAGAGGTTGTACTCCTAATCTATCATGCTTACCTCATAGCCTCCCCCACTACAATTTATTGATAAACTAAGATGCTCCTTGATTTAGTACATAATCATCCATGGGCTATTTATATGTTGTCTAGCACAGGGTTCAGGGTTCAATGAGATGTTATCTGTAAGTGTAAGAGGATTGGTAAGATCAACTGAACAGTGAAGTTATTTTGAGGCTCTCTGGATAGATTGCTGATCTTTATTAAGATCTATTGAGAAATACAACCAGCTTTTTTTAAATAGCAGCTTTGATGCTTCCTGTGGCTTTATCTAGTAAAAAAAAAAAAGATGATTAAACATGCCTACATTTCTGTTTTTAGTAAATTAATATACGCTATGAGTGCCTTAAAGGGTAATTTAGGTATCAGCAACATGGATGTTGATATGTAACGTCAAAAGTCTTAAAATGCTGTTATAAAATATACAATACTCCTAAAAAAATCTGCTGAGACATTTTAACATTTCAGAGTCTGATTTCTTTGTATTTCATATAAACTGTAGTGATTGGTTACATGTACAGTGACATCATGAGAAAATTACATGTCCTAAAAAAGTGCCATGTCACTTTAAAATGATAAAAAGACGGAGTTGGACTGTTCACCATCATGTATGACATCATGACGTTGGGACGCACGTGGAGCATTGGAGGCTGAAATCGAGGAACTCGGGTATTGGGGACATGTGGCACAGCAGTGATTGTAACACTACATAACCCTCACCCTCAGAATTACCCTCTGGGCAGACAGGACCAGGACAAGAGGAAAGCTTGGCATGAAACCTACGAACCAAATCAGTAGCATGGAAATCAGCAGACCGAACACAGGAGCGTTCTTTAGGATCATAACCTTTCCAGTCTACCAAATACTGGAACAAATCCCTATAGACTCAGGAGTCAATAACCTCCAGGACCTCATACTCTTCTTCACTGTCAACAAGCACAGCAGCAGGAGAGGGTCTCATCTTAGTAAACTAGTTACAGAGCAAGAGTTTGAGCAGGGAGGTGTGAAACACATTGGGTATACAGGGAGTTTTTGGTAGGTCCAGGGCATAGGACACAGGAGTCACTCTGCAGAAAACCCTATATGGACCAATAAAATAAAGAACCGTCTTCTTAGAGGGGACACAGAGACAGATGTTCTGAGTTGATAACTAGACCCTATTATCCACTTGATAGGATAGAGTTACCCTAAAGTGTCGACCAGCAAAGAATGTTTGGAGCACAGCGTTTTTCTGCAGAATGACATGACTCTGCCCCCATATCTTCTGCAAAGTGGCTAAATGGGAGTCCAATCACGACATCCTTTTATCAACAAAGGATACTTGCAGAATAGCTGCATGAAAGCCGTAATTAGCAAAGAAGGGACTGTGCCTGACACGTCATGATCATGCTATTTCAGCCCCACTGTTTGGATAAGTTGTTGGTAGCAGCTGGGCACGTGTAAAAGATTCACTGTCTGACACCACCTCTGTATGCTCCTGGAGGTGATTTCTGAAGTGCTCCATTTAATCTCCAGTAGGATGTCTGAGCAGTAACATTTAGTGAATAATGCTTAAAAGTCATCCAATCTCATTTTAGTTTACTAATTAGTGAGTGGGACTATAGGATAAAGGTTGTGTCATGGCTCACCTCTTGGTATTTGGTGCTTCCCCTCCAGATCAACCACAGAGCCAATAGAATAAATACTTTAGTACCCGTAGTTGCTCTGAAGCCCAGCCCCATATTCTTCCCTGCAGGCTGTGAATGCCAGTGCGTGACAACCAGATGAACAAGGATGACGTGCAAGTTCGGACAAGATCGCAAATCCTCCCAGGGCCCCAGGCTCCTACAGCAGACCCGAAGCCACCAAACACCAACTGTGGAGAGTGCAGGGACACAGCAGGGTGTTATAATAGGTAGTAGTAACAGAATCAGAGAACAGCACATGGTAAACCATAGGTAATTTTAAAAGGGTTTTGACTACTTACATTGGGGGGGGGGGGGGGGGGGGGGGGGAGACAGGCACCAGGACAATCCAGGCATCATAAATACTAAAGTGTTCCTTTAATTTCAATTGCTGAGTTTCTGTGAGGTGAACATATAAGAGTGAATAGGTCTACTTTCTTATCTGCTGATCAATGTAAAATAATATATCCTTTATGACAACTTCAACCATCTTTGTTTTTGTCTCTTTTACCAAAAATCCTGATAAAGGGTTACATTTGTTTTATCATCATACAAGCAACTGAACCCCAGCTACCAGGGTGAAACTTAAAATACTTAACCACTAGCCTATGAGGGAGCTCATTTAGCTGCAAAGCAGCTCCATTACAAGTACTGTGAACGTTATTTACTAATGTGAGAATTCCAGGTGATTTCAAAGTGAATTTAACATTTTAGGCCTAAATTTAAGTAGCTGACTCATATCCAGTTCGGAAATATTTTGGCCTCAAATTTTAGATTCACTTTGAATTTACTTGGATATCTCACTGTAGTATATATGTGTGTATGCTGAAAATGTGTCCCCCAATCCCAGCACCGTGTATGTGCTGAAAATGTATCTGTTAATCCCAGCACTGCGTGTCTGCTAAAAATGTGTTTTATATAGAAGAGAGGAGAGGTTTATAAAATGGAGTGTCTAATTCAGTAGTAGGCCTTAAAACGTCACCAGCTTCTACTGTTGAATGGACCACGAGCCTGCAGTGAATCTAGTTGGGGGCAATGCTGGTCTGCCTGGAGCCGTAACTTACACAGGGTGAATGTGGTATAATGCCTTTTTAGTGAGGCTTGCACAAAATGTACACATCATTCAAATGGGCAGATTCTTAATTTATGACTTGCTGAATGAAGGGTGTTACACTATGAATACATTCTTTTTCTTCGGATGAATAGACTTTATGTTAGAATTGATCAAGAGCTTAATATATTTTAAGGACAGAGTTGGTTAAAAAGGGGACATCGTGTTGAATTATCATCTATAGCTTACATTGAGGACACTTGATTCTTGCAGACTACATTTTAATATTAGGGACTTTTACATTTATTAATTGTACCTATTTCCTATACTGTAAAGTGAAGTACTAATCGAAAGTAGTGATGTTTATGTTGGCTTTTATTAAGTAATTGATTTTACAGTTTTGTTTGCAGAGCGCTGGCGTGATTTTCTAAAACTTATGAATGAAGTCTGGCACCTAGAAGTAATATGACAATCTAAATCAACTTTCATTCTTATATTTAAAGGCACACTTCAGACCCCTAAGGCACTTTAGCTATGTGTGAATAGTGTGTCCTCTTAATTTCATTTTGCAAAAATGAAAAATTCTAAAGAAAATTACACTTTTAGAAATTTACCTGGTTACTCCCGCCTGGCTTTCAAGCAGACAACAGGTCCTGTTACTTCCTGGTTTGGTTATCCGTGCTAAACGGAAGCTGCAGCAGTTGCCTAGTGCACCTGCCTTGCAAACCCCTCATTGAGCTACATTGGACATTCTGTGATTGGACAGCCACAGGATGTCTGGGTTGGGTTAGAAGGGGAGGGCTTGCAAAGGTAGCAGACAAGAGAACTGCATGTTTTGAAAAAATTTTTTAGATATAACCCCAATGATTAAATGCATAATTAAATGCATGCATGTTTTCAATGAGGGTATATCTACAAACTATTTATTTTTAAATATTTGTTATGTTTCAGGAATGTTAGACAAAAATGGAGGAACACAACTGCAGAATTAATAGGTAGTACTATACCTTTAAGAAAAGCAAAAAGAATTTACTTTTTCTTGAGAGATTTTATTTTTCTCTTTAGTGAAATTAAGTTGAAGACAAATTATCACTTAATTGCAGTATTGGCATGAAGTAAAAAAAAGACTTTTGCCCAATTCTCTGGTTGCAATAAAAAGAAAAAAAATAACAATGTCCTCAATTATCCGAATTAGGAATTAGAATGCAGCATAGGAGTAAATGTTGAATAGATTGTATAAATGTAACAATTCTGGAAGTAGTAGCAGGAATTCTTAATAACTTGATTAGTAGATAATTGGCACATAGAATTTGATTTAGCCTTATATGCAGAGTTGCAGCAATAATTAGAACTGATAAGTGGTACGTAGAAATTGATTATCCTTATATGCAGAGTTGCAGCAATAATTAGAATTGACAAGTGGTACATAGAAATTGATTATCCTTATATGCAGAGTTGCAACAATAAGAACATTGATAGAAGATATTTAGTGATAGAATTTGAAGAGATTAGTATATCCAGGTATTTTAGTAGTACAATCCAGTTTGTTTGAGAGAAGATGATGACAGCATGGAATTTGTATTCTAACAAACGAGAAAACTAAATGAGGAGAACGAGGTTGTGGAAGCCTAAGAGGTAGCTCAGCGTGCAGTCCGAGGTCGGAACGAAATCACTCAGCAATTTTGAGTTTGGCGTGGCATCCCTATAAGGCAGGTGAGTGGAGCGTCATCTGAATGGAAGGAGCTTACTTCCGAACGCGGAAGTAACCTCAGAGGAGGGGAGTCATGGTAAGTTATGACAATATTTTATATTTGGGCAGTGGAGTATCCGTTTAATAACAATTACAATAACCAATAACAATTTGGTTTAATTTTTTTCAATTGTCATAGAAATGTTTTTGTAAATATTTTCCTTACCAGTTTGGATATCTAGTAAACATGGACAGCTGACAAGGTTAACTACCCCAACATGCACACAATGAGGCAATAGGAATCCTATACTAAAATAGAATGTATTACTAGACTAGAGTGGCCAAGTTAATGTATAAACATATAGAATACAGTCTACTGAGTCAATACCAGTAAGAAACTAGAGGTCAAGAACACACTCACAGGCAACAGAAACTATGACAGGGTGAGGGAGTGAGGTCAAAAAGGACTATAAATAGCCTCACTTAAGTTACCATTGGCTTGAATCACAGCTGATGCCAAAACATATGCGACCCACGTCTTTTGGACGATGTAAATTGGCTGGGCATATGATGTAATTCTTGGTGTGCATAAAGGCAATTTGCGGGAAGGCATCATCATCGATGTTTGAATGACAGCCGACACCATCCTGCTGGGCATGCAGAAAAAGAGGTCCGAAGGACGCACAGCACCGATGCGTGCGCAGTGACACAATGAACAATACCAATTTTTGATATGGCAAGCAATTGGTTTTTAAATATTTCAAAGTCATGTTTCAGCTTTTCATAAAAATGTTTGTATGCCAACCATGAGTTAAAGCCAAATATTAAGCAAGTGGAATGTGACAAGGAAAATGTGGAAGCTTTATGGGTAGATATCTGCTTGGGGTAAAAGAAGTGAAATCATTTATTGGTTGGGATGTTATAAACCACCTAATGTAAACATTGATGAGGAAGAACTGTAGCGGTACTTACCCTTTCCAGGGGTCTGCCGGGGTCCTCTGTTCAAGCCGCGCGTGGTCCTGCTGCTGCACGAACCGCGCGCAGCTCATCCGACGGCTGTAACAGGAAGGCGGGCAGTGACCGCGAGAAGCGGTCACGTGTCCCGCCTGACTCTAAGAGCGCGCCGCGGGTCTCGGGCATGCTCTTAAAGGGACAGTGGGAGCCTAAATTGGCAAAGGCCTCCCATTGGTCCCTGTCATGCCACACTCCCCATACACTTACCTTTTCGGGGGCGTGGATATGACAGGGGCCAATCAAAATAGATGTTAAGGTATATATACTCACATTTTTCCCTTAGTTCCTTGCCCTATCGTGGTTTCTCTTACAGTTCCCTTTGGCGCTTGTTGTGTTCAGTTGTCTTCCTTCGTACTTGACCTTGGCTTTGTTTCTGACTATGTTATCTCTTTATCCTTATCTGTTCTGTTTGCCGGCTTGCTGTTTACTGTGTACCAGAGCCCGGCTAGTCCTAGTTTACGCTGTCTCTTTGTGCCCTTGACCTCGGATCGCTCCTGACTCTGTACTCCTCTCATATACGTAGAGTCCGGCCATTCTAAAGTCCGGTAGACGTATCTCCCCTCTGTGTTGTCTTCTGTTGAGTTGAATCCTGCGTGTTGGGGTATATTTTCGTTACATTACGATAGGGCAATGGACCCCGCAGATTTAGCTCAGCAGATGGCTTCTCATGAGGCTAGATTTGAAGAGCAGGATCACAGTATGGATCAGATAGCCCAGGCTCTCCAGACGCTCTTATCTAGAACTATTCCAGCAACCACACCTAACCCTCCTACACCTCTTCTTCCTGAAGTATCTACTTTGCCTAATACTTCGGCCCATTTAACACCTCCTCCTAGGTATGGAGGGGACTCTAAGACATGCAGAGGTTTCATTAATCAAATAGAATTCCACTTTGAGATGTATCCACGTTCCTTTCCCACAGATTGGTCTAAAGTGGGGTTCCTTATGCACCAACTTACCGATAAAGCACTTGAGTGGGCAAATCCTATTTGGGAGGCTAATGGACCTATGGTGCGTAATTTCAATAGTTTCCTTACAGCTTTTCGTAGAACTTTTGACACAACTAAAAGGTCAAAGAATGCCGCCACAACATTAAGGAGAATTAAACAGTAGGCATGTGCATGGGGAAAATTGTCAGTTCGGTTCGGCATTCCGAAATTCAGAATTTTCGCAATTCGGGACTTCGGCAATTCGGCACTTCAACACTTCGGAACTTCGGCAACTTCGGAAATTCTGAATTTCGGTACTTTGGCACTTCTATTGCAGCCGCTTAGTAGATAACTCCCTAATTCCCACGGTATTAGGGAGTTATCTACCAAAAGGCAGAAAGACCTAAATTGGTCTTTCAGACAAATTTACTAATACTAAGTAAAAATGACTTAGTATTAGTAATTTTTGCCCCTACTCGCTATACCGCGAGTAGGGGCATGTCTAGTAAACAGTGAGCAGCCTCTGGCTGCTCACTGTTTAAAAAATAAAATAAAAAATAGCCCCCCCAGCGGGTGGGGGCCCTAAAGTAAAACGATGGGGTGACCTATTGTCCTCTACCCCGGCCCCCACCCCTGAGCAGTGGGTGGGGGCCCTAAATACTAGTAAGGGGGGGCCCTAATTTCCTCGCC
Organism: Pelobates fuscus; assembly: GCF_036172605.1. Lineage (NCBI taxonomy): Eukaryota > Metazoa > Chordata > Amphibia > Anura > Pelobatidae > Pelobates > Pelobates fuscus. The sequence continues at coordinate 165,530,687 of NC_086322.1, forward strand.
CCTGGCCTCCACCCCTGAGCGGCGGGTGGGTGCCCTAAATACTAATAAGGGGGGGACCTAATGTCCTCCCCCTTGGACCCCACCCCTGAGCGGTGGGTGGGGGACCTAAATAGTAATAGGGGGGACCTAATGTCCTCCCACCTGGCCCCCACCCCTGAGCAGTGGGTGGGGGCCCTAAATACCAATAGGGGGGACCTATTGTCCTCCCCCCAGGCCCCCACACCTGAGAGGCGGTGGGGGCCCTAAAAAAAATGCCCCCCAGTTGACTAGGGGTCCCCAAACCCGTAGTCACCCCCTCCCCCCCCCAAAAAAATTATCCCCCTACCTACCCCCCTCACCCTAAAAATAATGAGGGGGGGGACATTTAACTAATAACCTGTAAAAAAATAAAATAACTTACCATTCAATGTTTTCTTTCTTCTAAAATCTTCTTTTTTCAGCCCCCAAAAAAGGGCAAATAAAAAAACATAATAAGCGACGCAATAAAAAAAAAAAAAAAAACGAGCGCAAAAAAAAATAATCTTCACCCATGGAGGGCTCCGCACATACTGAGCTCTGCAGGGGGGGGGAAGGCTTATTAAGCCTTGCCCCGCCCTGCAATTAGGCACAGAGCACTCTGATTGGTGGGTTTAAGCCATCCAATCAGAGTGCTCTGACAGGTAAACGAAGAGACTGACAGGTAAGTCTCTACATTTTGAAATCCACCAATCAGAGTGCTCTGTGTCATTTTACACAGCGTGGGAAAGTTCTTTGGAATTTTTCTTTTTTTTTTCTTCTCAGGGGTGGGGGCCAGGGGGGAGGACATTAGGTCCCCCCCTTATTATAATTTAGGGCCCCCACCCACCGCTCAGGGGTGGGGCCTAGGGGGAGGACATTAGGTCCCCCCTTATTATAATTTAGGGTCCCACCCACCGCTCAGGGGTGGGGGTCAGGGGGGATGACATTAGGGCCTTTTTTTTTTTTTTTAACAGTGAGCAGCCACAGGCTGCTCACTGTTTAATAGACATGCCCCTATTGGTCCCTGTCATGCCACACTCCCCACACACTTACCTTTTGGGGGCGTGGATATGACAGGGGCCAATCAAAATAGATTTTAAGGTATATATACTCACCTTTTTCCCTTAGTTCCTTGCCCTATCGTGGTTTCTGTTACAGTTCCCTTTAGCGCTTGTTGTGTTCAGTTGTGTTCCTTCGTACTTGACCTTGGCTTTGTTTCTGACTACGTTATCTCTTTATCCTTATCTGTTCTGTTTGCCGGCTTGCTGTTTACTGTGTACCAGACCCCGGCTAGTCCTAGTTTACGCTGTCTCTTTGTGCCCTTGACTTCGAATCGCTCCTGACTCTGTACTCCTCTCATATACGTCGAGTCTGGCCATTCTAAGATCCGGTAGAAGTATCTCCCCTCTGTGTTGTCTTCTGTTGAGTTGAATCCTGCGTGTTGGGGTATATTTTCGTTACAAGAACAACTGTTAGAGCAAATTGAAAAAGCTGCACATCTTTGTAACACATTAATTGTTGGAGATTTTAATTACTCGGACATAAATTGGGATGCAGGGACAAGTAGTTCAGCAAAGTGAATCAGGTTTTTGAACCTTTTGAATTAAATCTTCATGTCAACTGGTACAAGCACCAACTAGAAAGGATACTGGTCTGGATTTAATGTGTATGTATAGGTGTGTTAGTGCACTGTTTTTTTTCTCTTAGTGAGAGAGTGTGAGTGAGAGAGAGTGAGTGTGAGAGTTAGTGAGTGAAAGAGAGTAAGAGAGTTAGTGAGTGAAAGAGTTATTGAGTGAGTGAAAGAGAGAGTTAGTAAGAGAGAGAGTGAGTGTGAAAGTGTGAGAGTGAGAAAGTGAGTAAGATAGTGAGTGAAAGAGAGAGGGAGTGTGTGGGAGTGAGAGAGAAATAGATAAAATTAGATAGATAAATGGAAATAGATAAATAGAAATAGATATAGATAGAAATAGTCAAGACAATATAGAGATAGATAGATAGAAAGATAGAAATAGATAGATAGTGTTATAAACTAGGTCCTCACGGGTTCTTGGAGGGGCCTGCTGGCCATCCTCTTGCCTCAGGACTATGGGCACTGCAATATTCCTTACCCAATGCACTTTAAAAGGCTCTGTTCGTGTGAGTTGTACTTTTGTACTCCAGACAGAGAGACCAACCGTTAGCCCTGATTCCCTGGAACTGTTTTGGGCATAGGACCATGTGCACGGTCAGTCAAAAATAAGGCTTCCAGGAAATTCCTAAACCCCTGAACTGGGTGATTTTTGGATATGTTGGTCACCCAGATCAGGGCTATAACTTTTGTGGGGGTTTTGTGTGTTTTAAGGTATTTTAGTGGGTTTGTAAAAATTTATGTTTTTTCTGTGCTTGGAGATAATTGGATAAGATTAGTACAGTTCCTGATCCAATTATCTCCCAGGCACAGAGGAGGGATTACCTGATTTTGTATGAGAGTGTCCTGGACCTGAGAGCCAATGTGATTATATATTCATTTCTACTGTGGTTTACTCTCAGGTCCAGGGGGAATGCCCCTTGCATGGGGACTGTCATAAAAGGCCAGTTGTGGGTACCATTAAACTAAGATTTGTTTTACCCTTCATGAAGTCTAGGCTCATGTTTGGGGGATTGGAGAGCTATATTCACACTCTGGGGATTGCTATAATCAGTATACTCCCTTGGGTCACAACACTTGCTCTTAAAGAGTAGTCTGCTTTGCTCTCTGGAATAGAAGAGGTCTACCCACTATAAGCTGGATCCTGGTCTTGGGTCCAGGGTGGGTGGAGGACAACGAGACCCCAACCAAGATGTGTCAGTTTGTGGGGGTTACAGTGGTTATGGTGTTCCAGTGCAGTGCTCATGGTGCTCGCAAGTACTAGAAAGCAGCTATTGGTGGAGGTACCCGGTCGGGGTCACACGCAGTCCGTCACAGATAGATAGATAGAGATAGACAGAGACGAGATAGATAGGTAGATATGAGGGGAGCCAGTACTGGAGTCATGGGGGGCAGTACTGGAGTCACTATAACAATTTCAATAAGATAAAGTTGTTAAAGGGCCTACAGTGTCCCTTTAACACTTAATTTTAGCTCTTACACCAGGGACATCCCGCAGATGGAGGACCTAATGCTCATGCGTGGAGAGTGCCACACACTTTTGAACTTCCCCATAGGAAAGCATTGAATCAATGCTTTTTTACGGCGATTTTGGAGACAAAATGAAAAGAGGATGCCAATGTTGTTTCACGGAATTAAACTCCAAGGAAATGTAGGAAGCACATCTAGTGGCTGTCTGGAATCTGCAATGGTTTACATTGCAGGGTTAACAGGAATACTGCACCCAGCCCACTACTACAGGGTGCCTATAGTGTCCCTTTTATTTCACTAATATAGTCTGTGGTATTTTAAACAACAACAGACACAGGCTTGTCAGCAGGCTTCATCGTGACACTGATAAGTACCTCTTCAGATCAATGACTGCATTTTTCTCCTCATGTGTTACATTTGGAAAACAAGTTAAAAATATATGTTCATCTAATTTCATATTTAATTCTCTTTTTACTAGATTAATAAATGTTTCCACAACATTATTTCTAGTACTAGATAATACATTTATTAACTAAATCAAGTTCATGTAAACTCAGAATGGAAGTATCGATGTCCTGTATTTTAATTTCACCAAAAGTTTTTTTTTTTTTTAAAGAAAACCTTTATTCTAATGGTTCTGAACTATTTTAATAAAACTTGACACTTTTATAAATTAATCTAGCTACACCCCTTCTAACACCCTTTGACTGTCACTCAGACAATCAACAGACAATCAACTGGTCCTGTTATTTCTTGATTCAAGCAAACTCTAATTGTGACATGTACAATATACAAGGCCCTGGCGTGAGTGATAGAGTAGTCGTGAAACTGCGTGAAGCGTGCACACCAGTACGTGGTGAAATTGTGTGCCTAGCTCATGGAATGGTGGTATCTTGGATGGTATGTAGTGGATCGTAGGGAGTGCCTGAAAGAAAATCTTAAATTGAGAGCGTGCAAAGTGTCAGCAGTTGTGTAGTGTACACCAGGAATGTATGACCGCCCTTGCTTATGAAATCGCAGGCTGCGGAGTTGTCAGAGCAGCATTTAACTGCCTTGCCGGTCCAAAGATGACCCCATGTGAGGGTGGCCGCCACGTTGGGGTAGATCTCTGACAAAGTAGAAGTCTCTCTAAAGGCTGGCAAGGCATCTGTCACAGTGGCCAGGCATCCCTAACCCGAGGTTGCCTGGTGACAGAGGGACCCCAAGTGTTGTGAAAAGGAGGCTGTGGTGGTGTGAACACTGTTAGGTGTTTGTGAACCTGCTAAATCAACAAAGAATTAATCAAGATAGTGGATGACCTGAATATTTTTAGGAGCGGCCAGCAGAGTTTTTGTGCGAAGATGTTGAATACTTTGGCTCTAGGAGCAGCTTTAACGTAGACAAGGTGCCATTGTGGAGGGTGAATAGGTAGTAGATTAACCCCTTAAGGACCAAACTTCTGGAATAAAAGGGGAACCATGACATGTCACACATGACGTGTCCTTAAGGGGTTAAACCGTTGAATAAGTCTGACTTGCTCAACCAAGCCTTACTACTTGCTGAAGTGATAGCTTGTATGGCATGGTCGATTTGCGTAGTGCAGTGAGAACTCCTTAACGGGAATGAGGAGTTTTGATGCTGGGAATGGAAGTAGAGTGCGGTGCGGAAGGGGACTATGATCAGACGTATTAAAGGGTATTGTGAATTGCTACCTCGATGGGAATGGTACGGCAAGATGAGAAGTGTGAGGACGATCGTGAAACCAACGTATGATTGCTGTGGACAGAAGGTGGTCCACCATAAGTGGGTCAATGAATGTAGATAAAAGGTTGGAGCATATGAGTGTACCTGTGGGAATGGCGATAAGGCCCGTGTGATTGGAAAAAAGTGGGCCGGTGAGACGTATGGAGTAGTGATAGTGGATGGTGGGGGATGGGGAGGGAAATGAGGGGTAAGTCAGACTGTATGACCGAGATCGCCAGGTGAGGGCCTGCCGGGCTTAATGAGACACCTGGTGTGGCTATAGCTGATTCTACTTATAGCTGATTCTACTTATCGTTTGGAGGCTGGCCGGGATAGCAACCGGGATCTCCTTGGAATCTGAGGAGTCAGCTGATGACCCTTGTGAACTAGAGCTGGGCCTGGGGACGTTGTCCTGAGCCGTTGTGAGCATGTGTGGTCCTGCCTTACTGGTAGTGGCTGGAGATGGCATACCCCTGTGACTGAGCTCTGCTGACATTTTCGTAATGTACCAGTATCCCAGGTAACTGAGGTTAGATGGGGTGAGGGATTCCTTTGGAGACCCAGGCCTGACTGGCGTGCTGGGTATTTCGTCCAACAGCAGACCGATAATTGTGATGGATTCTCGTGACATTCTGAAAAAGAAATAATGATTTGGATAAGTAATGTGTCTTGGAGGTGTGGATGAGACCTTCGGAGAACTGGCCTGCTAGCTAGTGCCGAAGCAAAAACATTTTCTAGAACCAAGTGACAGGTGAGGCCCTGCTAGTGCCAAGTGGCGGAGACAGGCTCTACCTATGATTTGGGCCGAGGGAATTTTGTCGGCCTCTCAGTGACCGTAAGAGATTCAAAACGTGTGTCCGTGACTTGGGAAGCCCTAACTGTAGCCCTAAAGAAGGGCGAGCGAGGTAGCTAACTATGATTTGGTCGTGGGGCTGAACCTCTGTGTATGAGGTGGGGGTGTAGACCTCGCAGGACTGTAGTATTACTTAGGATAGCTAAGGCCAGCGCCTAACCCTCAATGCCAATTTTCTAGTCTATTGGGGCTTGTCTCTTAGAATGGTGTGATATAACATATGTAGATACTTAACCTTGAGTGTTTGTCCTCTTTCTTTGGGCAATGCGCAGGAAGATTACAATATAGTCTTGCTTCTGCAGGGAATGAGCCCGGTCCGGGAAACCTTAGGGGAAAAAGATGCTAGTGGGCCTGAGGCATGCCACTAGTATAATGAGTGTAAAAATGTTGAACGTATGGGTAGGTGTGTATCTGAGATACTGTAACGTAAGAACTTGGGTAAGCTGAGGGACCTGAACGTAGGTCCGTAAATTAGAGACAAGCCCCTGGGTTCCCACAAATGTGAATATTTTTATATGAAACGAAGGCGAAGTGAGGCCTTAAGAAGAAACGTAAACGTAGTGAGTAAGATTACCAATACCTGATACTGTAACGCAGGGAACCAGGTAGCCTGTATGTTGTCGATGGCGTAGGACTTGGCGAGCTGCGGTAATGACGCAGGTCTAAGTAATGATATGTAGAACTGAATGACAAAAACATGTACCGTTAAATATGCTAGTAATACGGTGGATTATGATAATGAGATTGTTGTTGACATTTGTGAGGAATCTTAGACCAGGTACGTTTTGGGAGGTGGGGGGCTGTATGAGACCGTGGAGGCTGAATGAGGCCTCAAGGGAAAATGTAAAATGGTAAACCTTCTTACCTGTTACCGAAATGCGGGATACTAGGAACCTCTTCTTGGAGCTTTGCTTGAAGAAAAGTATAAGTAGAAGCAAGGTGGTGTAGGTTTGTATGATTGATGTTATAATCACAGTGAGGAAACACAGATCTGGCCCGTTTTAAATTTAGAACCCACTTTGGGAGGTGGGGAGGCTGAAATGAGGCCGTGACGGCTGAATGAAGCCTCGAGGGAAAAGAGAAGATTTACCCGGAAAAGATAGGTGTCCCACAATTATGTGACCATAGCGGAAAATTAGAAACACATATTATTTAACCAGTTGTGACTTTAAGAGCCATATAATAAAAACACATAAATACATATAGGATAAATAATGCGAGTGCTTAGATACGTGAAAGCATAACTATGTACTATTACAGTAGATTTGTGAATTTAAACACTGTAGCCTCTTGTGTTTGGTAAACGAATGAACAGGAGAACTGTAATGAGAGAACTCTTGCGTCCAGCTAAATGGAGCATACAAAAGAGATTATTAAATGAAAGCCAATTGTACCTGTGGTCGGATGAACGAACAAACGAACGAACGGATGAAATAGTCGAACGTAAGTTTGTTTAGTGCGGTCGGTAGTTAGCTTATACGAAAATAAACGAGGAGTGTGTACTCTGCGGTCGGCTGTTAGCCGCACGAAGGCAGAAGTACACGAATGGTGTAAAATCACGAATGGGTAAGTAATAAAGGGAGCCTATCCTTACGTTTTTAGGCCCGAACGTGGGAAATAGCCGAACGCCATTTCCCACATTTATGCTTACGTGGACGTGCCGGTCTCGTGACCGGAAGCCGGGTAGCAAGTGGCGGAGTTGGGTAGAAGCCGGTAGACAGGCACGGAAGACGGAGGCAGGAGCTGCTGGTGACGGACTGCTTGCTGGAGACAGCTTGAGACCGGACTTGGCGGGAACATTGAACCGGAAGTGCAGGTAACTATGGAGACGACAAAGAGCTTGCACGACAAAGGTAAGTGGGGGGGGGGGAGGGGTAGGGTTTATATAGGATCATAACTCCTCCCACAAATTCAGGCCAAATGGCCTTCCAACATATATATATATATATTTTTCTAATTTATTTATTTAATTCTAATTGTCTATAGGTATATATATAATCATTGATTAATTAAAGGAGATATTTATTTGAGATACAAACTGTTAGAAACTATCATATAATAAACTGTATGTATGTAATCTGTGTAAAGAAATAACAGTTGAATATTATTTGTAATTTTGTGACAACTTTCTAGTCTAATGTATTGTTTGTGACTATTAATAAGGGTCACCCCTTCTTGTTGTCAGGTCTGCTAAGAGACCACGTTAGTATGTTTTTCTGTGTTGGTTGGCAGTATTGTCCCAAGGACAGATTTGAACAAGACTCCATTGGATGCATAAATCAGTGAAGGCTCTTCTAAAACAGTTTGACTACTCAGAATGTGGGGTGTGGTGTCTTTAATGTGATCTCTTAATATAATGCTCCTCCAGATCATACAAAACGTATTTCGAATGTCAGTATGAACATGTTCTAAGTGCAGTGTTCTGTGTGAGAAACTGAACAAAATGTGTTTTATGTTAATTTATTAAACAGCAGATTGTGGAGAATTGAAATCCAAATTGCACGATGTTGACCAAATTAGCGAAGATGGAAAACTCACTGTTCAGTGAATAAACCCAAATGTATTACTCATGCAAGCAAAGCTTTTTGTTGGATGTTTGAATGTATGCCAATTAGAGAGAGTGAGTAACTGATAATGTGTTAGGGATGTCCGTACAGTATGGACAGGAAAAGGCCATTTGGTGCGAGGGTGTAGTAATCGTTAATGCATTCCATAGTAGTAACTTTCAGCTTTCTAGGCGTTTGTCCAAAACTGATTCATTTAGGCCAATTCATATGCTCTGACTCATTGAACTCAAATGTGGCTGCTATTGTGCTAATAAATTCTTAACCAGAATATAACTCTATCAGATTGTTAAGTGCATTTGTACTGGGCTTGCATTAAAACTGCCGTTGTAACAGTGTGTTTTTAAAGCTGTTGTCTGTTTTAAAAATGCTGTTTTGGCCACAATAAGACATTGGTGTGTTCATAAAGGTTCACAGGTTTTATACACCATTTATACATCGTTAACGGTTTGCTATTGAGTCTTTATATTAAAAGAAGTGCCTGTAGTTAGCGTGCTAAGTGTTTACATAGCTCCCTCCCTTTATTTTGTATTTAGAGAACACTGTGTTCTTGATAATATTACAGTAAGCACAATGGGAAGGAGCTATTGGGATAATTAAAAAAAAAAAGTCATTCAGTAATTTCACTCTGTTTTTTTGAGTAAGATTTTGAACTGTGAATTTTAAACAGAAATTGCCACGACTGCTGATTTAGGATTATAAGTGAGCTGCGGTATTTTTTTTAATGGACCACTACATTCTCCATGACTACTTCATCTTTGCAGCTGGAGGGCGTCAGAACAAAACTCTCAGCACTGAAAACAAGATAAATTAACTATATTTCACTTCACTTTTACAGATCAAAGGTGGGTGTTCATTATAACATTGATTGTTATTTTCGGGATTATAGGTTCACTTTAATTTGTCATCTGATGTTTGAAAAAATTATTCACTAAATTATAAAAAAATTGTCGTGAAATGGCAAGCAAATATTAACCACTCACTGAAGGTTAACCTGATTTTGCCAGAAAAAGTCAAATTCAGTAAATAAATGCACTTGCTATTTAGCAATCGAACTTTTAAAAATCACTACCATCAGCCAGTTAAGAATCCTTCAGTAGCATGAGGTTTAACCCCTTAAGGACATATGACATGTGCGACATGTCATGATTCTGTTTTATTCCAGAAGTTTGGTCCTTAAGGGGTTAACCATGTGGCACCTCACTAACACTTGCAAGCCCATTGATGTGAAATATTTTGGCACTTAAATGTAAAAATAATAATAGCTGCCCAGTCTAAAGTATTATTAACAGAGAGCTGAAAATGGCTGCTCACTGTTTAGGAGAAAGGCTCCCACCCACAGAATGGCCGGTGGGGGCATAAGGGAGGTAATAATCCTCCTTATAGTTAGATGGAATCATAATGACCCCTACAAATAAAAACATTTAAATTCCACATTTTGCTTATAATTTAATAATAATTACACATGCAGTACAACTAATTAAAATAACTCAAAATCTATATATTTATCTATCTGTCTCTCTCTCTATATATTTATATGTATATTTGGCATTTAACAAAATATATATATATTGTTAAATTCCTAATATGTTTAGGATCTAAATACATTTTGACAGTTAATGGTAACCCTATAATAACTTCCACAGTAATGCTATACCAACCATACCCTTTACCCAATGTTTACACTATCTCTAACTTTATGCCTACCCTATTCTTACCCTTAACTTCATTCCTACACTATATTTAACCCTAAAACAACTCTAACCCTACCCAACACTTACCTCCATCTTCAACTTAAGGTAACCCTCTGCTAATATCAATTTTGACATTAGAAATGGGTTTTACGGTATTTAACACAGTTAATGGTGGTATGTTGCCACCATCTACTGGCATTTTTCAGAATTACACTTAGCATTATTGTATGTATGTCAGTATGTGTGTCTGTCTGTATGTATCTGTCTGTCTGTATGTGTGTGTGTATATGTCTCTGTGTGTATGTATGTGTCTCTGTATGTGTCTGTATGTATGTGTGTGTCTGTATGTGTCTGTGTATGTATGTGTGTGTCTCTGTATGTATGTGTCTGTCTGTATGTGTGTGTGTGTCTATCTGTATGTATATGTCTCTGTATGTATGTGTCTCTGTATGTATGTGTCTCTGTATGTATGTGTCTGTAGGGGGCGGCGGGGGGGGGGGGGGGGGGTTGGATCAGTTTCGCACCGGGATTGTGTGTACGCCACTGCATAAGCTCCCCACAAAACCAATGCTGTAAACAGTGTGTTGAAATGGGCACCTTTAAGTGCTAATGGACTTGTCCAAAATTTAAATCTTAGGGCTCAGTGTATCATACCCTCTCTCCTGGGTACTCAGGAGACCATTCTCATTGGATCCAAGAGTGCTCCTACTATCAAAACCCTTTGACTCCTTTAAAAGAACAGAAAATAAGCTAACTTGTATATATGGATTTTTCCCTGTCCTTTCCCATTCTCCCTCTCTGTCACTTTCCCAGTGGCGTACTAAGGGGATGGGGCAGTACGCCCTGGGTTCCACTCACTAGGGGGGTGCCCAGGGCAGACTGCAATGCCCCTCCTGCGTACATCGCCGAGACCGGTCTGCAGCTCCGCAGTGTGCAGAGCTGCAGAACATGGGTCTCGCGAGCACTGCCCAATCAGAGTGTTGCCGCGGGTTACCACGGCAACACTCTTATTGGGTCTCGCGAGATCCATAGTCTGCAGCTCTGCGGAGCTGCAGACCGGAAATGATGGTCACCGGACCACCAGGGATTTAAAGTAATTTTTTAGTCCCCCCTGCATCACCCCCCCTCCTCATCACATCACCCCCCTCCCTCTACTCATCACCCCCTCCCTCTACTCATCACCCCCTCCCTCTCCTTATCACCCCCCTCCCTCTCATCACCCCCCACAATCACCACCCCTCCCTCTCCTCATCACTCCCTCCCTCTCACCTCCCTCTCACAATCCCCCCGAGCTCCCTCTCACAATCCCCCCCGAGCTCCCTCTCACAATCCCCCCACACCATCACCCACCCTCACCCTCCCCTCATCACCCCCTACCTCTCCTCATCACCCCCTCACAATCACCCCCCAAGTCCCTTATAATCACCCCCTCCCTGTCCTCCTCACCCCCCCTCCCTGAGCTCCCTCTTACTTCACCCACCCCACACCATCACCCACCCCCCTCCAACCATCACCCCTTCCCTCACACCATTATCCACTATACAAGCACACACTTATACATGTGTGTCTGTGTATCTGTATGTGTGTTGGTATATGTGTATCTGTATATGTCAGTGTGTGTCTATTTATCTGTTTGTGTGTCTGTGTTTGTATCAATGTGTCTGTATGTGTGTGTCTCTATCTGTATGTGTGTCTGTGCCTGTATGTGTCTCTCTGTGTCTGTATGTGTGTGTTTTTATCTATATGTGTGTTTGTATCTGTGTGTCTCTCTGTATGTGCCAGTGTTTGTCTGTGTATGACTGTTTCTATGTAACTGCATGTGTGTACCTATGTGTCTGTGTATGTGTGCCAGTGTGTGTATATGTAAGTATATGTATGTATGCATCTCAGCATTTTGCCTACACTACACACAAATACAACCCTGCATCCAAATGTCAACACTACAAAAAAAAACCCCCACCATATTCAAAAACCACACTACAGAAATTCAAATGCCAATGCCAATACGTGCAAACACACCCGTACACTCACTCACACATACTCCCTACAAAAACATGCTTACATTCAAACACACAAACAGTGCTTGGTCCTAAATACAGAAAAATAAAAACACTGCTCAGTGCTAAAGACATTAAAACATTTGCGGGTGTTTTTTTACATTTTTAAGGTGTGATTCATTGCGAGCCAGATAAGGATTTTGGATATGTGAGTTCCATATATGGGGGTGAAGGGTGTGGAGACTGCTAAGCTGTGGTTCCTTATAACACTTTTAAGGTATAAACTTGTGCTTTGCTTATCATGTTTATGAAGATAAACACTAGTATGGAGTAAGTCTTACTTGTTAATTCCACACAACATATTCCCTGTTCCACCATCTTTTAGGCCATGACTACATTTTATGCTCCCAGAGGTAAAACTAAATAATTGTATTCAAAGAAAGATGTAAATCTGTCATAACTTTGATGTATGGATACCTTAGTGAGGATGCGTGTTATGGGTGGGGATACTCAGAAAAATAAAAAGTAGACCATTAACAGAGTTACTTAAGGTGTGCTTTATTCATTAACAACTACCTCCACTTGTTTATGTAATAATATTGATAACAGTCAATGTGGCTTGGGAGCACCCTCCATAGATACTGGAGAATGTTTGTTTGTTCCCAGAAGATCAGTGGCAGCTGTGTTGTGTGTATAGCTGACATAGCAACTAGCAAGGGTGGCTTTGCTCCAGGAATTAAGTCTCTGGTTTTCTGACATAACTATATATTAACATAGTGCAGAACAAATGAGATGCTGACAGAAGAAGGAGCATGAAAATACAAGTCATAAGTCATAATTAATGACCATATTTCCAATTATGTTGGGAAAACATTGTCACGCTAAAATAGTCCAAAAATGGAGAGCATCCCTGAAGGCTACCAGTGGCCAATTAGTGTTTAATCACTTTTTCCTTTGAGGTTGGCTTTGCCATGTACTTCTTTGCTTTGCAGTAGAGCTACTAATGTAAGGATAGAGATGTAACACCTGGTGAGTATTGCAAAGAACATTAATGTTTCCATCAGCTGACTGATCTTCCCTAACATACAGGCATTAAATATTAAAGAAAGCAGTGTCAAGTGTCTGCTGTAGTGGTTATGATGTGAGGAGTACCTTGGCCCTGGTCCCTGGTATTGTGGCAAACAATTTAGCAACTGGCTGCTAACTTACCTGGGTCCTGCTGGGTGCCAAGTCTGCTCTGAAGCAGGGCTACCTATGTCTGACTTCTGCAGAGCTACAGCAGCAGGATCCCAATCCTGACAGTCATTCGTTGGCTAAAAACTTCAACTGATTGCTTTGTTTGCATAGAAATATGTGCGGTATTGACATTAGCCAACTTGGAACACTTTATTTGGCCTGGCTAATGATGCCCCGATGATGTTGCCAGAGGTGGACTTGTAACTCTGGCAGCAAAGTGATTTAAATTAATATGTGTAGCATTTCCTAGTTAAACTCTGCATCTTCTGAGCCATACCGCTACCTGTCTACATAAACCACACTGACTATTAATGATAGGCTTTAATAAAAGAAAAAATACCAAGAACAAGCTGCATTGCCAAATATTCAATACAATCCTGCCTAGACACACTACTAAAGCAATGGAGAAGGCGCATAGCACAGCTCCTCTACCCAGCACCTTCCTCTTAGGGGAACCCGCCTCTCCCCATTAAGAGGAGGAGGAGAAATTTGCAAGTTACCTCTTCATATTGGGGAATGCTTGAGAATGAGCTGCTTGATGTAAAAATAAAAAAAACAACTGTATCGTACTGTCCTTTTACCCCCAGTAGAGATTTGGCCCCCACATACAGAGCACAAAGCAACCCCCCTCCCTCTTGTCTGTTTGGTATATCAGATGGTATTGAAGCCAACTAGACAAGCCAAGAATCTCTGTACCAGTGGTCAAACCTCTGAAATCAGAATCTTTAATACATATGTATGCATTCCCAAGCAGTAGCAAATATGTCACAAAGTAATGCATTGCCATGTGTGTTGTGACAGTTTGATTTCCCTCTTTGACACATTACATTCATAAAGTACCGTATTTTTATTTCAGAGTTTGTTTTATTAGAAAAAAAAAAAACTTTCAATTGACTTCTTTAACAATTCTTTAAATAGGTTTGTAATATTTCACCAGGACATAGTAACACAGTTGAATATATTTACATCATCATTTTCTATGTAAAAATAATATAGCCATGTGAATTACTGACTAATTTCTGAATACCAATCTTAAAACGGTTTCATCTTTTCTATTTTGCAACTAGTTGCCTATGCCTTCCTGGCACAGAATAAAAAACAAAACAAAACACCCAGAAACAAAAATAATTTCAAACAGTAACAAGTTATTTCTCATACCTCAAGTTCCAAAGAGATTTAAAGTGCATCAGGATATATGATGGGACATAAACAAGGACTTTGAAATTCTAATTGATATAATATTCGAGACATTTCTTTCTGCAACATACAACTTATTATACAAACCAGAGGTGCCTGATTTAGGATGAAATTAATACAGTGCAATACAAAACATATAGTATATATTTTAATAAAGCTAATATCTTAACTGCAGTATATAAGTACTTTATTCACAAAACGGTGTGTTGTTGCGTGTCGAAAATCTATGAAAAAATGCAAAATTCCATACACATATCTAAACTCAGTGAATAAGTCCTTAAAGCTAGCTTATAGAATCAGAGGCTAGCAATGTGAGACAATCCCTACAATCTTACTGGTGCAGAAGGTTATATAGCATTTTAATTTAGAAAATGGAAAAGACTAATGCTTTCAAGTAGGTGGTCATTTAAAAAGCTATTAGCTAGCTGAAATAATAAATTGATTTCTGATTGTAAAATACATTACATGTGTCTTGATTACACAATGCATTAAAACAGAATGAGTTTCTAGCATAGTAGAATAAAAAACACAAGTGTAAAGAAACATATATGATGCTTAATTTAAAGGACCCCTAAATGCACCCAGAACACTTTATTATTATTATTATTATTATTATCACCATTTATATAGAGCCAACAGATTCCATAGCGCTTTACAATATTTTGAAAGGGGGGATTTAACTATAAATTGGACAATTACAAGAAAACGTACAGGACCGATAGGTTGAAGAGGACCCTGCTCAAACAAGCTTACAGTCTGAGACGAAGTGGTCTGGGTGCTGTTGCGCCTGTAAAACATTGATGTTTTATATGTTTACCATGATGGGTTAAACATACCCCCCTAGTGGCTATCACACTGACAGGCACCAGAAACACTTCCACTGTGACAACAGAGTGAAACTTGGTCATGTGATGTTCAACACATACAGCTGAGGACCAGGGCCAGACTGGGAAAAAATTTGGCTTGGGCATTTTTTAACCACAGCGGTCCACTGAAAAGGGGGCAGGGCCAGATAGGGTGTGTTTTTTCACCCCCAATGACAAGCATGCCCCATCTCAAAGTGAGTATGTTGGTTCAATGCTCTTCCAGGGCAGACCATGTGCAGAGCCCTGCTGAAGAGCTCTGGCATGAGAAAAGGGCCCTGTATTTGTTCTGCACAGTGCAAGCAAATTTAATAACATGCTTGCACTGTGTTTGCTTGAACCTTATCTCAAGGGTTTCCATAAATGGAAAAAAAAATACTCACTGTATCCCATTTATGGAGACACTATGTGTTTGCTTACAATGAATCTAGTGTGTGCATAGGGGATCCAGAGTGTGTATGTAAGAAATGTAGTGCGTGTAGGGGATCTAGTGTGTGTTTGAAGGACCCAGAGTGTGTATAGGAGATCTAGTGAGTGTGTGTGTATGTGTGTGTGTAGAGGATTCAGAGTGTATATAGATATCTAGTGTGTGTATATGAGTAGATGATTCAGAGTTGGTAAGGGATCTAGTGTTTGTCTGGAATATAATGTGTTTAGGGGTGCAGTATGTGTGTGAGGTGTTCTGTAGTATATATACATATATGTTTGGAAGTATTGTGTATGTGTGAGTGGTGCAGTGTGTTTGGGGGCTGATGTGTGTGTGAAGGGTGTAGTGTTTTTGTGTGAGGTGTGCTGTGTGTGTGAGTGAGGGTGCTGTGTGTTAGAGTAATGTGTGAGTGAGGGTGCTGTGTGAGGATGATGTGTGTGTGTGTTGGGGTGCTGTGTGTGTTTGGAGGGATTGTGTGTTGGGGGGCGGCAGGTTAATGCCAAGATTTATGTATTTATTTATTTTTTATAATCAAAACAAAACCAGAAAAACAGGCCTTATACCCCGGACCTCCTCCCCCTTCTTAACTGTAGCCAAGGAGGGGGGACCGTGCATCTACATACAAAAGAGGAAAACATTTAAATTGCCTCTTGCAAGAGCAAATTCATTTCTTTGGCCTTTTGCTAAAATGCTTAATATGAAATACAATATTTCCAAAAGCTAAAATGTTTCTACTACAAACTACTAATGTAGAAAACATCATATTACTGGCATTTTTAAAAATCCATTTACTTGAAAAAACAAACCCTGATGGCTTTAGTCCCCAGTGTTTAATGTTCCACTGCTATAATGTAATTCTGTGTAGACGAGGTTGTTGTTGTTTTAGTACATTCATTCAGTGACGTATGGACTGCCATAGTTATTTGTAAAAGTTTAGGCCAGGATAGTCTGTTTAATATTTTTTCAGTTTCGAAATTGTGACATAAACTTTACAAATACAGTTTAAAGACTAATGATCCTTATTAATAACCCTTGACTGCCAAAGCATTTTGATTTCGTTTGGCACTATTTGAGATTTGATTTCATTCTCCGGCATAAGCAATCCTAGCTATTTAACCTCCACACATATACATCCAACCCTTTTAACAAGATGGAATACATGACGTAAAAGAGGACCTTGGTATATTGAATCATAAAAAGATCTTCAAGGTTATAAATAGATGGGCCATATTTATCAAAGCAGAAGCAGGTGCTATTTTGGGGCTAAGTGCTAAATGAGGAGCAATCATCGTGCAGACCAACGTCTAGCACTTTGTCCCAGTATAGGAAATGTTAAACCTTGATAAATATGGTGATATCTTTCTGATGTATGTGTCTAGAATCTGTTAGGATGAGAGACCCGTGTAATATCTGGTAAGAAAGGGGATGCTTTATATGAATCAAACCAAATTACAATTCACTTTTCTACATGAATGATTTGGAAACTAAGGATCTGTTTTAGGCTAGATATATGTACAAGACAATAATTGCTATAGTCATATATTGTATTTAAGACCTTATAGATGACGGACATTTCCTGTTTATTGACCCCTGGCAGCATTGTATTGGCATACTATTTTGGAATAGCATTAAAAACCACATTGTTATGATGGCATACAAATGGTATACAAATCTAACAGATAACACGTGGAAGAACTGATCTTCACCATCTACTTTCTAATTCATTTCTCCAACACCATTTATAACATCTCTAATAATGGAGTCGTTAATGGTAAGTGTCATCAAATCTTCACTCTCTTTGTTCTATTAATGCACCTACATAACTTTCTCAAATTATAGTTATTATTATAAGCCCTTTAGAGTAAAATCTTCACAGTATTCTGATATGCTCAGTGTGTTAAGATACAACTTCCTTCTAGAAAAAGTAGAAATCTCTGCCTAGAACTATTCCATTTTTTCTTTCAGGGTCGGTTTATGCGTTTCTATTGATGCAGAATCCATATTTGACACCCAAACCCCCTGCCTGCCCCTTTCCTATCTTAATGTGGGTGTGTTGGTTGGTGGATGTATCGCAAAGTTTCATGAAAGTTTCAAGAAATGTACAAAAATATAGATTTGATCTGTTATATAACCATAGTTTAGTTAATGTAAATGAAGTACATTGTTCTCATTCTAACTCTTAACCAATTACATTAAGAAGTTCAATTCCTCTAGTAATGCTTTGCCTCCCGCCCACCTCCCCACTGACAAGCTTTGCAGTTTTTCCATGTGAAATATGGTTAAGAATGCTATGTCAGCATGCTATCTGATACTATACTATGAATTCTGAAGGAAGACTGGAATTCCTTGGTAACCGTCATTCATTTTGTCTTGTTTCCCAGCTGGGATCTATGATGTGTATCCATAGAAAGCACAGCCATACAAATTAATCGTGTCTAAATAACATGCCAAGAAAAATAAATTACAAAACTACTTGGACAGAACATGCTATGCGTCTATTAAGAAGCAGACAAGCCTGTCATCTGACAGAAGGCATACTATATGCACTCAGTGTTGGAATGTCAGTGCTTGGCTGAGCAGGTGTATGTGTGGGAGAGCTATACACTTTTCACTTATTCAACAACCGCAGTGCTTTGTAGTGGTTATGGTGCAAAAGTCTTTAGGCACCATCTCTCTGGTTAGTAACAGAACATTTTGAGTGGTTTAAGAAAATGTGGTGGCCCCCCCAGAGCCTACAAACCAGGCCCGGACTGGTCATTCGGCAAATGCCTGGTGGCCATGGGCCGAAGCCGGCAGGGAAGATCACAGAATCTCCCCTGCCGGCCCATGTAGGGCCCGCGCTATTGGAGTGCCGGCCCTGCTGTGTGCCTTCATGGGCCGGCACTCCAATAGATCTCCTTCATCGGCCCACAGACACTGACATGCTGCCGCTGGCTGGGGAGGGAGAGGAGGATCTGGTGGAGCTCTAGCTAGCAGCTCCGCCAGGTTCCTCTTGTGAGGTAGGAGAATTGCCGCAGTTACCATGGCAACGCTCTGATCTCGCGAACAGTGAACTCACCACTACGACCATCAGGGATTCACCTCCAATATGACTATCACGGATTCAAGGGATTCACCTCTATGTCCACCCTCACAGGCAAAGATTAGAAGGGAGGGGGGATATAAAGTATAGCTTTTTAAAAATAAAATAAAAAAACAAACATATTTATGCATTACTTTAATTCCCCTCCCCCCCCCACTGCACACCAAACACACTAACTACACCCTTTGCACACTTCACTCCTGACACACTGCACAGACACACACATAGCACCTTTCATACACACTGCACCTTTCACACACATTGCACCCCTCACACAGATACTGCACTCCTCACCCCCAATGCACACCAAACACACACACACTAACTACACCCTTCACACACTGCACCGGTCATCCACACACACATACTACACTCACACACTGCACCCTTCACACAGACACACACATACAGCACCTTTCATACACACTGCACCCTCCATACACACACAGCCTCACACTGCATCCCTCACACACACACAAACTTAACTCCTTCCCCCCCCCCCCGCACTGCACACCAAACACCACAAAGACTATGACTAAGTACCTACCAAGAAACACATATGGTTCATTATCCTGGTGAACCCCTTCATTATCACTTGAAAAAAAATGATACTACAATGCAGAAATAAGAAAAGTAAAGTGAAACCTACAGTTTATATTCCAGCAGTGCCCCATTATTGTTACATTATTATTGTGCTACGTTTTAAACTATTTTGTTCCAAAATTTAGACTGAATGAATCCAACCCATACCACAGCCCTTCTGGCTCCACGGTGAGAGCAGAACAGTTAGTCTCTCTCTCTTTATCACTATATTATATCTCTAGATCTTAGATTACCCAGCCATTAACTAGCACTCTGAAGTCTATTCGGCTAATTAGTCATGTTATAGTTTCCTGGTATTTGCTCAATTAGGGAACAGATTTACAGGGCAGAAACTACATTAAAAATGTTATTTATGGCACTGCATGGGTTACTTAATTTCCATGTGTTGACTGGCAAAGTATGTAAATTAAAATAAAAGAAACTGTAAATAATTGTTTAGCACAACCAGTAGCTAACTTTTAGTTACCAATCCAGTTGTGCTAAAATCAATTAAATACAATCCTTCATTAAACTAGCATTAGAGTCAACGGGTGAGATATGCCTTGTTTACTAAACAGTTATTTGTGACTGAAATCAAACTTGCTCGAAAAAAAGCCAAAATAGCATAAATGGGATAATTCTCCAAACCCGTACTATTTACAGCTTCAATCTTGTGGCTTATATTTTACAATTTATTTTGGTTCCAACACATCTCATGGTTTCATGTTAGGAAATTTCAAATACCTGAAATGTAATAGATTTAAATAGAAAACATTAAAAAAAGGCCAACAGAAACAAACTCCTTTAGTGATGGTTAAAGGTTATCCGCTGCTCCCTGCCTGTCTTTTACCGCTATTGAGAGACGGAAGCTCCTTCTACAAGCTTCTATTAGCTCTCCTGAGCTAAGCCCACAGTACAGTGCTAGTTTATTGGCTAAGGAAGTCAGCAAATTGCTCTTAGCCAATGAGCTAAGCCCTGTACCTCCGGGCTTAGCTCAGATAGAAAGCTTCCGGCTCTCACAGAGGAAGATAGTGGCACCAGGCGGATCCCAGGTACAAAGTAAAACTATTAGAAAATAGTTTGATTATTTACATTGCGAGAGTGTCAGGACACTCTTAGCACCATGAACACGACATTGCGCTGTAGTGATTGTAGTGCTTAGAGTCTTTCTTTAACGTGTGACACTACAGACTATCCTGTAGTCCTCATGGTTCTTAGCTGTTCTTTTAGAGTAATAAAGGTTAGCAATCCCAGAATACTGAAGGCCATGGTGGAAATTTCATAGATATATCTGTTACTAGCAGTTAATAAACATCTGTATTAAGATTCCTGAGATAACTAAGCCTTACATACAGCAATCTCTCATTAAATCGGCATTCAGCTTTATCATTTATACTTTGCTAATAAAATCGAACTATTTGGCATTCTGATCATTCTTTGGTTTATATAAACAGGTTTTTGAGCATCTGCCCTTTTTTGCCTAATTGATAGCGTGTTTTAGGCTACGCTAAATACCTTTCATTTTATTCACTAAACAACGAAATCTAGTAAACTGGAAACCAAACCAAAACATTAAAGCTTAAACAGCAATGCTGTGGCAATAAGTGAGTTGGAGAATTATTTTCTCAATCAGCTATATTGGCCTACATGTTGTTCACTATTATTCACTGTTTGGTGAATAGAACACAAAAGTGATAATCTGTTTTAAGACATTAATTACATGAAAGAGAAATGTGGTGTTTAGTACAAAATGGTTAAAACATAATGGATCACTTGATTCCTCTGTAGCATGCTATCCTGTACTGTTACATTCAAGTTGCAATGGCTTTATGCCTAGGAGTTTTTTTTTAATGTCAAACAGGACTGTAAATGACAGCCAAAAAGGGCAAAGCCGTGGTGTGATGTTACCTACACACCAGAGCACAGAGCTATTTAAAGAACATTTTCTAGGAAATCCAGAAAGTGATTACATTACATGGGATTGGAAATTAAATTATATCCTAACACAGAATATATAATTATTGTCCAAAACAAGCTACAAAAGCCATACTTAGTACCTAGGTAATACCAAGTTCCAATTTCCAAACTATGTGAGAAAACATAACTTAATATTATAAAAGAATACGTTAAAGAGGAAAGTCATTTGTTTCCAGCAGTAATGAGTCATTTCCCAGGATGCTTTAAATGAAATTGTATTAAGCACAAAATTACTCGAGGCAATGGAAAGAATTGCTCATTCTAGGCCTCTACTCTTTCAGTGGAGTCAACTCTTTTGAAAAAAATCCACCAAATTCTCAGGCGATAGGTTCTCTCTTTATTAAACACATTCTAATTTTAAATCTGTACAAATAAAAAAAAAAAAAAAAAAAAAAAAGGATAGCAGTAATATCTGGAAGCAACATAGTGTATATAGTAGCAAAAATATTACTTTATGTTACAACATTACTGTTTGTGTCAGATAGTTTAACTTATAATCACATTGTGCTTGAAGGGACACTCCAGACCCTAAAGCACTTCAGCTCGATTAAACAGTGCGTCCTTTTTTATTTTACAAGAGGGGCAGATTTTAATAGAAATTAACACTTTTATGACTTAAATTTGGTACACTCCCTGGTGGTTCATCAGAAAACAGCTGCTGTTGCCTCCTGGTTTGGTTAGCTCAGTGGAGCTAAACTCAAAAGGCAGGCAATTGCCCAGAGCACCTGTCTTACAAAGACTTCTCATTGAGCTGCATTGGGAAATCTGTGATTGGACAGCCACAGAAATGTTGAGTTGGGCTAGAAGGGAAGGCTTATTTGCAGCTTTCGCAAACTGTCTTTAGCTATACCCCCAATGAAAATTCATAATTAAAGGCATGAATAGTTTTATCAAGTGCATATCTACTAAACAGTGAATTTTATTTATGTTTGTATTCAGACAGTGGTGTGTCCCTTACAGGGGCAAATGTAGAATGCTGGTGTGATTCACGTGAATCAGATTGTGGTGTTGTTTTATTGTTATATGTATGTTGCTCGCATATCTTCATAAAGCAGCAACCCCTTAAGGACACATGATGGAAATATTCTGTCATAATTCCTTTTTATTCCAGAAGTTGTATTGTTATGGGGTTAAAGGGACACTATAGGTACCCAGACCACTTCACCTCATTGAAATTGTATGCGTGCAGTGTCCCTTTTAGACTTGCAACCAAATATCGCAGTTTTAGAGAAGAGAGCCTCTAGTGGCTACCAGACAGCCACTAGAGGCGCTCCCTGCAGTTACACAGAGCTTGATCAATGCTTTCCTATGGGTAAGGCCTAATGCATGCATGGTGCTGACCATGCATGTGCATTAGGTCCCCCCATCAGCTGATGCCAACAGAGGACTAGCGCAACCCAGCGCCGAGGGACCAATGGGGCAGAGAGACACCTTAGTGCTAGGAATACATCTTTGTATTCCTAACACTAAAGTGTTCCTTTAAGCTGTGTTTATTGACTAAATAGGGTTATTCACTAAAGTGTGAAATCAAAGTGATTTTTAATTTTAAGGCCAAAAGAGCCTAAATGGAAAAACTCTAAACCAACTAGGGTACAAGTTTGGTTACTTTGGCCTTTAAAGATTTGAAATTCACTTTTGTGAATAACCCTTTATAGTGTTTTATGTTACAAGAATCAAATGCCGTGTGAGAAACACTGCGGCTTATTCACTAAACAGAGAGCTGTGGAGAATTTAGATAGGACTTGACTATTTTTAGCCAAAAACGAAAAAGTAATCCAAACTCAGCTTTTTCTAGCTTAGCTATATTGCTTATGTACACATCTTAGATTATGTCTTTTGGGATACGATAAGAGCACTGTGAGTATGGAGACAGCAAGGAGGAGCATACACTGCATCTATAACATGTTTAAATCCTGTGTATACCTGGTGCATGAATTTGTCACATAATATGTACATTTCATGACCCACCAGTAATTACAAATATTAAAGGGACTTTTGGGGCAGCAATACACCTTTAATACATTTTTCATGTATTGTTTTTCTGCAAACACATATCTTTATGGTCTTCATAGGTTTTGTAAAAAAAAAAAAAAAAAAAGTACATGTTTCGCAGAATACTGCATTTGAAGCCAGCCTCCTAGGCCACAACCCCTCAATCCAGAAAAAAATATGTCCTTATCAAATGTATGTACACAGTTCAGCCACGGACAGAACATCTGATCTGAACAAAAGTAACCTGCACTAGAAGGAGACGACACCTAGGTTGGCATAATGGTATCAGAGTTTATCTGTAGTTTCTCTGATTGTCTACAGCCATGTTATAAATTGCATACACTAGTCTTTCTGGCATCAGAATGTGTAAAAGCATTCTGCAAAACATTTAATTGTTTTTTGTGCAATAAGTATATTGATGTGATCATCAAATGCATTAAAGTTGTATTACTGCCTGGTGTGTCCCTTTAATGTTATATATAATATAAATGGTTTCTTGCAGCACTAGTTCAAAGAAAAGATTACATAAGGTCACAATTACTTCAAATATATTTTATATACCATAAGTGAAGATGATGTATTTCTTTACAAAAATGAGGTGCCTTTGCTGTTTGTATTTATTTCCTTGCCCTATGACAGACAGTATCATAATTACCACAAGCACGGGCAAAAAACTTTCTTTTCTAGCAGTCATTGTCGTTTTCATTTTGCGATAGCAATTTATGGTGATCACTGTTTATTCGTTCTATAGATTAAACTCAGGTTCTGTTAAAACCTTTTATACCAGAATGATGACTTCTACCAGTCACACCTTTCTGCTAACAGATTTTTATCAAAGAGACCATTTCATGTATTAGCAGTAGTTGGTATTCCAGTTACTGTGGACTACTACTCACATCTGTCTAGCCTCATAGATGGAATTCTGTTGAGCCTGCGATCTCACTATTCAGTTCAATAAAGGTAAATTTTGTCCCATGACTTGCTTTTCTCAACATTCATCTTTGACACAATCAACAGTGTTTAATGTAAACTAAAGCGGCACTGTCATGCCGAACTTACCTTTCCCTAATGGCTTCCTCTTCTCTCCCTCTCTAAGGATCTGTTTTTCATTTCTTTCTAACTGATCTAGTTTTCTTTAAAACATAAGACAAAGTATTGACTACTTTGTCTTATGTATTTTTCCTACGGTAGCTCCCTCCTTGTAATAAACTGAGCGAACAAACAAACAAAGACCGACATTCGGTGTTTTATTGTACTTC
The DNA here is from genome assembly GCF_036172605.1 of Pelobates fuscus. Lineage (NCBI taxonomy): Eukaryota > Metazoa > Chordata > Amphibia > Anura > Pelobatidae > Pelobates > Pelobates fuscus. The sequence continues at coordinate 165,555,223 of NC_086322.1, forward strand.
TGAAATTTTTATTCATTTGTTCTTTCTGACGAATAAATGAATAGACGAAATTCCTGTACGAATTTTGGACAATAGCGAATGCCCAAGTGTTTAACTGGGCATGCGTGGCAATTTCACAGCACTATCTAATATGGGCAGATGATGTGTCCCACAGGGACTTCATCTGACCACACAAAGATGGCGTCACCCAGGACCTAGGTCCGGGCACGAAATTAAGATAAAAAAAATAGGTAATATGGGGGGATTAGGGGCATTTGAAAGTGACTAGGGGGACAATTAGATGTAGTGGAGTCGGGAGGGGGTTACAAAAAACACAACTGGGCTCTTTGACCACTTATTATTGTTTATTCCTGGTTTTTCTCTTTTTGGCCAATATTGTTTGTCTTGTTTTTTTTTTGTTTGTTTTTTGAGGTATGATATATATAACTCAAGTATTTAGCTAAATTGCACTTTAAGACAATGAAAGGTACATTTAATTGTTGATGGAATAGTAAATCTCATACCTTTTGTATGGAAGTTGTATGTTTTGGGAGGGTTGACCTACTCCCATGTATGTATATTAAATGTCTTTTAAATTTAATAAAAAGATGATAAAAAACACAACTGGATTCGGCCATGACAGTGCCGCTTTAGCGTATTCAACATACCTACAGACTGCTTCATTTTCAGTTTTCATTGTGATATTTGCATGATGCCCGAAGCATTTTTTCTTTGCAAAAATGCCAAACTTTAGTTCCACCCCCTTATCACAATTCCATGAGGAAAGGAGAGACTTAATGTAAGAAAATACAAATAAACATTGCTCTTTTACAGAAAATCCTGTGGATTGTTTCCTTATTCAAGTCAATGAGAGAAATTGAGTATTTGTATACAACAGAGGCATGGAAATCTATGCGAGGGCTCAGGATTTGTCAAGAAACCTCCACTATTTCTTAGATAAAGACAAGAAAACTAAGAAGTGGATTTACCGCAAAGTAAAAGAAACGGATGATGTTTTCAAATGCATTTTTATGAGTTGTTTTTATAAGGAACCAGGGGATGTTCCTTCAGTTATGTTTTTAATCATACAACTGTGACACGATTACTATCCTTTATCATGTCATATAAATCAAGAGTTCTGCAGTTGTTTGTATTCAGTGCTTTATCATTGTGTCCAACACTTGGGAAAGTTAAAGGGGATCTATATTTTCTCCAGATTTTTAACTTTAGCAATATACAAGATCTACTTTAGTTGGTTCAGTTGGGAGATTTTTGTTCATTCTCTATTTTTATGAGATAGCACTCTATGTTTCAATTTCACCTTAGAAGGTATTCACAGGGATACATTGACTTCTAATTACTGCACTCATGGGTTGGCTATTCCTTCAGTGCATCTTTTGCATACACAGCTTATATTCTCACATATTATAATAATTATTCTCACTAGCCTAAATAAATAATATTCATACTTTGTATTCCTGGATGAATCTGAACATGTATTCTTAGATTAACGCCATCATTATTATTTGAAAAATCGGTCAAATCGGTTAAATTGGATACAATTCTTTAACTCAGTCTCTTGTCCAATTTGGCAATTTTGTCATAATAGTTACCCCTATAATTTTTACAAATGTAATTACTTAGTAAATACAATCTATAACTGCTGTTTTCTCAAATAATACTATGAAATAAAACAAAGGAAAAAAAACACATTAAAAAGAAACTTTTATTTTGTCTCATGTTTATAAAAAAAATGATGCCACTTTTTACAGACAATTCACTAAAATAGGTGTATTTTTAGTGGAAGTGTTTACTTATTCTTATTCATACTGACAATTGTCAAAACCTCTGAGAGGGACTATTAATAGTTTCTAAAGCCCATGTTTCCTTTAAAATTAAATCCATAATGTATGCCCCTTGGACATTTGCTGGTGGTACATATCTTCAAGTATGCTGGGCTTGTCCCAAGGTCACCCAATAATTGTTTTTAACTGATGGCATTAAAAGATTTCTGCTCTGAAAGGATATGTATTAAAATTAGTCTAGTGGCTCTTAGGGTAGTTGCTGCTAATGGTTTAAAGCTATGATAGCCACTATGCATCTTATGTCTATGTTGACAACAATTGTCCAGGCCACTCTCACATTCTCTCAACAAAAACTGCAATTTATGAAAAGGGTATAAAGGTTGAACTACTATAATTTCCCTATGTTTCTCATACAGAGATGTCACTTTTTCTTGTTTGTAATTACATTCATTTTATTTAACTACCTTTCATTTAAAGGGTTACTCTAGTCTAGACTCTTTTAAATGTTGCATATTTTAATTTGCTTTGTTTTGTAGTAGTAGTAGTAGTAGTAGTAGTAGAAGTAGTGCACTTTTTACTTAGTCCTCTTATGGTGTTGTTTTTAAAAAAAAACATTTTAAAATAGTGAAAAACTTACCTTGAATCCTGTGCCGGGTCAAGTTCTCCCCTATTTCTTCCACGTCTTCTCTGTTGTCACTGTGCATCATCCAGTTATGATCCGTGGTCCATTCATAGGTGGAGAGAGAGTTCTGCAGAAGGAAGAGCTGCACCTAATAGATTGAGTGAAGAGGAAGAAAGGGGTGCTCCACAGAGAGAGTTCTGCATGGAGGAAAAGGTGCATTGATGGAATTGAAGCCCACTCTGTCTCTTTTATTCCCAGTTCATGGCAGGAATAACACAGGTGAAGAGGAAATCACAATTACGGATTGATCATGTTCCTGGCATTGTGTGTGAAGGGTTTAATAGAGTAGGGGAAGGAGGCAGGGCTGCAGTGTTCCAGGCTGTCTAAGCCCATGTGCCCGGGGTTTAACAAGCCCCTGGTACAAAAGTGCAAATATCTCTGTATGTGCAACGTTTCAAGCAGAAACACTACACATAGAGATTACTAACACCATGGCCACTACAAACAACTGAAGTGATCATGGAGTTTGGTGTAACCCTTTATCTTGGGTTTATTTGATTTTAGTATTGTTTGGTATAATGTTTTTTCATGTAGATAATACCAACATTTATAAACTTTGTACTTTTGGCTTCTGTGATCTCAACTTTAAATAAGGAATTACAAAAAACAAAAAAAATATTAAAAATGGTATATTATTTGTGTAAAGTTTTGCAATTATTGATGTAAATTAATCAGTATAATATAATATCTTGCACAAAGTGATATTTTTGGTAATCTTGTGAAATATTTTACATATACATGTGTACAACAATTATGTAATATGTTGGCTAGTAACACAACTCCTGGCAAGCAAGGCTACCGTGAGAAAATAGATGAAAGCCCTTGTGGAGACATTTCCTGTGTTAAGTTTAAACTGATTATATTTTGTTTTATGTTTTTTTAACCCCTTAAGGACCAAACTTCTGGAATAAAAGGGAATCATGACATGTCACACATGTCATGTGTCCTTAAGGGGTTAAATGTATATGGTAAAGTTACTTGCGACAGTCTGTTCTTATTACTTTGTGCTAATAGACACACAATGATTCCAAAAAATAACCAGTGATAACAGAATTTAGCATTAAAGGAACACTACAGGGTCAGGAACACAAACATGGATTCCTGAACCTAGTGTTAAATCCACCATTTAGTGACTATATTTACCAAAACAAATTAAGCTGTAGTTGTTCTGATGACTAGTATCCCTTTCAGCTTATATAACCAGCACATCAATCCTAAAAAATAAGTCCCCTTTATCATCTTAGCACCATACAGCCAGAAATGTGCTCCATACTGCACAGTCATATTTCACCAAATATCTTGACATCACCCTCGCCATGTGTGTTCATTATAATGCTATTTCTTTATATTAATGAGGCTTAACAAACACTGCATTAAACATTGTTGATAAAAAAAAAATTCTTGACAGTAGCATTTTCTGTTCTATGTGATTAATATACATGTCTACTAGCAGTGGTCTGCAATGGTATGCATCGTGTCTGAAAAATATTTAACCATTCATGAACCATGAAAATCCTGTTCCAGCTGTAAAAGTCTGTGTCTCAAACCTCTTTCTAGCAAATCATCATGGGACTGGGAATTAACCTTTTTCTCCAACCCTGGAATTAACCTACTCAGTTAGTAACTAACTTTCCCCCAAATATATATATATATTTTTTAAATGAACACAGAAGCCACAATACATGGTCATTCAATAAAAGTAGCGTATCGTTTGTGGTACAAACACAACACAACAGGAATTGGTGCCTACAGGATGTCACAGCACCCCAAATATCACTGGTAATTTAATAGACAAATTTCATAGCGTGAATTTCTTATTTCTAGGAAAATATATTTATTTTTAAGAAACTTTTCTAACATTGTAATAGTTTAAGCACAAATACTGCATGAACGTTTTGAAGATACTGTCAGGATACACTTTAAGTTGCATAATGAATGTAGATTTTTATGTTTAACACTTTGGATACCAAAAGGAACAACGGCACACTGAGTTGCTCTCCCTTGTGAAACGCAAAGGGTTAAAAGACACTATACAAGCACTGTGACCAAACTGGCTAAATCCTTGGAATGGACCATGGAGTGTTAACAGAGCTTGTTCCTCTTTAAGCATAAAGGTACAAGGTCTCCTACCCTCAGCCTACTGTAATGTAACCAAGTACCAAGCACTCTTTACTCGGGACCACTCAGAATGCCAAATAATATACAATTGGTATAAGCATTTTATGGGGTAAGTGCATCTGGGTTTTATGTCTATTTTGTAATCATGGCTTTTGTCAGATAAGAGCTTGGTTTTGACTCAGCACCCTCTTGACATCTTGCTGTGTACTTGGCAACGTAGCTAAGAAAAGCAAAACTGGTACCCTGTCCATATATCTATGCTCGAAATTCAAGGATCAGAAGAAGGTAAACAAAACTAAAATAAAAATATAGTGTTCTTTTCAAGAAATGGGATGAAAGATTTAATTTCAGTTTCCATGTCTACCATCCAAAACAGGGGAAGCCTGCAGTTTGAAACCTTGCTCGTGTAAGGGAAAGGAGGTGGCCTCTGCTCCCAGTATCAACACAACTGAAAATCCAACGGGAAGAAACTGTGCTGAAGATAGCAGGCATCTGGCGCTATTGCTTTCCATGGTCATCCCAGAATGGAGTGCGCTGGACATTTTATGGCGGTGGTGATTTTGTTTATACTTTTCGGAATAGTCCAAACTCCAGGAGAGCTGATCTCTTCACATCTTCTAGGACTTTCCTACTTACAGTAACAATGTCCTTGTTCAGGATTTTACCTCCTCACAGTCCTGGTCAGTGGAAAGATCCACATCTGAAAGTCCCACTTCCACTGCCATAATGAGTGAAATATCCGAGTCACTGCTGATTGCTGGTTCTTGTTCACCTGAAAGATACAACGCATGAGTCCAAAATACAAAGTACAAGAGTGTTACAGTTTTTATTTGCATAAGATAACAAGACATGATAAAATAAATGCACAACACAGTCAGGCTTAAAAACATAAGCAAAGACAAAGGTTTTTTTACAAAGCAGACTATAAAGGAACAGCATTGACAATGACCATGAATATTAAAAACCAAGGAGTACATGCCACACTCACATGTTTTTTGTTTGTTAAAGAGATTGCCACTAATTGTTGTACACATAAAAAAGGATCGGGTGATCAAATAGGGAGCATTTAACAATAGTCATGATGGAGAGAAGGGTGGGGTGGAGAAAATAGAGAGCAATTGAAAGTGCAAAGGAAATAACAGTAGAAGATGATGATCTAGATGAGAAAATACATAGTTGTAAAGTAATGATTAAGCTGGCAAATGTCTTATCGCAAGTAAATATTGAGGAAACAAACATGGTAGGAAGAGAAAAAGAGGAAGGAAGAAAAACGTAAGGAAGGGGGGAGAATAACAAGCAAACACATGTCTGAATAATAATGTCAAAACCTGCAAACATCAGTGAAAGGGCACTAAGAAGGGATATCTAAGAGGCCGTGTAAGCAATGTTTGTATATATATTTCCTGATCAATCATGGCAGCATTTACTCATGGGTTAGCTCCTCCCCTCACAGCAGAAAGGACAGGAAACAGAACTCTGAAACTGGTATAAATAGATCCTCCCCCTTCCCATCAGGCAGTCTTTTTTCCTGTCCTTCACAGCAGTTTGGAAGGAGTCTGCTTATGCAGGCCTAGTTTTTTCTTTTATGCTCACCAGGCAATATTTTTGAAGCCCTGCCGGGGTTCAGCCTCTAAGCCCTGAAGACCCAGCAACGCACTATTGTAAAAGTGGCTAGACTGGGTACCCCCTTTAGTGACCGGGGGTCGGACCCAACCTCTCCCTCAGGGGATGAAAATGGTCCACTGCATGCCAGGGTTCAGCCTCTTATCCCTGAAGACCCAGCAACAGGCCAGCTTGGGTACCCCCTCAGGGGATGAATGTGATATACTGCCTACATGAAGCCAGGCCAGGGTTCAGCCTCTTATCCCTGAGGACCCAGCAAACAGCACATCTGTAAAGGTTGCCAGCCTGGGTTCCTACTTCAGCAACCAGGGGTCTGTCCTATCTCTCTCTGAAGTGATGACAGTAGTCCACTGCATACATGAGGCCCAGCCGAGTCTAAGCCTTTATCCCTGAAGACCCAGCAAACAGCACATCGGTAAGAGTTGCCAGCCTGGGTACCTCCTTGAGTATCAGGAGTCTAACCTATCTCTCTCCCTGAGGGGATGACAGCGGTCCACTGCATACATAAGGCCAGCCGAGTCTAAGCCTTTATCCCTGAAGACCCAATATACAGCACTTCCATAAGGTGACTACCTGGGTATACATATTCTATGTATTCCACCTTGTCTGGGGTTTGGTTAAACCTTCTTCCACTGGTGATGATGAAAGGCTTATGGGGTACAGATGGAAGCCTATAGTTTAAACAGTTTAGGCTGTCAGTTGTTCAAATCCCCATTTTGCCACTGAAACACAGGCCTGCAACTGTTCAGGTAAGTGCATTAGCAATTTAGATTAAAACTAGTATAGGCACCTGGGTCTCTGTTCTTTCAGTCCCTCCCAGCTGCTTACATTAGGCTTCCTTCTAACAAATAGGTCACATTTAGGAGGTTTGTGTGGTGAGCATTTAGGTAAGTTTATACATGAAAGAATGCTTGGTGCAAAAGAGTGCTGATAATGCAAGGAGGCATTGTGCAAAAGAGTGCTGATAATGCAAGGAGGCATTGTGCAAAAGAGTGCTGATAATGCAATGAGGCATTGTGAAAAAAGAGTGCTGATAATGGATATCCTAGCTGTATAAAGTCTGCTGGAATTCCACAGTCCTGAAGACAGAGAAATATCCAAGGTAAGAACTTTCCTGGATAACTGATTGAAGTACACACATATATATGACCGGTTTTAAAAATCTAAGTCCATACACACACTTGTTTCTATCAAGGCATGTGGCATTGATTGCTGTTATCTGTGCATTCCTGGCTAATCATGGCAGCATTTAACATATGGGTTTAGCTCCTCCCTCTAACCCTCAGGACAGGAAACACAATCAATCAAACAATTAAGCCTACCTTCCCCTACTATATTAGGTACCCCAGTATCCTCCACACCTCAGTCTTTTCCTGTCCTCCTAGCCCTAGGACAGTTTGTGTATTTTTTTTTTTTTTTTTCTCTCAGTTTATCTGAAATATTTTTTTTTTTGCTCACCTGACCATGTTTGATATGGTCTTGTCCCTGTGGAGGTCAGCCTCCCTCCTCAGGAAGCCCAGGCACATGTAGCCCAATCTCCATGGAGTTGGGAACCCCTGGGAGCCTGGGTGGTTAGTTCCACAGGCTGTGGGAATCCTCTGGCGTCCTGTGTGTGCTTCAGACCTCGATCAGACGATCAGCATAACGGTAAGACGCTCGCGCATGCGCAATGCGTCCGCCCGGACTCAGAGTGAAATTTGCCCATGTCCAAAATGGCGGTTCCGCGATCTCGCGACCAAGTGCGCATGTGCGATCCTTTAAAGGTGCAGAGCGGGAAATTTGAAATGGCGGTTTTCAGACTTAAAAACGCTCGTTTTCAGTTCCCTTTACAGATACAGTGCTCTAGTAGACTGTTCTTAAGACTCTGCAGGTAAGTGAATTACTTTTCTTTTAAAATCTTCATAATATTGGGCTGGGAATACATTACCTTTTTTTTTTTAATGTTCTTAGCCCTACAGTCAGTATGGATCCATCATCCCCTTCTGCAAAATCAACGAGATCTGCTATAGGTCATAGGTGAGCAATGTTTTTTATGTTTTCTTCAAGTTACAAAAAGAGTGCATAGAGGGTACAGTCTTATGACTTCTGTTTCTTACAGCCCTCGTGACCGGTCCTGTCCCAGATCCCCATCGAGGAGAAGGGAAAAACCGGCAGCCTGCCCGGGATGTGGAGCAAGGCCTATGGATAACTGCAGGCTCTGCAGAAGATGCTTAGCCATGGTCGCAGGTGAATCTGATCGCCAGAAGTCACCGCAAGCCTCTACCTCCTCAGCAAAGGATATTGCGTATTGGATCAAGCAAGCAGTGGTAGAGGGAATTGCTGAATCTCACAAGAATAAGAGATCAAGAGGTGAGACCTTCGGCATGGATTCAGATCAGTCTGAAGACGAATACAGACAACCTTCAGCGTACCAGGATTTAGAGCCAATCTCTTCCAGCGAAGAGGAGTATATGGAACAACCATGCTCCTTGGACTCCAAGGCTATGGAGCATTTGATTATGGCTGTTAGACGTACATTAGATTTGCCGGAAGAGGCCAAAGAATGTTCGGCTTCTGACAGACATTTTGGAGATTTGCATAAGAAAAAACCTTCCTTCCCAGTTCACAGCTCGATTAAAGACCTGATGAGGAACGAGTGGCAAATTCCTAGTAAAAGGATTACTAGTCAGGGAAGGCTTTCAAAGTTATACCCGATCAAAGAGGAGGATTCCAGATTGTGGACTACGGTACCTAAAGTGGATGCTCCTATCATTAAGGTTGCTAAAAGATCTACGCTTCCGATTGATAGCAATGCTTCCCTTAAGGAGCCCATGGATAAAAGGATAGATGCTGATTTATCTAAAGCCTTCATGACAGCAGGTTTGGGTTGCCACCCGGCCGTATCCATCTCTGCTTTGTCTAGAGCCATGCGTTCCTGGTTGCTTGACTTGGAGGATGACATCGATAAAGGTGTTAGTAGACGTCAGATGGCAGAATCCTTAAGGGATATCAAACTCGCCAGTGACTGGCTTTTGGAATCCTCCACTGACCTTATTAGAATTCTTTCGAAGGTTATGGCCCATGCAGTCACCGCTAGACGGGCGCTTTGGCTAAGGTCCTGGGGGGCAGACCTTTCCTCTAAGAATAATCTATGCTCACTTCCCTTTATGGGAGAAGTGCTTTTTGGGAAACCGCTGGATGAAGCTATTAAGAAAGCAGCGGAGGTTAAGCAGGTCATGCTGCCTCAAGATAGACGTCCTAAGAGACCTCATCTGGACCGCAGACCTTTTAGGGATCAAGGCTACTTTAGAGAAAGTAAGACCTACAGACCAGGCAGAGAATTCTCTAGGCATTCCAATTGGAAGAGCGGCCAGAATGTAAAATCCTCTAGGGGCAAGACGCAGACTTCTTCCTTTCGCCCCAACAAGCAGTTCTGAAGGTGGCTTACTCCAGGTTCCTCGAGTGGGAGCACGTCTTTCATTCTTTCAGAGGGCCTGGGAAATCATTCCAGATGCTTGGGAGACCTGCTGATTCAGGGTCCAGTGTTTCATCCGGAGCCTCACAAATTCAGGCTCCATGCATGGCTATTGAGAGGAAGTCTCTAGTTGAACATGGCCTTTCGGACCAGGTTATCTCAACACTATTACGTTCCAGGAATCCTTCTACTTCTTCTACTTACCATAAGGTATGGGAAGCCTTTGCACGATGGTGTAATTCCACGGTTCAAGATTTAAGTTCCCCTTCCGTGTCTCAGGTTCTGGGTTTCCTTCAAGCAGGCCTGGAGAGAGGCCTTCAACTTAACACGCTTAAAGTGCACTGCTCGGCCCTTTCAGCTCTTTCTGGTGTTCGTTGGGCTTTAAATCCTATGGTGATTCGTTTCTTCAAAGCTGTCATTAGGATTAGACCTCCTATCAAGGGATTCTCGGCTCCTTGGAATCTGCCTCTGGTTCTGCAGGCCTTGACGGAACATCCCTTCGAACCTATCGATGAGGTCCCTATGCAGGTTCTTTCTCTGAAGACCCTGTTGTTACTGGCCTTGGTATCTGCTAGGAGAATGTCAGATATCAGAGCACTGTCTTCTGAACAACCGTTCACTACCTTCTTCGATGATAGAGTTGTGCTACGCCCTAGACCTGAGTTCCTTCCTAAGGTTGTTACTTCCTTCCACCTGAATCAAGAGATTGTCCTGCCGGGGTATTTTCAGGATCCATCATCTCCTGAAGAAGAAAGATGCCATACACTAGACCTGAGGAGGTGTCTTTCCACATATATTGGACGTTCAGCTAATTGGAGAAAGTCTCCCCAATTGTTTGTGGTTCCTTGGGGTTCTCGTAAAGGTGAAGCAGCCTCTGTCGCTACCCTTCGTTCCTGGACCGTTCAGGCTATTTCTAGAGCTTACAGGTCGAAACAGGTTCCGGTTCCCAAGGACATCAAAGCTCATTCCACAAGGTCCATTGCTACTTCATGGGCTGCAGAGTCAGGGGTTTCTGCAGAGAGCATTTGTAAAGCTGCCAATTGGTAGTCTTTGAAGACCTTTGTACGTCACTACAGAGTGGATGTCTCTTCTCATTCTGATTCGGAGTTTGGCCTTTCGGTCTTGAACTCTTATAAGCCTTAAGTGGATATTAAACAATTTTTGTAGCATGACTTACCCTCCCTGAGTGATTATTGCTTTGGGAATCCCATATGTTAAATGCTGCCATGATTAGCCAGGAATAGAGAAAATTTATTTATACTTACCGTAATTTTCTTTTCCTGGCTATTATTCATGGCAGCATTTGGTCTCCCGCCCTCTCTTGGTTTATTTGTCTTGTTACTGGACTGAGGTGTGGAGGATACTGGGGTACCTAATATAGTAGGGGAAGGTAGGCTTAATTGTTTGATTGATTGTGTTTCCTGTCCTGAGGGTTAGAGGGAGGAGCTAAACCCATATGTTAAATGCTGCCATGAATAATAGCCAGGAAAAGAAAATTACGGTAAGTATAAATAAATTTTCTCTATTATTGCAAAGAAGCAGGCTTTTGCAGACAGTGGAAGAATATACTGCACAGGAGACCACTCGGTCTCAGTATCTGTACACGAACTGGTTTCTGTTACAGCATCATTATGTTTCCAATATGTGCTTTATGTATGAATTGGTCTGAAGACTCTGCCTCAGTGTGTGTCCAGTATATGCTCTATGTATGAGTTACTATGAGGACACGGCCTCAGTATATGTGTCCGCTATATGCTCTATGTAAGAGTTACTGTGTGAACACTGCCTCAGTATAAGTATCCACTATATGCTGTATGTATGAGTTAAGAGGACATCACCTCAGTATAGGTATCCACTATAGGCTCTATGTATGAGTTGCAATGAGGTCGCTACCTCAGTATATGTATGCAATATATGCTTTATGTATGAATTCTATGAGGACACAGCCTCAGTATATGTATCCACTATGTTGTGTATGTATGAGTTGATCTGAAGACTCTGCCTCAGTTTGTGTTCTCTATATGCTCTGTGTTGCTGTGAATACACAGCCTCAGTATATGTACTCTACGTGCTTTATGTGTAAGTTAGAGACATTGCTTCAGTGTATCTGTTCACTATATGCTTGATGTATTAGTGGAAACACAATATAGGTGAATGAGACACATCCTCTATATGAATCCAATCTAATACAAGTTCTATGTGTGGTTGTTAGTCACAATCACAACCTCAGTATATGTGTGAGGAATAATATGTGCATGAAGCTCTGTTAAAACACAGCTGCAATTTAGCTCACTCATATAATCTTACTATGTGTGCAGGCATAGTGTCACTGTATATAGCAGAGGTAGGCTATGTATGATTACTGTTTAAACAGACTCAGTATATGTGAGTGGTATATTATGCGCATGAAGCTCTTTTATACACAGCCTCAATTTAGCTCACTCATATAATCTTACTATGTGTGCAGACATAGTGTCACTGTATATAGCAGATGCAGGCTATGTATGATTACTGTTTATTCAGACTCAGTATATGTGACGAAATCTCTGTGCATAAGGTGCTGTTAGAAACATCCACAATGTATGTGATTCCTATATTCTGTATGCAGGTTGGTATTAATATATAACCAATTTATACACAGCCTTGGTAGATCTAACAATACAAATGATCTAAGGTCTGTTTTGAGCGGAGATATAATACAGCCCAATTCTAGCAAAAACAATTGTACTGGGTAAGTAACTATTGCCTACTGTGGATTTTCCATTTCAGTTTTTAAATGAAGTAAATAAGGGAACATACTGCTTTTGGTTTTGTATTAGATTCCCTCTCCCACAGGTGTTTCAGGATATGCAATTAACACAGTTTACCACTTCAGATAGATTGCAGGTGTTTCTGAACCTGTCTGAGTGCCTCTTCCAGGAGAGAAGGAGATCTGATTTCCAAAATGGAGCATGGTAATGTTTAACATTATTAATGTGGTTTGGTTTTTTTTTGTGTACACACCTATGTATACATGAGACCATTCTACAAAAGTGTTTCTATTGCCAGGTATCATCTCCTCTCTGATCAAGATAGGAATTTTTTTTTTGTTAAGTTTGGTGGCAGGGTTAACCTTTAGATATATGCTGATTACTGTTGCACAGCTTAGTAGATCATGCTGGTTGCAGGAGCACAAATTGGGCTATTAATTGATCTCATAAGTAGGTAACTCTGAAACAATTACCTGACTGTTTTCTCTGGTATATTTCTTTTCTTTCTTAAATCTAATTTAAAAGCTGTTAATATTGGCCTTTTCTTTCACCTACTCTGAAAAATTCTCCTGGTCTGGTTTATACATTTTATTCAGTATTCTCCTTTATTACTTGGGACCTGAATGTTTGGCAATCCCTTAAGTATATGTCAAGGGTGGCATGCTTTTGATTCTTAAGGAGTTAATGTTCAGAATTTTCTCACAGATTCCCCTGTTGTGAAGGGGAACATTATAATTTCCTTTCTGCAATAAAATGTATTCTTTTAGGCTCATATGCTACAGGGGACTTTGATACTGTGTATTGCAAGTATTTTAATTGACGTTGGAAGGTCTTTCCAGTTCCTAGACCATTCTACCAGGCTTACTATTTCAGATAAAATTCACCTGCTACCAGAACAATAGAGGAAATCCCTGAACACGTAGTTCCATTATGGACCTCTCTTCTGATATCCATGGGGATTCTTCTAGGGGTCCTTTATATCTGGAATTTGCAACCAATGTGTGACTTTAAGTGGTTGATTCATCCTGCATATTATAAGGTAATGCAGCTTGCTGATGACAAACATTTGACTGATTTTTACATGGTCTCTGTACCTAGATCGGTATAAGTTATGGTCACTTCTAACATTGCACTGATTTAATACTTGTGGATTATATGCTTGGTTTGGTGTTGATATCTTGCAGATAAAACCAACTGCTTATTATCACCACAGGCTCTGCCATAAGTACTTCATCACTATCTGAAGATAAGGTAAGAGTAAGTGTGCGATTGTTGGTTCTCATAAGGATAACTGAATATCTTCTACTATCCTGCTTATTATGTCTGTTGCCACAATGTATCATGTGCCTATTGCATATCTCCTACTCAGGTTGCACAACAGTCTCTAATAAATTTGATTATGCTCTTTGGCATAATCTCTACTATTTGCAACAATATGTTTATCTTTGAATGTAGGTACTGACGTGGTTGGCCTACATTGCCTACTTATAATTTAGTAGTTACCACAAATTCTACGGTTCATACCGATATTCCTTTTTTCCTCAACTAATCTGTATATGATTCTTTTTGCCTTTGCCTAGTAATGTTATTGGTTTATACCTCTCCTGTAACTGATCATTACTGTATCAATTCATCCACGGTGTGTAGTATTGTTGTGAGTCTGATTTTGCAATTTATATTCATTGTTGCAGTGTTTTTCATAACCGGCTCTTATTTCTCTACTAGGCTCTGCCTCTTTCTGACAGGCAGATATTGATTTGTTTCCTGTATCTACAGGTAAGTAGTTCACTAGGCAAGAGGACGCAATGTGAATTGCCTTTGATAAAAACATCCAGAAAGTAGTGTAATTCTCCCACGTTAAATAGCATGGTGTGACTGTTCTCATCCAACAGTGTCTGATTGTTCCAGTATGATTTCTGGAAGTTAACGGTTTGTCAAGGTTCTGATTTTGATGATGCCATCCATTTGGTTTTAAATTTATATCAGAGAAGGACATTATCCTTTCTTGTTGACATAATAGATCTATATTTTCTAGACCGTGTCTGGGTTTCATGGAGGTTCTCTAGACTAGGCTATCATGGCCTTAAAACCTATTTGGCTCTATGTTTATTCAGGATATTTCAGACATTTGAATGCCAGGAGGTTGCTGACCTTGCAGCCTCTAGGGTAAATTGACTTTTCTGAGCAGATTTTTTGGCAATATCCTATTGATTGCTTGTTTGGCTTTTTTTTAAAAGTCTTCTAAGGTTTATGCAGCTCAATAATGGTTTTTATAGCTATTAGCTGTTTTGAACTCTGTCCCTCCCTCGATATGTATACTGCTTGGGTAATCCCCATGAGTAAATGCTGCCATGATTGATCAGGAATAAGGAAAATTGTTTCATACTTACCGTAATTTTCTTTTCCTGATCATTATTCATGGCAGCATTACGTTCCCACCCATATACTATAAGAGTTGTGAAGCTAGTTACAAAGACTGCCTGATGGGAAGGGGGAGGATCTATTTATACCAGTTTCAGAGTTCTGTTTCCTGTCCTTTCTGCTGTGAGGGGAGGAGCTAACCCATGAGTAAATGCTGCCATGAATAATGATCAGGAAAAGAAAATTACGGTAAGTATGAAACAATTTTCCTTAATATTTAAATTCTTTGTGTATAGTTATGTAATATTTTTACACAATTAAGTAATTTTATTGATTGCAATGTGAGGGTCCTGCCTGACAACCCAAGTCGAAAATCCAGATTATTTAATTTGCTAGCACTGTATTTTACCCTGTAACTTTCCATGACACCCTAAAACCTGTACAAGGGGGTGAACTGTTTTACTCGGTAGACTTCGCTAAACACAAATATTAGTGTTTCAAAGCAAAGTCTCCTAAGTATAACAGTACCCCCCATGTACAGGTTTTGTAGTGCTTTTAAGAGTCAAATATAAGACTTGATTTTCCGTTTTTTTACATTGAAGTTTGCTAGATTGGTTAGGTTCCCTTTGAGAGCGTATGGTAGCCCAGGAATGAGAATTACCCCCATGATGGCATACCATTTGCACACCCAAGGTATTGCAAATGGGGTATGTTCAGTCTTTTTAGTAGCCACTTAGTCACAAACACTGGCCAAAGTTAGCGTTCATAATAGTTTTTTGCATTTTTAACACACAAACAAATATAAATGCTAACCTTAGCCAGTGTTTGTGACTAAGTGGCTACTAAGAAAGACTGGACACACACCACATTGAATACCCTGGGTTGCCTACTTTAAAAAAAATATGTACATGTAAGGTGTGATTCAGAGATTTATGACAGATAACATTGTTACAATGTTACTAGTGATACATTTTAAAAATATATATTTTGAAACAGCAATGTCCTACTTGTACTTATAGCCCTATAACTTGCAAAAAAAAAAGCCAAGAACATGTTAACAGTGCTTACTTCTAAATCCAGGACACAATGTAGAAACTATTTAGCACAGGTGTTTTTTGGAGGTTGTAGAGGCGTACCAGATTTTGTGGATCAAAGTTAGAAAAAGTGTGTTTTAAAAAAATAATAATAATCATATTTTATAATTTTTTTTATAGTAAATTATATTATATGATGAAAATAATGGTATCTTTAGAAAGACCATTTAATGGCAAGAAAAACTGTATATAATATGTGTGGGTACAGTAAATGAGTAAGAGGAAAATTAAAGCTAAACACAAACACCGCAGAAATGTAAAAACATCCCTGGTCCTTAACGGTAAGAAAATTAAAAAACGGTCTGTTACTAAGGGGTTAAATTATACCTGATTCTATAGCATATCTTTCTTCATAGAGCAAAGAAAAATCTTATATGTCATATCTGCTCTTTCCATGAAAGCAAATTAACATTTCTGTAACACACACCAATTTCAGTAATACTACACACCCATACTTCATTAAATAGAAAGGCAAATATACATTATGTTAAATGTTATTCTTTACAATAGCTTAATGACCTTTACTTCGACTGGAATGTTTTCATCCTAACACCCACAAAGGTGCAAAACCCTCTATCTCCAAACCACATCTGTAGCACATTAAGTGCATTAATTCCTGCTAAATCCCAGACAGACTTCTCAGAACTATTAAAAAAACTGATATGTCATGAAATACGTCACAAAGAAAATATATTCATTCAGTCACTCTTCAACAAAACGTCTTCTCAGAATAATTACGCAACAGTTATATTTATTAATACCTAAACATGCCAGTGATAAAGTGCTCGGCAGGAGGCGTTCGTGATATTTAATCGGTTTTCCTCTACTCTCTTGAGAAGAGTAAATTGTTATGCAAAATTGACATGGAAGGTTAAAGGCCACGATGCCTGCCTGTACCTATAAGACTCGGTGCTGTCACTGGTTTATTGAGGACAGCCTTAAAACATTCAGAACAAATCGTATTGATCATGTAATGTGACAGGGTCTAAAGGTTGTTTATGCATTGCAGAGCAGTACAAAAAAATAAAACCTTGAACCGACCCCCTGGAACTGAAAACTATATCCTTTATCCACACAATGTTCAGGAGTGAAGGTCTTTTCAGGTTTAATTTAAACAATATCAATTTGGTTTTACTACAAGTCATAATGATTATCAGATAATGTATATGCATACTTTTTCATATATTGTGTGCAAATATATGGAAGCAAAAACCAAAAAGGTTATGGTGGGGGGAAAAAATGTAATTGAAAACCCCTTCCACAATGTTAAATGAAAATCTGCACACCAGTCAAGCAAGCAAGTCTTATGGCTTGACTGGTGTGCAGATTTTGGTTTAACATTGTATTACCTGTCCACAGACTTCAGGTGGAAGGGGTTTTCAATCACAACTTTTCCCCACCATAACCATTTTTGGTTTTTGCTTCCCAAGCACTACCTAGCCTCAATAGCAAACCAGTAACCAACCTCATGCTTATGATTTGCATTAACAATGAAACAGCTGTCCATGAGTGGTTCACTGGCTTTGCATCTTTTCCTAAATTCTGTTTCAAAGCTGTTGTATACAGCAAACACAGACTCCATGTTTAAAATGAAATGAGGCAAAAATGTGATTCTTTGTTAAACTAATTTGCATATGCCCACCCAGAATCCTTTGCAGTAGTAACATCACTACAGATTTGTGATTCCTGTGGGAAAAGCAAGTCTTATGGCTTGACTGGTGTGCAGATTTTTGTTTAACATTGTATTAACTATCCACAGACTTCAGGTGGAAGGGGTTTTCAATCACATTTTTTTCCCCCACCATAACCTTTTTGGTTTTTGCTTCCTACATATATTTATATGCATGTATATGATGTTAAAGGCACTTTTTAAAAATTAATGGATATGTTAATAAACACAGTAATTCTGGAACACAATGCCTCCATTATGTACCCAGAATGCCATGCAGTGATATTAATATAATCACACACAGCATTTTTAAAATACAACTCAAATAAACAATGCAGATATAAGAAAATTGGTTGAGGGGATTAAAGATTGTTTGATTCTTGAATATAGTGCAACAATATAAAGTGCATACACATATTCATATAGTGAGAACCAAATACAATATAAACTGTAACTGTATTAAGTGTTTTCTCACAAAAAGTGCCGATATTAAAAGGTTAATCTAAGCACCATGACTACATCATGATTTTAAAGAAGTAATGGTGCCTGCAGTCTGTATATGCAGGTTTTGGCTATTAATCACTGCTTGTACATATTTTATCCAATTTGCTGCCAAGGGTGTAACTCCACCTCCTGCAGTGTCTTTGGGGCATCATTGGCCAGCCCTGAACAATAGTTCTGGGCTGGCTAATACTAATTCTGTGCATATTTCTATGCATAGAGAAACATTTATTGGCTGAGAGCAGACAGCTGATGTTTTCAGCCAATATATGGCTGATGGGACCGACATCCTGCTTCTGCAGCTCTGGATGCATATCACAAGCCATTAGAGAACCTTTGGCACCTGGCAGGAACACAGCTAAGAGAATAAACTGTTGCAAAATTGTTTGCCTCATTATTGGGGAACAGGGCTACAGCACTCCACACGTCATAACCACTAACAGGCTGCAGTGCTTATAACATTTGGAGTAACCCTTTAACTGCCAACAAGTAATTGTTTTAGAGAAAATCTAAAACCTTTCGAAAAAATACTTTACAAAATGAATGAATGGAGGAAGTATAGATCTATCCTTTGGTGTCACAGACAAAAGGAGTGGGCTTACAGCTGAAGTAAGTTTTGCAAGTGTTAAGAGTAATTTTACATACTTCTAAATGCACCAGCAACTCTTCTCCAGCTAGCTATTTTAAAGGTGTCTGTCAGTTGCTCAATTACCCAAGTGAAAGTGGCGCAAAGAGTTAGTGTGAAGACCCGGGTGTGCAGTGTAAAAGAAAAAAAAACTGACAGGACTGCTCTAATATACTGCTTCAGATTATGCAATACCTAGGAACAAGAATGAAAGTAAACTTTTGAACCAAGTCTGCATGCACACATGTTCTACAACTAAAGATGCAAACCATGCTGTAAAATATAACATAGAACTACACACAACTGGTCGATGACATATGGTTAATGGCTGCCCAGTCACTAGGTTTAGACATTTAGGAGATATGCCTCCACCTGAAATACCTAGTAATATGACAGAGACACACACATTGACATACATACACACACACACACATATACACACACACACACACTCACAAATTGACATTTTCCATTTTAATTGTAATCCACCCAGCCTCCATACCTTTGGGATAGTGGACTTTCCCTGGGGTCCAGTGGGGCTCCTCTCTGCTCCTTGTAGTGATGCCAGAGTGACGTCATATTCCATCTCCCAGCATCACTATACAGTGCGAGGGAGCAGAGAGGAGCTGCAGGAACATCACTGCTCCCTCGCCCACTGTCCCAGACTGCTGCCTCCATGCAGGCCAGGGTGGCCGCCTCCACAATCCCCAGGGCGACTGGCCGGCTCCATTGTTCCCTTATCCTGCCTTGAGCTAAAGGGCTTCAAATCCCAGGCGCCAGGGCAAAATTTCTAGTCGCTCTGTGCTAGCCTGCCACCAGATAATTAACCCTGCGCCGCAGCCAGTGAGCAAATAGTGCTGATTTTCTTTTTTTTATATTCGGGCCCGGATTTGTAGTATTTAGTCAGGACCTCAGCCATCGGCGAAATTCGATCTGGTTGAAATCCAGACCAAATTCAGGCCCATTTAAGACCTGAGTTACAAAATCTGGAGATACATAGCACGAACAGATTTTTGTAGTTCGAATGGTTTTGTTCTGTTTGAACTGTAGTGAATATTCCAGGTAATGAGTGGAATCATGTTTTTTAACAAGCTGGTAGTCATTCCTAGGTTGTAAATGTTGGTATTTAAAGGAACACTCCAGGCACCAAAAGAACTGCATCTAAATGAAGTTGTTTTGGTGCCAGGAGGCCCCTGAAGGCACTCTCACCTCAAGGAGTTAAACCGTTCTTGAACGTTTTAACCCCTAAGTTGCCTCCAGCGCTTGTCTCCACCACTCCCCTGGCAGCTTATGGCCTCTGAATTTTGAGACTCAGGAAGTGTGGAGTACTGCTGGGCAGGGGTGTCGCTGATTGGTTGAGAATGGTCAGCTGATGCTCTCAGCCATTGACTCCCCATTCACTACACTGGCTTGCAAAAGGTACTGTCAGGGTACCTGAGGCCTCTACCTCTAAGGGAGGTAGAGACTTGGTGGTTTATCCGTCCAGGCGAGCTGTTTCCTCCGTTCCTCGCGGTTCATCCAGCCACTTAAACACCGGCCGCGAGGAATCCACGTCCTTTTCTAGCAGGACGCTCAATACGTGACGTCATGACGCTATCACGAGCGACCTGTCACTCAAGTGTCCGATATCCAATCGGCACTTGTCAGAGGCGTGCTTACCATCCGGAGCCAGGGTATTTAAGCTTACTTCTCGCTTCTGCTCATTGCCCTGTCGTGGTTCTAGCTTGTCTAGTCACTCAGTGCTCTGGTATTCTAGTTTGCTCTATTTGGTTTTGACTCGGCTTGTTGTACTTCCCTGCTTCTCTGTTCTCCCTTGACCCGGCTTGTTCCTCGCTTATCTGTCTTCCCGTTCCCTCGACCTCGGCTTGTCTCTGACTATTCTCTATTACTCTCGGTACGTTAGTCCGGCCATTCTAAGGCCCGGTATACGTACCTTTCCACTCTTTGTACTCTGCGTGTTGGATCCCTGTCCCGATCCTGACATTACGACAGGGCCAATGGATCCTGCAGGTACAAACAGTCAGCTTGGTTCTTCTGATCCCAGGTTTGACGCCATGGAGCATAGGATGGATCAGATGGCTTTAGCACTACAGGCACTTTTGTCTCGTGCTAGTAACCCACCTGAGGAGACACGTACTCCTTCTATTTCTCCTGCAGTCTCAGGTCTAGAGGTAGCCACTGTAGGTGCTTCTTCCCGTATTACCCCACCAGTACGTTATGGCGGGTCACCGGAGAAGTGCCGTGGTTTTCTGAACCAGATTAGCATCCATTTCGAATTACAACCCCGCTCTTATCCTACAGATAGAGCGAAGGTTGGATTTGTTATTACTTTACTCATTGAGAAAGCTCTGAGATGGGCCAATCCTTTATGGGAGAATGATAATCCACTAGTCTATAATTATAATGCCTTTGTAGCTGCGTTTAGAAGAACTTTTGACCCTCCTGGTAGAAAGGTCAATGCAGCTAGATTACTGTTGCGCCTTAGACAGGACAATCGAACACTTGTGGACTATGCACTAGAGTTCAGGTCCTTGGCGGCAGAAGTTAAGTGGAACGAACAGGCTTATATAGATGTGTTTCTGAATGGGCTATCAGATGTAATTCTTGACGAGGTCGCTACTAGAGAACTACCTGAGAATTTGGAGGATTTAATTTCTTTTATATCTCGTATTGATGAACGCATAAGAGAGAGGCAGAACACTCGAGATAGGACCCGTAGACCCTCCTTTAAACTAGCGCCTACCTTTCAAAATTCTGAGTTCGAAGACTTACGTATTTCTGAACCTATGCAGATAGGCAGTACTCATCTCACAGAGAGAGAGAGACAGTACAGAAGAAGGGAGGGTTTATGTATGTATTGTGGAGTCAGAGGACATTTACGCCTAAATTGTCCTAATCGTTCGGGAAACGCTCGCACCTAAGTTTCTCTAGAGGACAGGCCTTGGGTGTTTCTACTTTGTCCTCTATTCACAACTACAAAGAGTTCAGGCTTCTGTTACCCGTTTCTTTGAGGTGGGAGAAGGGAGTAGTAAAGACTATGGCACTAATCGATTCTGGAGCTGCTGAGAGCTTTATAGATCAGGGTTTTGTTGCCAAGCATACTATCCCATCCCAGTTAAAAGAGACACCACTGGCTGTTGAGGCCATCGATGGTAGACCGTTACTTGAGCCTGTTATTTTCCATGAGACCATACCGATTAACTTAACTGTTGGCATCCTACATAAAGAGGATATATCCTTAATGCTCATTTCTTCTCCGTCCATTCCCATAGTCCTGGGGTACTCCTGGTTGAGGAGACACAACCCTATTATTAATTGGGAGTCAGGGGAGATAGTTTCGTGGGGAAAGAATTGTCAAGAAAAATGCTTGCGGAAGGTCTTACCTCTCGGATTAACTAACACGTCGACTACCTCTGACAATCCTACAGAGACACAAATTCCGCCTCAGTATCTAGATTTAAAGGCAGTATTTGACAAAAAGAAAGCCGATACCTTACCCCCACACAGGTCCTTTGATTGCAAAATTAACCTCCTCCCTGGTACCATGCCTCCCAGAGGTCATGTATACCCATTATCTACTAAAGAGAACTCAGTTCTAGAGGAGTATATTCACGAGAATTTAGACAAGGGATTCATCAGGAGGTCCTCCTCCCCTGCCGGGGCTGGATTTTTTTTTGTTAAAAAGAAAGATGGTTCTTTGAGACCTTGTATTGATTATCGAGGCTTGAATAAGATAACCATTAAAAATGCCTACCCGATTCCCTTGATCACCGAACTCTTCGATCGTTTGAAGGGCTCTACAATTTTCACCAAGTTAGACCTCAGAGGGGCATATAACTTGGTGAGAATCCAGCAGGGACATGAGTGGATGACGGCATTCAATACTCGATATGGTCACTATGAATATACTGTTATGCCTTTTGGGTTATGCAATGCGCCAGCTGTATTCCAGGATCTGATAAATGAGGTTCTTAGGGAATTTCAGCAAGATTGCGTCATTGTATACCTAGATGATATACTCATTCATTCTAGTGAGATTGAGACTCATCACAAGCAAGTCAGGAGGGTTTTGCACAAGCTTCTCCAGCATGGCTTGTACTGCAAGTTGGAGAAATGTAGCTTTGATCAAACACAGGTAACCTTTCTCGGCTATGTGATCTCTGGGGAGGGATTTAAGATGGATCCGGATAAGCTCCAATCCATTCTAGAGTGGCCTTTACCCAAAGGTCTTAAAGCCGTACAGAGATTTATTGGTTTTTCTAATTATTATAGGCGCTTTATTAAGGGCTATTCTTCCATTATCGCACCTATCACTAATATGACCAAACAGGGGGCTGATACTAAGAATTGGACTACTGAAGCTCTCCTTGCGTTCAAAACTCTCAAGGAGCTTTTCG
This sequence comes from Pelobates fuscus, assembly GCF_036172605.1. Lineage (NCBI taxonomy): Eukaryota > Metazoa > Chordata > Amphibia > Anura > Pelobatidae > Pelobates > Pelobates fuscus. Next base: position 165,578,281 of record NC_086322.1, read on the forward strand.
CTTCCGCTCCAATTTTAGTTCACCCCGACACTTCTCTGCCTTTTCTACTTGAGGTAGACGCATCTGAGACTGGTTTAGGTGCTGTCCTATCTCAAAGGTTGGGGGTTGATAAACCATTACATCCATGTGGATTTTTCTCTAAAAAATTGACCGGTACTGAAAGCAGATATGACATTGGTGACAGAGAATTACTAGCGGTTATCAAGGCTTTGAAAGAGTGGAGACATTTATTGGAAGGTACATTACATCCTGTTACCATTCTAACTGACCACAAAAATTTGTCTTATATCGGAGAGGCTAAGCGGTTGTCCTCCAGGCAGGCTCGTTGGTCGTTGTTTCTTACCCATTTCAATTACGTTCTGACTTACAGACCTGGGTCAAAGAATTCTAAAGCCGATGCGCTATCTCGCCAATATGAGCCCTCTGCTTCAGTTGAACCACTTATGTCCTCCATTGTACCCAAATGCAATATTATTGCTAATACCAGTCTCAAAATTCATTCTCCGCTACTTGACCAGATCTTGAAGTCACAACATCTAGCTCCCGGAAACACTCCTGAGGGAAGAAACTTTGTTCCTCCTGAACTTCAACTGGAGCTCTTACAATGTTTTCACGAAAGTAAAATAGCTGGTCATCCTGGTATTCGCAAGACATACTCTTTGATATCCAAGGATTTCTGGTGGTCTTCACTTCGAAAAGATATTGAGGAGTTCGTCGCAGCTTGTGAAACTTGTGCCAAGACTAAACTACCTCATGCATCTCCATGTGGCCTGTTACACCCCTTGGACATTCCTGAGAAACCTTGGTCCTGTTTGTCCATAGACTTTATCGTTGATTTGCCTGCTTCCAAGAGACAGACTGTTATTCTCACGGTGGTGGATAGATTTACTAAGATGGCTCATTTCGTGCCATTACCTAAACTTCCGTCTTCTCCTGAATTGGCGGAGATTTTTGCAAGAGAGGTTTTTCGCCTACATGGGATTCCTTCGGAGATTGTTTCTGATAGAGGCTCTCAATTTGTCTCACGTTTCTGGAGATCCTTTTGTTCTCAAATGGGCATCAAATTGAACTTCTCCTCGGCCTATCACCCTCAGTCTAACGGAGCTGCTGAACGTACCAATCAAAAGATCGAACAGTATCTGCGTTGCTTTGTTTCCGAACACCAGGACGATTGGGTCGGTCTGATTCCTTGGGCGGAGTTCGCACACAATAACCTTGTTTGCGATTCAACTCGCTCTAGCCCTTTCTTCATGAACTATGGCTTTCATCCTTCGATTTTTCCTTCGGTTTCCTCTTCTCAGGGGATACCGTCGGTTGATGATCATGTCGCCAACCTGAAGAAATTATGGGATCAGACTCGGCAAATTCTGTTACATAGTTCCTCGTTGTTCAAAAAACACGCTGACAAGCATAGAAGAGCGGCTCCTGTTTTTGTTCCTGGGGATAGGGTATGGTTAAGTACTAAGAATATTCGACTAAAAGTTCCATCTATGAAATTTGCTCCCCGCTACATAGGTCCTTACAGGGTTCTCACTCGTATCAATCCGGTTGCGTATCGCCTTGCTCTGCCACCTGCCTTACGCATTCCTAACTCTTTTCATGTCTCCTTGTTGAAACCTCTTATTTGCAACAAATTCTCCTCTAAGGTCTCCTCGCCTCGTCCTGTTCAGGTGGAGGGTCGGGAGGAGTACGAGGTCAGCTCCATCGTTGATTCCAGAATTTCAAGGGGAAAATTGCAATATCTGGTCAACTGGAGGGGATATGGTCCTGAGGAGAGGAGTTGGGTACCTCAGGAGGACGTTCATGCTTCTCGCCTTCGCAGAGCATTTCACCTCCGCTTCCCATCTCGCCCCGGTTCCTTCCGCCCGGTGGGCGTATCTGAGAGGGGGGGTACTGTCAGGGTACCTGAGGCCTCTACCTCTAAGGGAGGTAGAGACTTGGTGGTTTATCCGTCCAGGCGAGCTGTTTCCTCCGTTCCTCGCGGTTCATCCAGCCACTTAAACACCGGCCGCGAGGAATCCACGTCCTTTTCTAGCAGGACGCTCAATACGTGACGTCATGACGCTATCACGAGCGACCTGTCACTCAAGTGTCCGATATCCAATCGGCACTTGTCAGAGGCGTGCTTACCATCCGGAGCCAGGGTATTTAAGCTTACTTCTCGCTTCTGCTCATTGCCCTGTCGTGGTTCTAGCTTGTCTAGTCACTCAGTGCTCTGGTATTCTAGTTTGCTCTATTTGGTTTTGACTCGGCTTGTTGTACTTCCCTGCTTCTCTGTTCTCCCTTGACCCGGCTTGTTCCTCGCTTATCTGTCTTCCCGTTCCCTCGACCTCGGCTTGTCTCTGACTATTCTCTATTACTCTCGGTACGTTAGTCCGGCCATTCTAAGGCCCGGTATACGTACCTTTCCACTCTTTGTACTCTGCGTGTTGGATCCCTGTCCCGATCCTGACAGGTACGTTCTTTGCAAAACCAGTTTAGTGAATGGAGAGTCAAGGATTGGCTGAGAGCATCAGCTGATCGCTCTCAACCTAACAGCAGCACTGGAAGCAATTTATAAGTTAAACCATTCTATGTGGCCTTTCCAAGTGTGCTCCTGATCTGCTAAATATAGGCCCAATCTGGGAATAGTCTAAATTGAGGAATACAATTCAGATTCTGCAGTCTATCGCTACTGATCTGTCCTGACATCTGCAATTCTACAACAATATTTTTTCTCCTCTGTGGTATCAACTTTACCAATATGCTATTACACATTCTTTGAAGCTTCCGTCTACAGTAATAGGGCTCTTCAGGTTTAAATACAATCATATATCAATCAGTACTGAATGAGGACCATGATGCCCCACATCCTTCATGATCTTATGATGTATGGTCACTTAATACAGAAACAATAACATATTCGATCCTGCAAGGAAGCAAGATGGTAATCAGTTGCCATCTCTCATGTCACAACTTTGACAGTGTGTAGGATTCAATCTCCATCTTATGCTTCTCAAATTGTGTGTTCTACTTGTTACCTACAAGCTAACTTTGTGGGCCTTCCAAAATATATTTCACGTATGGTCTGACAGTTTCATTCTACTATCTGCTTGGTATACAATTTCAACTAGAACCTTGGACAGCTCTTACTGTTTAATCTGATAGGAAGAAGAACCACTTACTGGAGGAGTCCATAAAGATAAACTATAGTAACTAGAACAACTTTAGCTTAATGAAGCAGTTTTGGTGTATAGATCATGCCCCTGCAGGCTCATTGCTGAGTTCTCTGAACAAGTCAGTAAACAAGTATGAAAACAAGACAGTAAGTAGTGCTGAGTATTGCCATCAGAATTCTTCTATACGCCCACTATTTGTGCCCTCTGGCACACACTCCCAGACTAATTCAAGTAACTATTTCCTATTACAAAGCAGGGGGCGCCGGATCCCTGCACCCGGAGTTCCCGCTGCGGCTCCTCATGCTGCGCCGCCTGAGCGCTTTAGCAAGCCCCAGGCGGCGCAGCAATGCTGTGTGGAGGGCGGCCGGGTTTGTGACCGGCAGGAGGGAGGCGCAGAGCGCGCCCTCCTGCCGGTCTCTCAATGTAGCGTGGCCGGGCGGCGCGGAACAGGAACCTTTGTTTCCTGTACCCGGCCGCCGGCGGACTGACAGGAAGTGCTCACTCAGTGAGCACTTCCCTTCAGTCCGCCGGCGGCCGGGTACAGGAAACAGAGGTTCCTGTCCCGCGTTCCGCGCCGCCCAGCCACGCTACATAGGTAGGAAGGAGGAGGGGGTGAACCATTAGGGGAGGGGGAGGTGGGGGGGTGAACCATTAGGGGAGGGGGAGGTGAACCATAAGGGGAGGGGGAGGTGGGGGTGTAAAGTCCATGAGGGGAGGGGGTGCACAGTTTATTAGGGGAAGGGGGGTGTAAAGTCCATGAGGGGAGGGGAGGGGAAGGGGGGGTGTAAAGTCCATGAGGGGAGGGGAGGGGAAGGGGGGATGTAAAGTCCATGAGGGGAGGGGAGGGGAAGGGGGGTGTAAAGTCCATGAGGGGAGGGGAGGGGAAGGGGGGTGTAAAGTCCATGAGGGGAGGGGAGGGGAAGGGGGGTGTAAAGTCCATTAGGGGAGGGGGGTTTTAAGGACCCTTAAGGGAGGGGGGGGAAGGACCCTTAGGGGAGGGTGTTGTAAAGTCCATTAGGGGAGGGGAGGGGGGGTTAAGGACCATGAGGGGAGGAGGGGTGAGGACCCTTAGGGGAGGGGGGATGTAAAGTCCATTAGTAGAGGGGAGGGGGGTTTTAAGGCCCCTTAGGGGAGGGGGGGGGGTAAGGAGGGAGGAACACTAAGGGGGGGGAGGAGAGGATAATGACCACTCAGGGGGGGAGATTACCACTAAGGGGGTGGGGGGGAGGAGGGGAAGGTCTACTAAGGGGTTTGGGAGAGGGAGGACCACTCAAGGGTTTGGGAGAGGGAGGACCACTAAGGGGAGGGATGGAGGACCACTAAGGGGGAGAGGGGGGAGTGAGAAGACCACCAAGGGGGGGCTACAGAGGGACAGGGGGCCAAGGGAGAGCACTAAGGCACAAAAGGGGAGAACACGGAGGGACACACACTGCATTCAATTACATACACAGAAACACACCTTGCACCCCTTACACACACACTCACACACATAAACATACGATGCATTCCTTACACACAAACACACACTGCATCCCCTATAAACACACTACATCCCTTACACAAATTGGTATCCCTATACACTACATTCTATAAGAACACACACACATTGCATCCTCTACAATAACACATAAAACATCCCCTACACACTCCACTTCCTGTGAGAGAACTCATGGGTGGGCCATGTAGGTATTTATGGGTGGGCATTGTAGGCATACTCACGGTCAAGCCCCGGGGGCCCAGACCTTGAGCTGTGTAAGGGGCCCTAAAAAATGGAGCTGCTTCCTGTTCGTTAATTGTTGTGAGCACTGTTAAATACAGTCTCCAGAGAGCCTCTTCTACACCAGACCTGTGGAGCCAGACTGAGCCCATCATCAGCCTCTTGTCCTCATCTGGTGGTAAGTAGGCAATCCAATATATTATTAGTGGCACTAATCTCTAATTTACCTCACATTAAATGGATACTATAGTCACCAGAAGCACTACAGCATAATGTAGTGGTTCTGGTGTCTATAGCCTGTGCCTGTAGGCTTTTAAATGTAAACACACTGTCTTCAGATAAAAGACACTTTGTGAAGACTGGCATTGGCCAATATGGCAGAGTACCGTATGTGGGCGAGGCATTGTGATGTCACATGGTGGGCAGGACATATGGGGGGGCGGCAAATTTTTTTTGCCTAGGGCGGCAAAAATCCTTGCACCGGCCCTGAATGCACATATATTAGAACATACGATGACCACTCCACTTGACCCTTCAACAAAATGTTCCTTTTCATCACTTCATAACTCTATGCTCCTGTTGAGCCCTTTTACTTCACTTTTTCTTCTTTATATTAAACCCACTGTATGCATAGGGTAGAAAAGATCACCTGGGTTCATGTACATTATAGTTTATGTGATAGCTATACCAAATAATCTATGTCATACTGAAATATTTTAAAATCATAATATCACTGATCCAACAAAATAATCTCTCCTCTATGGAGATATAGTAAACTCATAATATCTTTAAAATCATCTCTAATACAACATAATCTCTCCTCTGGTAAAACATATTAACATAATATCACTAATCCAACATAATATTATTCTACACAAGTTATAATGATGCATTTTAAATTTTCGGTATATAAAACATATCCTCTTTTTTTATCCAATGTACCACATTGAGATCATAAAAGTCGTATTTAAGCTAATTACTGTCAAGTCAGTAATTTCAAAAATATCAGGTAAGACAAAAAGAGAAAAATTAGATGCGATAGAAAAGAGAAGTAAAAAAAAGATGGAAAATCCAGAAGAAGACAATGACATAAAAGTTAAAAGAACGGTATATATTGCTCTAAGTAGCCAAGCAAATATTGCCATCCGATCTGAACTGGGCTAATTCTCTTTGCTGTGAGCAGTTTAAATAATAGCTGGCCTTTAGTGTTATGCTAATGTTATGTGTTAGGGTCTCAGTATCTTAGTTCCCATACAGACTGTTACAGACTGTTCCTTTTTACAGAGATAAGGGCAGGATATTTATTTCAAAAAGAGCCTCATTTTGTATTGCCAGAGGAGTTGGAGCCACAGGATACCAGGGAAAACAAACAGAGACTGTGATAAAGCAGGCACATGTTAGATTATCAAGGAATGTCATTTATTGTGTATGTAACATTAACCCACAGTGGTTAAAATGCAGTATATGTACTATCAAATAATATTGTAAAAGATGTGAAATGTGAAGCTTAAAGGGAGACTCCAAGCACTGTAGCGGCTGCAGCTTTTTGTAATGGTGATGGTATGGTTGTGATTGTATGTGTGCTGTTCCTAAAATAGTGTGAAAACATTTTTAATAGGTCTGATACAAACTGGAGAATTAAAATTAGTCGTTCACCGCCTACCCATGGCCAGGGTCCATCTCGACTGGGGAGCTGGACACAGGATGGTGGAAGTCGGCCTCATGAACAACCTGCAGGTCGATGTATTACTGGGCAACAACCTGGGCCAGCTATCGTCCACCTATACGCCCACTACAGGGGTCACCATGGGCACTATGACTGGTCTGCGCCCCATATGCAGCAAACTGCGATGCACTGTGTGTTCTGACACCTTTCTATCATGGCCACCAGTAAGTTTTTCAGCAATCTGAACTACAGTAGCTCTTCTGTGTGATTGGACCAGATAAGACAGACTTCTTTACCCATGTACATCAATGAGCCTTGGGCACCCATGACCCTAACGCCGGTTCACTGGTTGTCCTTCCTTGGACCACTTTTGGTAAGTACTAACCACTGAATACTGGAAACACCCCACAAAACTTGCTGTTGTGGAGATACTCTGACCCAGTTGCCTGGCCATAAATATTTGGCCCCTGTCCAAGTCACTCAGATAATGTTGCTTGCCCATTTTTCCTGCTTACAACACATGAAATTCAAAACCTTACTGTTCCCTTGCTGCCTAATATATCCTACCTCCTGACAGGTGCCATTTTAACAATATAAGCAATGTTATGAAAATCACCTGTCAGTGATTTTAATGTTTTGGTTGATCAGTGTGTGCGTGTATTTTCACACACAAACTTTTACATCATGTCATGTTCTTACCAACGTGACAAATCATTGATTTTGTGTCATTGGTCAACGCTAATGAATTTGTTGAAACAGCTTATTTAAAGCAAGTCTAATGAGGAGACCAGCAGGAAACCAGCCTTTGTCTAAAGACAATACACAAGGGTAAATAGGAAGGCCAAAAATGACTGTCATATTTTATCACTATGCAGCCCGCTCTTGAGTGCAAAGACAACTAACAATCACTGAAGATTTAGTGGATCAGTATGTAAAGCACAGAGCTGATGTATTGTGAGTGTAGAAATACTGCGTTGCTCAGATATCCACAATCAATAATGCTCTATTCAATGGATGGTGGGATTTTTTAATTAGTGTCCAACATATATTGACAAAGAGTGAGCAGTACATTCCTATCCACTGTGTCCAGGAAGCATGTTATGCATATAATGAGGGGGGTGGTTTCAGTTATACAGTTGGAGGTCAATTATAAAGTTTAGGTCAGGCAAGTGTAAAATAACAAGATTAAGTTAGCACTACCACAGGAACCCTCTTTACACACATCATTTCAGACCACAAATGACAGTATGTGATTAAAATATAGAAACTGCATCCCCTAGCCTGCTTGTTAACTCTGCTCTTAACTATCTCTGCCCTTTCATTATATTTCTCCTTCTTCTATATATAAATGTTTCTCCTCCTCCGCTGCTACCCCCATTTCATATCCAAACTTTCAGGGGTTCTACTCTGCTGCCTCCACCTTTCGTTTGTCCCTTCTTCTGCTTTCTATCATTTATCTTCTTTTTCATCTTTTTTTCATACTTTTTTATGACACACTAGACTTGTCTAATAAGTTTCATCTAATTTTGGGGACAATTATTTCAACTGCTGATATCGTATCGGAAAATATTTTGCATTACACATACTGGTCAGAGTGCCTACAAACACCACTGTTCACCCGTAAAAGCGCCTTCAATGGGGACGCAAGCATCAGAACTTGACAATGGAGCAATAGAAGAAGGTTGATTGGTCTAATACATCACGTTTTCTTTTGGATCAGGTGGATGGTCGGGTGCATGTGCGTCGTTTACCTGGGGATGAGATAGCAGCAGAATGCACTATGGGAAGGATGCATCCCGGCGAAGCTGTGTTATGGTCATGGCAAGTTCTGATGGGAAACCTTGGATCCTGGCAGTCAAATGGATGTTACTTTGACACATACTACCTGCCTAGAGATTGTTGCAGACCACATATACCTCTTCATGACAGCTGTTTTTCCTGATGGCAGTGTCCTCTTTCAGCAGGATAATGCATCCTGCTATACTGCACAAATTGTCGAGGAATGGTTTGAGGAACATGACAAAGAGTTCAAGGTGTTGCATTGGCCTCCAAATTCCCCAGATCTCAATTCAATTGATTATTTGTGGAATGTGCTGGAACAACAAATCTGATCCATGGAGACCTCACCTCGCAACTTGCAGGACTTAAAGGATCCGCTGCTCATGCCTTGGTGTCAGACACCACAGGACACATTCAGAGGTTTTATGAGGTCCACGCCTTGATGCATCAGAGCAGTTGCGGCCGCATGAGGAGGACCTATATGATATTAGGCAGGTGGTTTTAATGTTATGGCTGATCAATATATATATAAACAAACACACACACACACCAGTTAAGTCAGTTTATAAAACCAACAACAACAAAAAAACACACAGTGGTAAAAACTATTAAATTATAAAGAAAATAATAAAAAGTGAGTACTAAACATGTAAACAGGTCAAATGTCCATAGGTAAGCTTAGAATCCAAATTGAATTTGAATTGATATCTATTATCAACAAGATATTCCAAACTTGCAATACAATTGTATATCTAACATTATGGTAATTTGACAAAAAACTGCTTATTTGTATGGTCTACATGCATACTTACACTTAATATTTATTTTTTAGTACAAAACAATGAATGACTTACTGCTTGCAGTAAGACTAATGTCCCCGACCTGCGGAAGCACTTCTGCATCTTGAATTATTTGTAATACACCCACTGTACGGACAGGAGGATCAGCACCTACAGAACTCTCATTCACAGTTACATCACTAGCTCCTGTTATTTGATTGGTTGGCGGTCCAACAGAACCTTCAAAGTCTGGAGCAATATCATCCAAGCAGTCTGCATTTGGCTGTTGGAAAGAAATGAGAGCCCATTTGCAAATTCAATTTTGCACAATACATGTAAAAGAAAAAAGATTAGTGTTTTAAGATTAAAAGTCAATACATCATAAAATAAACTGTCAGTAGGAGAAACAAATTGGGTTATTGGCCCATACCTCACCATAACAGCTGTGTTTCATATTTTCATAATTTACATACAGTTCACTTTTGAATATTTCTTTCTTGTTTTTATAATTAGTCTACGTTAGACCCTTCTACCTGATTATAGCTCAAGAGCTTTCCTTCCATGGTTTCTCTACATACAACTGTGTCTTTTGAGTCAACACTATGTTTGATTGCTATATTGTCTACTATGTATGAATGCTATAGCTGTCTGATATAACAAGCACATTTATTTCTGTAGTACAGGATTAATCTAACCACCAACGAATACGTTTGCATATAGGTTACATTTCGAGACTATGTTTGTTTTCTATCTTGTGCATCTTTGTCTTTTGTTATATGTGATTTTATAACAAGACACGGAGGCTCATTTGCTTATCCCTTTCTTAATTGTCCACCAATAGCGGCAAAAAATACAAAACAGTAAGAAAAAATGTCATACATAGTGATAAGTCACTCCAAAAGTACCATTTATTTTGTCTCTTTGGTTGTACTACATTTTGTGTACTTGTGATTATAAGTCTGGGGGTTTTAGTTTAACTTAGCCTTTGAGTTTACCTTGTAAGGACTGTTTGTGTACCTGTTTTATTGTGTATTTACTTGGTTCTGTGCTCAGGGTCCCAGACCTGGTGGGGGTTTTGTTACTCCTCTCACTTAGGGGTGTTCCTCCTTTTTATTCCTTTCTGCTTCCTGGTCTATGACTTTCTCTGACTTTCCTCGTGGTGGTGCTCGGGTCTTGCCTTTCTGTCTCCTCTGCCCGCTGTACCGGGGCCATTTTGCGCCCCCGTTCGGCGCTCTTCGTGCCATTGTGGTATCTGAAGTTTGGGAGTTCGCATGCGAATACCTGTTCGCCTGTTTTACTCATTGTGATTCGGCCCGCGAACGTTGTTTGTTCACGGGTTCTTTCGTATCCGACGATTCGTCTGTTCACTGCCGCTTTCATGGGTTGTCTCATAGACTCATTTGACTTGCGAATGCGCCTTGGTCGCGATACAAATTTTCTCGTTCCGGAGTTCATTTCCCATCGCAAAATTGTGGGTTCTTCACGGTTCCTTCCGGTTTATGCTGGTATCCTCCTCCTTCTGCCTCGTGTGTTTTGTTACTGGTCTGGGCTAACCCTCACTATTTCCTTCATTTTCCCCTGACAGCATTCCTATTGAGGTAACTTTTCTGTGTCAGTATATTTTGTGGGTCTTAGCTCAGTTTAGACATGCCTAAGCCTAAGGTGCCTGTATGCCCCTCTACCCCTAGAGAGTTGGACACCGCACTACTGTTTGGTGAGGCCCCATCTACGGCTGGCTCCCCCCCCCTCGGCAGGGGACGCACAGTCATTGGCGCTCCAGAGGTCTGTGGCTGACGCCATTATGTCCTCGGCCTCGTCCCAATATATTTCCCAAGTGATAATAACGCGCCCCTCGGGCAAGGGGACCACAGATCACTCAACGCGCACCCCGCGTCATGAGTTGGACTCCCTTGGGACTGCACCAAGAAAGGCTTGCCATAAATCTAGGCATTTCTCTTCATCTGCCTCCAGAAACAATATGACTGGCAAGGCGCCCCTGAAAGTGTGTCAAATCCATGCAAAGGAGCTTTTCTGCACCAGGCAGAACGGGTGCGAGAGCACAGAATGAGAGTGACTCCGACTCAGAAATCGGGTCTAGTGAGGAGGCTGGAGTGGAGTCCAATAGTGACTCGGAGAATGATGATGGGGACTTGGGTCTTGATCTCCTTACCTCCGCCATGGCGGGGATGACAGGAGGCAACCCTGGGACTGATCCTCCTGCGGCTGCAAGGACTGCCCTCATGGACCCGCTGGGTGAGCCACTGTTCGATCCAGATGACCTTCACCAACTGCTCCCAGCGGACCATGTGGCCTGCTACCTGGAAAATTGGGTCCGTTGCCCCCTTAGCAAGGCAGCATGTAATAAACTCAGAGCTGAGTGCCCTAGACCGGTGGTGCCTAACAAGGTGCGCGAAACACTGGAAGCTGACCCCAAAATGATGCAGTTTTTATCAAAGATGGGTTGAACCCAGGTAAAGGCCTGGACTCGGCGCTCAGGTCGTGCCAAGATAAACACCTAGACATAGTTGGGCCCCTGGCCAAGCTTTTTGATCTAGCTGAGGATGCCAGGGCTGATAACAGGCTAGTCGACCCAGATGAACTCTGTGGTTGGGTCCAAAGGGCCATCTGTATTGCGGGCAGCTCAATGCTTCTCTATCTGTGACATAAAGCCATCCTGTTTAAGATAGAGCCGAAACGGGCTAGTCTCGGCCGCACTGAGATTGGCAAGGAGGCCCAAGGCCTCCTGTTTGATGACTCCTTTATTAGGGACCTTGGCTGTTTTGTTGGGGCATTTACTGCCCAAGATAAAGCCGAGTCCTCCATGAGGAGGGTGTTCCAGGGACGGGTCTCTACCAGGGCCGGCAGATCCAGGGGCCGTCTGGCCTGCCGCAGCTACTTCTATTCCTGTGGCTTGTGAAGATGCTCCTTCAATCATCCCCACAACTTCCATGAGGCAAAGACCCGATTTCCCTTGGTCGACCATCCCTTGGTCGACCATGGCGGTCAAGGGGATTCAGATGAGGTTCCGGTGGCAGACGACCCTGTGGTAAGCTTGACTCTTCCACATGTTTCTTCTCCTGTTTGTGTAAGGGGCAGACTCCATCTTTTTTTCCCAGCCTGGGCATCTATCACATCAGACACATGGGTTCTAGACACGGTGAGGGGGTTTCGCATAGATCTAGTTAGCAACTTGCGCCCTCTCAATTCCAGGGTACGCTACCAGCATTTCAAGATGGAGGGCATCCATCTTCTCCTGCACGGGGACTGGCTGGCGAAGTTAGATCTGATAAGATGTGTACCTGACGGTGATGGTGCATGCGACTTCCAGGGACCTCCTACGCTTCCGCTAGGGGGAACGCATATGGCGCTTCACCTATATTCTGTTCGGTCTCTCTTCAGCGCCTTGGTGCTTCACCAAGCTGCTACGCCCAGCTATGATCTGGCTCCGAAGTCGGGGTGTTCACCTTATTGTTTATCTGGACAATATTCTGATCATGGCTCCGGATTGCTCTGTCCTCCTGCAGCACCTGTGATGGACGGTGGATCGGCTGACCTTACTGGGTTTTCTCATCAACTGGGAGAAATCTTGTCTGACACCATTCAGACGCATGGAATTCTTGGGCTTCCTTGTGAACTCGGAGGAGGACTCCTTGAGCCTACCTGCGTCAAAGGTGTGGACGAGCAGAAGGGCACTTATCCGACCACATCTGACCCTGTGTCACTTGGCGAGACTCATCGGACTGTTGGCATCGTGGATCCAGACGGTGTTCCCAGCTCCTCTTCACTATCAAGCTCCCCAGTGGTTGAATATTGCACATCTTCGCGAGGGAGCATCATATATCACTGACAAGGAATCGAAAGACGAGTTGCGTTGGGGGATTCACAATCTATGTGCATGGAACGTCAGGGCCATATTTGGATCTCAACAGAAGTTCACCATAGACTCAGACACGAGCCTCCATGGCTGGGGTGCCCACTGTGAAGGGGTGTCCACAGTAGGGTGCTGGTCGGAGATCGAATCCAGAATGCACATCAATGTTCTGGAGCTTCTAGTGGGATCCTTTATGATTGAGAGTTTCGCGAGCAGTTCGATATGTCAACCACATGGGCGGCACCCAGCCGGCACTGTTGGCTCGCATGGCAACGGACTTCTGGGAGTTTTGTCTAACACGGATTCTGGTGGTCCAGGCGGAGTACCTACCGGGCCTACACAATGTTCAGGCGGATTGGAACTCACGTTATCTCTCAGACAGCAGCGATTGGAGAGTGGATGTACAGGTGTTTGGCACTATTCCTTCCCTTTGGGGTCCCGTAATCATAGACCTATTTGCCTCATGGCTCAACACCCAGTTACCCCGTTTCTTCAGCTGGCGTCCGGACCCAGCTGCAGAGGCGGTGGAAGCTTTCATGCAGGATTGGCATGGACTTCTTCTCTACGCTTTCCCTCCATTTGCCATGCTTCCCAGGACGCTGCTTCAGGTTTGCCACCAAGTTACGGAGTTGGTTCTCTTAACCCCGTTATGGGGGACTCAGCCGTGGCTCCCTCAACTGCTGGAGATGGCAATAGATGTCCCCAGGCTATTGCCGATATGTCCATGCCTACTTCAGGACCCAGCAGGACGTCACCATACTCCCCTCCTGGAAGGATCCCTCCTGTTGATGGCTTGGCGGATTTCAGGGGACCCTGGCAGATCTCTGGAGTTTCGGACACAACTCGGCGCCTCTTGACGGATGCATGGGCTCCTGGAACTCGAAGATCATATGGATCAGCTTGGAGATCTTGGGCTGGCTGGTGCCTGGCTAAGGACATGGATCCCGCTTCAGCGCCTGTTACGGCAATTCTCCAATTCCTCACCTCTCTGTTTGAAGCTGGCCGGGCCTACCTAACAATAAATGTATACAGGTCACCCATTTTTTTGGCCCATCAGGGTTTTGAGGGTTGTCCGGCAGGACAACATCCCTTAGTATGCTGGCTTCTGTGTGGCTCCCACCTTTCTCGCTCACCTAGACCACGATACTCCATAGTGCTATCATTGTTTGCCTCATGGCCATCTAATGCGGACCTTTCCTTGCGCCAACTATCGGTGAAATTGGTCACACTGCTTTGAAGGTATTTTTGTGGTTTTGTAAAAATGTATGTTTTCTGTGCCTGGAAATAATTGAGTTTAAGGAAAGGTTTTTTTTTTTACTGTAAGAACAATCAGGATGTGGAATTCTCTGCCTGAAGAGGTGGTTTTATCAGAGTCCATACAGATGTTCAAACAGCTACTGGATGCATACTTGCAAAAACAGAATATTCAAGGATATAATCTTTCAATGTAGGGTAATAACTGATTGATCCAAGGATAAATCTGACTGCCATTCTGGGGTCAAGAATGAATTTTTTTCCTAGCTTGTTGCAAAATTGTGCTTCAAACTGGGTTTTTTTGCCTTCTTTTGGATCAACAGCAAAAACCAAATGTGAGGAAGGCTGAACTTGATGGACGCAAGTCTCTTTTCAGCTATGTAACTATGTAACTATATATGTAACTATGTAATACAGTGCTGACTCAATTATCTCCTAGGCACAAGGGAGGGATTGACCTATTTTGTATGGGAGTGTCTTAAAACTGAGAGCCAATGTAATTGTGTGTATGTTTTTACTGTAGTCTACTCTCAGGTCCAGGGGGAGTGTCCCTTGCATGGGAATCTGCATAGAAGGCCAGTTGTGGCTGCCAGTTGTGGCTGCAAGTCTCTTTTCAGCTATGTAACTATGTAACTATGTAATACAGTGCTGACTCAATTATCTCCTAGGCACAAGGGAGGGATTGACCTATTTTGTATGGGAGTGTCTTGAAACTGAGAGCCAATGTAATTGTGTGTATGTTTTTACTGTAGTCTACTCTCAGGTCCAGGGGGAGTGTCCCTTGCATGGGAACCTGCATAGAAGGCCAGTTGTGGCTGCCATTAAAGAGATTTGTTTTACCCTTCATGAAGTGTAGGCTCATGTTTGGGGGATTGGAGAGCTATATTCACTCTGGGGATTGCTATAATCACTATACTCCCTTGTTCCTATACAACACTTGCTCTTGTAAGAGCAGCCTGCTTTGCTCTCTGGACTAGGAGAGTTCTACCCACTGGAAGCTGCATCCTGGTCTTGGGTCCAGGGTGGGTGGAAGACAGTGAGACCCCAGCCAAGCTGCGGCAGTTTGTGGGATTTACAGTGGTTATGGTGTCCGGCGCAGTGCTTATGGTACTCAAGGATTACAAGGAAGCAGCGATTGATGGAGGTACCCGATCGGGGTACCAGGCGGTCCGTCACATATAGAAATATGAACTTCGCACTGAGCCGCATCAGTCACAATCTACGCCTCTTTTTTTATCCCTTTGACCTCCTTTTTCCCCGGGGACGAGTACTACTATGGCTCATTGGTTGAAATGGGTGTTGCAACAGGCGTGTGTTGACACCCATTCTGTCCGGGGTGCTTCGGCCTCATCGATGATGACCTCGGGATCACATTTGGAGGACCTGATAAGGACAGCGGACTGGTCTCGGGAATCTACTTTCCGTGAATTTTATTTTCGACCGGTGACTCATGTTTTTTCTATGGTTGTCAGTCAGCTTTGAACTTCGTGTCTTGTTATAAAATTACATGATTTTGCTATTACATGATGAAAAGTCATGATTTTATTAAAGACATGGAGGCGAGTATTGTCCCACCCTAGATACACTTCTGTCTTGGTTTACTTCTTCCCTCCCTGGTATGGGTATGTTTGGATAAGGTTTGTATTAAGGTAAGTGGGGATATTATTGCTATAGCCTTTATGGTCAATATGGGTTTGTTCTTGGGTCGCATGCTTGTCTGATAAAAGGGTTTATCTCTACCTTATGATCACACTAAGTTGCAAAGACTAAAATAACCGTATGGCTCCTGTCTATTTATGTTTTCACAGCCTAATTCGGACTGGTTTGATGGACTCCATCTGATTATAGAATAATGGAATCATCTACGTTGGCGATTTCTTGTTTGCTGTGATGGATTTGTCCCAGTTCGTTGGATTGTTACGTGGTTGGACGCCGACTGGATTTAAAGGCAGTTGATATTGTGCAGCTGAACTGATTCCTGTTTGATGTTTGTTTATTGTGGTCGCATCTCCAAAGAAAGAGGAAATGTGTAGGGAGGTGCTGACTATTATACTGGGAGTGGCTTATCACTATGTATGCCATTTTTTCTTACTGTTTTGTATTCTTTGCTGCTATTGGTGGACAGTAAAGAAAGGGATATGCAATACTCGCCTCCGTGTCTTTAATAAAATCATGACTTTTTGTCATGTAATAGCAAAATCATGTAATTATACTTTATCACCTGCAAACATAAAAATGTACAAAAATTCCAAATCACTTTTGAGCATTAGTAAATAAAGCATTTATTCACACTGTATCACATGAAGAGCAACAGCTGTGTTTTTATGCTCATATTTCAGTAGGTTGCATTAGAACCTTCCTGCTGTGTTAAATATAGCTGCTGTGACTTTAATCATTTTGCAGTAACAGACACCTGGGCAAATGCTTTGATACATCCTAACCTGAGTTTTGGGTGGAATATCCATAGTTAAAGTAGCGGTCTGATGCAAAAGAAATTCACAGAAATGTGTGGAAATAAAAAGATATATTTTATATTTTACACCCCCACCCCCTGCAGTGCAGAAAGGATTAAAAACCCTTAATTCTATTATGTTTCTCTGTGCTGGGTAAGGCTCCACCTCTTCTCCTCCTCCACGTCTTGGACCTAATGCGTATGCGCAGTGTTCACATTAGGAAAACACCATAGGAAAGCATTGAATCAATGCTTGCCAAAAAGGTTTGAGTTGATGCTGGATGTTTTCATGCATAGGGTGAGTATGTCCAGCGTCAGTTAGGCAACCCGAAAACGCCTCTAGTGGCTGTCTGGTAGACAGCCACTAGAGATGGAGATAACGCTGCAAGTTAATTATTGCAGTTTCTCAATAACTGCAATAATTAGCCTTGCTGGGTTAAGGGGACTGGGACATTACTTCAATGAGCTTTAATGTTTTGTTTAGAAGTGACAGTTCCCCTTTAAATATCAGTTAATAGATCTCACTGACTGTATGATTAATCGGTATTACTTTTTAGTCATCATTTATTTATTTTTATCTGTTTGAGCATATTTTTCTCCTGGAAAGTATCTTGTTTCTCTCTTTCTAGTTACAGGTGATTTTCAAGTTTTATTCAATGGTGTGAACGTTCCCCTTTAACATATTGTGAGATAAGTACTATTTAAAAGGGCACTGAATGGGTTAGAACACATGTGATTGAATATCATAAAGAAAATAATGACGATTTGTCTTGCACAATGCAAGTAAGAATGTTGTTACACCCCTTCATTCAAGAGAAACAGTGAAACTGGCTAGGAGGAAATGTACAGCTGAATGTTTCCCTGATAAACTAGGCTAGGAGATTTTACAGGAAATGTTCAAACACCCAGTTGATTTTCGTAACCAAAACAAAACCTGGAATTTGCGCTATAAGTCTGTTAAACCATAATTTACCTCTCTCATATTAAGTACACCAAGACGGATTATATATAACTTCGTTTAGATGAAAAAGAGCTTTCATTTCATATAAAGTATTTAAATAAAACATAAGTTCTGCATGACAATTTATCTGTGAATGTCATAATACTGTTTCATGCTTTTACTGCAATAAAACACACATATTTGTGTTCAGTGATGTTTCACGAGTTCAACAGTACTTACTATGTACAGGTTTTATGGTGTTTTGGAAAGTTACATGGCCAAATATAAGGCTTTCCCCTTTTGGGACTATGTTGCCTTTGAGATCGTATGGCAACCCAGGAATTACCCCCATCATGGCATACCATTTTTAAAAGTAGACACCAAAGGGTAGTCAAAATATCCTTTCTTTTTTAGTAGCCACTTAGTCACAAACCCTGGCCAAAATTAGTATTCATATTGGTCTTTTGCATGTTTCACATAACTGCCCTTTCACCGATGATATCATCATTATACATTTTTGCTTCTTTAAAACATTCATATTTGTGCTCAATGATGTCTCACGGGTACAACACATATAGGCTTTAGTTTTTTTTTTGAAAGTTAAAGGGTTAAATCTAGGTTTTACAAATTAAATTAATTGGGCTTTCAGCCTGGGTTGTCAGATAGGTCCCCCAATTTATAATTAATAAAGTCGCATTCTATTTAATTCTAAGTGTATATTTATTTTTTATTTGTACATAATTATGTAATTTTTAAATTATATGTTTGTGGATCTGCCTGAGAACCCAGGTAATTTGTAAATCACGCCGTGATTGAGGTGTCATTGTGATCACATTACTCAGATCAGCAGCACTGGCTGGAGGGGGACTGACTCATTTGTCAGGCTGTCCTCCCGATTGGATCCAGCGAGGAGGATGAGTAGTTGTTCTGCAGGGAGGGTCCAATAATTAGGGTTTGCTATGTCACCATAACAGTATTAAAGTCCTCCTTAATTTGACTGCTACATGAAATGTGCCATTTGTCAGACCACAGGCTGCGGATCTTGCTATCATTCATGCAAGCGTGCAGCGTGCTTAAACATGCGCCCGAGCCAGCCACCCGACACGTCGCATAATGATGACCTCAGGGGTCAGAGTGGAAGGATCAAATACCTTCCACGTGTTGTGGTTAATTCCAAAAGGAAATTAAACAATCAGAAATGAATCATGCCTATTTAAACTTGCCGATGTCATCCTTTGTTGCCCTGTTGTGGTCTTTTGATAGCCCAATAGTGCGTTTTGCTCTGTCTGATTGTTAGTTACCGAATTTTGTCTTTGTCTTATCGTTTATCCTGTTTCCTCCGATCCTTGACCTAGGCTTGTTCAATTGATTTTCCGTATCTCTGTAGTCCTCTGACGACGGCTTGTACTCTGACCACTCTCTATTTGCCTAGCCCGGCCACTATAAGGACCGGTATTGCAATTCCTTCCCCGTAATGTGTCAGTGTGTTTGGTTCCGGAGACTGTGAGAACAGGATAGAGTTTGCAAATTAGGTCCCTTACTTTGAAGTGGAACCTCTGGCTGTATCACACTGGCCAGGTGGGAAACCCAACATTTACTTGTGGAATGTTTTATACATCTTCATACCAGTTGGATCCCTACCTTTTGGTAACTTTTGCTTAGCAGACTTTGTGCCCTTTAGATATGCTAATCAACAATTATGAGTTAGGAAACAATTTCTCAGCTAAGAGACATAAGCAAAAAAGCAATAATAATAATAATAATAATCCATAGGTGAATAATCATATCTTGTGCTACACATATTCATAATGCTGAGAGTATTCCATACAAAAGAAGTCGAAACATGACCAGTGTACCTTAAAGAGAAGCTATAGTGCCAGGAAAACAAAGCTGTTTTCCTGGCACTATAGCTTCCTATAGTCCCCCCCCCCCCCCCTCACTGTTGTGCAAATAAGTTTAAAAACCCTTTCTGTCACTTACCAGCACTGATGCTTGACTCGGCCTATGCTCCTCTACCGCCAATGTTGGGGACCTAAGGTACAAGCACCCCAAAGTCGCCTAACGACCCGGAATTCCCCCTATTGGCTCTCTGATAGAAAGCCACTAGAGGTGGAGTTAACCCTGGATAGTAATGATTGCAGTTTCTCAATAACTGCAATAATCACCATTGCAGGGTTAAGGGACCTGGGAATATTTACCCAGACCACTTCAATGAGCTGAAGTGGTCTGGGTGCCTATAGTGTCCCTTTAAGTTGTTTAATAGAATTGGGGATGATGATATATAGCAAATGGGCCTTGTAAGGAGTCTATAGAACTGATAAATTGTCACAATTCCACAGATATAAAAATAATTTCTGTCCCGACATCCCCCAATTCTTTATGTGGGTCCCCAAGGCCAACAGACCACTCCCACACATCCACTGCCCGGCCATTGCGAACTCTATAAAACTCTGGGATGCTACATCGCTTAAATACGGGTTCTCCACGCAGTCCTCCCCGTTAACTCCTTACCTACGAAATACGGCCTTTAGCCCAGGGCTGACGGCTGGGGACTTTAGGGGCATAGAAAGCACGGGACTCAAACGTCTATGTCATCTATACGAAGATGGCTCGATAATTCAGTTTGAGGAACTAAAGACTAGGGCGACTTTACGCCCCTCTGACTTCTTCCGGTATCTGCAGCTTAGAGACTTCGCTCAAACACCAGCGATCCGGGCTATAGCATTAACACCGCCTACATACTTCGAGAACATGTGCCTGAAGGAGCAATTCCCGAAAGGCCTTATCACTGCCTTATACGCTCACTTAAGTACCTCCACATCGGAGTGGGGAGCACTCACCTACGTAGCACAGTGGGAGGCCGATCTGGGCGAAGAGCTTGAAGGGGTGGACTGGCAGGATATCTGGGAGGCCGCTGCGGCTTCGTCGGTATGTGTCTCCATGCAGGAACAAGCCTACAAGACTATGTTTAGGTGGTACACCACTCCGGTTAAACTTCATAGGATGCGTAGAACCCCCACAGACTTATGCTGGAAAGGTTGTGGCAATAAAGGAACCTACATGCATATGTGGTGGGAATGCCCGATGATTCAGCAATTCTGGAAACAGATAGCAGAGGTACTGAAGACTATTTTCGATAGAGAAATCACCCTGGACCCTTGGGTCTTCCTTCTGGCCAGGCCTATGGAAGGCTGGTCCAGAACGGAACAGCTACTAATTCATAAAATTAATTTGGCAGCTAGACGAGCCCTAGCACAACTGTGGCTACAAAATACTACCCCCCCACTAAACATGGTCCTACACAAGATTAAAGATACATTCCTAATGGACAAACTGACGGCCAAGGTCAGAGGCACACATGCGAAGTTTGAGAGGGTTTGGGCTCCATGGATAGATAGCGGGGTGGGCGGTTGAGAGGGCGGGAGTGGGTTTATCCCCCACCGCCCCACCCCCCCCGACGGGTCTGCACCGGTAGATACTCCTGACTTTTCTCTCCTGTACAGAAGTATGGGGACCCGACCCGGAAATTAGCAAGCTATAAGATACCCCACCAATGTCACTCGCCTTTCCGCCATCAAAACTGGGTCCATCCAATGCCCCCGGGTACTGATACTTAAATGTCCAAAAGAGCTGACGGGTCCCGGCACCCCCTTTTCCCTTCCCCTCCCCCCCCTAAAACCCTTTCCTGATCCCCCCTACCACCCCCCCCCTTCCTCTTTCTATCTTTCTGTCGCTACATTTCCACTATTGACTCCATATGGTCCCTATATCCCCCACTATCTGACGGCACAATCCTCACACTACCTCCACGGAGCTATTACTGCCGGAGCTTAAAATGGTTAAACCGCACCTTTACTGAGGCTGCCTTTCCCTTGAGGTGGGAGTGGGGAAACATACTTCAATACCACAAAGCTCAACAGATGCCGTCATCACGTCCTCCTGGTTACTTCGTATCAGGCGTTTGGACCAACCGAGTCTATTTCTTTTCTCTTTTCTCGTTTTACAATTAAAAAATTTTTAAGGTGGAACACCTTGAACCTGGGTGGCACGTCGGGGCGGAAACACAATCTGACTTACCTAACGCAATAGGTTATGCTATGTTAATAATATACTCGTTTGCAAACTATATGTCTTTATGCCCGCCTTATCGTGCTCCTAATGGTCTCTATTGAAATTGTTACTGATGTATGTTATGTTGTAACCTTATAATAAATAAAGAATTTAAAAAAAAAAAAAAAATAATTTCTGTGCCAGGCATACAGCAAGAATAGTGACTTTCTTGCTATGGTGAAATGTGCGGTGTAATCAACCTAGAATTTCTAGTCATGCCTAACCTCCCTCCTGTACCTCTCCAGGGCAGGCTTGACAAATATAGCTGGGCACTAAGGGTATAAAACCTATGACATGCAAATTACAGGTCTGCTTATGGGGAGTCAAAATCTAATTTTGAGAAAGCCGCTTCTTGTTTTAACAGTGCCAGTTCCATACTCAGTAACAGAATGTTTAATTATGTATCTCCTCTACTGGATCTTACAAACTTCATATGCACTGGATGACAATTGGACACAAGCACATGATTAAGGTAAGGAATGCACACCTCTTCCTTACCGTATCCAAAATAACTATTTCTAGCACTGTATGTTGGAGGCCCCTGCAGGATTGCAACCGCTTACTATATTGACAGTTCTTTGTTTGCTCTGCTGTCTGTTCTGACCTATAATATTCACTTGTAAGGCTGGCACAGTGCCCAGTTCTAATTTAATGGAGTGGTGTGGAAGGGGACAGGAGGGGGGTATAGAGCACTGTGGAAGCTGGATGCAGCCATTTAGCGCTCAAATTTAATATTCTATGACTGGGTCATCTTTCCTGGCAGTTGAATTCTATCTGACCTGTTTGAGCTAACCAATTCATAGCCAGCTTACACAGTGCTTCCATGGGGTGAAATTCAAGGCCAGTCATTACCCAGCTGTGATGTTGCAAAAAAAAATAAATTCTTATGTAAAAGGGCTATTTTTTTCCAGAGGGCGTAAACATGTGATTGATCACTTGGGCACTGCACACGTCAATAGCAGTTTCATAACTTGCTTTCTGGTGGAGGGTGTGCCAATACAATTTAACACGGATGCAGACAGGATAAATACCACTAGGTGAAAGGCATTTAAACTATTTTAACCAATGCTATTCCCCATGTAAGGTCTGCAAAACACAGTATTATCACCCAATCCGGTTTCAAAACATACGCTGCAAAAAAATCAATTTATTCTCTGGAACTGGCAATAACATGACCTAATAAACAGCAGCCATGTGCTTTACAGTATTTTTCATATTGGCTCCTTCTTACAACAGACAGGTTCATAAATAATATGTGAACAAAAACAGACAATAATTAAATTAGGCAATGCTGCTTCTAGCACCTTTCCTATCCTACAGAGCAGAACTGAAATGCTGATCTAAGCATTATGACCAAAAAAGCACAAAAACTGTCCTTTTCTGCTCAGTAAGTGAAGAGTTAATGTTAGAAATATATTTTAAATAAGTGGGATATGAATAGTTGCCGAATTATGCTCTTACCGGTATGCCCAGAGCTTTCAGAATATTCATTTTGCACATTGGACATGTTCGATGATCTAAAAGCCAGGGATCCACACAAGATTTGTGAAAAAGATGCCTAGAAAAACAAAAAGACAGCACATATCCTGTGAACAATCTGTGATAGCAGGAGAACCGACACAAATAATATTATGAGTACACTCATACAATACAATGTATACAATACAATGAAACCTTTCACTTAAAGGGACAGTCTACGCATCACAACCCATAAAAGTACAGTGGTTATGTAGCAAAGAGGCTTTTTGCTAGTCATCACATTTTTGTCAAACAATTTGAAAATGGAAGCTCTCCCTTGTACTCAAAGCCCTCCTCCTCTCAAAAACATCTGCAGAGAAACTGTAAATGACAGTACCCCCTACACAATCCTAAAAGGTACATATATGCAGGCATTTTCATGCAAACACTGCCTTTTTACAGAAAAGGCAGTGTTTACACCCCCACTAGGGACACCTCCAAGTGGACACTCGTCAAATGGCCACTGAAGGTGATTCCTGGCTCAGTGCTGCACAGTAGGCAGCACTGCCGTTCAGCGTCCCCACGCACTGCATGGGGATGCTGAATTTTCCTCATAGAGATGCATTGATTCTATGCATCTATACGAGGAGGTGCTGATTGGCCAAAACGGTGGTTGGCCCCGCCTCCTTGCAGACTTTAGCACATTGGATTGGCTAAAAAACGGCAATTCTGATTATGTCACCAAAGGAGGCGGGGCCAGCTCTGGCAGACTCCTGCAGCGCTGGAAAAAAGGTGAGTTTTATTCATTTTTATTGGTGTTAAGGGGAAGGGGGAGGGGGAGAAGGTACCTTAATGGTGGGTTTAGCACTATAGGGTCAGGAATACGTTTGTGTCCCTGACCCTATAGCGATCCTTTAATGCAAAGGCATTGACTGACAAGGAGAGCAAGAGCTACCACAGAAGGTCCCTCTGCTCTCCACCCATAGCAACCAGAGCACTATCTTTATTCTTGATTTAAACGACTTATTTGGCAAACCTGTAAAATAGGCTTAAAATGTACCTTGAATCCAGCTCACAAATGTTCACAAATATCTCTATATAGACAGCGTTTCAAGCAGAAACACTGCACATACCACACTGCTCAATGACTGTAGCGATGTCATGCATCATGTTATCTTTTAAGTTCAGTAGCCATGTTAGTTTATTCTGTGTACCAGGAACCAATGACCACTTCTATAAGCAGAAGTGACAATGGAGGCTGGAATAACCCCTTACAGGAACTCTTCAAGTACCATAATCACTATATTGAATTTCAGAATCTCTCTGCTCTGAGCTAGCTTGACAGTGCAGGATGTAGTTATTGGCTGACGCTCTCAGGAAATTAGTTCAGGAGAGGTAAAAGAAACTGTGTACAGGATCCTCTGGTCCCCTATGGAGAAAGTGGCTAGTGCATGGCGAACTTCATGTAAATTGTCAAAACATTAGCAACCTGGGCACTATTAGCACCATGACCACTACAGAGCGCTGGAGCCTGCTGTTCCCTTAACCCCTTAAGGACCAGACTTCTGGAATAAAAGGGAATCATGACATGTCAGACATGTCATGTGTCCTTAAGGGGTTAAACTAGTGTGAGGCTCATTTTTACAGATTTCCCAACGATAACAATGTGGTTGAAAAATATTATAATGGTAATCATATCAACATGTTGGAGGTCATCAGCAGCCATTAACAGGTTGATAATTGTAAAAATCTAGATTGTACCTATATATGGTTATTCCTACTTCTATTGTAATAATTTAAACACTTGGGTGAAATATTGAAAGTAAGTGGATACTATCAGGTTTAAGTTAATTTAAAGAACAAAAAATATAAAACAAAAAATATACACACTAAAGACAACAATATGGAATACGTAAAACTAAAAGTGCTCCCAGGTGTAGCTCACAGACACCCAACAAATAGTTAAAACAGAGAAAGGTGGGAAAAAACACCCAGTATACGTATATAGAAAAATAGTAACAACCTGGAAATACGAACCAGGATGGGTGGATCAATACCAGATCTATAATACAGGGAGTGCATAATTATTAGGCAAGTTGTATTTTTGAGGATTAATTTTATTATTGAACAACAACCATGTTCTCAATGAACCCAAAAAACGAATTAATATCAAAGCTGAATATTTTTGGAAGTAGTTTTTAGTTTGTTTTTAGTTATAGCTATTTTAGGGGGATATCTGTGTGTGCAGGTGACTATTACTGTGCATAATTATTAGGCAACTTAACAAAAACAAATATATACCCATTTCAATTATTTATTTTTACCAGTGAAACCAATATAACATCTCAACATTCACAAATATACATTTCTGACATTCAAAAACATAACAAAAACAAATCAGTGACCAATATAGCCACCTTTCTTTGCAAGGACACTCAAAAGCCTGCCATCCATGGATTATGTCAGTGTTTTGATTTGTTCACCATCAACATTGCGTGCAGCAGCAACCACAGCCTCCCAGACACTGTTCAGAGAGGTGTACTGTTTTCCCTCCTTGTAAATCTCACATTTGATGATGGACCACAGGTTCTCAATGGGGTTCAGATCAGGTGAACAAGGAGGCCATGTCATTAGATTTTCTTCTTTTATACCCTTTCTTGCCAGCCACGCTGTGGAGTACTTGGACGCGTGTCCTGCATAGTCCTGCATGAAAATCATGTTTTTCTTGAAGGATGCAGACTTCTTCCTGTACCACTGCTTGAAGAAGGTGTCTTCCAGAAACTGGCAGTAGGACTGGGAGTTGAGCTTGACTCCATCCTCAACCCGAAAAGGCCCCACAAGCTCATCTTTGATGATACCAGCCCAAACCAGTACTCCACCTCCACCTTGCTGGCGTCTGAGTCGGACTGGAGCTCTCTGCCCTTTACCAATCCAGCCACGGGCCCATCCATCTGGCCCATCAAGACTCACTCTCATTTCATCAGTCCATAAAACCTTAGAAAAATCAGTCTTGAGATATTTCTTGGCCCAGTCTTGACGTTTCAGCTTGTGTGTCTTGTTCAGTGGTGGTCGTCTTTCAGCCTTTCTTACCTTGGCCATGTCTCTGAGTATTGCACACCTTGTGCTTTTGGGCACTCCAGTGATGTTGCAGCTCTGAAATATGGCCAAACTGGTGGCAAGTGGCATCTTGGCAGCTGCACGCTTGACTTTTCTCAGTTCATGGGCAGTTATTTTGCGCCTTGGTTTCTCCACACGCTTCTTGCGACCCTGTTGACTATTTTGAATGAAACGCTTGATTGTTCGATGATCACGCTTCAGAAGCTTTGCAATTTTAAGAGTGCTGCATCCCTCTGCAAGATATCTCACTATTTTTTTACTTTTCTGAGCCTGTCAAGTCCTTCTTTTGACCCATTTTGCCAAAGGAAAGGAAGTTGCCTAATAATTATGCACACCTGATATAGGGTGTTGATGTCATTAGACCACACCCCTTCTCATTACAGAGATGCACATCACCTAATATGCTTAATTGGTAGTAGGCTTTCGAGCCTATACAGCTTGGAGTAAGACAACATGCATAAAGAGGATGATGTGGTCAAAATACTCATTTGCCTAATAATTCTGCACTCCCTGTAGTAGATCATTTATTATTTATATTAAAGTATGTTTCCATTCCATTAGACTTTTACATATGGCACAGCATACTAGTTAGGTCTGCCGATCTTTTTTGATGTTCATACACTACTTAGATTTTGTTATTCGTGTTAAGGCGACTGTTGTGTGTGCGCATGTTTTTACAGTATCATGCGCACGCGCTATTCCAGCTGCCTCTGTATTCATTCGAATGCTGCATTCATATGAACGACCGTGCTAATTGCCTTGGTCGCACAGGATGTACGTCATTGCGTTCTGAAGTGTAACGCACGCCAACCATCAGGTGAAACGGATCCACAGGGATTACCAGCACTATAAGAAGTCCCCATTACGATGGATTCCTATATATCCCTGAGGAAGTCCCGTTTTGAAGAAACGCGTTGGATTTACTATATTGTATGGACTTTTATGGATTTTGTTTTTTTAACATTTTACTTTGTTTTATTATTATTTTTTATTTTTTCACTTTGCTGCTATTGGTATTCCAAGACCTACCACGCTGCTACTAAGTTCCACCTTCTGTGAATATATGCCCATGATTTCCTCCTGTCTGTAAGTGCAATCTAATAAATATTATTTTGGTTTTAATTATACCTCACTATGTGTGGTGATTTTCCTTTTCATATATAAAGAATTTTCCCCACCTGAGATTTACAAGACTCCTGATTCGTTTTAACCCCTGGTGGGGTGAGAAGGCTGATTCATCTTACGTTTTAACCCCCGGTGGGGTGAGAAGCCTGATTCATCATACGTTTGTGAGTTTTCTACTAACACCACATATCTTTTTTGCTACAATTGACTGTATTACGCTATGTTTTGTTTGCTACTATTATAGATCTGGTATTGAACCTCCCATCCTGGTTCATATTTCCAGGTTGTTACTATTTTTTTATATACGTATACTGGGTGTTTTTTTCCCACCTTTCTCTGTTTTAAGTTAATTTAAAGTTTAAAAATTGCATCATATGAGGTGAAGTGGTCTGGTTACCTGTAGTGTCCCTTTAAGTACAAAACAAGCAAAGGTAAGTATTGCAATGTCTATACCCATGCCTTATATATCCACTCTACATTTTACGACTGTTCTATGAGAGAACCTGTGCTGATGATCCACTGGTTTCATTCATATTTTCCATAACTGAAGACTGCGGAACTAAATCTCCAGTAAGCCCTGGCTGGAGGTCACTGGAGTAGGTGTGCACTTGGAGCTGGCATAATGTGTTTTGCTTTTTTTTAAATTGCACTAATTCCATAAATTATAAAACAGTGTAAAATATAGAATGCATTGTTCCTTTAATTGAAAACAGGATGATTTCTAGCCCAATCAAAAAACAAATAATACATGGCTGCACAGTTATCGGGTCTAGTTTTCATTACTGAAACGAGCATGTGGCTTTAGGCTTCAATGTTAATACAATAATATTAGTCTCTGTAGAAGTCTTAAGCCTTTTGAGTTTAATCTGGTATTCTAAAATGATTAATGTAATTAAAGCTCTCAAACCTTGAAGTCAGAGAAGCAGTGATACAGAAGCTATCAGGGATTTTCTAATCCATTCATAAACTCAACTAGGCTGAAAAAAACACACTTCATAAAGATACATAATAATAAATCAGTCAATTTTCCATGTTTATGGTTGGTTCAATTTCAAATTAAATTGACTCTGTCACCTCAAACTTATCTTTCTCCTATGGTTTCCTCTTCTCAAATATAAACGATTCCTTCTGAAATAGTAAATATGAGCTAACATTTAACCCCTTCAGGACGGAGTCAATAGTGCACGTTCTGATCAAAACAAAACGTAAACAAAAACTGGAATTTGCGCTATATGTCTGTTCAACGGTAATTCACCGCTGTCACATTAAGTGCACCCACACTTATTATATATCATTTTGTTCAGGAGAAACAGGGCTTTAATTTATCATTAACTATTCATATATGGAACATAATTTATTATGAATAAAATTTAAAAAAATGTAAGAAAATAAGATTTTTTTTAAAATTTGTATTTCCGTCTGACATTTTAGCTGTGAATGTCATAATACTGCACATATTTGTAATAAGCGATGTCTCACGAGTACAACAGTACCCCCCATTAACAGGTTTTATGGTGTTTTGGAAAGTTACAGGGTCAAATATAGAACGTTCCATTTTCAAATTGAAATTTGCCAGATTAGTAATGTTACCTTTGAGACGGTGTGGTAGCCCAGGAATGAGAATTACCCCCATAATGGCATACCATTTGAAAAAAGTAGACAAGCCAAGGTATTGAAAGTGGGGTATGTTTAGTCTTTTTTAGTAGCCACTTAGTCACAAACACTGGCCGAAGTTAGCGTTCATATTTGTTTTTGTGTGAAAAAAGCAAAAAACGAATATTTGGCCAGTGTTTGTGACTAAGTGGCTACTAAGAAAGACTGGACATACCCCACTTGCAATACCTCGGGTTGTCTACTTTTGCAAATGGTATGCCATCATGGGGGTAATTCTAATTCCTGGGCTACCATAAGCTCTCAAAGGCAACATAACTAATCTGGCAAATTTCAATGTGAAAAAAATGAAATGCAAGCCTTATATGTGACTCTCTAACTCTCCAAGACACCATAAAACCTGTACATGGGGGGTACTGTTTTACTCGGGAGACTTCACTAAACACAAATATTAGTGTTTTAAAACAGTAAAACATATTACAACAATAATATAGTCCATAAAAGTGCCGTTCGTTTGTAAAAAATGCAAAAAACGTCACTTTTACTTAAAATATCATCGTTGTAATACAATTTACCAGTTTGAAACACTAATATTTGAGTTCAGCAAAGTCTCCCGAGTAAAACAATATCCCCCATGTACAGGTTTTATGGTGTCTTGGAGAGTTACAGGGTCAAATATAGTGCTTGCGAATTAAATTCTCTGCACTTTCTCCCTGTGTTGTCAGGCATGTCAATCAAATTTTAATTAATCAAATCACATAATTATGTTAAAAGATTACTTACATATACATGTAGAATATATTAATATTAATATATATACATATCATATCAATTTACAAAATGGAGATAGGACAGAAAGGAAATGGGCTTTAGCACAGTACAAGGAGGGTGGAGACGGGGGGAGGGGCAAGCTCAGAACAGAGAAGCTATGTAATGTTGATAATTCACAAAATATACAAGTGATGCATGATATTAAATGTATGCTTACTAATGCAAGGAGCCTAAATAACAAAATTGGGGAACTAGAGGCATTAGCATACACTAAACAATATGATATAATAGGCATAACTGAAACATGGTGGGATGAGACACATGACTGGGCAGTTAACTTAAATGGGTACATGTTATTTAGGAAGGATAGGCAAAACAAGAAGGGTGGTGGGGTATGTTTGTATGTCAACCATGATTTAAAGCCAAATCTTAAGCAAATGGAATACGATGAGGAAAATGTGGAGGCTTTATGGGTAAATATCTGCTTGGGGGAAAATAAGGGAAACCAACTATTGGTTGGGATATGTTATAAACCACCTAATGTTAATATTGACGAGGAACAACAGCTGTTTGAGCAAATTGAGAAAGCTGCAAATCTGGGTAACACTTTAATTATTGGAGATTTTAATTACCCGGACATAAATTGGGACAGAGGGACTAGTAGCTCAGCAAAGGGAATTAGGTTTTTAAACTTGTTAAATGACACCTTCATGTCACAACTAGTACAAGCACCAACTAGAATGGACGCTTGTCTGGACCTGGTTTTAACAAACAACATTGATCTTTGACCAACATTCAAGTAGGTGAGCACTTGGGAAATAGTGACCACAATATAGTGTCCTTTGAAATAAACTCAAAAAAACAAAAGCACATGGGGTATACTAAAACATATAATTTTAAAAAGGCCGATTTCAATAAGTTAAGGGAAGCTTTACAATATATTGACTGGCATAAACTCTTTAGTGAAAAGAACACTGAGGATAAATGGATCATCTTCCAACAAATATTAGAAAGGTACATTTCTCATTATGTACCATTGGGAAATAAATATAAAAGAAACAAATTAAAACCAATGTGGCTTACTAGAAAAGTAAAACAAGAGATTAAAAATAAGAAAAGGGCATTTAAAGCATTTAAATCGGACAAATCAGATGCATCTTATAAAAGATATAAGGAAGCAAATAATGCGTGCAAAAAGGCAATTAGACTTGCTAAACTTCAAAATGAAAAAATGATAGCTAAAGAGAGCAAAACCAACCCTAAAGCATTTTTTAAGTACATAAATTCTAAAAAACCCAAAAATGAAAGTGTAGCTACACTAAAAACTGAAACGGGGGTGTTAGTCAATGAAGACCAGGAAAAGGCAGGAATTTTAAATAACTATTTCTCCTCTGTATATATTAAGGAAGAACCCATGGCAATAGATGTGCAAATGATTGCTACTAAAAACTTGCAGAATAATTGTAATTGGTTAACTCAAGACAAGGTGCTGCAGCAACTAAAGAAAGTTAATATAAACAAAGCTCCAGGGCCTGACGGTATCCATCCACGTGTACTTAAGGAACTAAGTGTAGAAATAAGTGAACCTCTGTTTTTAATCTTTCAAGATTCTTTTCTTTCAGGAAGTGTTCCGGAGGATTGGAGGAAGGCAGATGTTGTTCCTATATTCAAAAAGGGTTCAAAATCCTTGCCTGGAAATTATAGACCTGTGAGCTTAACTTCTGTGGCTGGTAAAATATTTGAAAGGTTATTAAGGGATTATATTCAAGAATTCCTTGAGAAGAACATGGTTATCAGCAAAAATCAGCACGGTTTTATGAAGCACAGGTCGTGTCAAACTAACTTGATTGCATTCTACGAAGAAGTAAGTAGAAGTATAGATCAGGGTGTTGCAGTGGATGTGATCTATTTGGACTTTGCCAAGGCATTTGATACAGTTCCACACAGAAGATTAGTGTTCAAACTCAAGGAAATCGGTCTAGATGAAAATGCTTGTTCTTGGGTAGAACATTGGCTTAAAAACAGAGTACAAAGAGTTGTCGTTAATGGTAAATTTTCAAGCTGGACAGAGGTGGCAAGTGGTGTCCCTCAGGGGTCTGTTCTGGGACCCCTTCTATTTAACATGTTTATAAATGATCTTGAAGACAGCATTGAAAGTCATGTTTCAGTGTTTGCAGATGACACAAAACTTTGTAAAATAATACAATGTGAGCAAGATATTACTTTGCTGCAGAGGGATTTAGATAGACTGGAGGACTGGGCACTCAAATGGCAGATGAAATTTAATGTTGAAAAATGCAAAGTTATGCACTTCGGCGTAAAGAATACACAAGCAACGTATACCCTTAATGGAAGCGAATTAGGGATAACAACACACGAAAAGGACTTGGGAATTGTTATAGACAACAAACTATGCAACAATGTGCAATGTCAATCAGCAGTGGCCAAGGCCAGTAGGGTATTGTCATGCATGAAAAAGGGCATTCATTCTCGGGACGAGAATATCATTTTGCCTCTTTATAAATCACTGGTAAGACCACACATTGAATATGCTGTGCAATTTTGGGCACCTGTTCTAAAGAAGGATATTGTGGCACTAGAGAGGGTGCAGAGGCGGGCTACAAAACTAATAAAAGGAATGGAACATATCAGCTATGAAGAAAGGTTAACAAATTTAAACCTATTTAGTTTAGAAAAACGTCGCCTGGGAGGGGATATGATAACATTATACAAATATATTCGAGGCCAATACAAACCATTGTGTGGAAATCTATTCACAAACCGGACTTTACATAGGACACGAGGTCATGCGTTTAGACTAGAAGAAAGAAGATTTCGTCTAAGGCAAAGGAAAGGTTTTTTTACTGTAAGAACAATCAGGATGTGGAATTCTCTGCCTGAAGAAGTGGTTTTATCAGAGTCCATACAGATGTTCAAACAGCTACTAGATGCATACTTGCAAAAACAGAATATTCAAGGATATAATCTTTCAATGTAGGGTAATAACTGCTTGATCCAAGGATAAATCTGACTGCCATTCTGGGGTCAAGAAGGAAAATTTTTTTCCTAGCTTGTTGCAAAATTGGAAGTGCTTCAAACTGGGTTTTTTTTTTTTATGCCTTCTTTTGGATCAACAGCAAAAAACATATGTGAGGAAGGCTGAACTTGATGGACGCAAGTCTCTTTTCAGCTATGTAACTATGTAACTATGTAATATATATGTATTTAAATTCTACGTGTATACTAATGTAATCTTTTATATAATTATATGTATTTATCTATATATATATATTTGCGGTTATTTGTATTTTATATATATATATAGATAGATATGATACC
Source organism: Pelobates fuscus (assembly GCF_036172605.1). Lineage (NCBI taxonomy): Eukaryota > Metazoa > Chordata > Amphibia > Anura > Pelobatidae > Pelobates > Pelobates fuscus. The sequence continues at coordinate 165,611,428 of NC_086322.1, forward strand.
GGAGAAACTGACGGAAGCCAAGCACAGAGAGATGGACACAGGTTTCTTCAGGAAGGAAGAGATTCTTTATTGGATCACCGATCGGGACTCAGAGGGACTAGCGTCACCAAAATACAGCAAAGTCTGAGTACTGAATACATAGAGTACATTCCTTATATAGCACTGTAGCTCCTCCCACAATTAACTACACCCACACATACCCTTAACCTATTTAATAAATAGAGTCTAAACTCATCCATCCGGTCTAACCACGTGGCTCATCTGATACAAAGGAGAGGGACGCGTAATTCCAGTTCTTACATTCCTGCACCTGGTCAGTACAGTGATAACAGTATCTTAGCTACGTGTAATTAACTAACTGATACTACAAACACATATACATACATATGCCTTGTGGCAATCTTAGCCTGCTAAACTTGTATTTTACTGGAATTACATCACATTCCCCCCTTTGATGCCTCTGATATTTCACAATTACTTGAGGCATCACTTAACCTTGGTTTGCATATACCTCAGGTTACCATGAACCAGACCAAACTTATCTTATGATGTGAATCTTTTAACACTCATCTTCCTGCATTGGTTCTCCTTGATCTAGAGCCTTATACTTATATATCGCCATTATCTGTGCAGCAGCCTTCCTCTCTGCTATACTTCCTATCAGGCTTTGCACAGACCTAACTACTAAGGGTATAAGACACGGTAGGAGTAGACACAACAGTAAAATCAGTAGGACTCCACCTACCACTGCCTTAAGCCCTCCAAACCACTCATACCAGCTACCAAACCAACTACTTGGATTGTACCCTTTCCATACCTGAGTAGGCACATGCACTAGTTTAACCATATGGCTAGTAAGCTCAGCTATTGCTTGCCCTTCGTCATCTATTTGAAGACAGCAATTGCTCAGGTTAAACTTCCCACATACACCTCCCTCTACTGCCAAAAGGTAATCCAAGGCTAATCTATTTTGGTACACTGCTGTCCTCATCCTGGTATTATGCTTCGCTAGAAGATTGAGTGCTTGTGAGGTCTCATTAGTAATAATCTCAACCACCGCCTGTAATCTTATAATACGGTTGAGCATATAAATTGGGGTTCTATAACCAAAGGTACCATCTTCTGCCCACGTGGCTGGCCCATAATAATCTATGATACGCTGGGGAGGCCATTCATTATCTTCCCAGGTGCCTATCTCTAAGGGTCCCCTTTTCTTCCTATGATTCACATCATACACTTTAACACCTAAAGTCTCACCTGTTTCAATCGGTAACAAGAAGAAGGATGGTTTGAGCATACCCAACACACATGCCCCTTCCCAGTCCTGTGGCAACTCCGAATAGGCTTTCTTACCACAGATCCAGTACAAATTTGCTGGGGCTCTCCAGGTAGATGTGATGGATAAATCAAACCACACATCCTTTAAACTGGCATATCTAGCAAACGGGTTAGATGGTTCTGAGACATTTGAAGCCGACCACCAAGTTGTATTTTTAGTATCATCATCATAAGCTTTTTGCCCTAGACAAGTTAATTCTCCTACAGAAGTATTATACATTATTCCTTTCCTTGCTATGCAAACATAACCTATGATGGAGGTCTTTAATCTCCACTCAGATTTACCTCTAACACTCAAATGATAATCGGCTTGTGTAGATATTAGTTGGTCAACTGCCTCAGAACCGGACATTACCTCCTTTGCTTCCCAAGGCCATTGGTCTCCCATGTTAGTACCTCCACACACATAGCAGTTGGTAACATTAAGACTACCGGCAATACTTTCAGCTAGGTCAATGAACAGGTTTTTAGCGTTATGGGGGATCTTATTATCTATACTCATCTCTTCATAAAAGGAATGGTATACTTGATGAGTCTGGGAGGATACCGTATCAGTCTCTATTCCTATAAACAATAATGTCCCAGGATCTAAACCCGTCCCGTATATCTGAAACCCAAATAAATTTCCATACTTATCTAGGAACTTGTCGGGGTTATTAATAAGTATATGGACTGGGTTGCATTCCATAGACTTACAATAAGGGCTAGTCGGCAACTTAGTCACTATCATGTCTTTATCTACTGTCTGTCCCCAAGTCGCCCACCCCACACAAGACCAATATGGACAAAAGTTATAGTCTTTATTTGGGCATCTAGGACTCACATATTTATTTTTACTACTGGGACAAATATATTTATCATTAGACCCATACGTCCTCTCCCATCTAAGATCCCCACATACATTCCACGGTTTTCTACCACTTGATATCGCCTTACATGCATCAAATAGCAGAACACCCGAAGAATGTACGGATTCTAACACCGTCTTATTAATTAGGGTCCCCTGAGGATCTCCATTCCTGAGAGTCAACCAAATTGTACGAGGTTGATACTCTGGACTGAAGCACTTAGGTTCTCCTACTCCTAAATGGCACACACTATAGTCTATATTTAGGTATCTACATCTTGATACCTCTCCTTTACATTCGTATTGTGAATGCCAAATTAGGGTTTGGGAAATATGGTTACCTGTTCTCGTAGTCTTAATGCATACCTCACAGCTAGGAGTGTCGGTACCTCTACCTTCCTGAATATAAAAACACACATAAATAAACATTATCAAAAGCACATCTTTCGCCGTCATCCTCAGTCTTCGTCCGTGCGATGGAACCTCAGCTTCCAGGATGTGAGGGCTGCAGGGAATGGAGTTCTGCTCGTCTTCACAGGTGTCCCTTCGAGACTTTCCTGGCTTATACACTATGTGTTGGTAAGCGGACAGGCTTTATTATGGCCTTCTCACTCACACCTGTAACAATAAAATTTGTAATCCACAATAATTCCTCGTTACTCCGACTGAGTAGTGCGTTTCAACCGGATCTTGCAGGGATTCTCTGGATCTGCTGTAATTTGCCAAGAATCGACTGCTGCTGGTTTAACCCTGGAGTGATGTATCCACGGAGTTACTTCGGCTACTTTTATCGCTGTAGGGGTAGACAAAAGAACAACATAAGGACCTCTCCACTTGGGCCCTAACGGTACATTATTCCACTCTTTAATCCACACTTGGTCTCCTGGATGATAACTATGAACAGGGGGATAAATATTCACAGGTAATCTATCTTGTACCCATTTCTGTACCTCCTCCATAGTCTTACCCAACTCTACAACCTGCTGCCGGGTAATTCCTTCTCCCAACTGACTCAAGTCCCCCCTTAAGTTACCAAGTACGGGAGGTGGTCGCCCATACATGATTTCAAAAGGAGAGAGGCCCATCCTTCTGGTAGGGGTACTGCGGATTCGCAATAAAGCTATGGGTAAGAGAACGTTCCACTTAAGTTGGGTTTCCTGACACATTTTAGCCAACTGGTTCTTTATAGTTCTATTCATTCTCTCTACCTTACCAGAACTCTGGGGTCTATATGCAGTATGAAGCCTCCACTTTATACCAAGCATATGAGTCAGTTGTTGTAGGCACTGATGAACAAAAGCTGGACCATTGTCCGATCCTATAGAACAGGGTAGTCCATATCGGGGTATTATTTCTCGTAGCAGGAATCTTACAACTTCTCCTGCTTTCTCTGTACGAGTAGGACATGCTTCTACCCAGCCTGAATAGGTGCACACAATTACCAACAGGTAACGATGTCCACCCGATTTAGGCATTACTGTAAAGTCTATTTGTAGATCGGACATGGGGAGTCCCCCCATAAACTGGACTCCTGGTGGCTTTACGGGTCCTTGTCTTGCATTATTCTTAGCACACGTTACACATCTGCGTACAATGGCCTGAGTCAAGTTGGACAATCTTGGTATGTAGAAATGTTTCCTGAGAGATTCTTCAGTACTGTCTCTCCCAGAATGTGTCCCGTTGTGATAATTTTGGACAATTTCTACCGCTAGTGATGCTGGTATGACTATTCTTCCATCTTCTAGCTGATACCACTTGTTCTCCAAATACTTTCCCGGTTCAGTCTTTAACCACTCCTCTTCTTGAGCTGTATAAACTGGAGTCCATTGGGACAGTGGAGTTGGTATAAGAGCAGCTATATGCCCCACATACTCCTGTCTTCCTGATTCAGCAGCACGCTTAGCTGCACTATCTGCCATCCGATTTCCCTTGGTTACATCACCATCTCCTCTCAGATGCGCTCGACAATGTATGATACCGACTTCTTTCGGCTCCCACACTGCTTCCAATAGTTGTAGGATTTCAGCTGCGTACTTGATTTCTTTGCCTTCTGAATTCAGTAGTCCTCTTTCTTTATACAAAGCTCCGTGGGCATGAGTGGTTAAAAACGCATACTTAGAGTCCGTATAGATATTTACTCTTAAACCTTCAGCCAATTGTAACGCTCGTGTTAGTGCTATTAATTCTGCCTTTTGTGCTGATGTTCCTTTCGCCAGTGGCCGAGCTTCTATCACCTTGTCTATTGTTGTCACTGCATATCCTGCATAGCGGATCCCTTCTTTCACATAACTACTGCCGTCGGTGTAATATTGAACATCGGGGTTCTGGATGGGAAAATCACGAAGATCTGGTCTACTTGAAAATACTTCATCCATTACTTCCAAACAATCATGTTGACTTTCAGTAGGTTGCGGCAAAAGGGTAGCTGGATTTAAGGTGTTTACAGTCTCTAAATGCACTCTTGGGTTTTCACACAACATTGCTTGATACTTGGTCATACGGCTGTTACTAAACCAATGATTTCCTTTGTAATCCAACAACGTCTGTACTGCATGTGGGACTCGTACATAAAGTTCTTGACCCAGAGTGAGTTTATCGGCTTCAGCTACTAGCAGGGCGGCTGCAGCTACGGCTCTTAGACAAGGTGGAAGTCCGCTGGCCACTGCATCCAGTTGCTTAGACATGTAGGCAACAAGTCTTTGCCATGATCCCAAGTACTGTGTCAATACTCCCACAGCCATTCTTCTTTGCTCGTGTACATATAAGTAGAATGGTCGTGTGTGATCAGGTAGACCTAATGCTGGGGCACTCATCAAAGCCTTCTTCACATCTTCAAATGCCGTTTGCTGTTCTTGGGTCCATAAGAAGGGGTCGTGCTCTGTACCTTTGATGGCTGCGTACAGAGGTTTTGCCAGTATCGCATAGCTGGGAATCCATATCCTACAGAAGCCTGCTGCCCCCAAGAATTCTCGCACTTGTCTTCTATTCTTGGGTATTGGTATTTGGCAGACAGCTTCTTTTCTCTCTGGCCCCATAATCCTTTGACCTTCAGAGATATGGAATCCCAGATACTTGACAGTTGGCAAACACAACTGAGCCTTCTTCCTGGACACCTTGTATCCTGCCTTCCAGAGAATATGTAGTAGATCGTGCGTTGCTTGCTGACATTTTTCTTTTGTATCTGCTGCTATCAACAAGTCATCTACATATTGTAACAATACACATTCTCCTGGGATAGACTCGAAATCCAGTAGATCTTGACTTAGAGCTGAACCAAATAGGGTAGGTGAATTTTTAAACCCTTGGGGCAGTCTTGTCCAAGTCATTTGGCGTTTTGAGCCCGTTACAGCGTTCTCCCATTGGAAAGCGAAAATACATTGGCTTTCTGCGGCAATTCGGAGGCAAAAGAAGGCATCTTTGAGATCTAAGACTGTGAAGTAAGTAGCCCCGCCCGGAATTAAAGCAAGCAGGTTATATGGATTGGGTACAACTGGATGTATGCTAACAACCGCATCATTGACTGCTCTTAAGTCCTGTACAGGTCGATACTCATCTGTACCGGGCTTTTGAACAGGCAGCAATGGGGTGTTCCAGGGGGAAGTACAGAATTTTAGGATACCATACCGTATGAACTTATCCAGATAGGATTGGATGTTCTTCTTAGCCTTCTGCGGAATGTGATATTGTCTTAGGCTCACTGGATAAACCCCATGTTTCAGTTCAATTTTTATTGGTGGAATATTGCGGGCCAGTCCTGGTGGGTTGTTCTCTGCCCAAACTCCTGGTATGTTAAACAATGTCTCATCACTCCTAGGGTTTTGGCTAGTCAACACTGTATAAAGTCGCCACTCTTCTTCCTTTGGTACGGATAAAGTCATAATACCTGAAGGTCCATTAAACTTTAAGGATGTTGTTCCATTTGGTAGGAACGTAATCTGCGCTTGTAATTTTGATAGCATATCACGTCCCAGCAATTGGACTGGACATTCAGGCATATAAAGGAATTGGTGTTTTACTACGTGGCCTCCCAATGTACAGAGTCGACTTTTAAGAACCGGTTTTTCAGCACTTCTTCCAGTTGCTCCTATCACAGTAATAGTCCTTCCAGATGGAGGAGCAACTAGATTAGTCACCACTGAATGTTCAGCACCAGTGTCGATCATGAACGCACTCCTTTTCCCCCCTATTGATACATCGACCATAGGCTCCGCTCGACCAAGGGGGAAGGAGCCCGGTCGGTATCAATAGTCCTCCATGACAGTGTCAGCCAATCCTACAAAGTCCCTACCTTCTCTATCGCGGGACCTTTGCGCTGCTGGAATATACCTGTCTTCCCTAACACTTCCTCTGTTCCCATTACTCCCTCTATAACCATTACTCCCTCCGGGGCCTCCTCTACCTCTCGCTCTACCTCTAAAGTTTCCGTAGCCTGCCCTGGGTTGGTCTCTCTCGTACTGCTCTCTTTGCGGACATTCGTTCCTCCAATGCCCTTCTTCCTTGCAATACGCGCATTGATCCCTACTCAAAGGCTCCCTACTCCATCTATTATTGCCTCTATCTGGGCCCCGTTTATCTACGCCTGCGATCGCTACCGCTAGCATATCAGCCTTTTTACGCATCTTGCGCTCTTCCTCTTTCTTACTTTCTGTATCCCTGTTCATATAGACCTTATTTGCTACCTCCATTAGTTGGGTGATGGACATACCTGCAAACCCTTCTAACTTTTGTAGCTTGCGCTTAATATCTCCGTATGCTTGGCTGACAAAGGCGGAGTTAACCATTCGGGAATTGTCTGCGTCTTCCGGATTAAAGGGGGTATACAAGCGGTATGCCTCCAATAATCGGTCATAAAAGACACTGGGCGCTTCATCGCTTTTCTGGATCACCTCAACTGTCTTCGACATGTTAATGGCTTTCTTTCCTCCGGCTTTCATGCCAGCAATTATAGCGTCTCTATAGGCTCTGAGTTGAACCATATCAGCACCATTTACGTTCCAATCGGGATCGGTGTTGGGATAGTGTGTCGCGGCCCATGCTGCTGGATTGGCTTGGTTCAAAGCACGGGCTCTATCCTCTAATGCTTTAATGGCTGCTTGATTTATTCTTGTCCTTTCCTCATTGTTAAATAAAGTCATTAGTAACTGCTGGCAATCAGCCCATGTCGGATTATGCGTCTGTACTATTGAGGTGAACAGATCAGTCATAGCTTGTGGTTTCTCAGTATACGAGGAATTATGGGTCTTCCAGTTTAAAAGATCGGTTGTGGTAAATGGGACATATACGAAGACTGGGTCAGCGTGTGCCATTTGACCTGCGGCATCGATATAAGCTGACCCGGGATTCAGACGAAGAGGCATCTGATAGTGCTTTAATTGTTGGGCACCAGTCAACTGTCGGGTTTGGATGGGGCTACGTAGAGAGGCGTCAGTCATGGGTTCCGGTCGGGGAGAGATAGGGTATGGGGATGTGGGAGGTCGGTTTTGGGAAAAGATCGTAAATAAAACACTTCGAGCCGAGCTAGATGAAGCTTGACCGGAAGTCTGAAGTGGCGCCAAATCAGGATATTCGTTTCTAATGGGGGTGGATTCTGGTTCCGGAAGGGGAGATTTAGTACGAGGGGGGGTGGATCCTGTACTGGAGGAGGAAGCGGAAGTGGATGAGGGTAATGAGGGGAGGGGTGCAGGACTTCCTGCGTTTGCGTCACTTCTTCTTAACGGAAAGTAAGGGGGCGGCAAGGGATCTCGGACTCAGGGGGCGTGTCCAAAATGGGCCTAACACCAGTCCTAGTGGACGAGCAAGTCCTAGCTACCATGAGGCGACACTGCTCCTCGTGGCATGTCTGGAGCCATTTTGGCGAGTCATTTACGGCCTGTCTCCAACAGTCAATATAAGGAAACTGGCCGTAAAGTTCAGGCCTACCCGATACAGCCACGTGTAAGCGCTGTACCAGAGTTGGATCCAAACTGCCACGTGGCGGCCATGCCGCAACCAAAGTAGGCCACTCCCTAGTACACAAAGTGACCAAACGTACAGGAGACATCTTTACCCCAAAATCACAAACTTTGAATCCCTTTTTAAAATTCTTAACCATACATCCTAAGGGATCCGGAATCGTTGACTGCGACGCACCCATACTTAACAATGGAACGTCGTCGACAACGAATACTATACACGCGTACTATTCAACAGTCACACCCGTTTCCTCTGGCAACAGCACCACGTGGTACGGTTACCAAGTGAAACGTACACAATAACAATAAACACTCAGGGAATTCCCGTACACACACAGCTGTTACACCAGTCACTATATAATCAATATTATGCCCTTTGGCGTAACTATACAGTCACCCACGCTATAATTCTCTATATACGAATTACCCGTCTATAACACACCCCAGTAACATCGTCTTTTACAAATAGCGGTTACAGTACGGTTAGCATAGGTCAAAGCACAAGTTAAGGTCACAATACAATTATTAGTGGTTATGGTGTTAAACATGCAATGGACGACAATGATTAGTACTTATTATATAATGTCAGTAAATATACAGGGTTATGGTACCGTGCACTATAATACAGCAACACACTATTAACACTCTCGCTAGACGGCTGAGCTCGCGCTATCTAACAAGATATACACTTTACTAAAACAATCGTTAACACATTTACAATTCCCAACTAAACTATTGGCCAGTACCTTGAATGGACTACCTAAAACTATATACACCCGTTTTGGTTAGCCACACTGCCCAATCACCACATATATAGCGAGCTAGAGAACCGAATTTACACAGGCGCCTCTTAGTCGCACTATCAAAAGTCTAGTGGGTTCCAAATTTACACGCCTTCCCACTTAGCCCAGATAGGATGAGAACTAGCGAACCGAATTTACACAGGCGCCGCTTAGTCTCCCGGTCCCTCCGACCTAGCGAACGTAATATACACCCTAGAACGCTAGTCTAGACAAGACACCGGTGTCCGGCTAGGGCTATTTACACCAGGACCCCGCCTGACTAACCAAATCAAACGGTCTGACTAAAGAGCGTTCGATCGAGCGGTGCGCCTTCGCTCCTTCCCTCCGACAGAGGGGGCAGATACACAGATTCAAAACCCCTTTGGGCCTACCGCACAATCGGTATACCCCTAGTGGGTCCTGCCGTCTAAAACAGCAGTTGTCTTACCTCCTCGTTCCTGAACCTGAGTTCACACTCATCGACGGGGACACCCCAGCACTTCTCACGTAGAGGCCGATGATCTCCTGGACAACAGACCAGTGGCGCCGAGACGAAGGGAGGTCCACGCAGAAGTTCAGGGGTGCAGCCGTAGAGAACGTGGGCAAAGATAGACCGTCTCACGCCTCTGCCTCTCAGCTACCGTTGAACGATGAGCTTCCCGGCCAATGCACCAAATGATACCGGAGAAACTGACGGAAGCCAAGCACAGAGAGATGGACACAGGTTTCTTCAGGAAGGAAGAGATTCTTTATTGGATCACCGATCGGGACTCAGAGGGACTAGCGTCACCAAAATACAGCAAAGTCTGAGTACTGAATACATAGAGTACATTCCTTATATAGCACTGTAGCTCCTCCCACAATTAACTACACCCACACATACCCTTAACCTATTTAATAAATAGAGTCTAAACTCATCCATCCGGTCTAACCACGTGGCTCATCTGATACAAAGGAGAGGGACGCGTAATTCCAGTTCTTACATTCCTGCACCTGGTCAGTACAGTGATAACAGTATCTTAGCTACGTGTAATTAACTAACTGATACTACAAACACATATACATACATATGCCTTGTGGCAATCTTAGCCTGCTAAACTTGTATTTTACTGGAATTACATCACAGATATATATATAGAATGTCATTCTAAGTGTATTTTGTTACCAATATATAAATATATTAATAACAAAATACAGTTAGAATGAAATTACATATGGATATATAATTTATATTAAATTTTGTTTCAATATTTTATTTATTTATTTTATTATTTTATTTATTATTTTAATTATACGTATATATATATATATATATATATATGTAGATCTATTATATATATATAATATATATACATATTATATATATGTAACGTCATTCTAAGTGTATTTTAATACTAATATATATACTTATATTAGTATTAAAATACACTTTGTATGACGTTCCATATATATAATAATGTGTATATATATTATATATATCATATATATACATAATATATATATATATATATATATATATATAAATACTTTTCATTTATTTTTACACATGTTTAATTTTTTTTTTTATTCCTCCTACCAGCAGGGGGACTGTCTGATATTTCAGACAGCCCCCCTGCTGGCAGTTCCATAGCCAGCTATAGGGGGCCATGTGATCGCTCTTTGAAGCCCATTTAAATCGCGACGGCATGGAACGCCGTAACGGCGTTAAGGGTTTAAGACCTTTTACTGAATCTGACTTTTTTGTCTGTGGTTTTGTATATTTTAAGACCAACCATTTAGGTAAAAAACAAACAAACAATGTTTGCTATTTTTGTTTCACTTACTGGTATCCTGGACATAGCCTTAATAAATGTATGGGAAGTCAGGCCCTGAAGAGAATGTTTGTTTGTTTCTTTTTGTTTTTTTTTGTTACGACTTACTGTTTGAGTGAGAAGTACACTGAACAAAATTATAAACGCAACACTTTTGTTTTTGCCCCCATTTTTCATGAGCTGAACTCAAAGATGTAAGATGTACACAAAAGGCCTATTTCTCTCAAATATTGTTCTGTCTAAATCTGTGTTAGTGAGCACGTCTCGTTTGCCGAGATAATCCATCCACCTCACAGGTGTGGCATATCAAGATGCTGATTAGACAGCATGATTATTGCAAAGGTGTGCCTTAGGCTGGCCACAATAAAAGGCCACTCTAAAATGTGATGTTTTACTGTATTGTGTGGGTCTGGGGGGGTTCCAAAAACCAGTCAGTATCTGGTGTGACCATCATTTGCCTCACGCAGTGCAACACATCTCCTTTGCATAGAGTTGATCAAGTTGTTGATTGTGGCCTGTGGAATGTTGGTCCATTCCTTTTCAATGGTTGTGCGAAGTTGCTGGATATTGGCAGGACCTGGAACACGCTGTCGTATACATCGATCCGGAGCATCCTAAACATGCTCAATGGGTGACATGTCCGATGAGTATGCTGGCCATGCAAAAACTGGGATGTTTTCAGCTTCCAGGAATTGTGCACAGATCCCTGCAACATGGGGCAGTGTATTATCATGCTGCAACATGAGGTGATGGACGTGGGTGAATGGCACAACAATGGGCCTCAGGATCTCGTCACGGTATTTCTGTGCATTCCAAATGCCATCAATAAAATGACCATCTGTTCGTTGTCCATAACATACACCTTCCCATACCATAAACCCACCGCCACCATTGGCCACTCGATCCACAACGTTGACATCAGCAAACTGCCCACCCACACGACGCCATACCCGCTGTGTGCCATCTGCCATGTACAGGGAAAACCATGATTCATCCATGAAGAGAACACCTCTCCAATGTGCCAGGTGCCATTGAATGTGAGCCTTTGCCCACTCAAGTCGGTTACAACAACGAACTGCAGTCAGGTCGAGACCCTGATGAGGATGACGAGCATGCAGATGAGCTTCCCTGAGACAGTTTCTGACAGTTTGTGCAGAAATTCTTTGGTTAGGCAAACTGATTGTTGCAGCAGCCGTCCGGGTGGCTGGTCTCAGACGATCTTGGAGGTGAAGATGCTGGATGTGGAGGTCCTGGGCTGGTGTGGTTACACATGGTCTCCGGTTGTGAGGCCAGTTAGATGTACTGCCCAATTCTCTGAAACGCCTTTGGAGATGGCTTATGGTAGAGAAATTAACTTTCAATTCACGGGCAACAGCTCTGGTTAACATTTCTGCAGCCAGCATGCAATTGCACACTCCCTCAAAACTTGTGACATCTGTGGCATTATGCTGTGTGATAAAACTGCACATTTTAGAGTGGCCTTTTATTGTGGCCAGCCTAACGCACACCTTTGCAATAATCATGCTGTCTAATCAGCATCTTAAAATGCCACACCTGTGAGGTGGATGGATTATCTCGCCAAACAAGACGTGCTCACTAACAGATTTAGACAGATTTGTGAACAATATTTGAGAGAAATATGCCTTTTGTGTACATAGAAAAAGTCTTAGGACTTTGAGTACAGCTCATGAAAAATGGGGCAAAGACAAGAGTGTTGTGTTTATAATTTTGTTCAGTGTATTTGTTTGTGCATTTTTTTTGTTTGTTTTACTTTTTATTTTCTTTCTTTTAGCATATGCATTACAAAGCTTTCTATGCAGGCAGTGTAATTGATTTGCGCACATTTCCCTCAGAGTGGGAATGTGTGTGGAGGTGGTTACAGTGAATTTTTCATTAGTAATGTGTTTTTAATTTACAAATTACATGAAGCTGCCATGGAAGGGAAGTAAAAGAATGAATTATAACTTTGTTCATATCCACTAGAAACTTCCAGTTGCTGCTAGTTAGCCACTATCTAAAACACTGCCAACATTTCAAGGCATTTCCTTTTTGAACATCTTGTACAAGAAACAGGGAAAAATAACGCATTTGCAGTTTTACACAGTTAAAAATAAATCTAGAAATTTAGGCTGGGTTTTTCTTTTTTACAGATGCAAAAAAAATTTTTTTTTTCATGCAATTTTATATATATCAAAATTGTACACGGTTCCAGTAACAGCAATATAAAATGTAATGTTACTACAGGAATGACAAAATCTCTCCTTTAAGGAAATAATAACTATCTTTTTAATTCAAGATATCCTGTTATCTATAAGAAAACCACTGAACAAGAGAAAACCACTTTCCAAATGTCTACCTAAATATAAATATGAATTCAACCTTCAATGTAGGTTTAAAACATGATCAATTTAAGTCAGTTTGGAAATACCTCTAAATATGCCTGCCTTGCTTATTTCTTTTGGGTTTGGGTACCTTATTTTTTATTATTAATTATTGTTAACTTAAAAGGTTACATGACATTTTACATGCGGTAGTTTGTTCACAGTATTCAGATGCGTAAACATTATTAACATTACTGGCTTTTGGAATATGCACACAATAAGAATAGCAAGAATCTTACAATCATCACCATTGGTACATTGTTACATTCATTGTATCTACAGGAGCATGTGTTAGTGTATAAATCTGTAAAGGGGTGCGATTTGTAGAGTGGTGTGGTATGGTTTATGCACATGTCTTGTTTGTACCGTTCCAACCCCTCTGATCTGTGTTTAGTGGTTGTGTGGTGCCTGTGAACGGAGCTCAAGTTGTCATTTGTTTGATTAAGTAAGCAATATCACTATCATGAGTGATTCATCATTTGTATTGTGGAGCATTTACGTTGGTGCCCCTGGTGTTTGCTCTGATTGTAAATTTGTAGTAGGCATAACCCAGACATAACCTAGGGAATGTAATAACTAAAACATAGAAAATTAAGTATAATAGGCCAGAAATAGGCCAATTGCTGCCAGGGGAGAGGGAAACAAGTCGAAATGTCTATATAAAGTAAAAATTCCTTATATTGTATGGTTAGAGAGCAAAATGTTAAAAAAAACAAAATAGCATTTGGGGAAGTATCCGGGTACCCTTATTTTTGTGTTTTCCTCTTTAACTTTTTTTTATTCTTCTTTGTTTGCCGGTAGCCTGGCATTTTGGCTTTTCTATCTCTCTTTGGTATCCTGACCTTGGCACGTTTTACAATACATTCTATTAACTCTTTTCCAGTACATTGTTTGCTGTATCTTTTTGTTCAGCCTGACCACCTCTTGACCAACAATATGTATTTTTTACCGTGACCCTGACAGACACTGTACAGTCATATCCTTCATGATGCTGAAGCACAACACCTGGTATTCCCCTAGATCTCCAAATCTCGCCATAGCCCCACTCTGTTCCCCTGAATTAGAGAACTGAGCGAAAATGCACTGCAAACACAGAGTTAAAGTCAGGGAATTTTTAAGCCCTTAATTTTACCAGTAAGACTCGGTATATGGGAAGCCTATCACCCAGGTCCCTTTGGCTTCTGGGATAATGTACCCTTGCTGGCGATGCACCCCATATCAGATCTGATAAAGTTGGCAGGTCTGTGATGCTCTCACTAAGGTGGCAAAAACATATTAGAGAGCACTTTCTATATTAGACCTTGGCTTTTCTTGATGTGCACATATGCTGCCACAAATTTGTTAACTCACCTGCATGGCAAAATTCTGACAACATCATTTGGTTTATATCCTTCAATACAAACAGCACAGTTATCAAATTCTGGCTCTGTTTCCTGCAACAAAGAAAGAAACAAAATAAAATGCTTTGGTTGAATATGTACTTCTTTATTGATTATTCCTATGGTGGTAATGTCCCACTCACATCAAAACAAAACAAAACCTAAGACATACATCCATGATTATGTTGATAATATATTATGGACTAATGTTAAACTCTCTACTATGGACTATTGTTAAAATCAATTTATTATTATGTGATGCATATATAACATACTGCATTTCAAAAACAGGGCTTGATGCTTCCATTTTCATTAACAGGTGTAAAGATTTATATTAAAATGTTAATGTCATCTATATATTTTTTCTTATGTATCCAATTTTCAAGTTATCGGTCTGCAAATGTAGAACAATTTAAAATCACAATCTTCTCTTCCAAGTGGTAATATGGGAATGTTACATCAATCTTGTTGTGTAACTTGAGTGCCTTAATCTAATTATATTCTATTTGAGTCTTAGAGAACCTTTTAGAAAAAAAACAACATAAGGTCAAATAATCCCTTCTTTCACCTAGCAGAAATTTTAAACCACAGAACCAGACAGTTCTAAACTGATAGGAATGAAAAATAAATGTTATCCTTAAAAAAACAAAACAGATTAACTCGAATAAAAATTGGTCAAAACTCAGTTTACTGAAAATACTGTATATCTTATGTACTTTTTAAGTTACAGGGTGTTCTTCGTCTCCATTCAGTTCTCAGCTGATCAGAAAGAGACATGACTGTGTTTGCATCAGTTGGTAGCTTTAATTACGTTACACATTTTCTGGCGGTAAGAAGAGCCTGACCTGACTCCAAATCACTTTACAAGATCTTGTAAAATCTTATTAAGTGATCAGTATTGACAACAGCTTCATTCACATCATGAACAGCAAAATAAATTCTGTTAAACCATTGACTCTTTTTAGGCAGTGCTCCCAGCCAGTAAAATAAGAAAAGAATATTACATGAATACGAATTGAAGCTGATAAATGCTTATTGCAACATGCACAATTTAACTTTAAAGAGGCACAACAATCATGCCATCTAATTGAATTGGTGTTAGTGCCTCCATTCAGTGTTAAATATTTTCCAGCAATATACAAAAAAACTAAAAGGATGCATTTCTACCTACATGGTGTATAATGTATTAGATGAGAAGGATGTAAAATGTAACTTTTATTATGTTATTAAAAATATATTGGGTAATTAGAAAAATAGTAATAAGAAAGTAAGAGTAAAAGCAAAATAGGAGATAGGTCTTTGCTGCTTTCACAGTTGTAGCTTAATTTAGGAGACTACATTGGTCATGCTAAACCATAGAGAGCCATGGTTCATGTGCTAAACTGTAACATAAGATACGGCTACTTAATATCACTGTATGGTTTGTTATTAGTAGATAATGTTGGTTAACCTAATCTGTGGATTAATAGAGGGAGAAGCAAAGTGGTAAGCAGAAGATTGCTGCCGCTTATTTTCTCAATAGACATATAGCAGCCGATACAGCGATGAGGAGGAGGGGGGGGGGCGAACAGCAGGTGAATGCAAAGAGAGATCTAGTGTTGAGCAGTAGATATCTGCTACTTTGTGTTACTATAAAGATCAAATATGGTAACAATTATACAGGGTTAGTGCAAAGAAAACCAGAGTGTTAAGCGATAAATTGCTGATATTTACTATTGCTGTACATATCTAAGTGCACATACAGTGACAATTATGCAGGGTTAATGCAAGAAGACGGTGATAGTCGTACAGGATTAATACAAAGAAGTACTGAGTATTTAGACATTAAATTGCTGCTACTTTGTATTATTATCTAGGTCTAATAACAAGTACCGTAATAATAGGGAGAACGAGGTTGGTGTTTAAGACCACCTGTTCTCCTAGATGATAAGAGAAAGATACAAAAGGAAAAATTACAAACTATTGAACAATACTGCACAGCAAAGAATAACTAGTTGGTAAATCACTAGTGCCTTCAAGGGCACCCCTTAGCAAAAAGCCTGCTCTGAACTAGCACCCCCCCTAAATAAAGGTACTATCAAGGTGATAAATCACTAGTGCCTTTGAGGGCACCCCTTAGCAAAAAAAGCCTGCTCTGAACTAGCACCCCCCTTAATAAAAGTACTATCAAGGTGATAAATCACTAGTGCCTTTGAGGGCACCCCTTAGCAAAAAAGCCTGCTCTGAACTAGCACCCCCCTAAATAAAAGTACTATCAAGGTGATAAATCACTAGTGCCTTTGAGGGCACCCCTTAGCAAAAAAGCCTGCTCTGAACTAGCACCCCCCTTAATCAAAAGTGCTATCAAGGTGAAAGTAGTATTGCAAAGAGGGAAATATTCCCCATCCAAAGTTAGAGTCTCCTATGTAACTAGACGCTGTGGGACAATAGTGTCGGTTATACCGTTAATCATAGCGGTTAGTAAAGAGCCGGCACTGCTAATGTGTCTGATATGCGTCCAGAATAGAACTGGCCAATCAGATCATTGTCATGGGTTACCACAGCAACGCTCTGACGGGTCTTGTGAGATACATGGTCTGCAGACCGGATGTAATGGCCACCAGACTACCATGCAGCCCACACTGGACCACCAGAGAATAAAGGTATTTAGTCTCCCCCATCACCCCCTCTCACATCACCCCCCTCCTACCATCACCCCTCCCTCTCACCATCACCCCCCCTCACATCAACCCCCTCACACCATCACCCTCCCCCACACCTTCAACCCCCCCTCACCATCACAGCCCCTCTCAACATCACCCCCCTCTAACCATCACCCCCCTCACCATCACTACCCCTTCTCACCATGACCCCCCCTCCCTCATACCATCACCCCTCTAACAACATCAGCCCCTCTCACTCTCAAAATTTCCCCCCTCTCTCTCACATCACCCCCTCCCTCTCACATCACGCCCCTACCTCTCACCATCACCCCTTCTCCCCCTCACCATCACCCCCCTCACAACATCAGCCCCTCTCCCTCTAATCACCCCTCTCCCTATCACCATCACCCCCTCCCTCTCACCATCACCCCCCTCCTTCCCTCACACCATCACCCCCCTTCCTCCCTCACAACATCACCCCCCTCCCTCACACCATCACCCCCTCCCTCCCTCCCTCCCTGACACCATCACCATCTCACATCTCACCATCACCCCCTCCTTCCCTTCACACACACAGCCTCCCCAGACACACTGTTAGCATCCTCTCACACTGTCACCCCTCCCTACACTGTCATCACCTCCCACACTGTCAGCCTCTTCATGCATGCACACTCCCATTAACCACTCCTAATCTTGAAAATCTCACCTTCTCCAAACACACCTGCCCTTAATCTGCCACACCTTTCCCTGTCACATTAGCCCCCCTTAATCCTGTCACACTCGTCCCTCTTACAAAGCCACAATTGCCCTGACACACTTACCTCCACAGGTTCTGTCACACTCCCTCATAAAACCATGTCATACTCCCTGTCCCTCATTCTCTCTCACAACTCCCCCTCCCACCCTGTCCATTTACCCCCTTTGCCCTGTCACACTCTCCCTGCCACTGGTACCCCTTTACCCACCTTGTCACAGTCACCAGCTGAAGACATTCATCATACACACACAGTCAGGAAACATAGCTTTGCCATAAACACAATGCACAAAGGCTACAGGAAGACCCCCATACACACTTCAAGCAGTTACCCCATACACATACGGTCACAGACAAAAATGCAAGCATGTTCACAGAGACATAAATTCACACACACAAGGATACTCTCTGTCAGACACACTCTCAGGCACATACACAGGTAAACAGTGCATCAATGTGTGCATGTATTGCAACTCTATTTTTTTCACTTTTTTGTTAGTTGGGCCTCATGTTTGATTTTCGCCTAAGGCCTCATAAAGTCTAGAGCCGACTCTGTCAGGTACATAATACACTTTAATCTTTCATACAGCATTTATAAGGAATACAGAGGCAGCATGCAGACGTGTGGATTTAATCTGAAATAGTTTAATAGCAATTACAAATTCAACTGAACCAATAAACTTTATAAGGCCTAAGAGACAGTAGAAAGAAAATGAAAGAAATGCCACCTCTAAACAATGCTGTACATCAATCAGTTTTTAAAACCATGCATATATTTTTAAGGGTTCAGTAGTAGTTTACATCATTTAAAAACCAATTTCATTCACATTTCCTGGTTCTCAAGCTATAATGGTTATAATGGTAATTTCTCCAAAATATAAAAGTGTATGTACACTGAAAACAGAGATTAGCGTAAAGGATAATGAAGACGAGGAAAAGACAGACATTTTAAATACTAACTATTTTCCTTTGTATATATTAAGAAGGATATTAAGGTAGGACATATGCAAATGATTCGGATAAAAACACACAAATAAGTCAGCGCTAAAAAACACAAATAACTAAGGGAGGCAGCAACCCTGAAAAAGGGATTCCCTCCAAACCCTTTCCAAAAAATCACAAATGATAAAAGATAAAAAAGTGGAGGGATGCGCCACGCAGGTGTATAAATGAATAGTACGTAAGTCTAAAAAGTGTGAAAGCGAATAGTTCCAATTAAGGGGGTAGAGTATTTCACATGTAGGAGTACCCCTCTCAAGTGTGGTGTAGAGTTATGATATTCTCAAGGACGGAGGATACGTTTTGGCTCCAATTTTCTCAAATGTTTAATATTTGAGAAAATTGGAGCCAAAGGGTAACCTCCCCTTTTTGTTTTGCAAATGATTGCAACAAAAAAAATAGTGTTTGGATGACACAAAATAAGGTGCTACAGAAGCTAAAGAAATTTAATGTAAACAAAGCTCCGGGGCCTGATGGTATTCACCCACAAGTACTTAACAAGCTAAGTGTGGAAATAAGTGAACCTGTGTTTTTAATCTTTCAAGATTCTATGGTTTCTGGAATCGTACTGAAGGATTGGAAGAAGGCAGATGTGATTCCTATATTTAAAAAGGGTTCAAAATCTTTTTATGGAAATTATAGGTTAACTTCTGTGGCTGGGAAAGTATCTGAAGGGTAATTAAGGGATAATATTCAGGAATTCATTGTGAAGAACATTGGTATTAGCAATAATCAGCATGGTTTTATAAAACACAAGTCATGTCAAACTAAACTAATTGCATTCTATGAAAAAGTAAGTAGAAGTATAGATCAGGGTGTTGCAATATATGTGATCTACTTGGATTTTGCCAAAGCATTTAATACGAATTCTCACAATAGGTTAGTGTTTAAATGAAAAGAAATTGGTCTTCTTGAAAATTATTGTTCTTGGGTTGTCATTAATGGTACACATTTAAGCTGGACAAAAGTGGTAAGTGGTGTCCCTCAAGGTTCTGTTCTGGGACCATTTCTATTTAACATATTTATAAAGGATCTTGAAATAGGCATTGAAATCCATATTTCAGTGTTTGCATATAACACAAAACTTTGTAAAGTAACAAACTGTGAGAAGGATATTGCTTTGCTCCAGAAGGATTTAGATACATTGGGGGACTGTGCATTCAAAGGCAGATGTACCGTATATACTTGAGTATAAGCTGAGTTTTTCAGCACATTTTGTGTGCTGAAAAACCCCAACTCGACTTATACTCGAGTCAATGTCTATATTATGGCAATTTACATTGCCATAATACAGACTGGGGGCTGTGTGCATTTACTTACCTCTCCTGCAGCTCCTGTCAGCTCCCTTCTCCTCTGCGCCGGTCCGTTCAGCACCTCTGTCAGCTCCCAGTGTAAGTCTTGTGAGACTTACAGTGTGAGCTGGCAGAGGGAGCTGACCGGACCGGACCGGAGGAGGAGGGAGCTGACAGGAGCTGCAGGAGAGGTAAGTGCTTCCTGCCAGCCCCCCTCCACTGAACTGCCAATGCCACTGGACCACCAGGGAGTGAGAGCCCCCCTCCCTGCCATGTATCAAGCAGGGAGGGGGGACGAAAAAAAAAATAATAATAATAAAATAAAATAATAATAAAATAAAATAATAATAAAATAAAATAAAATAAAATAATATTTTAAAAATAATATTACACACACTCATACACACACACTGCACTCACACACTGCACTCATATACACACTGCACTCATACACACACTGCATTCATACACACACACACTGCACTCATACACACACACTGCATTCATTATATACACACACTGTAAATAAATAGTCAATTAATATATTTTTTTTAGGATCTAAATGTATTTATAAATTTACCAGTAGCTCTGCATTTCCCACCCTAGTCTTATACTCGAGTCAATACGTTTTCCCAGTTTTTGGGGGTAAAATTAGGGGCCTCGGCTTATATTCGGGTCGGCTTATACTCGAGTATATATGGTAATTTAATGGAGAAAAGTGTAGTCCACAACATCTGGAGTGCCGAAGGTTGCTATCCCTGCCCTAAATGTTAATGAATTAGGGAAAAAAACACATAAGAAGGATTTGGGAATTGTTACAGACAACAAACTAGGCAACAATGTGCAATATCAATCAGCAATTGCTAAGACCAGCAAGGTATTGCAATATAAATAGGGGCATTCATTCTTGTGATGAAAATATAATTTTGTATCTTTGTAAATCACTGGTAAGACCACACCTTACAATTGTGGGCACCTGTTTTAAAGAAGGATATTATGGCATTAGAAAAAGTGCAGAGGTGGGCTACAAAATTGATAAAATGAAAGGAGCATTTTAGTTATGAAGAAAGGTTAACAAATTTCATATACCAGGGGGGGCGGGGCCTGACCGCAGAGCCGAGAGGACGTGAACCTCCAGAGCTCCGGCATTAATCTACGGATAAAACCTACTTGTACGACTCAAACAGCAACTGAGCGGGCCACAACGGCCAGCAACCAAAAGGGGACGTCAAGCGAAGCAATATGGTACCCCACAAGCGGCACAACAACCTACCTTCACCGGTCAGGCGGTCGAGGCCTATTCACGTGGCGAGCGCGGGAGAGACGGCCGCTCTCCCACCACCACGACGAGCTACCACACGGAACAAAGACCCTTGCTCCCCCCCCCCCATGGACCGGCGGGGGTCATCCCGGTCCAAAATCCACAGGGCTTCAGCACCCTACGAGCCTTAGAGAACACAAGCCCTCCGAACCCAAAAGCCAAAATGGCGTCCTCTGACTGGGCCACTGGGTCTCCACCCGTCCAACCCCTGTCAACGCAACGGACAAGCGACTCCCCCTGTGAGGACCGCATAACGGCAGCCTTCAACCTGTTCTGGGCACGGTGGCAAGCCATAACGGTGAGGACCCAAGCAACCACAGAGGTCCCCCGGCTGCCCACTACCCTGCCTGCACGGAGACCAACTCTGCAACGTACAGCTCAGCTACCGACCGGCATGAAACAGCAGGGGGCGGCGAGGGGCATGCCCAGACTCCTGAACCACAGGCTGCGCATCCGACACCGCTGGCCCGGGTCCCGCCAAACTCGGATGGCCTCTAAACGCGACCTGCAGCCATGCCAACTAAAACAGCGCACCCGAGGGGCCAGGACACGGCCTGCACCAAGCGACACCAAGAGGACCTGCCAGCGCACCGCCCAGAAGCAGCGACGCAAAGCCGCAAACCAAACACAGAAGGACTATGCCTCTGTACCATGGAGACACACAGGGACTCAGACCCACAAAACAACACGGGGAGCGGAGAGGCTGCCACATCACCAGGGAGGCATCACCGCCACCCACGATACCCACACAAGTCAGGGTAGCAGCGGTGGAATCCCTCTAGCCTACCTGACACGCAAGGCCGAGGCCCTCGAAATGTCTTCACATGGAAGCTTACAGCCCAGCCAGGGAATTGGCTGAATGACTGCTTGACTGTACTGACATGCCAGGCTTACTGCCAGGGCAGACCACTCCTACAATGCCAGCGCTGTAGGACTAACTAACCCAGTTCTCTTTGCCATCAGTTGATGCTTAAATGATTTTGCTAGCTATGTCTTTTTTACTGTGGTTCCCAACTCTTACCCTCTGTGCCAGTTTGAATGCCGGGTAATTATGTTTTATGTAGCCAGCCTACTGTCTTAATCCACATTTAACCAAGAGTCAAACGCTAATCAGCCTAGCCCATAATCTATGCATGTAAATATTTACTGTGGCCCACACTACTTACCCTTAAGGCCAGCTATGCGCCAGTTATCTAGATTTCATGTTGCCAGCTTACTGACGTACTCGACGTCTAGCCACAGGTCAAGCATGAATAACCATAGCCTATGTTACTATACTCATAAAAATGTTTATTACCTCTCCATCAATGTACACTACACTGTTAAACTTTGATAAATAACAAAAATGTGCCAGACTAACTAATGCCACACATTGTAAAGCAAATGTCTGCTAATTCACCCAGGTGTCGCTGTTGTGGCGCGCCAAGGCTATCTGTTCATCTTGTGCACATCAAAAATAAAGAATTAAAAAAATAATAATAAATAAAAAAAAAAAAAATTTCATATACCAGAGGCATCCAGACCCAAAACACTCACCAACCTACTCAGCAATGCACGGTACCGGCTCCGGTGCGAAGCAACAGCACAAGAAGCGGGGACACGGACAGTATTCTCACTCTAACGTGATGGAGCTGCTCGTGGCCTCCCGCCAGCACCAGGCCTCACAAGATGGCCGCCAAGATAGCCCATGCGGCTCCATATCCCCGACCTCAATGACGGTGAGGGAGGGTTCTGACATATACACATATGCAATGAAAGAAAACTGGTTCCTGACTTAGAAGCGTGTCAGTCTGATGGAGGTTAGATACCCAGGCCGATGTCTGGCCACTAGAAAGAGATTACATTGTGACTTCCAACACCCACGAGCCCAAGGACCCAGTTCCTCAGACTAGTAATAACAGGAGTCCTAGGACAGAGCAGACTTTGCAGATCCCCCTGGGGCATGGACCAGCCTCAAACCCCCCCATCCTACATTTTGATAAACCTAGGCCCGAACCAAACTCCAGGTCCCGCGGGGAGCGGCCCAAAGCCCACAGGGCACACCAGACCAAGTGCGAGCCTCTTTGCAATCCTTCCTGTCCAAAATAAAATTGCCGGGGGTGACCAAAGAGGAATCAGAGGGCCTGCGAGGGCCAATCTCCCAACTAGAGGTGTAAGCGGCTATCGCGGACCTTAAGGGACACAAAGCCCCAGGCCCCGACGGCTATGATGTAGGATACTATAAGAAATTCAAAGAAACTCAAAAACTAGGGCTGACTACAGAGTGGAAGAGGTGATTGTACACCGAACACCCTGATTACTCAGAGGACTGGTGAGCGGATTGTGGGTGCTGTAAGATTTCTGCATATGGTTTTAAGAATTTGGAATAAAGTTTGTACACTTACCTGCTGTCCGGGTCGTTTGAATGTCATTTGGATCCCACGAGCTCCAGGGGCTGATCCTCCCAGGGCACTTTGGCTTGGAGTGGGGCTCTGACAACTCCTGACTTGTGAGAGTTACATCCCGGAGAATAATTTGTTTATTCATTTGCACTTATTTTTATGTC
This sequence comes from Pelobates fuscus, assembly GCF_036172605.1. Classification (NCBI taxonomy): domain Eukaryota; kingdom Metazoa; phylum Chordata; class Amphibia; order Anura; family Pelobatidae; genus Pelobates; species Pelobates fuscus. Next base: position 165,635,470 of record NC_086322.1, read on the forward strand.
TTAACGATACTGCACTAGGTGTGCTGTATATGTTTTTTTTTCTCCTCTTTTAGATACCCTACAGGGAGTGCAGAATTATTAGGCAAGTTGTATTTTTGAGGATTAATTTTATTATTGAACAACAACCATGTTCTCAATGAACCCAAAAAACGCATTAATATCAAAGCTGAATATTTTTGGAAGTAGTTTTTAGTTTTTTTTTAGTTATAGCTATTTTAGGGGGATATCTGTGTGTGCAGGTGACTATTACTGTGCATAATTATTAGGCAACTTAACAAAAACAAATATATACCCATTTCAATTATTTATTTTTACCAGTGAAACCAATATAACATCTCAACATTCACAAATATACATTTCTGACATTCAAAAACATAACAAAAACAAATCAGTGACCAATATAGCCACCTTTCTTTGCAAGGACACTCAAAAGCCTGCCATCCATGGATTCTGTCAGTGTTTTGATCTGTTCACCATCAACATTGCGTGCAGCAGCAACCACAGCCTCCCAGACACTGTTCAGAGAGGTGTACTGTTTTCCCTCCTTGTAAATCTCACATTTGATGATGGACCACAGGTTCTCAATGGGGTTCAGATCAGGTGAACAAGGAGGCCATGTCATTAGATTTTCTTCTTTTATACCCTTTCTTGCCAGCCACGCTGTGGAGTACTTGGACGCGTGTGATGGAGCATAGTCCTGCATGAAAATCATGTTTTTCTTGAAGGATGCAGACTTCTTCCTGTACCACTGCTTGAAGAAGGTGTCTTCCAGAAACTGGCAGTAGGACTGGGAGTTGAGCTTGACTCCATCCTCAACCCGAAAAGGCCCCACAAGCTCATCTTTGATGATACCAGCCCAAACCAGTACTCCACCTCCACCTTGCTGGCGTCTGAGTCGGACTGGAGCTCTCTGCCCTTTACCAATCCAGCCACGGGCCCATCCATCTGGCCCATCAAGACTCACTCTCATTTCTCTTGAGATATTTCTTGGCCCAGTCTTGACGTTTCAGCTTGTGTGTCTTGTTCAGTGGTGGTCGTCTTTCAGCCTTTCATACCTTGGCCATGTCTCTGAGTATTGCACACCTTGTGCTTTTGGGCACTCCAGTGATGTTGCAGCTCTGAAATATGGCCAAACTGGTGGCAAGTGGCATCTTGGCAGCTGCACGCTTGACTTTTCTCAGTTCATGGGCAGTTTTTTTGCGCCTTGGTTTCTCCACACGCTTCTTGCGACCCTGTTGACTATTTTGAATGAAACGCTTGATTGTTCGATGATCACGCTTCAGAAGCTTTGCAATTTTAAGAGTGCTGCATCCCTCTGCAAGATATCTCACTATTTTTGACTTTTCTGAGCCTGTCAAGTCCTTCTTTTGACCCATTTTGCCAAAGGAAAGGAAGTTGCCTAATAATTATGCACACCTGATATAGGGTGTTGATGTCATTAGACCACACCCCTTCTCATAACAGAGATGCACATCACCCAATATGCTTAATTGGTAGTAGGCTTTCGAGCCTATACAGCTTGGAGTAAGACAACATGCATAAAGAGGATGATGTGGTCAAAATACTCATTTGCCTAATAATTCTGCACTCCCTGTATATGGACCTATATTTATTTGCAAGTATTTTAGGTTTTAATACTTTGCAGTTTGTGGTATATCACATCATAATTGTTTGTTAACACACCCTGTACACATTGGAGTGGTGGGAAATTGTGGTTATCACACCAGGGGTGTGTTTTTACAAAGTCTGCGCACCAGCACTTTTTTCTTTGTATGACAGTTTTTAACCTAATTACCAGGGTTTTATCTTGGTTGTATACCGTATATACTCGAGTATAAGCCGAGTTTTTCAGCACATTTTTTGTGCTGAAAAACCCCAACTCGGCTTATACTCGAGTCAGTGTCTGTATTATGGCAATTTACATTGCCATAATACAGACTGGGGGCTGGCAGTGAGCGCTTACCTCTCCTGCAGCTCCTGTCAGCTCCCTTCTCCTCCGCGCCGGCCCGTTCAGCACCTCGGTCAGCTCCCAGTGTAAGTCTCGCGAGAGCCACAGGGTCATAGTGCGGCTCTCGCGAGACTTAGTGTGAGCTGACAGGGAAGCTGACCGGACCGGCGCGGAGGAGAAGGGAGGAGAAGGGAGCTGACAGGGGCTGCAGGAGAGGTAAGTAACAGCTCTGCCAGCCCCCTCCCCCCACTGAACTGCCAATGCCACTGGACCACCAGGGAGTGAGAGCCCCCCTCCCTGCCATGTATCAAGCAGGGAGGGGGGACGAAAAAAATAAAAGTAATAATATATAAATAATAAAATTAAAAATAATAATTAAAAAAAAATTTTACAAAAAAAAATTAAAAAAAATAATAATAATAAAAATGCCCCCCCCCCCCACCAAGGCTCTGCAACACACACACACAAACACACACACTGCATCACACACACTGCACTCATACACACACACTGCACTCATTCATACACACTGCACTCATTCATACACACACTGCACTCATACACACACACACTGCATTCATACACACACACACTGCATTCATTATATACACACACTGTAAATAAATATTCAATGAATATAATTTTTTTAGGATCTAATTTTATTTAGAAATGTACCAGTAGCTGCTGCATTTCCCACCCTAGTCTTATACTCGAGTCAATAAGTTTTCCCAGTTTTTTGGGGTAAAATTAGGGGTCTCGGCTTATATTCGGGTCGGCTTATACTCGAGTATATACGGTAGATATTTAAGCCCCTATGAGTGCTACAACTAAGCAAATAGCTGGGGATGAGAATATGCTTGATATAAAGCTCTGTTTTTAAATTGCACTAACCAACTACATTTCCTTTCTGTAAAACGCACAACACTTGCATTGTGATTTGGCTTCTGCGAAAGCCTTTACTGTCGTCTAAATGCATTTCTGTTTATGCAAAAATAAAGAATTTTAAAAATAAACAAAAAAGAACACTAAAGATGTGGAATTCTCTGTCTGAAGAGGTAATTTTATCAGAGTCTATACAGATGTTTAAACAGCATTTGGATAAATACTTGCAAAAATATAATATTCAGGTATATAATTTTTTATTAGTGGGGTAATAGCTTCTTGATCCAATGACATATCTGACTGCAGGGCCGGCGCTACCATAAGGCGGCCCAGGCGGCCGCCTTAGGGCGCACCGGCCCTGGGGGCGCACAATCGGGCTGACCGGAAGGAGGGAAGCGCACTGCGCTCCCCTCCAACCGACGACCTAATGTAGCGTGGCCGAGCGCCCGGTTCTGCGGGCGCGCGAGGGAGCACTCTACCATGTGTGCTTCCTCTTCAGCTTCCTCGCGCGCCGCATACTGATACCGGAGCCGGAAGATGACGTCATCTTCCGGCGCCGGCATCCCTACGCGGTGCGCGAGGGAGCTGAAGAGGAAGCACACATGGGAGAGTGCTCCCTCGCGCGCGCGGGTGGGCCTGCCTGCCTGCCAGCCAGCCAGCCAGCCAGCCAGCCAGCCAGCCAGCCTGCCTGCCTGCCTGCCTGCCTGCCTGCCTGCTTACCCGCCAGCCAGCCAGCCTGCCTACCCGCCCGCCCAGGAGCCCAGCAGCACCGCTGGACCCCAGGGAATCCCTTCAGCACTCCAAAAGGTAAGGAGGCTGGGGGATTAAATTAAAAAAAAAAACATGTGTTAGTGTGTGTGTGTGTGTCTGCTAGCTAGTGGCAGTGTGTGTGTGTCTGCTAGTGAGTGTCAGTGTGTGTGTCTGCTAGTGAGTGTCAGTGTGTGTGTGTCTGCTAGTGTCAGTGTGTGTGTGTGTGTCTGCTAGTGAGTGTCAGTGTGTGTCTCTGCTAGTGAGTGTCAGTGAGTGTGTCTGCTAGTGTCAGTGAGTGTGTCTGCTAGTGTCAGTGTGTGTGTGTCTGCTAGTGAGTGTCAGTGTGTGTGTCTGCTAGTGAGTGTCAGTGTGTGTGTGTCTGCTAGTGTCAGCGTGTGTGTGTGTCTGCTAGTGAGTGTCAGTGTGTGTGTCTGCTAGTGTCAGTGAGTGTCTCTGCTAGTGAGTGTCAGTGAGTGTGTCTGCTAGTGAGTGTCAGTGAGTGTGTCTGCTAGTGTCAGTGTGTGTGTGTATGTCTGCTAGTGTGTCAGTGTGTGTGTCTGCTAGTGTCAGTGAGTGTGTCTGCTAGTGTCAGTGTGTGTGTGTCTGCTAGTGTGTCAGTGAGTGTGTCTGCTAGTGAGTGTCAGTGAGTGTGTCTGCTAGTGTCAGTGTGTGTGTGTATGTCTGCTAGTGTGTCAGTGTGTGTGTCTGCTAGTGTCAGTGAGTGTGTCTGCTAGTGTCAGTGTGTGTGTGTCTGCTAGTGTGTCAGTGAGTGTGTCTGCTAGTGAGTGTCAGTGAGTGTGTTACTGTGTGTCTCTTACGGAGTGTGTTTGTGTGTGTATTAGTGAGTCTGTTTGATGTCTGTTAGTGAGTGTGTGTTTGTCAGTGAGAGTGTATGTTTTGTAAGTGAGTGTGTGTGTATGTCTGTCGCTGAGTGTGTCTGTCAGTAAATGTGTGTGTCTGTTAGCTGGTGTGTATGCATCTGTTCGTGAGAGTGTGTGTGTGTCTTCAGCACTTACCTTTCTCTAGCGCCGGACTCCCTTGGCGCTGGGGATCCCTCTGCCTCTCAGCTCCGAATGCTCTTGCCGCGCACGCATTCAAACGGCCCATAGGAAAGCATTACTCAATGCTTTCCTATGGACGTTCAGTGTTTTAGAATAGCGGAAGCTCCTCTAGCGGCTGTCAGTGAGACATCCACTAGAGGCTGGATTAACCCTTGGTGAAACATAGCAGTTTCTCTGAAACTGCTATGTTTTCAGCTGCAGGGTTAAAACTAGAGGGACCTGACACCCAGACCACTTCATTGAGCTGATGTGATCTGGGTGTCTGTAGTGGTCCTTTAAGTGTGTGTGCATCTGCATGCACTGGCGTACATACCGCGGTCGCAGGGGTCACATCACCCCTGCGACCAGGTGCCCGCCGCCATGTGTTGGAGGGGGCGAGGATATGAATGACATCATATCCCTGCTCCCTGTGTACCACACAGCGCAGCTGGCGCCCTGTGATGGGGCTGGGCTGCAGGACAGGACTCCAAGGAGCCAGACAGCATGCATCCAGGGGACAAGATTGAACTGATGTAAGTATGTAATTGTGTATGTCTCTGTATGTATGTATGTATGTATGTATGTCTCTGGATGTATGTATGTATGCATGTAGGTCTCTGTATGCCTGTATGTCTTTGTATGTATGTTTCTGTATGCCTCTGTATGCCTGTATGTCTCTGTGCAAAATGTATGTGTCTGTATGTTTCTGTATGCCTGTATGTCTCTGTATGTACAAATGTATGTGTCCGTATGCCTGTATGTCTCTGTATGTACAAATGTATGTGTCTGTATGCCTGTATGCCTGTATGTCTCTGTATACCTGTATATATGTATGTGTCTGTATGACGGTATGTCTCTGTATGCGTGTATGTCTTTGTATGCCTGTATGTATGTATGTGTCTGTATGTCTATGTATGTATGTATGTATGTATGTATGTATGTATGTATGTGTCTGTATGACGGTATGCCTCTGTATGTATGTCTTTATATGCCTGCATGTCTCTGTATGCATGTATGTCTGTGTCTGTGTCTGTATGTCTCTGTATGATTATTTCTGTGTTTGTATGAACCTTATTTTAAACGAGGGTGGGGGGCACCAAAATGCATCTTTGCCTGTGTAACTAAAAATCCTAGCACCGGTCCTGTCTGACTGCCACTCTGTGGTCGAGAAGGATTTTTTTTCAACAGCAAAAACAAATGTGAGAAAGGTTGATCTCATTAGACACATGTCTCTTTTCAGCTATGCAACTATGTAATGGGCTTAATTGTGTTGGTACCTGAAATGGTATAGCATTTTAGGCATTTTGATCTTCCTGTTTGTAAACCAGTGTAGAGAACTGTGACGACTGGTCTCAAAAACAAAGTCATTTTTATTAATACCAGCAACTCAACTCTTACAATGTATACACTGATCAGTCACAACTGACCACTGACAGATGAAGTGAATAACATTGATTATATTGTAACAATGGCACTTGTGAAGGGGTATTTTGGGCAGCAAATGGACAGTCAGTTGTTGATTTCATGTGTTAGAAGCAGGAATAATGGTCCAGCGAAAAGATCAGAATGACTTTGACAAGGTCCACATTGTGATGGCTACACAACTGGGTCAGAGCATCACCAAAATGTCAAGTCTTGTGCTCCCGGTATGCAGTGGTTAGTACCTAGCAAAACTGGTGCAAGGAAGGAAAACCGGTGAACCTGTGTCACGGTCATGAGTACCCATGGCTCACTAATGCACATGGGCAGTGAAGGCTTGTCATCTGGTCCTATCACACAAAAGAACTACTGCAGCTCAAATTGCTGAAAAACATAAGGTTGGCTATAATAGAAAGGTATCATAAAATACAGTGCATCGTTGGATCATGGAGCAATGGAAGAAGGTTGTCTGATGAATCATGCTTTTAGATCAGGTGTGTGGCTGGGTGCATATGCATTGTTTACCTGGGCAAGACATAGCAGCAGGCTGCACTATGGGAAAAGGGCAGGCTGGCGGAGGCATTGTTATGCTCTAGGCCAGGGATAGGCAACCTTCAGCACTCCAGATGCTGTGGACTACATCCCCTCTAATGCTGTTACATCCATAATGCTATCAAAGCATCATGGGAGGTGTAGTCCAAAACATCTGGAGTGCCGAAGGTTGCCTATGCCTGCTCTAGGCAATGTTCCGCTGGGAAACCTTTTGTCCTGGCATACATGTGGATGTTACTTTGACACGTAGCACCTACATAGAGAGTGTTGCAGACCACGTAAACCCATTCATAGCAATGGTGTTCCCTGATGCCAGTGGCCTCTATCAGCAATATAATGCAGCCTGCCATACTGCAAAACAATTTCAGGAATAATTTGAGGAAGATGACAAAGAGTTGAAGGTGTTGTCTTGGCCTCCAAATTACCAAGATCTCAATTTTAACTGTGTGTTGGAACAACAAATCCGATCCATGGAGGCCCCACCTCACAATTGCAGGACTTAAAGGATCCGCTTCTCATGCCAGATACCACAGGACACCTTCAGAGGTATTGTGGAGTCCATGCCTCGACATCAGAGCTGTTTTGGCAGGGCAGGGGGTGGGGGGGCTGCTTTACTATATTAGACAAGTGATTTTAATGTTGTGGATGATCAGTGCATTGTAGGTTCAATGAAGGGTCACAGTTTTGGAAGGATTATAGATGTTGTTTTGGTTTTAGGGCATTATGGCCTACAAGCTTTCAAGTGATGTCATATTTGTTGATAACTTATTAAAATGCTAGAATATTTTGGAAAATATTTTTTATATATTTATGTATTTTTTCATGATAGATATATATATATATATATATATATATATATATATATATATATATATATAATAGCATATAATATATATGATATATTTCTGATATTTAATATTTTATAAATATTAAATTATTTGAAAAAGGTATCCATAAATATTAAATCTATTAAAAGGGCTATAAATGAAATATATTTTGTTTATGGTCGCAAACAAATTCTCTGGATTCTGACCTGTTTACAAAGGGTTCAGAAACATCTGTACATAAATATATAGCAGTGCACATTGTTAGCCATGGTCAAGGCCAGGCTAAGAACAAAAATGGATATAACTCCGGGTGAAAACGAAACAATTTTGTAATCCAATTTGAGAGCGTAACTGCCATTTCTGCTTAACCGGTTTGTGGGTTTTTAAATCTGATGTGGTTGAGGTAACCTAATGCGCCCAATTATAACTTGCCTTGGTTGTGGAAGCTTTTAGAGGTGTGGTTGGTTTTTAGACAGTTTTTTTAGCACAAGTTTTTTTAGTGCAAGATAATGCATCTTGGACGTAAAAACCCAAGGGCAGAGTACAGAATATTTGATAGAGTCCTAACCTCAACATCTGAGGAAAGGGATTTAGGGGTGATTATTTCTGATGACTTAAAGGTAGGCAGACAATGTAATAGAGCAGCAGGAAATGCTAGCAGAATGCTTGGTTGTATAGGGAGAGGTATTAGCAGTAGAAAGAGGGAAGTGCTCATGCCATTGTACAGAACACTGGTGAGACCTCACTTGGAGTACTGTACACAGTACTGGAGACCCTATCTTCAGAAGGATATTGATACCTTAGAGAGAGTTCAAAGAAGGGCTACTAAACTGGTTCATGGATTGCAGGATAAAACTTACCAGGAAAGGTTAAAGGTTCTTAACATGTATAGCTTGGAGGAAAGACGAGACAGGGGGGATATGATAGAAACATTTAAATACATAAAGGGAATCAACACAGTAAAGGAGGAGACTATATTTAAAAGAAGAAAAACTACCACAACAAGAGGACAGTCTTAAATTAGAGGGACAAAGGTTTAAAAATAATATCAGGAAGTATTACTTTACTGAGAGGGTAGTGGATGCATGGAATAGCCTTCCAGCTGAAGTGGTAGAGGTTAACACAGTAAAGGAGTTTAAGCATGCGGGGGATAGGCATAAGGCTATCCTAACTATAAGATAAGGCCAGGGACTAATGAAAGTATTTAGAAAACTGGGCAGACTAGATGGGCCGAATGGTTCTTATCTGCCGTCACATTCTATGTTTCTATGTTAATTTTCAGTCTAGCACAGGCAAATAATGATGTTTAATCCTTTCACCTAGCAAACTATTTCACGTGTCTGCCTAAGAGCACTGGGGTTCATGACAGTCAGTATACAGATTTTGTCCAATAAGTTAATTAAGTACCGTATGTGAAAACAACACAAATTTTTTGTGGACTACTCCACTACAGCTCACTAGTTTTCCTGGTTTAACATGATATAAAACAGGGCTCTTCTTGGCTAGTTAAGACCACCTCAAACTCAGCTTTAACTTCAGCCACACTGTGGTAAGTGAGAATTGATCATTCTGCATATTAATGTCAATTTTGTCTAGCCTGGACAACCTTGATTGGTTAAGAGTGCTGGGTGGTAGCTTAGTCCAGCATCCTCAATAAACCACCAAGGATATCATAGATATGTTTTGCCACTATAAATCTTCACTCTATAGAATCCCACCCCTTTCCAGCATAACTGTGAACTCTGAACATGAGACGGGAGAGGCATTATATCATCCAATTTATGAGATATTTTTTATAACACTAACTTGAATATTTAGCTTTACACGCTATTTTTCAATATTTTATAGTTTTATTATTGAATTACTAACTGTTAATAAAGATGTTTATATTACCTTGTCACCTTTTTTAATAGTCCGGACTTGTAATTTGCTTATGGCTTTTTTTGCAGCATCGCCAAGTCGTCTCTGCAAAATGTATAAAAACAAAGGATACTTTAATAATAGTAATCTCATATGAATATATGACAATAATTCAATCCTAAAAATAATTGATTTAGCAGCAACTCCATTATGTAAAACGAAAAAATTTCCTTTGTAATGATAAAAAAAAAAAATACAATATTGCATTAGAACAGCACAATAATGCAGTAGATCATAATACTGAAAAATATTATATGTCTTGAGAAATGGAAATCTATAAATAAAGGTCTATGTTGTAAGCTTGTTTGATGGTCACATTGTTCACATTAAATTATTAAATTATTGTCTCTTTTGTATGCTTTTTTTTATATCCCCCTGGCATAATACAAAAGTGTGGCAGTATACATTGTTGCTATATTCATGATGATAATATTAAATTTATGGTAGAGCTCTATTGTCCACGTGACCCGTCTCCCGTTTATCTGAACCTAACTACAGTAATCATTGACAGGACAAAAAAAGGGTACTTACCTGTATACGTTCTTGGAGAACACATACATGTTTTACAAAAGTCCCAAATCTAGCAGCACAGTACTGATATGGGATCTCTATTAACTGTTGTAGGTTTTTCCACTGGTGACGCACTGCTGTGGAAACCAGAGGAATGTCCCCCAAAAGTCAGTGTTTCAAGACTAATGCATGACATTTTGTCATGGGAGAATTGGCTGCTGTGTCTCCTTATGTTGCCACTTAGTCATTGGCACTTCTCTCTGACCCAACCTATCTTCTTGTCCAGATTTTAAACCTCTCAATTTTGGAGGTATGTGTTTAACATTTTATTCCAGGCTTCCCTATCCATCTTTGGGATGGAGGTGTGCAGGGAAGAGTGCAGGATGCACAAAGCACTGTCAGCCCCGCCCTAAATAGGGTGGCCAATGACAGCCTGCCCCCTCAAGCAAACCAGGCACAGAGCACTGCATGTCCCCTCCTGAATTTTGAAATCTGCTGGCAGATTCCAAAATGTGGGACTGACCCTCTGGATTTATTTTTGCTGAGACAGTATCCTAAAATGTGGGACTGGCTTGGCCAATTTGGGACTGTTGGCACCTGTTGTACAAAGTAAGATTGAAATAACTTATACATACATGCTTTACGTTGTATATGAGAGGATCTGTACAAACCTGTTGGTGCATTTATTGTAACTATTTTCATATAGCATTAAAAAATTATATTGCCTCAAGGACAGTGTGGTAGTTGGGACACATGAAGGGTGGCACGCTCTGATTTAATGGGATGAGGCAAACGGTCTCTGATAAAGTCACTTTTTGATGCTGCCCAGCAGTTGTAAAATGAGCACTACCTACCGTAATAGAAAATCCACAGTGAAGCAGGCCTCCCAACAGTCACAATTTTGGAATCCTGTCCTGCCTCAGAACCCCGGTCTCCCACATCTGGGGACCCATTGAAGTGTCCAGCGCAGCACAGTGCAAGTGCATTATTAGTTGCACTCACACTGTGCAGTGGGCACTATTACCATGCAATGAACACTTCAGCAGCGTGCCAGCTCTATTATGGGGGTCGCCAGTAATGTGGGTCATACCATTGATAATACCCCATCGTGTACTGACTGCATACCTTAATAATGATGAAGCATTATGAGAAATGTATATATAATGGATGCAGGTGAACAGAAAGTTGCTTTTATTTAATAGTCTATTGTGCTCTGTGTGTTTAGGGTAAAAAAAAATATGTATGCTTTAGGTGCTGTAAATTAAAAAGTAAAACTAAACTGCTGGTAGTTCGCCTTTAAAGGAGCAAAGGCACCTGTGGTTCGTAATGATGATATGCCATCTTTGGCATATGGGGCTAAACAGGTCAGGGATAGCTATGCTTGGCACTGCTGGTATTTTTAACTAACTTTTTATGTAAACAGAGTTCAAAACTCTCTGCTCTGCCAATGTTTAGACATCAATAATAGGTGGAATATAATTAGAAGTGAGATTGAACACAAACACTTCAACACTGACCCGATGACACAGTCAAAATAATCTCTAGTGTTGATTTACCCCAGGATTTCATTCTCAAACAGCTTTAAGGAATTATTGTGTTCTACTTGGCTACTGGCCCTCCGCAATGGTTGTGCTCTGCAATTACCCACTATTATTTCAAATGTATTATCTGTCCCCCACAGGGCACAAAATGCCAGTATCTATTAAAAGCATCTGGCCTACAACGTATACACATAAAAGTCATTAGCATTATATGGTTTAGTTTATGGAATAATTTTCTCGAAGGAGTTTGTCACATAGCTGATCCCACTAACAATCCAGAGAAAAATGATTGGGTGGAGCAGGGATCTGCACCACAGGTAAATTTATAAAAATCTATCGGCAGAGCTAAAGATATATTTGAAAGTGGAATTCAGTTTTGGAAGATTATTCAGTAATCAGTTTGAGAAATGACAAGGGTGATGTTTTGGCAGAATACACATATACTCTCACTGTGATGTGAGACAGACATCTGTGGCTGATCTAGAGCAGTCAGTTATTTGATTTTTGGACATAAATCTCAAAACTTGTTTTGACTCTCATACCACTCTTTAGCTTTTTTGCACAAAATACAGCAGCCTGCTTGTAGATAGCTGCAAAAGTTACAATGGCTGTTTTGTAATTAGGCTAGGGACACTATATCAATACCGCCATTAGTTGGTATCATCTACCAGCATTTGAATTCCACATACATACAACTGCAAAGCACTAGCCATATCAAATTATAGCTGCTTGGGAAAGCATCCACACATAGCTCAAACCATCACAATTAATGGCACTGGTCAGACCACCTAACCAGTAAATGTCCTTAAAGGGACACTCCAGGCACCCAGACCACGTCTACTCATTGGAGTGGTCTGGGTGCCAACTCCCACTACCCTTAACCCTGCAAGTGTAATTATTGCAGTTTTTCATAAACTGCAATAATTACATTGCAGGGTTAACTGCAACTCTAGTGGCTGTCTATTAGACAGCCACTAGAGGTCACTTTCTAGTTTCTAGCACAGGTTTCCTGTGCTAGAGCGTTGCTGGATGTCCTCACGCTGCATCACAGATCCCTCCCCCTGCCTCCCGACCCGGAAGCAGAGTAGGCGTCTGCCGTTTCGGGCAGGCAGGTGCCTACTCTGCATTATTGGCAGACCTATGACCGCGTGCTCACAGAGAGGGCCCAGCGTGCCACCTGTGGCACGCGTGCCATAGGTTCGCCGTCACTGCACTAGAGGCTGGATTAACCCATATGTAAACATAGCAATTTCTCTGAAACTGCTATGTTTACAGCAGGCAGGGTTAACCCTAGAGGAACCTGGCACCCAGAACACTTCATTAAGCTTAAGTGGTCTGGGTGCCTATAGTGGTCCTTTAACCCCTTAAGGACACATGATATGTGTGACATGTCATGATTCCCTTTTATTCTAGAAGCTTGGTCCTTAAGGGGTTAAGAGTCTGAATGGTTATGTAATATTTTTTTTTTCTACTTAATATATAAGCAATGGTGTCACAAATATGTGTTTTGCCTTGTCATTATGGGGTAGTCAGTGTAGATTGATGTGAAAAAAAATAATTTAAACGACTGTAGCATACAATTGCAACCTAAATAACGTGAAAAAATAAATGTTCTGCATACTTTCTGAATGCACTATATCTGACAAACCATTTCAAAGAAAAAACATATACTTTTATATTCATGGAAACCGAATATTAATAAACACTACCTTTTAACAACAAATAATTTTTACAGCATGTGCAGTCAATTACACTGTTCCAATATAAAGTAATCTGCAAGAATTACAAGCCAAGAGTGATAATTATATCTGTAACCTCTCTATCTCTCAGTCTATCAGTCTGCACGCAAACATAGCAACATACAAAATAATTTATAAAGAACCTTTATTTGACTTACTTACAAGGTGCATAACAGTTTTATGTCACTGCAAATTTTGATACTAAATTGAATATATGCACAGATGGTGCACTGAAAAAGTTGACATGGGTGTATTATAACATATTAAGACAAAGAGGAAAAACTAGCACAGGGTGGTAGCAGCAGTGCCCAAAGCATTAAGCAAATGTTGGTGAAGGGAGTCTTGATACACTTAAATGTATCACTTACGCATCTAAATGGTAAGAGATACATAAAAATAAAAAAAATCTATTACAATAATTTATCGTTTTTCCAGGAAACAAGATCGATACATTATCTGAATAAAGAAGCAGGAAATTACTAATTTTACATTGTCTAATAAAAACTTGTTTAAAATCCAAATGTGTGAATAAATATTCTCTCATCAGGCACACTGAGAATTCTAAAAGGGTATTTGTAGGGATGTGCTGGAGATATAGGCTGAAACACCTATCTAGACTAAGTAGAAAGTTACAAAAATGCAGATTACAACAATAAAGTAGGTTCCTAAAGACAGGCAATTGTTAATGTGTTTATTTTCTTTATAAATAAAAGTATATTGAAATGTAGATTTCATGTAGTATGTGCACACTCAGAACAAACAGAGCGCACTCGATAAAATCTACTGTAACATACCTAAAACGTTAGAATTGGGTAGTGAACGTTTGAATACCACATGATATTCATATACGTAGATGGTAATGTTAATGATGATACAGAGACGGTACCAGCAAAGGTTTTTAATAAAACTTTGCTGAATGATCTCAGGGTAAAAACAAAGACAAAAATAGTAAAATCAAACATCTGAAACAAATATTCTAATGTAGGTATTCAGTCTCATAGAACTTAAGGCTTGATAAAGGTTCCAAGGAGCCGAAACGTTGTTTTTTGTTCTGCACTTTATAATAAAGCTGCCTACTGAAGAAACCACCAGGTGTGCCCTGATCTTGTTCTACTGAATCTTTCCTGGGTTTGTGGACCTGCCTGTCTGAAGCACCCTGATGAGAGTACTCCACAGACAGTATATGCATATCCTGCAGAACCTAAGATAATGCCCTGAAAATATCTACACTGTAAATGTATTTCCACCACACTTTTCTTTTCTTTTGTACTTGACACATTTTAGGGATTCCAGCTCACAATATTTATTGAGAATACATACTGGATTAAACTATATAGCAGTGCAAAGCAGGGGTGTATCCTGGTTTTGTGCTGCCCTAGGCAGGACAAAACTCAGGCGCCCCCCTCACCCCCACCCCCCCCCCCCCCCCAACCCTTCCCCCGCCTTCTAAATACACACACACTGACAGATACGCATCCATTAGCTAACTGTTAGCTAATGGATGCGTATCTGTCAGTGTGTGTGTGTGAGTGTATGAGTGTGTCTGTTAGTGAGTGTGAGTGTGTCTGTTAGTGAGTGTGTCTGTTAGTGAGTGTGTGAGTGTGTCTGTTAGCTGCTAACAGACACACTCACACACTCACTAACAGACACACTCACACACACTGACATACACACACTAACAGACACACACAGTCAGACACACACACACTCTAACAGACACACTCTCACACACACACACTCTAACAGACAAACAGACACACTCACACTCACTAACAGACACACACTAACAGACACACTCACACACACTAACAGACACACTCACACACACTAACAGACACACACACACACACACACACACACACTAACAGACACACTCACACACTAACAGACACACACACACACACACACTAACAGACACACTCACTCACATTAACTCGTTTTTTTTTTTTTTAATTTACCCCCCCAGCCTCCTTACCTTTGGGAATGCTGGGGGGGGTTCTCCCTCTCCCTGGGGTCTAGTGGGGCTGGCGGTCGGGCTGCTGGGCTGGTTGCTGGCGAGGGAGCACTTCCTCTGAGCTATCTGCTCAGCTCCCTCGCGCGCCGCAGAGTGAGGCTGGGAGGCGGAGCCGGAATATGACGTCATATTCCGGCTCCCAGCCTCACTGTGCGGCGCGCGAGGGAGCTGAGCAGACAGCTCAGAGGAAGTGCTCCCTCGCCAGCCGCCCGCCCGCCCGCCCAGCAGCCACCAGCCCAGGGTGTCTGTTAGCCGCAAGGCTAACAAGGCATTTGCCCTGGGCGTTTGGGGGCGGCTTTTTTTGCCGCCCCCTGGAAAATGCCGCCCAAGGCAAATGCCTTGTTTGCCTCGCGGCAAATACACCCCTGGTGCAAAGGGTGCAAATTCTGTAATTCACTCCCCCAAATGCACTTTTAAATGTTTTGCATACTCATAAAATTATCTGACACACTGAGCAATGTTTTACTTGAATGGAAGCCAATCCTAAATTCAGTTTTAACTAGTAAATTGATGCTTTATCAGTTTTCAAACCCATACAATCTGTTAACTTTTTTATTTTTGTAATTCTTGTTTTTTATTGAGGCAGCGTGTTAAAAGATATGACAATGGTACATTGATGACTGTCAATATAACATAGGCATGGTTACAATAATATGTAATTGGCCTCAGTAAGATTAGATAAGCCTCTTTTGGTTTTTTTAAATGAAAAAGAAAAGGAAGTGGAAAAGTAGATTATACCATGGATTAATATAAATTGGACTCTATGACAAAACATGAGCTGGTATTGGGCATGAGGCACAGCCTATGCACTTATGGGTAGGGAGATTTTCACGTCTGCCGTGAGATAAACGTAACAACGCGTTATGTCATGGGCTCATGCCATCTGCTAATTTTTATAATAATGGTGTATAGAGTAAATAAAAGGAGAAAATAACAGGTGACAAACTAACCATAATTGCACAATATAAACATAGATTAGATGTGGGTGGTTGGTAAAGCTCTGTGAACCTAAACCGGGGCGGGGGGAGGGGGGGGGAATAATAACATTAGTTGTGCATTATAAACGTAGATTATATGTGCCCACTGTGATGTGGGTGGTTGGTAAGGCTCTGTGCCCCTGAGCCAAATGACAGATGAGTAGAAGTGTAACAGCGCGATTATGTCATGGGACAAGAATTGCAGGGGTGATTGCGTCCGCAGTGTCTCCATCACCATTCTCTTGTCCTTAAACAACGAGAATTGGATCAAGACATCCTGGGTGCTCCTACCGTTGCTTTAGCTGAGGTGGGCAGGCGGTGACAGCTTTCAACTTGGAATGATTTAGCTTGCCGTTGGTGTAAGATAGTTGCTATCAGGCGTCTAATGAAATGTGGTAATTTGCCATCGTCCACAGACTCAGCCATGTCCCTGATCTTGATGTTTTTATGCCTTCTGTAGTCGTCCATCGCATCCAGGCGGTGTGACATTTTTTGCTATGTGGCTTGTAGTAATGCCGATTGCTTTGCAGCACACACCTGTCTTTGGGCTATGGAGAAGGTATCTTCCTCTGCTGCTTGAATTCTAGCCAACACTGCAGTGATTTCTTTAAAGAAAAGCTCTCATATTCTTCATCAGGTCCAGGATATCTCCCTTGGTAGCTGGGGTGTGGAGGTCAGTGGATTGGGGCGTATTGAGGCCCCTTGTTTCTGACCTAGATCTGACCACACACATTTTTTTCTGGCCAGCAGATATTCTCTAAAGTAATATATATATATATATATATTTCATTTCAATTTTATTTTAATATTTTTTCATTTTTTTATTTCTTTGTTCATTTTTTCATTTTTAATTTTATTTTTAATATTTATTATTTATATTTATATTTATTTTTATTTTTATTTTAATTTTATATTTATTTTTATTTTTATTTATATTCATTTTTTTATTTTTATTTTTACTTTCAAGTTTATTTCTATATATTCTTTTATATTTTATATATTTTTTTATTTTAATAAAACCCCTTTTCTCCATAAAATTCTAAATATAGGTAATGTGATATTCAATAAATCATCAGATCGGAAAATATAAAAGGATTTTATTCACCTTTAAGTAGAAAGAGACAGAAGTGCAATATAAATGGGTTTCACCAGCCACATTAATATTTATATGTATGTATGGATACTGCATCACAGATGGATACTATATTTAATAGTGGCAATATGGACATCTGCCTTGCACCCTTTTCCCCTATCTTGTAAATACTGATTTCTTTCCATTAAATGAAACATGTATGAAATGTATGCAGAACGGATAACGCATGTACCTATACAGATCTCATCATTAAGACAAATGTATCTGTAAGATTTATAAATATCGACTGTATTATAAGTATAGACCATATTGTAAATATAGAGGTTATTTCCATATCTCTTGCAAGTAGTGCCATCCAGAGTTTTTTTAATTGTTCTCCTCTCCCCCCGATTTCCTTTACCCATATGTTTTGAGCTAACACATCATTGCAAGAACGACTAACTAACGGCCGGGACCCATTTCCGGGTCGGTGGAACGCAAAATGAAACGCACACGTCGGACGCAATGACGTCACCAGGTTCAACAGCGTAACGTACGCGATGACGTCACCGGGTTCATTGCCGCGAAAAAGTGAATTGAAAGCCAGCTGATGGACGTTTACAACTCAAAGGGGGTGTATATAAGGACTGGGAGGGGGGATTGTATTTTATGCTGCTATTTTTCATTGCACTTTACTGCACCAAGTCCCTGAGGAAGTCCAGATTCGGGACGAAACGCGTAGGACGTATGGTGACAAGCTGTTTGTTTTTATATTTCAATGTAAGTCATTAAATACTTTTTTACTTTACTCTGGAAGTGCACTACATTTTTGTATATATCTTTCTCTTTTGAGATACATACATCTACTTTATGATGAACGTGTGAGGAGGGACAACACCACATTGGACACTGAAAGAAAAGATACTGCTTAAAGCTGTTTTAATTCTACGAATTTGTGAGTGACCATTTGTGATTACATACTAATATCTGTCCCACACACAGTTAAACGCTATGTTTCTCCATTGTGTCTGTATTTAGCAGATATTCCCCTACTCTATGTGTATATATCTATTGAAGACAAGAGGAAGTCTTCGGGGATCTACCGGGAAAACTTCACCTAAAAAATACTAAGGGAAGTCCTGGTTTGTTTTGAACTATTCATTTTTTCACTGGGTTGTGTTCACATATATTGTTGTTTTTATTCTCTAAAGTGAGCTAGTTAGTTATTACCAATATAGCCACAGTGGACTACTTTTGCACTTTTGGAAGTCAGAAAAAGTAGGTTCTAGCTAATACTCATGTACACAATACTTTATTAACAAGATAAATATCCAAATTAAATTTCAGTAACATAATATTTATGTAAATTGAAATAATGATAAGGTGACATGTCTTGGTGGCTCGGGGAAAGGTAATGATGGCTGAATGGTAATGGTAGAATTCCTTCATGTAGATGGGATGAATAACTGAAATTAATAATAATGATCTGATTTTACTATGTAGTGGAAAGGTAAATAATAAGCACACATCAGAAAGATTGATAGCAGGAGTAGAGTATCTGTAGAGTTTGAAGGCTGTTGTTCCTTGCAGTGCCCACAAATGCTGGACATTTCGATTTGCCTTACTATATCTTAGAAGATCTGAAAAAGATGTCTGCAATGTTACTGTCTTTTTTCTGATAGGAAGACCCTTAGGCCTTCAGCAAATTATTGAGGCTTTTAGAAGTTGAAAATGTAACAACTCCCAATACTATTCATTATGATTCTGCAGACAGCACTGAGAGAACCACTAATCCCAAATAGAGCATATGACAAAAATATGAAAGAGGGATTATAATAAATAAGATGTACCCAGCGAACAGATAAAAAGAGTGATTAAGGAAAATTTCTTGGAAGTAAATTATATTATTAGTGATAAAGATGTTAGAGGATAATGGGATGAGCATATCAGACAGCAAAATATTGTTGTGCAAACTCAGTGAAGTGCCGCAACAGATGGAACATTAAAAAATGGCAGGTGCAAAATATGAATGAATGAAAGTCTCAGCAGAGTATTATGATATAATCAAGGTATAATGATGGTTTATTCAGCCCTAAAATCTGAACAGGCAATGTTTCTACACACCAGCTGTCTATATCAAGCCATTAGGTTCTATGAACAGGGACCCTACCTGCAGCACAGGCACCAAAGATTTGGCTTTTTTTTTTATTTGAGTGCATGACACCCATTATTCTTATTGATGCAGAAAATAATCAGTAAATCAAGAATGCTAGGATTTTTTTAAATAAAGTTTGCTATGTGTGAGCTATTGACCCAGGATCTATGTAGTTATATGGCAGAACCAAAAGGGTTTGAAGCAATTTGGCCCGACTAGATTTATTACAGGACATGCTGGATATTAAATCCAAATGACAAAACTCTCATGGAACTAGACACCAGGAAATCATTTGACAGTTTTCACTAAAAAATCTATATAGTTCCTATAGCAGGGACATCTCTACTCAACGGTGTTTCCCTATGAGTGTTCAAATATCTATAGCAGGGACATCTCTACTCAACGGTGTTTCCCTATGAGTGTTCTCTGCTTTTGTTTTTTCTAGGTGTATCTTGTTTTGTATAATAGTTCCTGTACCCTGTGGTTCCAACATTGAACATTGAACATGGCATTGGCATATTTGTGATCACATTCATTTCCATGACCAATGGGTACACTGATATATGCAAAAGGATGCACACTAAATTAATAATCAATAATCAATCCCTTTATTATACAACGGCAACAAATAAAACAAAAAATGCACGTAACACATAAAGCCTCAAAGAGCTGAACATGTGTACCACAGCCTTAAAGGCTTTCCCTTGAGATTGCCACATTCAGGGCCGGCCTTAGGCATTTAGACGCCCTGTGCGAAAAATCTTCACAGCGCCCCCCCGTCATCCATGTATGCTGTTATGTTTGTGTTGTCTGTGTATGTAATAGTACGTGTGATGACTGTGTGTGATATGTATGCTATGTGTGATATTTGTAATGGGTATATTAACAGTGTGTGATATGCGTGTATTGGTTGTATGTGACACACACACACACAGAGTCAGACGGCCATACACACACAGGAAGACATCCACACACACACAAGCAGACAGTCATACACACACACACAGGCAGACAGTCATACACACAGAGGCAGACAGTCAGTCATACACACAGACAGTAATACACACAGACACACACAGAGGCAGACCGTAATACACACAGACACACACACAGTCATACACACACACACACACACACACACACAGAGGCAGACAGTCATACACACACACACACACACACACACACAGAGGCAGACAGTCATACACACACACACACAGAGGCAGACAGTCATACACACAGAGGCAGACAGTCATACACACAGAGGCAGTCATACACACAGAGGCAGTCATACACACAGAGGCAGTCATACACAGTCACACACACAGAGGCAGACAGTAATACACACAGACAAACACACAGAGGCAGACAGTAATACACACAGACACACAGTGGCAGACAGTAATACACACAGACACACAGTGGCAGACAGTCATATACACACACACACACACACACGCAGACAGTCATACACACACACACGCAGACAGTCATACACACACACACAGACAAACACACAGGCAGATAGTCATACACACAGAGGCAGACAGTCATACACACAGACACACACACAGAGGCAGACAGTCATACACACAGACGCAGACAGTCATACACACAGACACACAGAGGCAGACAGTCATACACACACACACAGACAGACAGTAACACACACACACACACAGAGGCAGACAGTCATACACATAGGCAGAGAGTCACACTCACCTGACAATCACACAGTTACCTGTGGAGTTAATTGTGGAGGCAGTGAAGCTCCTGGTGACTGTTTGGTGGGGAAGCAGGGACTCCTTCCTGCTTCCCCTGCAGCAGTTTTCCGGCGCTTTTAGCTCCGCCCCCGCCGCACGGTAAGCTCCGCCCCCGCTGCAAATTTAAAAAAAAAAAAAAAAAAAAAAATTTTTTTTTTTTTTTTTTAAATCGGCTGTGCGGCCGCACGGCGCCCCCTGCTCCATGGCGCCCTGTGCGGCCGCACAGCTCGCACACCCCTAAGGCCGGCCCTGGCCACATTTGCTGGTGCCTATACATTGGGGGGTTTAGTGGTACAGGTGTTTGAGGCTGTCCATTGAGAAGGGCACATTTGCCCTTTGATGCTTTATATAAGTGTTACATGCCATTTTTGTTTAATGATTTGTTGTCCATAGGCTCCTATCACTTGTGTACTATAGTATTTATTTGTTTGTTGTAAAATACTATTTGATTGTATAATAAAGGGATTGATTATTGATTATTAATTTGGTGTACATCCTTTGCATATATACTGTAAATTTTTTGGCATGATAGAGATGCCTCTTTAGGATAGCACCCGTTTGGGAACTATCTGTACAGCCTTTCCAAGTGTTTTATTTATTACAATGGGTACACTGACATACTATATAAATTATAGTATCCAGGGTATGGTTATTTAAAGGAAATCATAATGAATAATACTCTATAAATGACTTATCATATAGTTATATTACCACATTTCTGGAGGACTCTTCTAAGTAGACCTTCTGAAAGGGACAATTTTAGCTTAAAGGACCACTCTAGTGCCAGGAAAACATACTCGTTTTCCTGGCACTAGAGTGCCCTGAGGGTGCCCCCACCCTCAGGGACCCACTCCCGCCGGGCTCTGGGGGGAGTAAGGGGTTAAATTTACCTCTTTCTCCAGCGCCGGGCGGGGAGCTTTCCTCCTCTTCTTCCTCGCGACGTCATCGGCTGAATGCGCATGCGCGGCAGGAGCCGCGCTCGCATTCAGCCGGTCGCATAGGAAAGCATTCATAATGCTTTCCTATGGACGCTTGCGTGTTCTCACTGTGATTTTCACAGTGAGAAGCACGCAAGCGCCTCTAGCGGCTGTCAATGAGACAGCCACTAGAGGCTCTGGAGGCTGGCTTAACCCTCAGTATAAACATAGCAGTTTCTCTGAAACTGCTATGTTTATAAAAAAAAAAGGGTAAAAGCTAGCTGGACCTGGCACCCAGACCACTTCATTAAGCTGAAGTGGTCTGGGTGCCTAGAGTGGTCCTTTAATGGAACAGGTGTATAGATAATGCCCATGCAGTCTCGCTGCTCATTACTCTGCCATTTACGAGTTAAATCACTTTTGTTTCTGAAGTGGTAGAGGTTAACACAGTAAAGGAGTTTAAGCATGCGTGGGATAGGCATAAGGCTATCCTAACTATAAGATAAGGCCAGGGATTAATGAAAGTATTTAGAAAACTGGGCAGACTAGATGGGCTGAATGGCTCTTATCTGCCGTCACATTCTATGTTTCTATGTTTATGAATCCATAGTCACACCTACCTGTAACCTGCAGAGCACAAAGAACTTACTGTAAAGTAAGATCTAATGTTTCAACTTCCTTTATTGCAAAGTCTGTTTAATAAAAAAATGCTTAAGCCCTGCACTGTAGTAGCCAGCTAGACCTTGCATGAACCTCCAGGGAGTGATTCAAGTTTAAGTCACAGAGCAAGAGATAAAATATTCTAAAATAATTTAACATCTGATTGAAATTTAAGCCATGTTATATCATACAGGCTGTAAGTCACATCCAGGGGAGGTGTGACAAGGGTTGCATGGACAGAAACAAAATTGATTTAACTCTTAAATGGCAAAGAATTGATCAGTGAGATTTCAGTGGCATGATATTTACACTCAAACTGCTTGATTAAATTAAAGTTGTTTTGTGACTATAGTGTCCCTTTAACATTATAAGAACTAATTATAAGGGTTATCAATTTATTAAAATGAAAACACTGTGAAATTCATATAATAAAACACATCATGCAATACAATAATACATAATCTTGCAGACTCCGCAAAGTGACATGTCTTCATGTGTAGTAACATACAAATAGGTAATTAAGAAGGAATATTTACATTCATTAAGGTAAAAAAAAATCCAAAAAAACAGTCATCCAGAGACTGATAAATATGGCTACCAGTTCATTAACCGAATATACAAAGAGCACCATTTCATCCATTAAAGGACAACTCTAGTGCCAGGAAAACATACTCGTTTTCCTGGCACTATAGTGCCCTGATGGTGCCCCCACCCTCAGGGTCCCCCTCCCGCCCGGTTCTGGAAAGGGGAAAAGGGGTAAAACTTACCTTTTTCCAGCGCTGGGCGGGGAGCTCTCTGCCTCCGATCCTCCTCCGTTCCGCCCCGTCGGCTGAATGCGCACGCGCGGCAAGAGCTGCGCGCGCATTCAGCCGGTCGCATAGGAAAGCATTATCAATGCTTTCCTATGGACGCTTGCGTGCTCTCACTGTGATTTTCACAGTGAGAATCACGCAAGCGCCTCTAGCGGCTGTCAATGAGACAGCCACTAGAGGATTTGGGGGAAGGCTTAACCAATTGATAAACATAGCAGTTTCTCTGAAACTGCTATGTTTATAAAACAATGGGTTAACCCTAGCTGGACCTGGCACCCAGACCACTTCATTAAGCTGAAGTGGTCTGGGTGCCTAGAGTGGTCCTTTAAGATTTGTAGAAGTCATTTTTCATCTAAAGGAGTCAAATGTTTTTTGATGTAGCAACAAATTGGAGTTTTACAGTCAGAGTCGATACTATACCATCACCATAAAAGAGTTTAGATGCGGCTTTAGAATTGCACTATATAGAGTTGTTCCAATTAATAGAAATAATAGCAATTATTACAGTTATTTGATCCAGGGACATACATTATTACCATTTTGAAGTGAAAAACAACCCCGAACACACTTAATGAGAATCAGTTCATGGATTTTGCAGGAACAGGGGCGAATGAAAGGTTATACATAATAGACTTTCCTCCTCTTAAATTACTACATTACCATAACTAGATTTCCTTTCAACAGAGTAAACATACATTAGTTAATAATAAAATGTCTCAGTTGATATACCTAGAATGTAAAATGAAATACAAGACCAATAATACAAGACCAAATACAAGACCAATAAATCCAAATTGGAACTGATTAATAACAAAACTCAGTGGGCTCGGTAGGTGAGGCAATGCTGTCTGTGAAAACAACCATACATTGCTTAAATGTTATAGAAAAAAACAATGCTATATCGTTTACAGATGATATTTAGGTCAACAGATTGATTTAGTTGTCTTCAACAACTAGTAAAAATGTTTTAGTTGTTTAAAGAGAGATGGTCTATTGATGAACATCTGGTGGGAATAGACCCACGAAACGATAAGTGTGGGAAAAATATATTTAAAAAATGAATCCATGTGGCTTAAATCAAGACCCCTATTTGCCTCCACATTAGCTCTACTATAAATTAATATTTAAAAAAAATACGTATTGAGGAGAATTTAACTACCCCTACTTTTACAACAGGAATCAAATTTCCCAGCATTGGCATAATAAAATATTGTTATCCAAACGAAAATCTAGGGGTGGAAATATAATTAAAGGAACATTCCAAGCACCATAAACACAACAGTATACTGTTGTTGTTATAGTGCCATGATTGCCACGGCGCGTGTTAGAGAATTTAGCAAATTGGATTTTAATTTCACTAAACACTTTAAAACTTAAATGCAAAATGTTGATAATATAGCCAAGCTGTAGCAGTAGCCAAAATGGAAAATAGGCTAAAGGCAACTCAGGGGTAAAGCAAAGGAGAGGAGGGTGAAAAAGTAGAAAAAATAGCCCCCAACGTTTCGGCGGTATACGCCTTTATCAAGCGAGCAACATTTGTATATAGGTATGCATTCTTTTTTTATCTGGGGGAATATCACTCAGTCTGCATAACCTAGATTGCTTATTCCTGATTTCTGTTTTTGTGTTGGTCAGAGTTTGCATATTGATTGTATATGTATGACTACATTTATACTTAGTTTAATGTATCTTTTGAATATTGGCGATACCTATTACGCTTGTACCGGTACAATAAAGTGCTTTGTATTTTAGTTGGTTGTGCTCCTCTTTCAGTACTATGTAATTATATATGTCAGCTGGATCAGCTCTACTGCATTCTCTCTACTGGCAGAAAATGAAATTATTTTGAATGCTCATCAGTAATACTTGTTGCAGAGATGTCCATTTTAAAAAAGAAGACAATAAAGTTCCCAACACAGTCCACAGTCAAACAATCAATGTTACACCAGATAAAGAGTAAGGGTGTCAAACTGCTCTTAAACCAGGGGCTGCTGTGCGGAAACATTTACAGGGTTATTTTTTTAAGTGAGAATTCAAAGTTAATTTCAAATTTAATGCCAAAATAGTTGAAATGTAAAAAAATTCTAAGCCAGAAATTCTTCAAATTCGGCTCCTTTGGCCTAAAATGTTACATTTACTTTGAATTCACAATTTAGTAAATATTGCCCTAAGTAACACAATCACTAGAACAAGCTGTAGTGGTTAAGTTGCTTAAAATGTGTCCATTTAATAGTGACCTAGTGTTCTGTTTTTTTGTTAGCCTGATTAACTAGGTAATTGCTGAATGCTTATTTTTTTTCTTATTTGAAATAGTGAATAGTTTCTCAGTACGGCTCTGCTCAAGACTTGCTAAGTGTACTAAACCCTGAAGCTGTGTGCAATCAAAATAGGCTAATCACACAGATCCTGCCTTGTGTAACTAGCATTTTGTGTGAAACACAAGCCCAAGCATATAAATTTCAACATAATGTGTTCCATGTCTGAAGCATGAGACATCCCCCTTCCCACCATTTAATTATACTAGCCGTAGAGGATGCAGCACAGTAGGAAACATTTTCATTGCCACATCTGGTTAACATTTCAATGTTGCATCTGCCTGTTTAGAATACAGTATTTGAAAATAGATGCACATACAGAATGTAGGATACAGTTATCTGGTAAACAAAGTAGCAAGATCCACACACAGGTTATTCACTTTACTGGAAAATCTAGATCTAAATGACATTTTTTGCAAAAATATAGCTACCTATAAGACTTCCCCAATTTGGCCTAAATACTGAAATTTGACTTTAATTTCTGACAATTCATAATTTAGTGGATTGCATGGTTTCTTGGACACACATATTTATGGATAGTGTAAGAAATGAGTTATTCTATAATATGTAGAATTTAAATGTTGCAGAATGCAGGCCCAGATTAACATAGGGGCGGGTGGCTCCAGGTCAATCCTGCTGTGATAGGCCCACACTGCCTGCCAGGGCCGCCATCAGAAATTTCAGGGGCCCTAACACAGGGGTCTTGCCTCTAAGCCCGCCCACAAGGATGCAGTGTGTGTAAAGTGGATAAAGGGTGTGTTTGTGTATTGGATGCTGTGTGTGTTAGTGCATATTATTTGGTGTGTGTGTGTATATATATATATATATATATATGCGCTGTGGTGGGGAAAAAGTGTGGATGAACAATTTTTTATTGTATGTGGGCATGTTCTTTTATAATATTTAGCAAGGTGTACTGCTAGTAATGCCATAAGGGTCCTTACAAAATGCCTAAATGACAGGACGTTCGGGAATACTGACAGGAAGCATCGCAAGATCACGGATCAAAGGTGAGAATTGTGGGGAAATTGCTTCTGATCACCGGAAACTAAGCACACTTTGCTCCTCCGCTGGTCAAAGCTGATCAAGCGTAGGAAACCTCCATAAGACAAAGTAGTCCCTACTTTGTCTTATGTTTTAAAGAAAACAGGAAGAAATGAAGAACAGATCCTGACAGAGGGAGAGAAGAGGAATCGATTGGGGAAAGGTAAGTTCGGCATGACAGTGCCGCTTTAAAGAGACAACAGTAGAACACTATTGATATACATTGTCCAGGTAAGTGCTTATATAGTGTGGACACTGTATTAGCTATAAAAGAATGGATTATTAGCAGAAGGAATTTGACAAGGCATTTATGAATAGTGTTTCCTTTATAGTTAGATATGCATTAATATATTTTAGAAATTACATTTATCTAAAATTTTCAAATATGTGTGAACTTACCTGATTTCTATCTCTGGCATTTGCATATCTAAATCTCTGGATATAGTAGAAAACCAGCCATGCAAGAGAAATGATCATCAGAACAATGAAGGATATAGAGACAAAAACCACTGATGTTCGACTGACAAATTTTTGCAAATTCCTTGTTCCAATTGTAATGTATATTGTTACAGTAATGTTCTTTTCAATAAGACTTGCTATCTCTTTTCCTTTTGGCTCAGGGATCATTATTGCTACAATGTCTTCAATTCCTGTGAAAATACATAAAAACATTTTTATTTTATTTTTATTTTTATTATAAATGAGATAGATCATGTATTAAACATATTGCATTTGTTTTTCTTTTTATTATAAATGAGATAGATCATGCAGTTGCTTATATTCCTGCCCATATTTAATTTAAATACAATTGTCAAACTTATAACATACATATAAAAATAAATACAGTGTAAATGTATGACCTGTGAGCCCTGAGTTGTCCTGCGATATATTTATTACTTTGAACTTTTTGCTTTAAAGTCCTGAAACATTTGTACAATATAAATATTTTAAGTTTATAGAAAAGGATGAAAAAAAAAAAAATGATGAAGACATTTGTGTCCCAACTGTCGCCCCTACAGAGTTAAAGGATCACTATATAGTGTCAGGAAAACAAACCCTTTTCCTGACACTATGTCATACTTGGGGGACCCTCACCCTCAGGGTCCCCCTCCCGTGGAGCTGAAGGGGTTAAATCCCCTTCAGCAGCGTACCTTAATCCAGCACCGGGCTCCCTCAGTGCTGGTGACCTCTCCTCCCCCGCCGACGTCAGCTCCCAAGTGGAGCAGAATGCGCATGCGAGGCAAGAGCCGCGCATGCATTCTAACAGTCCATACGAAAGCATTTCTCAATGCTTTCCTATGGACGTTCTGCACGCTGGATGCGAATTTTGCATCCAGCGTCGCAGAAGCGCCTCTAGCGGCTGTCAGGAAGGCAGCCACTAGAGAAAGGATTAACCCTGCTATGAAAACATAGCAGTTTCTCTGAAACTGCTATTTTGCATGTGAAGGGTTAAAGCCTGAGGGACCTGGCACCCAGACCACTTAATTGAGCTGAAGTGGTCTGGGTGACTATAGTGTCCCTTTAAATTCAAATGGGAATGTTTTGAATAAAAGGTTAATTGATCAGTAAAATCTATTTATAAGTTGAGATATAGTCAGATATGACATCATGCACTAGAAAACAAGGGTTAGACATTCTACAAGATACACCATCTTGATATTGCAAACAACGTTTTTTTTATTGCAATGAATCATTCTTCATCCTTCCAATTTACTTTGATGTGTTCAGCAGTGGATGCTGGCAATGCACTCTATTTTCTATTTCAGGAACAGACCCTAGTTTTAATAGAAAGAAAATATACCTTTCATATAGAAAATAGACACTAGTAGTGAGTAGATGTCAGTGAACAGGACAGCCTGATTCTTCACTCAGAAACACGAAGAGACACCTAGAATCGATAAAATGGCATATACATCTAAAAGTACACGCCATTTTATACCCAAATTGTATTGACTCATTCATAATTACAATGAATTATCTCATAACTGTTGACCATAGATATAAACGGGCCAACATACAATTACAGATATATGAAACATCTACTAGGTTAGTAGCAGTTGGACCCTTAGAATCCCCTGCTCCACCCATACCCTTAAAGGACCACTACAGTGCCAAGAAAACAAGAACTATGTAGTGAGACAGCCACTAGAGGCTGGGTTAACCCTCAGCTGCAGGGTTAAAACTAGAGGGACTGAAGTGGTCTGGATGCCTATAGTGGTCCTTTAAGTTAAGGTCCAATGTGTACAATTGGATTGTCAAGCTGAGTTTTGCTGTAGGGACCAGTAATATGACAAGCCAACTGTGGCACATCGAAAGAGAGAATGTAGTGGTCTGGAGTAGTGGTTTAGCTGCCAAATGAGAGCCCACATCAGCTGGTCAGTAGTAAAGGGGTCTCACATATGAATCCTCCAACTGAAGTCACAGTGGTGGTACAGTAAAAGATAAGGAAGTAAATAATTGGGATATTATTGTGCTACGGTAGTAAGTCCTAACATCTGTCCATCCTATAGGCAGCCTCTTACTTCCAGAGGACACTCGTGGAGTGTGATAGCCACTGGGATAGTACGGAACAAGTGAAAGAATTTGAGCAGTAACATCATTTTCAACAAATGGACCCGGCCCAGCCACCACACATCCGGCCCAGCCCATTGTTTTAGTGTGTTCTCTACATGCGTTATTTGATTGCAGTGGGTTTCTTTTATCAAAGTGCAATATGATTTTGCTAACTTAATTCCCAAATATGTAATTAAAGAATCTCTCCAAACATATATTTTTATTGAAGTGCCTGCTTGGACCTACTGGCAGTGCTTGGGTTTTTCCAAAATTATTCTTATAATAAGACACCTAGCCATAGTTCCTCAGCAAGTCAATGAGATTCAGCATGGAAACCTCATGGTTTGTTAATAAAAAAATAGCACAATATCATCCACAAACATAGCTATGGCTTGGTCTCCCTGTTGTGTTGGCAGGCCCTGAATTGCGGAGTGGAATTTAATGTGGGATATCAAAGGTTCAAGGGACAAAATAAAATACTGTTTCTGATTGAGAATCTACTAGATATGAATCCTGAGTTAAAGACTTCTGCTGATGATTATGGGTAGAGTGTCAAGACTCTCTTCAGGAAACTTGGTGGTAGCCCAAACATATGCAGCATTGCAGTCATATATGGCCTGTTTATCTTATCAGATGCCTTTTCAGTGATTAGGGCCAAAGCGAGGCCTGGTGTCTAAGTTTCCTGCGCTCCAGGATGTCAAGAAATCGCTTGGTGTTATCTCCCATCTGCCTGTCTGGCACAAACCCTGCCTGCTCCTTCGACACCAAGTAGCATAGCGAGGGAGATAGGTCAGAGGTTTGCACCAATATTTGGTGTTTTACCTGCTTGGGAGGGTAACAATATGGGCCTCCAGCATTTTTTTTTTTTAAATTCTTTATTTTTGTTGTGCGTAAGCTTATAACATTCGCTTGTGAGGTATCCCAAGGGCAATCCTCCAGCGCATTAAAACAGGTAAACATAGAGGTACACGATAGAACAAGCACATTTTTGGATTATAAACAGTATGGATTTACATTGCTTAGGTATTGTCACAATATGACATGACATTATTATAAGGTTGACCATCAGATTTGACAACTTGTTGATGTTTGTACAGGTTTACACACTTCAAGGATAAGTTGAGAGTTAAACCAGCTTACACTTGCATTACGTTAGGTGCGCTATCATAGATAATATATAAAATGTATTAATCCAAGCTAACGCTTATATTGTCACTTAACAAAAAGAATAACCCTTAAGGCTGGCCAAGACATTCTGCATGGATTTACCTTAACTTAGTCGATTATAAAGGTACAAAATAAAGTGACACGCTAAACTGTGATTAAAGTACATGCTAGGCAGATTGTGTGTACAACATTCATAACTATGTGCAGACTTGGCTAGTACATCTTTTATAGAGCGTGTTAGGCAGGGTAGCAATGATTAAGGTTCATGAGGGTTCGTGTGGGGAATGTATGGCTAGTGACAGTGGTTACTATGCCTGGTATTAGGTCTACGTAAGTCCCCGCCAAGTCATCCGACTCCTTTTCGTGACAGAGCGTGTGCCCCTCACGTTGGTCGATGCTTAAGATGGCTGCTCATTGGTAATACATTTTAAAGGGTCATGAGTACTGCATGAACGAGCAGAGCATTGCATATAAAGGAGTTAAACAAGCTAGGCATGTCACATACAGTCGTCTGAGTATGAGGGCCTCCAGCATTTTTGATGGGATTTGTTAAGAGGCAAAGATGTTATTAAAAAGTTTTGTAAAATAAGGGAAGAGAAGGGACATGTATTTGATGTAAAAATCAAGGTGCAAGAGAGTACTGAGAACGGACAACAGCTCAAATAGTTAGAGTGGGCCCCCGACTCAGATCTCAAGCTGGTTTTTAGCTTATCTTGTGCCATTACAAAAAGAAGCAGGCCATTTGCATATCAGATTGTTCCCACATTTATTCAATTTTTAATGTAGTACAGCATGGAAATCCCATCTGGGCAAAGGGATTGTGCTTAAGGGGGAGATTATGGATAATTTTGGTCACCTCATCATATGTGAATGTAACATCTACATGACTTCTTTGCTTTTTGTTTAAGCAGGGAAGTGTTATAACCTCTAGAAAACGATTAATGTCTTAGGTACCTGGTTGGTGTTGTGATTTATCTGAAGATAAATTATACAACTCTGAATAAAACAAAGTTAATTATTCTACTATATGACTGGGGTCATACAATTTAGTGCTATCTTTGAAAATGAGGTGTGCGATTTTGGATAGGGATTGTTGAGTTTTCAGTTTAGCTGCCATTAATTTACCTGTCTGGTTTCCCTGAGAGTAAAAGAGCTGTTTTGTTTTCCTCAACATCTTTTCTGTCTTGTGTAATTAGATCATTTCTAAGTCTTTTCTGATAGTGAGAATTTGTTTGTAGAGCTGTTTAGAATACAAAGGCTTGTTTCTCCCCTCCAATCTTTCCACCCTGTGGAGGTGCCGTGACTGAGCAAATCTCACTGACTTTTTCAGTATGCTCCTGCTTTGACAAGGTGGCCCTGATAACTAATTTATGTCACAGAGGTCCATTCCTCATTGTCCCTAAAGTAATTTATGAAAGCCCACTCCACCTCAAATGCAGTATTTTATCTCACTACAGAGATTTTTCAAGATGATGAGTTATGCATGGTCTGGTCCCCATGCTAGCTCCCACCACCTTCAGCAACACTGACCTCTCTACCACACACATATCAATTCTTGTGTATGTATGGTGGACATGAGAATAGAAAGACTGTCACATCCTGTTCCTGGCTGCGTATAATTTCTGGCAATGGCTTCCTCCCGTGCACTGTTCTTCCTCCCGTGCAGGCTCTGTGTGTTAGCTGGGAGGAGTGACGTGCAATCACTTCCTCACAGCAGTGATGATCTCATCACAGGGGGCCCGGTTGTGCTGTTAAAGTGCCCAGCGCTGACCGGACCCCGTGACAATCCATTTCCATCGGGTGGCCCTGACAGCATGGGCCACCCGATGGACCCCTTGGACGGTGTCCCCGGCGGCTTGCCGCGCTGGCCGGGGCCGCAAATGATGATGGCGGGCACCCAGTCGCGGGGGTCAGCAGGCGGCCGGGCCCCCTGGAGTGACGGACCCAGTTGCAGCTGTGACTGCGGTATGTACGCCAGTGTACCTAATAACTTTTTGGAGTATCAGCTAATGAGTGTGTCCCTGGATCAGACCTGCTTAGCTCAGTGAAAAAATCCATCAACATGGTTTGACAACTTACTTGGGTCCCCCAGGGGCATATGTCATCTCCTGTTAGATGTCTTCTCTGAGCTAAGCAGTTAGCTCAGTTGATCAAATCAGATTCTCCTTCAAGGTGCAAGTGTAAAATCATTCTAAAACAGTTTTAAAAAATTACTGAGGAAGGGTGCCAGGGAATTCCAAAGACAATTACAGCCTTAGTGCTTATGGTGCTTAATGTTTATAAGTATTACAAACTTAGTGCTTATGATGTATAAGCATTAAAGCCTATAGTTCTTGTGGTGATTGGTGTATTCCTTTAAGGAATGTAAGGAGGCCTTTGGCACAGAATCTACTTCTCTTTGTGTGAAGTACTATAGTCTTCTAACCACTTTTACTCCAAGACCACTCTACCCCTCCTTTTCCCATGGAGATGAGATGCTCATTATGCAGAACACTAGGTACACAGGCAAATGTGTAGAAGGGCATGCTGATTGCAGCGGACAGCGTTATTGCTGGGACCATACAGATGTCTCCTGCAGATTTGCATGCCCAACATGCTAATGGTGGCGCTCTTCCAGATTCTAACTAAGCACAGTTTAGCTCTGAGGTGCAAGGAATGTGCTAAATGAATAACTCCCAGCGCACTTATCTTTGATTAATGCATACTGCAGTACTGTAACAAGCAATAATGCAGCAGGCAGTGTCTGCACTGCAGAATACATAGAGCCACACTAACTATTAAAATGTCAAAAACAGAATTACTAGATGCTGACTGGGATGTGAGCCACCAAAAATTGGCAGACAACTCTGTGCAAGCACACAAACAGATACACTACCCTTGACCCATTGCAACTTATAATCATCGCTAACTGCTGTTGGGATTACAGATTGGCACAACAATTTCACCCATATTATCTTAGTTTACAGAATATGTATAGGGATTAAAAAAGATCATTCCTGTGAATGCTTTGTGTGGCTGGAACATCAAGCACCGGTGCCATCAAAGTATGAGGACCTGCACGCTGTCACTTCCTTTTGGAACTCCTGGTGCACAGCTAAATACAGATAGGAAGTCCTGCAGATCAGGATAGATGTCACATCTGGTGTACTGGAGGAAAGGAGGGTAAGATCTCGCCTCCATGCAGTAAGTAACTCTGTAGTCCGTTAGCTGGCAGCAGTGATTTTAATTTCAGCAGTGACTCAATGGATGACACAAAAAAATCCCCCCAATAAACAGAATAACCGACATTGGAAATAACAAACTCTCCTTCCACTTGACATGGTAAAGACAATTTGTATATAAAACAGAGTACCATCAACAGTAAGTGTGACATGCTGTAGAAACATGCTATTTATATCATTGAGTTTTAGTCGACTACTGTAGGGAACGACCGATTATCGGTCTGGGCGATATTATCGGCCGATATTCTGTATTTTTGGCAATATTGGTATCGGCCTTTAGAGCTACCGATATTGCCAATAATGCAGACCAGGACCACCGGGCCCATGACAAGCCCGGTGGTTCTAGAGGGCCCCCAGCAGCTGCCTTCAGCTCCCCTGTCTAACTCTGTGCGACCGTCAGAGCGTTGCCACGGGTTACCATGGCAATGCGGCAAGCTGCCGCAAGATTTAGACAGGGGAGCTAAAAGGAGCTGCTGGGAAGGTAAGTAAGAGCTTGCTGCGGGCCCCCACTGCACAGTCCATGCCACCGGACCACCAGGGAATGCCATAACCCCCTCCCTGACCAAGTAAGAAGCAGGAAGGGGGGACTAAACGATAAATAAATATTCTTAAAAAATGTAAAATAAAAATAAAAATGCCCCCTGCCCCCTCCATTTTACACACATTACATACCTACACAAACACACACACACACTCTGCATTATATAAACACACTTCACAAGCACACTGAATTCACTATACACACGCTACAAAAAAAACACACACTCTACATTATATAAACACACTACATTCACTATGCACACACTACACAAACGCGCGCACAAACAAACACACAGCATTCCGTATATGCACACACACACTACACAAACACACTGCATTCACTTTATGCACACTACACACACTGCATTCACTATACACACACACACTACACAAACACACACACTCGGCATTCAATATATACACACTATACAAACATATACTGCATCCACTACACACACACTACACAAACACACACACTGCATCCACTACACAAACATACACTGCATACACTAATCAAATACTCTCACTGTATCAACTACAAACACATATATTCTTGAAAACATAAAACATTCTGACTGGCATGTATATTTTGTGCATTTACCCTAATAAAAAAAAAAGATTTACAAAAAAATAAATAATAAACATGTTCAGTTAACCCCTTCAGAACGGAGTCAATTGTACACGTTCTTATCAAAACAAAATGTAAACAAAAACTGGAATTCGCGCCATATGTCTGTTCAACTGTAATTTACCTCTTTTATATTAAGTGCACCAACACTTATTATATATAATTGTATTCAGGAGAGACAGGGCTTTAATTTCTCAGGAACTATTCATATATGAAACATAATTTATTATGAATAAAATAAAAAATATTGTGAGGAATTAAGATTTTTTTTTTTTTTTTTTTAAACTGTAGTTCCGCCTGACATTTTAGCTGTAATGTCATAATACTGTTAGCTTTTACTGCAATAAAATACACATATTTGTATTCAGCAAAGTCTCACGAGTACAACAGTACCCCCCTTTAACAGGATTTTCTGTGTTTTGGAAAGTTACAGGGTCTGGGAGGGCTTCAGGGCACCGCTGTAGTTACGATGCTTGGAGTGTTCCTTTAATAACTCTCTGAAGTTTTTTGTAAAAAAAACAACCGAAACCTGATCACTTTCAGAGTGGAAGGATGCAGATACTTGGACATCACATAGAGGCATTCAACAAATTTATGAAGCAATAGGCTTAAAAATTCGAAAGAATGCAAAAATAAATCGTCTTGTAATTCCTTAAATTCCCACCTGCCTGCCCAACAATTTTTGTCAGTTAGCAACACAATACCTGTGGATGTTCAGCTTCTGACACCGATAACTAAATGACAAGTATTCTTCAGATGGCTGGTAGAAGTACAGTTACACATGCATAGGCGTGCGCAGCCTATTGCATTAGGGTGTGCACCCTAAAGCACAAGCACACGCCGCGTATATATATGTATGTATGTATATATATGGATAATGCCATGTGTATATGTGTGTGTATATATATATATATATATATATACACACACACACACACACAATATATATATATATATATATATATACATACACACACACACACACACACACACACACACATACACAAGCTGTGTGTGTGTGTGCGTGTGCGCTGTGTGAGGGTGCTGTTAGTGTGATGTGTGTGTAAGGGTGCTGGTAGTGTGCTATGTGGGTGAGGGTGTTTGTGTTTGCGCGCTTGTGAGGGTGCTGTTAATGTACTATGTGTGTGGGTGCTGTGTATGTGTGTAGGTGCTGTGTATGTCTGTGGGTGCTGTATGTGTGTAGGTGCTGTGTATGTCTGTGGGTGCTTTATGTATGTAGGTGCTGTATGTGTGTAGGTGCTGTGTATGTGTGTAGGTGCTGTGTATGTGTGTGGGTGCTGTGTATGTCTGTGGGTGCTGTGTATGTCTGTGGGTGCTGAGTATGTCTGTTGGTGCTGTATGTGTGTACGTGCTGTGTATGTGTGTTGGTGCTGCTGTATGTGTGTGGGTGATTGTGGGGGGTGTAGGTGGGGGTACATTACTTAATATCCCCCCTCCCTTCTTACTTTATGTAGGGAGGGGGGATTCTTGTTCCTTGCTGCCTTCCCTGGTGGTCCAGTGGAGGTGGGGGCAGATCAGTTCATATCTCCCCTCCCTTATTACCTTATGTAGGGAGGGGGGGTGCTTTCTTCCTTCCCTGGTGGTCCAGTGGAGGTGGGGGCAGATCAGTTAATATCCCCCCTCCCTTGTTACCTTATGCCTGGGAGGGGGGATCCTTAATTTCTGCCATCCCTGGTGGTCCAGTGGTGAGTGAACTCTAGCCTGCGGGGCTAGAGTTCACTCTTGCGAGATCTGAGCGTTGCCCGGCGGAGCTGCCGGCAATAGCTCCCCGGGTCATTTCCTGCCTCCCTCCCTGCATGTGGGTCGGTGGGGAGGGAGGCTGAGAGCAGAGCCGGCGCTCGGATAGCGCCGGCTCTGCATGAGCCGACAGGGGAGATCTTGAGATCTCCCCTGCCGGTCTCACTCCATAGGCGTGCCGCGGGGATTAGGGTGTGCCCAGGCACACCCGGCACACCCCGTGCGCACACCTATGTACACATGGAGTAAGTAGGGGGAAAAAATACATTTCCCTATTTCTGAGATGTCACCAATGTTAAGGTCATTTTGAGCACCCCCATTTCCATTAATGCACATTGGCTTAATTTACCAGAGACAGGTGTGTTTTTATGTGCACCCTGTTCCAAATTATTATGCAAATGATAATTTTCTCATTTACTTAAATAATTGATGTAAATAACCGTTGGCATAATTCTCATGTTATCCAGAGTACAATTCAAATTTTATTGAACAAACCTCCTAATGACAACAGTATTTTTTTTTAAAACATAAAAAACTTACAATGCACTGTTCCAAATTATTACGCACAGTAAGTTTCAACACTTTATAGGTTGTAAAGAACTGAAAATTGTCATTTGTTGTATTTGCAGCATATTTCCTGAAATCAAAAGCTATTTCAATCAAACTTATAAAACCCTTTTTACTTTTTAAACATTTTAACAGGTCACGTTACATTTTAACATAGGACCCCTTATTGAACTTGTGAGTTTTTGGACAGTTTCTGCTTGAATTTGTTTGCAAGATGTCAGAATAGCTTCCCAGAGCTGCTGTTTGGATGTAACTGCCTCCCACCCTCATAGATCTTTTGCTTGAGGATGCTCCAAAGGTTCTCAATAGGATTGAGGTCAGGGGAGGATGGAGGGCACACCATGACTTCTCTCCTTTTATCCCCATAGCAGCCATTGATGCAGAGGTATTCTTTGCAGCATGAGATGGTGCATTGTCATGCATGAAGATGATTTTATTACGGAAAGCATAGTTCTTCCTTCTGTACCAGGGAACAAAGTGGTCAGTCAGAAACTCCACATACTTTGCAGAGGTCATGTTTACACCTTCGGGGACCCTAAAGGGGCCGACCAGCTCTCTTCCCATAATTCCGGGCCAAAACATGACTCCACAACAGCCTTGTTGGAACAGGGTGGGCGTCCACCAACCATCCACTACTCCATCCATCTGGACCATCCAGGGTTGCACGGCACTCATCAGTGAACAGGACTGTTTGAAAATTAGTCTTCATGTATTTTTCTGCCCAATGCAGCCGTTTCTGCTTGTGAGCATTGGTTAGTGGTGGCCGAATAGAAGGTTTATGCACAGTTGCAAGACTCTGGAGGACTCTACACCTTGATGTCCGTGGGACTCCAGAGGCACCAGCAGCTTCAAATATCTATTTGCTGCTATGTAATGGTATTTTAGCAGCTGCTCTCTTGATCCGATGCATGGATCTGGCAGAAATCTTCCTCAATGTGCCTTTATCTGCACGAACCTGTCTGTGCTCTGAAACAGCCAAAAATCTCTTAATAGTGCGATGATCACGCTTAAGTTTTCGTGAAATATCTAATGTTTTCATACCTCGTCCAAGACATTGAATTATTTCACTCTTTTGGGCAGCAGAGAGATCCTTTTTCTTCCCCATATTGCATGAAAATGGTGCTCTGCTTAATAATGTGGAACACCCTCCTTTAGTAGTTTTTCCTTAAATTGGGCTCACCTGGCAATCTAATTATCACAGGTGTCAGAGATTGTTTTCAGTGATCAAAAGAGCCCTGAGACACTATGTCATCCATGAGTTAAACTGAAAAACAAAATATTTAATCTTTGTGACACTTAAATAGAATTTGCATATTAATTTGGAACAGGTTGTAGATGTATCTTTGTTTCACTCGCTCCTGTCCAGTCAACTATCCTCTCCGCCACTAAGCACACAAGGTGGAAGAGATGAGAGTCAATTTTCTGGCCTTTCTTGTTTAACAGTAGGGTCTAGAGGGCTTTTCTTTTTCATATTTTACTTTTGTTTTAATAGCTTTTTGAGTTTTTGTGTGTAGAGAGCTAGAGAGCTAGAAAGCTGGTCGTAAGTGCGAGCCTTTGTAAAACAGGGAGGTCGTAAAGTGAGGACCACCTGTATTTACTTATTCGAGCAGGTCACTTGAGACATCTGAGCTCCAGATCTTGGACTGTTTAACATGTGTATATGTTACATTACATAGAAACAATCATAGCTCTGAATATTTTTCTTATTCAGACCATTCTACAATCCACCATCTACCAGTAACTGTTACACCTAGTGAATAAAGGCAGCTGGTATTAAACATTTGTGGGTATAAGTAATAGAAAGCCACATTCTTTCCCTTGAAAACGAAATCAAATGCAAATTCTCATTTATAGACAAAAGGGTCACATATTGCTGCTCAACAACCACAACCACTATTTGTAAGAAAGAAGCCTTACTTACTAATGGTACTGACACTATACAATCATTTTTTCTGAGCTGAATTACAATGCACCATGGCACCTGGTTTCAAACATGGCACTTTCTCTAGGGGCAGACTTTGAAAGGGCAATTCATATAGATTGTATCTGGATATTTAAATATGCCATTTACAAATAAAGACTTAAAAGGATTTCACATAGCATTCACAAGGCATTCTTTAAATAAACTCATCTGTTAAACAAGTGCCTATTTCAATTAGATCTGGTTCCAGTATGTTATAGGACTGCGAGATTAATTAACTTTTAATTTGCACCCAGCTGCTTCTTGGAGGTAACTGTGCATTAATTAAACTAAAAAACAACACCCTTGCTATTATTAAACTTCTTTTATTAGCATAGTTATTGCAAAATACAACCAGGGAGGTGCGCAGTTAAAAACAAAAGATCATTCACTTTACAAAACTGAACATTTTGCTAAAACATATTAAAGAAGAGAGTTTCGTTTTTAAATATCATATTTAGAATCAGCTGCATCCTGTTAACGTTTAGAGTTTGGCATTTTAAATAATTTTGCTACACCTGAAATAAATCATATATTAATGCTGGATACCATGTACCCTTACAGGAATACTCCACACTGGACGTGTCTCCATATTATAATGGATTTTTAATGTATTGAATAATTCATTCAAAAACTAAAATCAGATTGTAAAAAAGTAAAATGAGACCAATACATTTCAGTGCTGCTGTTGCAAATACATAGGCAAGCATTGTCCAGACCATGTCAAGCACTGTCAAGATCATGAGGCTCTACTACTAGACAGTCTCTCACAAACATCCCAACTTTGGGTGGTATGCCATCGAGATGGTGGTAGGCAGGAAGGTAACAACTTGTGTCACAGGTGAGCAGGGCTGGATTAACATAGGGGCTGATGGAGCTGCAGCTCCAGGCCCCGGCCCATGGAATAGGCCCATTTAAAATATATATATATATATATATATATATATATATATATATATATATATATATATATATATATTTATTTATTTAAAAAAAAAAAAAAACATTTTCACACACTACTCTTAGGTTTCCCACCTGACTGGTATTTTACTGGCACAGCTGGTATTTGAGGATGCCTGTCCAGTGCCAGTATTGCAGTAATACCGGCAATACAAATGCAGGTATTTTTCTCAGTATAAATGGAAATTACTCTGCAATACCAGCACCAGCCAGTAGGGTGTGTGTGTGTGGAGAGAGGCAGGGATAGAAAGTAACAGCATATCCCTCCCTGCCTTTCTCTACTACTCACTGATCTGTGGGGGAGCAGCTACACAGCACAGAGAGTCCAGACAGCAGCTCTACAGCTCAAGTAAGTGAGGGATGGGAGAAAGGCAGCAGGGAGACATGGGGACACTGAGACACTAAGGGACACTGAGAAACTAGGGGACACATGGGGACACAGACACTAGGGGATACTGGGAGACCTGGGGACACTGAGACACTTGGGGACACTGTAAAACACGGGGACACTGAGACACTAGGGGACACTGGGAGAAATGGGGACACTGAGACACATGGGGACACTGAGACATAGGGACATTGGGAGACACTATGACATTGGGACACAGAGACACACAGTGTCCCCTAGTCTCTCAGTGTCCCCTAGTCTCTTTGTGTCCCCAAGTGTCTCAGTGTCCCCGGGTCTCTCAGTGACATGGGGACACAGTGAGACATGGGGATACTGGGAGAAATGGGAATACTGAGACACTGGGAGACTAGGGGACTGGGCGACATGGGGACACTGACACTGTGATACATAGGGACACTGAGAGACTGGGTGGCTTGCGAGACTGAGACACTGGGAGACAGGGAGACACTGGGAGCAGTCCATCTATACAGCAGAATAAAACTGTGAGTAGTTTGTTGGTGATTTTACAGAATTTTCTCTTATGTCACTCCTTATGATTTACATCATGTGATGTCATGCATAACTAAATAATTATACAAATGTATCAGGCGGGTATTTTTTTTCCCAAGAAAGGTGGCAACCCTAACTACTCTTCCCATACTCTTGCTTAAAGGAACACTATAGGGTCAGGAACACAATCATGTATTTCTAACCTTATTATGTTAAAACCACCATTTAGCCCCCCTGGTCCCCTCTTGCCTCCCTAAATATAGTAAACTCTCACTTGTATTCAAGTCTGCAGCTGCTGGCTCTGTCCCTGTCTGCCTCTGAACTGACTCTGTCTGCTGACATCATCAGAAGTGGTGGTCTGAGTAAATTACAATGCTTCCCCATAGGATTGGCTGAGACTGTCAACTAGGCAGATCAGGGGCAGAGCCAGCACAAGTCAAACATAGCCCTGGCCAATCAGCATCTCCTCATGAAGATAAATTGATTCAATGCATCTCTATGAGGAAAGTTCTGCATGCAGAGGGTGGAGACACTGAATGGCAGTGCTG
The DNA here is from genome assembly GCF_036172605.1 of Pelobates fuscus. Classification (NCBI taxonomy): domain Eukaryota; kingdom Metazoa; phylum Chordata; class Amphibia; order Anura; family Pelobatidae; genus Pelobates; species Pelobates fuscus. The sequence goes on from NC_086322.1 coordinate 165,677,124, forward strand.
CACACTAGGCAGTACTGCCCCAGGAGGCAGCCATCTAAGGAGTCGATATCAGAGTTATTTTCTCTGAAAAGACAGTGTTTACTGCAAAAAACCTGGAGGGAATGATTCTACTTACCAGAACAAATACAATAAGCTGTGGTTGTTCTGGTGACTATAGTGTCCCTTTAAGTTTGGAAGCTTAAGAGGGATGCATGGGAATAAAACCTGTGTGGACTGGCTGACAATAAAATTAGTTTAGATAATGCAGACTTTGGTCTCTCTAACACTGTGGCATGTCCCCTTTCTTCTACACTCACTACATACACCTTTACTCTGTCCCAGACTATATACCAGGAACTTCTGCCTGCTAGTAAGATGATAAGGAGACAAGTGGACATGTGAGTGCTAGGGGACAGTCCTTAGAAAGCGTGGAGTAGGCACAAGTTATGGGTGCTGTCTGCATAGTATGCCCTTAGTTGGACTGCCTGCATGATTGGCAGGCAGCCTGACATGCATTCATGCCAGGCTGGCCTTCCAGTTCTTTGGACAATCATGCCCCCTTTTTGGCAGGTCTGGTTGCGTGATTCGCGCCAGTGGCACACTCTTTTACCCTGCACATTGACTTCCTGCTTCACTGGACACTGCTGTTAGGGGATATGGATTTACTTGAAAGATGAAAGCATAAATTAGAGAGAGATTAGCGTAGAGTATGTGTTTTCGTATAGCTGCATCCTTTCCCTCCAACACCATCTCCATCAGATACATGATGTTTGGGAGGTATGACTGTTTTAGTGTGTTCTGTTTATAAGATTCTGTAAATAGGCCCATCATAATTGTCAGCACCAGGTCCACTGGGCTCTTAATCTGGCCCTGCAGGTGAGGCCCAATGAACACCAGGCTGACTGACAGTCTCTGCTGGGCTGCACTCAGGGCAGACCATTCACAAAATGCTGCAGAAGCTCTCTCTGCATGGTCCTTGTGCCCACAGATGGAATGATGTACTCACAAGGTGCAGTCTGGGACCAGTGCGCTGGTGTCATACTAACAGCCACTAGATGCGCTTCCGAAGCACTGACCAAGTAAAACTCAGTCACATGGTGAAGAAACCCCGATAGGAAAGCATTGATTCAATACTCTGCTATGGAGAAGTTTGGATGATAGCTGCATTAGCCATGCATACGCAATCGGTTCCCAATGCTCCTCTATGAGTTGCATTTGATTGGACATTAACTTCCTCTGTAACATTGCAAGAGGCAGAGAGAGAGCTAAGCAGCGTCAAGTAAGACTCTGATATGGAAAACAGTAATTATAACATTTAATTGTATTATTTTATATGGTAAATAGGGGGAGGGGCTGTATTTTAACCCCTTAAGGACACATGACACCTTTTATTCCAGAAGTTTGGTCCTCAAGGGGTTAAAAGGGACACTACAGCACTAGTAATACAGGTTACTTTAAATAAAGAGTTCCTGTAAATGTTATAACCAAAATTGTTATCTATACATTTCCAGTAAGAGTACGAATATATTAACCCCTTAACGCCGTTACGGCGTTCCATGCTGTCCCGCATTAAAAGGGCTTTAAAGCCGTTGCGGCGGCATGGAACGCCGTAACGGCTTTGAGCCCCTGGAGATGAGTTGTACTCACCTCCGCCGCGATCCTCTTCTGGGGGGCTGCCCGACAGCCCAGGCAGCCCCCCTCCAGCAAATGAGGCCCCCGGGGGCCATGTGATCAATCTCAAAGAGCGATCACATGGCCCCCTATAGCTGGCTATGGATCTGCCAGCAGGGGGACTGTCTGAAATGTTATGATATTTTAAGTAAAAGTGACATTTTTCGCATTTTTTACAAACGAACGGCACTTTTATGGACTATATTATTGTTGTAATATGTTTTACAGTTTTAAAACACTAATATTTGTGTTTAGTGAAGTCTCCCGAGAATAACAGTACCCCCCATGTACAGGTTTTATGGTGTTTTGGAAAGTTAGAGAGTCACATATAAGGCTTGCATTTCATTTTTTTCACATTGAAATTTGCCAGATTGGTTATGTTGCCTTTGAGAGCGTATGGTAGCCCAGGAATGAGAATTACCCCCATAATGGCATACCATTTGCAAAAGTAGACAACCCGAGGTATTGCAAGTGGGGTATGTCCAGTCTTTCTTAGTAGCCACTTAGTCACAAACACTGGCCAAATATTCGTTTTTTGCTTTCTTCACACAAAAACAAATATGAACGCTAACTTTGGCCAGTGTTTGTGACTAAGTGGCTACTAAAAAAGACTAAACATACCCCACTTTCAATACCTTGGCTTGTCTACTTTTTCAAATGCTATGCCATTATGGGGGTAATTCTCATTCCTGGGCTACCACACCGTCTCAAAGGTAACATTACTAATCTGGAAAATCTCAATTTGAAAATGGAACTTCTATATTTGACCCTGTAACTTTCCAAAACAACATAAAACCTGTTAATGGGGGGTACTGTTGTACTCGCGAGACATCGCTGATTACAAATATGTGCATTTTTTTGCAGTAAAACCTAACAGTATTATGACATTCACAGTTAAAAAGTCAGACGGAAATGAAAATTAAAAAAATAAATCTTATATTTTTACTTTTTTTAATTTTATTCATAATAAATAAATAATAAATGTTCCATATATGAATAGTTAATGATGAATTAAAGCCCTGTTTCTCCTGAACAAAAGGATATATAATAAGTGTGGGTGCATATAATATGAAAGAGGGGAACTACGGGTGAACAGACATATAGCGCAAATTCCAGTTTTTGTTTACGTTTTGTTTTGATCAGAACGTGCACTATTGACTCCGTCCTGAAGGGGTTAAAACCTACTGTTATATAATGCATTTTTGTTTTTTTTCAGTTTTTTATATTTAGAGTAGCACATGGTTTAACCCCTTAACGACGAGTGACGGACAAGGTCCGTCACTCAGGGGAATGCGTTAATGACGAGTGACGGACCTCGTCCGTCACCCGTTAAAATTAACCCCAGATCGCCGCAATCGCGGCGATCGTGGGGTTAATGGTGCTCCGGTCTGCCTCTGCATTAGAGGCAGACCGGGAGCACCGGATCGGGCTGCCCCAGTACATGTGCCCGCTCTGACAGCATGTCTGAGCGGGCACATGTGCTCTCTATACTCACCTCCGCCTCCCTGCACTTCCTGGTTCTGTGTGAAGTGCAGGGAGACGGATCTTCAGTGATCCTGCCCCCTGGTGGAAAAAAAAAATTGTAAAATTAAAATCCCACCCCCCTTTACCCATTTTAATAAAAAAATTAACCCCTTCCCTGCCAATTGATCACTGACTACAGTGATCAATTGGCAGGGATTAAATTTTACTAAGATCTGATTTTTTTTTTAACCCCTGAGGATTAATTCTTTTTTTTTTAACCCTCAGGGGTTCAATTTATTTTATTAATTAATTTAAATATTTTAAAATTATAAATTTAGCTAGCTGGGGAGGGTGGAAGTTAGTGGGGAATTGGGGGATTTAGTATTACGCTAACTAGGGGTTAACGTTAAAAAAAGTTTAAAAATAAGCTTTAAAAAGTTAAAAAATTAAGTTAAAAAAAAGTTTTAATAACATTTAAGTAAAAAATTTAGTGTCTCCGCGGCTCTCGCGAGACTTACAGTGTGAGCTGACAGAAGAGCTGAATGGACGGCGCGGAGGAGGAGAGAGCTGACAGGAGCTGCAGGAGAGGTAAGTAAATGCTCTCTGCAGCCCCCACAGCCCCCACTGAACTGCCAATGCCACTGGACCACCAGGGAAGGAGCCCCCCTCCCTGCTATGTATAAAGCAGGGAGGGGGGACGAAAAAATAAATTAAATAATAATAAATAAAAAATAATAATAAGAAATAATAATGAAAAAAAAAATTAAAATAATTAAAAAAATAATAATAAATAAAAAAATAAAATAATAAAATTACCCACCACTGCAACACACACACACACACTGCACTCATACACACACTGCACTCATACACACACTGCACTCATACACACACACTGCATTCATACACACACTGCACTCATACACACACACACTGCATTCATACACACGCTGCACTCATACACATACGCTGCACTCATACACACACTGCATTCATTTACACACGCTGCACTCATACACACACTGCATTCATACACACACTGCATTCATACACACACACACTGCATTCATTATACACACACTGTAAATAAATATTCAATTAATATTTTTTTTAGGATCTAATTTTATTTAGAAATTTACCAGTAGCTGCTGCATTTCCCACCCTAGTTTGAGCATTTTCAATCAAATTAAAGGTTTCTTCAAATAAGGGAAAGTAGGAACGGGGTATGGATAAAATGTATACATGAAAAGTACAGTTCAGCACACTTTAAAGCACTTTCACACAAAAAAGGTGTCTATAGCATATTGCATTTAAATGTGGACATTCATTACAATGATCAAATAATTGTTACCTGACTGACAGGAGTTGTTAGAGAAGATAACAGTTCTAGGGGGGCAGTGATTAAACTATGAGGCAGAGGAAACTGGAGTTTAGAAGCCGGTGAAGAAGTGCTTTCAGAGTGAAATGTGCAAGTTATTGGAACATGTGAAATAACCAGATTAAATTTGTTTCTGTTGGTTTAACCTTTGATGTTTTTTCACTAAACAAAATAAATCTGAGCAATATTACTTTGATTTACTGGTGTTTGTGAGTCTTACTTAATGATAGTGTATATTTGTTAGTGATATATTTGTGTATTTTGGTAGAAAATTTGCGATTACTTTTGAATTCTTCATAAAATAACAATTAAAAAAAAATAAAAAAAATTGCTTAAAGGGACACTATAGTCGCCTAAACAACTTTAGCTCAATTAAGCAGTGTATCTCCTGTTCTGTAAATTGAACTTTAATCACACGCAGGAGGCTTTTGCACAGTCTAGCAAGCTATTAACACCAAAACTACTTCATTAAGCTAAAGTTGTTTTGGTGACTGCAGTTTCCCGTTAATCTTTCCATGTAATCAAGTAATCAAGGTATAGTACATATAGATAGAATGATCATTTGAAGGTCCCTTAGTGTTTCAGCATGGAGGGAGCCATATTTGACTTTTATTTACAATTCTTAATCCTTTATTGACAGTTACTGATATAAAAAGCGGCAGATGTCATCAGCCAGTTATAATCTGTGATTTGTAAATTAGCTTGCACAAGAAACTTGGTAGATTTTGCATTTCCTACTTACGGTATGTTTTTTTATTTTTATAAATGACCTGTGACATTATTCTGTGAACATAGAAGTTAGATCAGTGTATATTCTTTCCATCTATACACTATGTATCACCGCTTACACTATACTTAACCTGCTAAACACAGAATAAGGATGAATCATTGTTAAAATTAGTTTGGGAGTAAATAATAATCTAGGTGTACTCTTAATTAGAGCTTATTTTGTATGGTGCTATTTACTATTTTACTATTTTTTGTCACACTAGAATTGTATTTAAATGGATTTAGGAATGGCCAATTTACTTTACGTGCAAGTGGACAGCTCTTAAACCATCAATCACTATGATCAGCAGCTTATTTTACAGGCTTGATTACAGCATTTTGTAGGTGTGGTGCCATATTATTTCTTATATATGTGCTATTTTTAATTTCTGTACTCATCTTAAGTGTAGTTTCAACTTTGTCAGCCTTAAAGGGACAGTTTAGGCACCATAACAGCTTTATCTAAATGAAGTTGTTATGGTGCAAGAAGGCTGCTCGGTGCATGCTTAACTCAAGGGGTTAAACCTGATTAACTGAGAGCGATCAGCTGATGCTCTCAGCCAATTAGTGACTCCCCATTCACAAAACTGGCTTGGAAAAGGTACATTTCTTTCCAAGCCATTTAGATGAAGTTGTTGTGGTGCCTGGAATGTTCCTTTAATGTAGTCACCCTAATTGATCTTTAGTACAAGTATATTTTAAATTACCATATTTTTATTATTCTGTTACTTCTTCCTTATTATGTGTTAAACTCCCCTAACTCAACATGTTGGTATTACTTTTAATCTCCCTTTCTCCTTGTGCCTTGTCTATAACAGGGTTATTAACTAAAGGTGATTTCAGATTTAATGGGGTAATATAGTCACCTCTGCAGCTTAAAGGGACACTCCAGGCACCCAGACCACTTCTGCTCATTGGAGTGGTCTGGGTGCCAACTCCCACTACCCTTAACCCTGCAAGTGTAATTATTGCAGTTTTTCATAAACTGCAATAATTACCTTGCAGGGTTAACTCCACCTCTAGTGGCTGTCTACTAGACAGCCACTAGAGGTCACTTCCTGGGTTCTAGCACAGGTTTCCTGTGCTAGAGCGTCGCTGGACGTCTTCACGCTGTGTGAGGACCTCCAGCGTCGCTCAAAACCCCATAGGAAAGCATTGAAATGATTTTTCAATGCTTTCCTATGGGAGACGTAATGCGCATGCGCGGCATTTCCGCGCATGCGCATTAGGTCTCCTCGGCCGGTGGGCGAGATCAGTCTCGCCCACCGGCCGACTTAGTCACTGGGAGGAGCGTCGCGGAGGCGGAGACAGCGGCGAGGGACATCGCCGCTGTCCCAGGTAAGTGACTGAAGGGGTTTTCACCCCTTCAGTAACCGGGGATTGGTGGGTGGGAGGGAGAGGGACCCTCCAGTGCCAGAAAAACGGATCGTTTTTCTGGCACTGGAGTTTCCTTTTAATGTAGAGTTTTCAGAGAAAAAGCAGTGTTTACATTGGTGCCTAGTAACACCTCTAGTGGCAGTCACTTTAGTAAATAACTTGTGTTAGTAAATAACTCTGTAAATCTCCTTTCCTATGGTCAACTGCTAACTTGCAATCTGAAAGTAGACCTGCACCCGAATCAATAAATCAGTTATCATAGTAATACATTATTTATTAATTTGCTTTTAAAGCTATTATAATCTTACTTACCTACTGTGTGTTTGTCAGTGTGTGTGTGTGTGTGTGTGTGTATATGTGTATCTGCATTGTGGTGGAATCTCGGTAAAAATAAATTTAGTAGGCCGAGATTACCACGTGGCATGTGTACGTGCATATGCTGACGTATCGATCAGTTGGTTGCACGAGGCAAGATACGATCAGTAGTGTACGGAACATGTGCAAGAATACAGGATGTAGTATTCCCCTCCTCCATTGTGCTGGACAAGCCATGCGGTCAAGCAGGAAGTTAATTCTTATTTGTATTGATTGGTTAAGAGAATGTGCGGGTGGAGCTTAATATGGGAGGAGTTATGTGCCTATATAAGGAGCCTGCACTATTGTCCGGGGCTCAGAACTTGCTGTATTTTGGTGACATTAGTCCCTCTGAGTCCCGATCGGTGATCCAATAAAGAATCTCTTCCTTCCTGAAGAAACCTGTGTCCATCTCTCTGTGCTTGGCTTCCGTCAGTTTCTCCGGTATCAGCATGTGTATCACTGTGTATATCTGCACTGTGTGTGCATATATACATACACACACATGGAGCATGGGCAATGCAGGGGAAGGGAGTCTGGAGAAGCCAGTGATTCTGTGGTAGAGGATAAGCAGGGAAAGCATGGGGCAGAGAAAAGGGGGAGATGGGGCAGAGAGAAATGTATGAATCTGACATTTTAATTACAAACATTTCGCTAATATGAGTGGTACAATTTCTGGAAAAAAGTTGCCAAGAAGTAAACATGTGTAAAAAAAAAAATGTTGGGAACCACTGCCCTAAAACTTGTGCTTCTAAGGGTATGCTGTTTGTTTTAATTTCAGATTCTGATCTGTCTACCAGGTCAGTAAGACCTCTCTATTTGTAAATCTAATTAAATTAAATTAATTACATTTTTACATCTATACATGTAAAATTAAAGCTCTTTCACTTTAACTAACCAACTTAAGTCTAGCTGCAGAACCTTAGCTCTTCTGATATCTTTGCCATATACTAATATTTATCTTGTAAATCGTTATTTTCTAGGCTGCCTAGAAACTATTAAATTAGGACACGCCAGTGTCCTGCAGACATTACTGCTGAATTCTGCTGTAGGCAAGTATGTTCTCATTAAACAGTCTGCATCACTTGGACTTAAAAATAAATTGTAGTCTGAGATAAAAGCTATGCCTAAGAGACCGAGCCTTATTCCTTCACTATTCCTTTTATTCTTTCATTAAAGAAACAAAACACATTTAAATTTAAAGCGGAACTGTCTCGCAAAACACAACAGCTAACTAAAATCAAGGCATGTACAAACGAAGTCTCTTATTATCAGTGGCCCCTGCTATAGACAGGAAAGCACTGCATTCATAGTGGTTTTTTTTACTCACCTCTGATGTACTCTAAACCTCAATCAATACTTACAAGGTCATCACAAGACGGTAGTTATAATAATAATAATTTATATATTTATATGCCTACAATAATTAGTAGTGACCTTTTAATATGTAAAAAAAAAGAACAAATCCAAGTAACATAAAACAGAATTTTATTTGTTGAGTCACAGCTTTTATTGTTAATATTAACTGCTCTAGAGAAAGATTATCGGCATAATACTGCAGACAGGCTTATAACTAATATCAAGTAGGAATGTTGGAATGTGTCATGATCATACAATCACAGCTGTACTTCCCAAGGTGTATCTCGAAATCTTGAAGCAACTATGCACTGCAGTAAGAATAGCATTGTACACATTAGATTTTAAAGTCCAAAAGGTAAATCCCCGGATGTTTTATAACTGCAGCTTTCATGATGCCATGTCATTCTAGACACATGTAAAGCATCATGGGAGTTGTAGTTCTACATCTGGACATTTTGGGCACCGGTATAGGGCTGGTATAAAACACGGACCAAGATGTCTGAGATGGAATGTTCCAGTGATGCACTGTGTGATGCATTGTTGATGCAGGCTAGCACAGTGAAGGGTATGGAATATAATAAGAAATCCTAGTGTAAAATTCTGAAAATGGAGCAATCAGTAATGACTTTCCATTGTTCTACAAATATTAAAGGGACACTATAGTCACCTGAACAACTACAGCTTAATGTAGTTGTTCAGGTATGATCTATAGCTCCCTGCAGGCAATCTAATGTAAACACTGTATTTTCAGAGAAAATACAGTGTTTACATTGATTGATAGGAATACCTCCAGTGGCCGTCACTCAGACGGCCACCAGAGGGACTTCCTATCATGCAGGGCCCTAAAAAGGCCCTGTACACGTCAGACGTATTAAAATACGTCTGACGTGTGCAGGAGAGAGAAGGCACTGTGTGCGCGCCTTCTCTCTCCAGCCTGTCAGCAGAGGAGGGGGGCGGGCAAAGACCGCGAGCTGAGCTGTCAGTCAGCTCCGCTCGCGGACGCGCACACCGCGCGCATGCGCGGTAGTGCGCTCAGGACTTCAGAGGGCGGCATGAATGCCGCCCTCTGAAGTATGTGCGCATGTGTGGCGAAGCCGCGCATGCGCACAAGGGAGCAATGACGCTTCCAAATGGAAGCGTCTGAGTGCTCCCTGCTCGCGCCCGCCTATTTCGTCATTTTGACTAAATAGGGGGCGCAGCTTCACGAGGCTCCCGGCGCTGGAACCAGGTGAGTAAATTCGGCTGCCTGGAGAGTCCCTTTAAACTAATATAAATAATCCCTATTTACTTCTTTCAAACAATTAACTCAATGCAGGATAGCAAATAAAGTTTAGTAATACTCAATCTAGCCTTCAGAAGAGAAGTAAATGCTGGGAAACTATGTTTTAGATGACTCTACAACTTGTACAGATACACATGACGAAGAAAGAGGAATTACAAATTTTTTCCACATTGCAGAAATGTCAATTCTTGAGAAATGACTTCAAATACTTGATCAAATCAAAATAAACACCCACTGTACTTAAGTAGTTTGCTGTAAATTTTTAATCCCGTTTAAATTTCGGTTTGCTTTTGCCTTTTCTCTTTAATGCGACAGAAAAAAAGACTGGCAGATGTAACATAACCCTTTTTACTGGAGACTGAAAATCCCAAGCGCTTATGAAAGCATGTGTCTTAATGAGAAGCCAGATGTGTGTTACATCCAGCAATGCAGTAGGAGGAATAGAATTCCAGGCCCCAGCAGAGAACATACTGTATATGACTGTTGGTCTATCTGACGTCATACGCAATAGAAGCAAAATACATCAAACAAATGTATAATACTTTACAGGTAAACAAATATGGAAGCAATTAGATATGTGTTCGGAGTATGGGTGAGTTGATGGAATGGACTAGTAAACACATGGATAGTTTTTTTTGATGTGCTACCGTAATTATTCGTGATGCTAAATAAAAGGTTTGTTTGGCTTACATGATATAAAAACAACATCACCTAATGAAATAAAAACTGCAGCATATTGCTGTTAATCTCGTTTTCACTTCCCGCAATCGCCATAAAGTGAGTCTGTGCTTTCTGCATTCCAGTAACTGACACAATGTATTTACGCGTTTCCTATAAGCAATCGTATTACCCTAGTGGGATTGATGGCTATCCTTTACTATACCACTTCATTTGTCACACTTGATCTCATTTCAAGATCCAAAATGTGCCTAACAAATACTTCACAAAACTATTTTTTTTTTCGTGTTTTTTTTTATAAATACAATATAAAAAAAACAAACAATAAAAAAATAAATTAAAAAACAATATGGCGTCCTATGCAAGCATATTAAATCGTCGGTTGCTGTTCTTCCATAATTTGAAGATGGCAAATTAGAAAGGAGAGATTCTCTAGTTAGTCTAGAAGATTCAGAGGTGGTGCTTTTTATACAAAGCCAGAATTCATGGTCCCCAAAACTTGAGTCTTGGCACAACTTAAAGCGGCACTGTCATGCCGAACTTACCTTTCCTCAATCTCTTCATCTTCTCCCCCTCTCTCAGGATCTGTTCTTCTTTTCTTCCTGTCTTCTTTAGTTTTCTTTAAACCCCCCCCTTATTATCTCCCCCCCTCATTATCTTTATGGCCCCCATTCACCGCTCAGGGGTGGTGGCCGGGGGAGGACAATAGGTCCGCCCCCCCTTATTGTTATTTAGGGCCCCCACCCGCCGCGCAGGGGTGGGGGACGGATAGTAGGGATTTTTTTTTACTATAGCGAGTAGGGGCATTCGGGAGATTTTATTCTCCTTTATACTATTATGGGGGTCATATTGACCCCCATAGAGTGAGGGGGGACCTGGGGGGCTTATGAAGTGGCAGGGAGTACTGCTCCCTGTCACTTCTATAGTTACATATTACAAGGAGGGAGCTGCGCGCCGGTAGCTCCCTCCTTGTAATAAACCGAATGAACAAACGAACACTGATAATCAGTGTTAGTTTGTTCGTCTGATTTTTCTATTCATTCATTCGTCTGTCTGATGAATGAATGAATAGATGAAATTCCCGTTCGCATGTCCAAGTGTTTCACTGGGCATGTGCGGGAATCTCACAGTCTGTCTAGTGTGGGCAAATGACGTGTACCACAGGGACTTCATCTACCCACACAAAGATGGCGGCGCCCTGAATATAGATCGGGGCATAAAATAAAGAATAAAAAATAGGTAATCTGGGGGGCTTTGGGGCATTTGGGGGTGACTAAGGGGTCAATTGGATGTAGTGGAGGCGGGAGGGGTTTTTAAAAAAAAAAAAAAAAAAACGGGATTCGGCATGACAGTGCCACTTTAAATCACAAGAAACACTACTGTCATACCAGTAACATGGCTACTAGACACATACATACAGCAACAATAACAACTACAGCTTACAAATATTCTACTATCCGTAAGTATTTTATTAGAATGTGTTGTTCATCGAGTTTAGTTAGTATATAAATTGTGTAACAAAACGTTCTGCAGTCATTGATCACCTCGTGTGGTCAGGATGAAGGCCATAGTTCAGACCACTGCGAAGGAATGATGTAAGTATAATGTGTGCATTATGCTGTAAATACAATGGACATGTTCAACACAGATTCCTAAAATCTCAGATAAAAGAAAATATATTAAAAAGCAAACTAGAGCAAGGATGCATTAAAAGCCTTTAGCCTTACTTGGTAGCAAGGAGCTTCATAAGCCAGTACAGAAACCATATGGCAAATTACTGTCTTTACAGCACATTAGCCTTTTGTTTCACCAAAGGATATAAAGCTTACAGCTGCCAAATATCATCTATGTTCACATATCTAGAGATGATGAAATGCACTGGGCAGAAAGGTGAATAGAGTTTCCAAGTCTGCTTTTTTACACATTATTTTTTTTATAGGTCACTAGTATAATTGTTTGTGGATGCAGTTAAATGGGCAATCAAACTGCAAGGGCATAACTTTAAGGCATATTAATTATGCATTTGTTTTAGAATAATTTTGTAATTAATCAAGATCTAGCTATATGTTCTTTATTTTTTTTTTCAATGTGTTTAGTTTTAAAGTTACTACGTTAAAGAGATTACTTTATCTGATTACCCTACTTTTTGAAGACTGCTTAAAGTAAAGTCAAGATATTAATGCTGTACTCAACAAACTGTAACCTCTACAACCGAGGTTCAGTCTCTCTCCGTCACATAATGCTAATAAGGTAGTTAGTTACACTTGCACAAATTTGGATGCCATTTCCAGGATGAGAATGGTTTCTTTCAAACCACTTCAAAATTGTTTGACACAGAGCTGGAAGCAGTGCCCACAGACTACTATCGCTGTAACGTAACTAGAGTGCCTATTTAGCTTAGGCTCTGCCACCTTTTCCTTACAACTAACTTTACTTAGTTTCATAGATTGTAAGCTCATCTGAGCAGTTTTTTTCACCTCTTGTCTCTTTTAATATTTTGTATGTCAAATACTTGTCAAATATCCCCATTCTTTAATTGTAAATGCTAATAATGAAAATAATTCAGAAAGCTGTAAAGACCACAGTTTGTGATCTAAGCCAGGTTTTTAATAGCTTGTCTTGTATAATACTTGTCTGCATTTGTTTTACTTTTTTTTTTTCTTTTATATTAGAGGAATGAAGCTAATGATTGCAAAACTTTACACCCGAAGCTAAACTACCACACACTTCTGTTTTGGATGGGATATCTCCTGGTTTCATAAGAGCTCACTGTAGATGCTCCAAATGCTGAGGATGTGCAGCAGAATCACATGTTTTTTTTTTACTAAGTTGTTAATTCAAAGTGATTTTTCAAATGCAAAGTCAAAATATCCTAAATGAAAACATTTTCTTAGCCAGCAATGCTTTCAGTTTGCCTGTTGTGGCCTTAAATCTGAAATGCACTTTGAATTCTCACTTTAGTCTATAACCCTTTCAGAAATTAAGCTTATTTTGTTTTTTCATCTATTGTTATAATTAATACATTTTTATAATCCATTAAACAATGAATGCATATTAATACATCATCATGCATCGAATGGAGAAAGGATCAAATACAGATGTATGTCCCTTTAAAAAGAATTTAAAAAAATCAAACGTACACAAAAATATATTCTTTTTCTATACAGATGCTACATTAAATGGTGTAAAAAATTATCATGAGCATAAACATATTGTCTTTAAGCAAACAATAGATTTTGTGCTAATACAGCCAACATTATACAAATGTTTGACTACAAGTATCTGTCTAGCAAAGCACAATAGACATTGCTTAATTGGGAAAATAAAGAAGCATGAAAGTCACTGGCCTGTTTCAGAGCAGATGTAGTGTTGATATAGCTGCTGTAGATTATGCAATAAGTCTACAGAATGTAGAGTAAAGCACCATGCCACTCAATTGACAACCTATGTAAACCATAATAGACCTCAAGATTTGTCATCCACTTGGAAGCCATTAAGTAGTTGCTCATATTTTTTTAGGCCTCTTTACCATTAATTATTAATAAGGCTTAACAACTGGGGCTCATGGAGAAAGTGGGCGCAGTAAAGAGTTAATGGCAATAGAAGGGAATATGTATTAATATTATATACAGTGGGACCTCGGTTTACGAATGTAATGCGTTCTCCGGGACGTTTTCCGAAACACGGTTTCCAATAGGAATGCATTGAATACCAATTAATCCGTTCTGAAGGCCAGAAAAAAGTCAAAATGAGCTGGCATGGAAACCAACCCACAATGCTGAACACACATTAAAAGGTATGCAAACGACAAAGCTCAGCTCCCTACCTTTCCACCGCTTGGGAAATGCACCAAAAAGACCCAAAACAACTGCAAACACTTTCCAGATTGCCTCCAAAACTCGATGCGAAAGCCGCTCCAACACCTCCACACTCGACGCCACATGCTACCCACAGGCTCCAGCATGCAAGGGGCGGTGCTGTAAACCTCCCAGGTGCAATGCATCCTGGGGAAACTTGCTTTGTATTGCGAAACAAATTTGTAAACCGAGGCATTATTTTCAATGGATTTTCATTTGTAAACCGAAAATTATGTTAACCGAGGCGTTTGTAAACCGAGGTCTCACTGTAATTTTTTCTGCCCAAAGGCAGGTGGATACATAGCACAACCTACCAGAACAGTATATAAAAGCGATTTATACTAAGGTAATAAAAGTAAATAAAATATTAAGAATATATGACTGACAAAATTGCTGGTATTAAATACAATCTAAGTAAACACAGCCACTGGCTGAGGGTGTATATATAGAGGATTGGTCAAAATTCAGAGTAGGGTTTGAGTAGTGTGCAATTTTTTTTTAATGAACACATTTCAATGACATTACATGTAATAAATGCTAAACGTATGGAGATTTGTTTGACCAGTTACAAATGAACTCCATTTGCTGCCTCGCAAAGCTGGGCTCTTTCGATTGCATTCGTTATAGCATTAGTTAATGTTTGAGACTCTAGCATTTAAATTTCTGCACAGATATTCTCCTTGAGCTGCTTAAGTGTATGTTCACGTATACACGCTCCTTCAGATATCCCCACAGGAAGTAATAGGGAGTTGAAAGGTCAGGCGAATGTGGCAGCCAATTACTCTGGGAATTTCTTTAAATTATTCGCTAGCCAAACAGTTGTCTCAGTAGGTCCATTGTGGCCCTGGCTATATGGGCAATAGCCCATTCCTGTTAAAACCACATATCAGGATGATTTTCCACTACAGGACGTGAAATATTTTCAATTATATCCCGATATCTCACCACGAAAAAAATTACATTATTTTTACATGTTCCTTCATGAAATTACCCATAATGAATTTCCCAAGACTCAGTTATAATATGTACCTGCAACAAGAACATTGAACTACTAATAAATAAGTTATTTACCTGTTTAATCCTACTCCAAATATTGGGCCACCCTTTTATATATATATAGTATATTTTATATGAAAATTCTCTCTTATTTCAAAAGATGACAGGTATTCAATTTTTATCTAGTTTAGATAGTCTACAGGATTCTTAAGTATGTCCTTCCACTCAGCCACAAACTACTGCTGATTGACTGTTTGCCTTAAAAAAAGTGCTAACTGGAGTATGAATGAATGTTGCTGATGACCTGCTTAAACAAGCTACAATTTAGGTGAGAACATGTGCTGACGTCACACTCCCCTCTCTGGACCTTAGTGGCTAGATGTGTTCATGGTTATGTATGTCCACTCAACAGACCAGTTGCATCTTAGCGGGGCCTCCAGCAAAACTTTATATAGAGAGGAGTGACAAGTAAAGAATATATTTAAATGAACAATACAACAATACAGCATTAGAAATACAAACCTGCCCTAATGCTATAGTGGCCATGTCCCTAGTTATACTAAGATTCCACCTGTTTGCCATAAAAAAAATAAAAATAAATAATAATAACTAAAATAAATTGTTTAATCACCGTTTTCCAGCAGAGAGGCTCTCTCGCCGTTGCTCACCTCTTTGCCTCCCCAATGTCATGGCGTCCTCTATAACGATCCAATCTAATTTTCATCATAGAGCAGCATTGGAAACCAAATGTGCAGGCGTGGCCCTCAAGTGTGCACATTCAAGCTTCCCCAGAGGAAAGCATTGACCGATTTTAACCGATTTAACTTGGCCAATGCAGCGGAAGACAAATCCCAAGTCAGCGAGTAAAATCCCAGTATCTATCAATGAATGTGATTGTCAGTCTGTGAGTGTGTCTGAATCAATACATCTCTACGGGGGAAGTTCAGCTCTGCATGGAGACGCTGAACATAGACTAAGAAGAAACCTCTAGTGGCCATCTGATTGACAGTCACTAGAGGTAATACTAGGCAGCAATGTAAACATTGTGTTTACATGTTAAAGCCTGCAGGAAGAGGCGGTAGACACCAGAATCACTAAATTAAGCTGTCGTGGTTCTGGTGATTATAGTGTCCCTTTAAGAATTGTATTTTGGTGGCTGAACATAAAGCTTTGTTAGTCTAATAAAAGCTGGCTCCTACATTCAAAGCAAATTTGTCTAGCCCTGCTCTAGCGCTTGTAGGACTGCCACTAGACGTGGATTTAACTCTATGCAGAAAACTAGTACAATTATGACAACAAACATGACATGTTTTTATATATGAACCCCAATGTTCATATTGACTTTGTAACATTACTTCATACTAGAGTGTGGCACTGATTCTTTGATGACCCCACATGCTACGGTAATTGAATATAAATGTGTCACTGGTATTAGAGATGTAACTATTTATCTTTTTTTTTTGAGTGATGACATACAATTGCTTTAATACAAGCTTTATTAACTCTACTTGACAAAAATGTAAAGTAGAATTATTATTATTATTTTTTTTTTTACAAAATACACAGAAATGTTTATTTACTAATATGAAAGAAGAAAATTCTGTTTTATCCTGTGAGTAGAGCTGTGTTATTGCTATGTGCAGAAAGATTTGGTGATTCCGTTCATGTAGAAAAAAAGGAAATAATGGAATTTCCATGGAGAACGATAAAAGCTAAAATATACAAATTTCTCTGTGGTTGCTAGATGACGTTAGAAGAAATTCCCTAAGCTTGAGGAAACACGCAAATGGTATATGGTAATGACACAGATTTGGAAAGAGTCAATCTAAGCTTAAAAATATAATATCACAATTATACAAACATAACATCATCTGTATTTCATCTGCCCAGTTTTACAAAAACAATATTACTGGGTAATTCATAACTCTCAAGTCTGGGGGGCATGTAAGTGTGACCAGTAGAGGGGCAGTGGGGGTCTGCCTATGTTTTGGCAGGAGGAAAGGGGCTCCTGAAAAGAGGAAGGGTCAGTGCCTGCCAGAACCCTATAACGTTATAGGCGATGTTGAAAGGTTCTCATATGCTCAAGTTATTTTTGCATAGTGCAAACACGTTCATTGGTATTCTTGCACTGTGCGTATGGAAGAATTTCCCCTGATGTTAGAGTTCCTTTTCATTATTATATTATTAGACTATTAAATTATTACTAATTCAATACTTCTCATAGAGACACGTCAGGGCTCTAGTACACATGCAAAGCAATGCTGGGATGTGGGCTGTTGTGACAGGAAACTACACACCTCCTGCTTCTTTGGACTTAGGGTGGGTGGTGGGGTAAATGAGGTTGGTTGGTGTTGCCCCAAGTGGAGGACCCACCTGAATTATTGGCCGGTCAGACTGAGGTAAATGCCTGTCAATCAAGCATGCCCACTGAGGGCAGACCATGCAGGGAGCCCTGTTTCAGGGCCCTGGCGCCATAAGTGCAACACAAGCACATAATGACCCGCTTGTGCTACACTTTTTGGTTACAGTTGCCTGTGACAAGACACGAAAATCGAGTCCCACTGATATTGGGATGGTTCAGAGGCATAACACTACATTAGAGTCAATTTCAACAGAAATCTGCAACTCAGGCTGGCAGCAATACCCAACAAAAAGAAAACCATCTAGAGCTTAGATTTTTGGTACCATGTTTTTTTTCTATTTTGTTTTGGAAGGGTCTAAGTTTTAACTGTATTTACTCTAATGGATGAAAAGATAAGGATGTATGACTGTCATTTGAGCGTTGTAACCAAGTCATCCATGATTAAATTTAATTGGGATCATGGGAGCCGTAAGATACATTATTGAGAGCCATTAAGTGCCAGGACCTTTTTGTGACTTGCTCTTGTGCCAGGACCGGGATACCTTTTGGTTTGTGGGCACTAATAGTTTCAGTGGGCATGGGTATCCCATTGGCACTCTAGATGAGGTGGGACTGACAATTGACCCATAAATGCGAAACCAGCATCCCAAGATAGAGCGTAAGAAATACACAGAGAATGCAATTCCCCAGCCTCCCGATTTATCATGGGCAGGATAAACGGGGCAAACCTGTGCCACAATGTGCATCACTGGCACCTCCCAAAGCAATGACAGACCAAGAATAGACCTCAGGCTTCCTGCCTAACAAGAAGGCTGGCCCACCAAGGGCATACCATGATATTCAGCACGGTCTTACTGAAATCACGAATGTTGGGAGCCAAGAAAATGGATAAAGGTAGAGAGCTGTTCATGCGAGAAGTCACCATTTCTTAAAGGACCACTCTAGGCACCCAGACCACTTCAGCTTAATGAAGTGGTCTGGGTGCCAGGTCCCTCTAGGATTAACTCTTTTTTTTTTTTTTTTTTTATAAACATAGCAGTTTCAGAGAAACTGCTATGTTTATAATAGGGTTAATCCAGCCTCCAAATCCTCTAGTGGCTGTCTCACTGACAGTCGCTAGAGGCGCTTGCGTGATTCTCACTGAGAAAATCACAGTGAGAGCACGCAAGCGTCCATAGGAAAGCATTGTAAATGCTTTCCTATGAGACCGGCTGAATGCGTGCGCAGCTCTTGCCGCGCATGCGCATTCAGCTGAAAGGGAGGATCGGAGGCGGAGAGGAGGAGAGCTCTCCACCCAGCGCTGGAATAAAGGTAAGTTTTAACCCTTTCCTCATCCCAGAGCCCGGCGGGAGGGGGTCCCTGAGGGTGGGGGCACCCTCAGGGCACTATAGTGCCAGGAAAACGAGTATGTTTTCCTGGCACTATACTGGGCCTTTAAATCTCTTCGTAGTAGGTTTTAGTATATACCACTACCATGTATGAATCAGAGGGCTAATTTGTTTACAAGGTATCTCCAGCAAAAATAGAAATCACAATGGGCATTTGTGATGTATTGCTGTTAGCGTTTTAAACCACTGCATTACTAATTTATATTCAAATTTTGGGCAACTGCCTTTTTTGAAAAATTACGTGTGATCTGGGATATTTATCATTTCATTATTCTACTTAATCTCAAGAGTCTAGCACATTTCCAATTCTTTCTAGATGTATGGCAAAATTGATATTAGTGGTATTACGAAGATAGTAGATGTATGGATGTGTGCTTAATCTTGACTGTGATTAATAGATTAATATCTAGTGATCCAATATAATGGTGTAACTGTTGGTATCATCAGGGATTTGGTCATGTAGCCATTTGAGAGCAGATTTAATTAGAACTCTTGTTATTTCTATTGAACATATAGCAAATCTAATGGGTCTTCACGGGCTAAATGTCTATTTAAGTCTGATAGGGACCAAGGGACAGGAATACATTGTAAATGTTTGTTTAGCTAGATGCTGTTTACAGATTCATAGTGTATATCTTATGTTTGAGTACTTATTATGCTTATGGATTTTACCCTCTGCACTGATTTATTGGGTTTCTTAGATATGACAATCACTCTGGGTTGGTTAAATCCTCCAGTCAATGAGAACCCTTTGATTGAACCTAGGCGCGACAACCATGATATAAGATGGGAGAGTGCTGAGCAGTGCCAAGGAGCTTCAGCCAGCGTTGGATTAAGGTAAGTAAAACTTATTTAAACATGTTCTTTCAGTGTTTATTTTGGGTAGACCTATAGAATAATGTCAAGAAACAAAATAAGGATTTTAAAGGACCCTTTAAAGTAAGAGAATGTTGCATAAGCAATACAAGGAAAATAGGTGCTAATTGATTCTTAGAGTGTTCCTTTAATATATTTCATATGTAATTCTCTTTTTTTCAGAGTGCCATAAACACATACTAAAAATTTAAATATGCAAATAAATTTAATTGTTAGCTCTCTGAGCCAGCAAGGGAAGAAGAAAAGAGAAGGAGGGAAAAGACTAATGAGGAAGCATGGGGAATAAAAAATAAATTAGCGGAGGGAGGGCTACAATCAGTGTGGGAGGGAGAAGCAGTTATGTCTGGAGTTCGTGCTGACGACAGAAATAAAATATGCACAGAATTGACATTAGGCAGCCAGAAACAGAGCCCCCAGCACACAATTGCCAATAACACTGGATGTGCAGTATTTTTATACTTTCCCGTTTTTACAAATTCTTGAAAACTATGCATTCACCATTAACACTATTAACCATTAATACTCTTTAATAGTTTTCTATATGACAGCCTGTTCTGTGGTGAAGACTATTCTAAACTCACTGTTATAATGCAGAAATTTGCTAGTCTGAGCAGATAGACAGAAAAGCAGTCTGCAAACACAGAAAAACAAAATACATATTAGATGAATACAATTATTATTGAGCATTTAAGCATTGGCAACAGAGTTTAGTATACCCATAGCCCAAGGGGACGTAAAGGGAACAGGACAGTAAAGGAATTATATCACTGGCATGAATGTACGCTAGGCTGTCTGCCAAGCTAGGAGGACAGCAATTTGAGGGCAGGACTTGCAGAAAGAACTGCTTATGTGAGCCACATGTTCAACACTTAGTGGATGCTAGGTCTAATTAGTTAAAGGGACACCATAGTCACCAGAATAACTTCACCTTAATGTAGTGGTTTTAGTGTCTACAGCCTGTCCCTGCAGGCTTTGTAATGTAAACACTGCCTTTTCTCTGAATGCTTACATTACCGCCTAGTAACGCCTCTGGTGGCAGTCACTCAGACTGACATTCAGCACCTCAACGCACAGCACGGAGACACTGAACGCTCCCAATAGAGATGATTGATTCAATGCATCTCTATGAGGAGATGCTGATTGGAACAGCACAGCGTTTTGCTGCGCATGCACGATAACCTCCTTAATGCTTTCCTATGGGAAAGCATTGGATTATCTGAGATAATAAAATTTTATGATCTTAGCTGAGGGAGCGTAGCAGGGGCCAAGCCAGTCATGAGTACAACGGCGCGGTGCTGGAAAAAGGTGAGTAAAATTTTCTGACACCGGGACCCTTAGTGTCAGGAATACACATTTGTATTCGTGACACTATAGAGTTCATTAAAGGGACACTATATCACCAGAACAACTACAGCTTACTGCATTTGTTCTAGTGAGTAGAATCCTTACCTTCAGGCTTTTTGCTGTAAACACTGTCTTTTCAGAGAAAATGCAGTGTTTACATTACAGCCTAGTGATAACTTCACTGGCCACTCCTCAGATAGCTGTTAGAGATCCTTCCTGGGTCATGGCTGCCTAAAATGCATCCAAACATTCAGTATCTCCTCCCTCTGCATGCAGACACTGAACTTTCCTCCTAGAGATTCATTGATTCAATTAATCTCTATGAGGAGATGCTGATTGGCCAGGACTGTGTTTGAATCATGCTGGCTCTGCCCCTGATCTGTCTCCTTGTCAGTCTCAGCCAATCCTATGGGGAAGCACTGTGATTGGATCAGGCTACCACTTCTGATTATGTCAGCAGACTGCTTGTTTTTCTGAGGCAAACAACATGCAGATCTACAGCTTCAGGCTTGAATACAGTAAGATTTTGCTATATTTATGGAGCCATGAGGGGCTCAGGGGGGCTTGTTGGTGGTTTTAACACTATAGGGTCAGGAATATGTGTTTGTGCTCCTGACCCTATAGTGATCCTTTAACCCCTTAAGGACACATGACATGTGTGACATGTCATGATTCCCTTTTATTCCAGAAGTTTGGTCCTTAAGGGTTTAAGTAAACAGAAAATGGATGACATGTCACAAGGGCTGCAGAAAGAGCTTTCGATAGCTATCAATTGCTGAGGTCCTCTGTGATTTTCATTTACATTTGATACTCCTTGTCGAACTAGTTTTGGAGGCATCTCAGATAAATGCTACTTTTTGAACATGGGCAATAACGTTCTAATGATCATACTAATCTATCAGGCAATTGTGAAAGGCTTGTGCTACATGGAAAGATCAATGTTCGTCACTAAAGTGTCAGTCTCCCCCAACACTTTATAGTCCACTGATGCTAGCTCCAAGTATGTTTCTGAAATAATTCAAATAGACAGAGACTGAACACACAGATTGAGATCAAATGATTCAGGGCTCTACGTAATGCATTCCATTTCTAAAGGACATTTTACTAATAAATAGCATATCCACATGTGTTTAGAATAATAGTGTTTATGTGTACATAATATGTTACAACCATGGATGTACTGACTTGAGCAAAAATAAAATAAAAAAAATACATATATATTGCACAATCAGTAAATGTGTTATTTTATATGGAAATATGTCCTTTCTTGTAATTAAAATGTTACAGTTCCTTCCCGCATATCTTGATCAATGATCAAAGCCAACCAACCATTATACACAAAGTCCTTAAGCCCTGCAAGCTGGTTAACATTCTGACTGAGCCTTAGAGAGCCTTCAGGAAGAACTTCTAAGATAATGTAGCCCCTTCTTCAACTTTGCAAGAAAAACACAAATAAAATACAGTCAGATTTCAATACAAGGTTTTATTATATTAAAGGCAAACATATAACAAATCAATTTAGCTTCTCTGATCGTTCTTGGTGCTAAAGTTTAACAAGTAAAACAATTTTTTAAATTCTTTTTCATATTTTTGTCTATTATAGACAGCTAGATATAAGCTTGCCTCTGGTTTCAAGATCAGAGACAATTTGGGTTTACTTCATGGAGATCATGCCAAACTTTTTGATTTAATTTGATTGGGTAACTAAAATAATAGGTCAGGGTCAGAGGCGTAATTCAAAACCACCGGGCCAAGGTGCAAAAATTTACCTGGGTCCCCCATTTCCTGTGTCCCTCTTCCCAGCTCTTCCATGTGTCTCATTCCCGCACCCAGGCCCCCCATGTGGCTCATTACCTCTCCCCCCTCCATGTGTCCCATACCCTCATCCATGTGTCCCATTTCTCCCTCATTTCCTACATGTGTTCCATTCCTCCCTCACTCTCTCCCCTTCCCCTCCATCTGTTCCATACCCTCGCTCTCTCCCCATCCCCTCCATGTGTCCTATTCCTCCCTCTCTCCCCTCCATGTGTCCCATTCCCTCCCTCTCCCCCTCCTTTCCATGTATCCCAATCCTTCTCACCCCTCCCTTCCATGTGTCCCATACCCCTCTTTTCCTCCCTCCCCTCCAGGTGTCCCATACCCGCCTTCCTTCCCCCCCTTCTGGTGTCCCATACCCTCCCTCTCTTCCCGTCCTCCCCTTCCTGTGTCCCATACCCTCCCTCTCTTCCTTCTCGCTTCCCTGTGTTCCATTCCTCCCTCTCTCCCCCCCCCTGTACCTGGCTCGCCGTGGTTCCTGGTCTGACAGAAAGTGCTCTCACAGTGAGTACCTCCTGTCAGACCGCTTGGCCACACTACACACAGGCAGAAGGGTAGCAGCGTAGCTCTCCCCTCCTGCCAGACACCCGGGAAACGAAAGTATCCAGGCGGCCCGGGGTCGCACCTGCCTCCGGGCCCCCTGGAGGGAGGGGCCCGGTCGCAGCCGTGACCCCAGCGACCGTGGTAGGTACGCCACTGGTCAGGGTGGTGCAGTAGACATTGCTTACCTAGATTTCATTAAGGCTTTTTTGACACTGTTGCACATAGGAGGCTCATCAATAAACAATCTTTAAGTTTGGATTCCAATATTGTTGAATGGGTAAGGCAGTGGCTGAGTGACAGGCAACAGATGGTTGTAGTCAATGGAGTATATTCAAAGCAAGGACTAGTTACCAATGGGGTACATCAGGGATCTGTACTTGGACCCATTCTCTTAAATATTTGTATTAGTGATATTGCAGAAAGACTTGATGGTAAGGTATGACTTTTTGCTGATGATACTAACATATGTAACAGGGTTGATGTTCCAGGAGGGATAGGCCAAATGGCAAATGATTTGGTTAAACTAGAAAAAAGGTCAGAGCTGTGGCAACTGACATTTAATGTGAATAAGTGCAAGATAATGCATCTTGGATGAAAAAAACACAAGGGGAGAGTATAGATTATTTGATACAGTCCTAACCATCACTTCTGAGAAAAGGGATTTAAGGGTGATTATTTCAAAGTAGGCAGACAATGTAATAGAGCAACATGAAATTGTAGCAGAATGCTTGGTTGTATAGGGAGAGGTATTAGAAGTAGAAAGAGAGAAGTGTTCATGCCATTGTAGTGAACACTGGTGAGACCTCACTTGGAGTATTGCATGCAGTACTGGAGACAATATCTTCAGAAGGATGTTGATATTTTGGAAATAGTTCACAGAAAGGCTACTAAACTGGTTCAAGGATTGCAGGATAAAACTTACCAGGAAAGGTTAAAGGATCTTAACATGTATAGCTTGAAGGAAAGATGAGACAGGGGGGATGTGATAGAAACATTTAAATACATAAAGGGAATCAACACAGTAAAGGATGAGACTATATTTAAAAGTAAAAAAAAACTACCAAACCAAGAGGACATAGTCCTAAATTAGAGGGACAAAGGTTTAAACATAATTTCAGGAAGTATTACATTACAGAGAGGGTAGTCGATGCATGGAATAGCTTTCCATTTCCCCATATCCCTATACCCATTAAAACCATATAGATCAGATATTGCAAACCTCCAGATATCCTTATGAGGTTGATGATTAAATACCAAGAATTACATTAATGCAAAATAGTGATGGATAAGCTGTGATAGCACAACCTTCATTATTTAAGTATATGGGTTAAAAAAAGAGGTATAAAAGTAAGAAATAAGCAGAGACTTTATACCTAATTAGTATTATTTACCTGCTTTAAATTCATTTTCTTTTCATTAGCATTTCTCGGTACAGCATGTGTTTTTTTGTTGTTTTTTTTATACTAGACAGTAGACAGCGATACAAGGGTATTTTTCTTCTTTTTTTTCCCCCCTTTTTATTGGGGCTGATTAAGTATGCTATGTAGAAGATGATATATTGTAAAGACAAGCAATTCTTCTTCCCCTCCCCAATGTCCCATATGATTTCCTATAATAAATCATAATAATGAACATTCTCACAAATTAATAATACAATTTAGATACCATGATTGGAAGGAAAAGTGGGGAGGGCGAGAGGAAAGGGAGAGAGAGAAGGGGATGGAGAGGGGAAAGGGAAATGAGTAGGAAAAGTAAGGGGTAGAATACATTTAGTAGATGGGATTTGGAGAGGGTTAAGTAGAAAAGCAATAATAACTTAAAGGGACACTATAGTCACCAGTGCAACTACATGTAAAACTCTTACTGTATTCAAGCCAGAAGCTGTAGCTCGGCATGCTGTTTGCCTAAAAAAAAAAAGAACAGCCTGCTGACATCATCAGAAGTTGTAGCCTGATCCAATCACAGTGCTTCCCCATAGGATTGGCTGAGACTGACAAAGAGGCAGATCAGGGGCAGAGCCAGCATGATTCAAACACGGCCCTGGGCAATCAGCATCTCCTCATAGAGATGAATTGAATCAATGAATCTCTATGAGGAAAGTTCAGTGTTTGCATGCAGTGGGAGAAGATACTGAATCACAGGATGCTCGTGCAGAGCAGATATGAGTGGATGGAGGCATATTATGCCTCCATCAACTCTTAAGTCCCTCTGGTTCACTGTGAGTGACTGCAACTGGGGGTGTTCCTAGCTTTCAATGTAAACACTGTATTTTCTCAGAAAATACAGTGTTTACATGAGAAAGGCTGCAGGGAGCTATAGTTCTCACCTGAACAACCTCATTAAAGGACCACTATATTGCCAGGAAAACACTCGTTTTCCTGGCACTATAGTGCCTGAGGATGCCTCCACCATAAGGGTCCCCCTCCCGCCGGGCTGGATGGAGAGGAAGGGTTAAACGTACCTCTTTCTCCAGCGCCGGGCGGGGAGCTCTCCTCCTCCTCTCCTCCTCTTCGGCTGAATGCGCAGAGCCGCGCGCGCATTCAGCCAGTCTCATAGGAAAGCATTTACAATGCTTTCCTATGGACGCTGGCATCTTCTCCCTGTGATTTTCATAGTGAGAAGCGCGGAAGCCCTCTAGCGGCTGTCAATGAGACAGCCACTAGAGGCTGGATTAACCCTAATATAAACATAGCAGTTTCTCTGAAACTGCTATGTTTATAGAAACAAGTGTTAATCCTAGAGGGACCAGACACCCAGACCACTTCATTAAGCTGAAGTGGTCTGGGTGCCTATAGTGATCCTTTAAGCTGAAGTTGTTCAGGTGACTATAGTGACCCTTTAATATCATGGAGAGTAATTAATATGTTTGTGCATTTTTTTTATATCTCTGTCCAGCACCAAACTGAGAAGGTCAATTCTTACAACATTTCTAAAACTGTTATGAAGCCAGCAGAGAAAGGCTGCCCTTTGGTGGTCATCAACCAAACTGATTATACAAATGAAATCTGGTGTAAGTGAAATGATGTTGAAAACATCTAGAAATGTAGAGCAGATGCCACTGACAGGTTCCAGAAACACATTAAAATCTACTCTGGTCCTACTGGTTTTATACCCTGTTCCAAAAATACATAAAACATGTCCAAGACCTATAGACCTATAGTGGCTAGTTCACAACCTCTCCTGCAGCCAAACTTAGTCTTCATGGATAAGATACTTCAAGTTTTTGTGAGACAATGAAAATCATTTTTTTCTAAAGTGTTACACAAACTTATGAATACTTATGAATACTAATACTAAGATTTACCGGTGACCCAAAATCAATTCTTTAGTCACCAAAACCTCTGCAGATTAATGTAGTGGTTCTGGTGTATTTAGCTTGTACATGCAGGCTTTTGAGAAATAAAAGGCAGTGTTTACATTGCTGTCTAGGAACACGTCTAGTGACAGCACTCAAACAGCCACTAGGGGTACATCATGTGTCAGTGCTCTGCATGGAGGCTGAATGTTTCCTATATAGATGCATAGATTCAATGTATCTCTATCAAGAAATGCTGATTGGTGCACATCAGCATTTTGATGTGTATGTGTAATAGCCTCCCAATTTCCTATGGAAAATCATTGGGTTGTCTGAGATCATCAAGAGTGATTTTCTCAGCCATGGAAGTGGGGCCAACCACTGAAAGACTGCTGTGGCAAGAGAGAAAAAGTGAATAAACTATCTTTTACCACAGAGAGGGGGTGGTTTGGGCTGTCACTTAAAAATGTATTTCAGCAATAAAGTGTTAGAAATGCATGTTTGTAATTCTAATACTATAGTGTTCCTTTAAGCAAAAACACTGTGGCTTTGTCATAAAATTTCCATGCACTAAGGGCACTGGCATGGGGTCAAATGTAATGCCAGCATAAGGAAATTGCTTTGTGAGTCAATTCAAACAGTACAATAATATTTGCAAACCTATTGTCTTGAATAACGGGATACCCAACATGCAGTGTGTAAATTATGATATAAGTATAAATGTATAGCGGACCTTAGGGTAGCCGGGCTTAACGTAAAGAAGACAGAGAATGGTCAAGGACATGCAAGGGTCAGGAAAACCAGAAATCAGGAATTGTGAGTTACAATATCCAAAGAGTATAGAGAGGAGAATAGTCAATAATAGCCAAGATCAAAACCAGATTGGACAGGGATAGGCAACCTTCGGCACTCCAGATGCTGTGGACTACTCCCACAATGCTCTTACAGCCATAATGTATCATAAGAGGTGTAGTCCAAAACATCTGCAGTGCCGAAGGTTCCCTATCCCTGAGAGAGACAATAAGAGATATATAAGCCATGTCCCAAAATGTTCAAAAATGACGATTTGAACAGTGCGTGACAGCAGCCGGCGTTAACTGGGGAAGGAAGAAGACCCACGAGGAAGTTCCAATACAGCCTATAGGCCTCTCTCCTAGGCTGTGTTCCAGCAGGCAATATACAAGGTACCCGGATACCCATTTTAAGCTAAATAAGGAGTAATTACCATGGAAACCAATAGAGAGTCTCTCAAAATATAGCACTTCACACCACAAATAACACGTTTTGCCTTGATAAATCTCCTAAAATGAATGTTATTTTGCCCATATCATATAACTTGATCAAATGGTAACACCAACCAATGATTGTTCACCTGTGTTTATTTATTGTGCATGTCTTGTTAACTCTGTATCTTTGTTATCCCTGTGTCATCAGGTCCTCTCTGCTCACATAAAATAAAGTGCTTTATTTTGTGAACAGTGTCTTATTTAGTATATTCTACTGATCTCTTACATGTTTTCAACACATTGTTGAATTCATGCCACATAAAATCCAGGCTGTTAAAGGGAAAAGTAGGGTTCCTCCAAGTATTAGAAAGAAGTACCTAATAACATAGCCACTGACTGTTAATAAACAGTGGCAGACAGACAAAACCACCAGGTACCAGGTAATCTTTATACTCAGAAGCCCTACAAATAAGAACCCAGCGTGAGTTTTAAATACACATAATGCCTGCTATGTGAATATATAGCTACATACACTATTTGTTTGTATACATATACATAAAATTATATACAGTACTGAATGGGGTTCTCATCTTCAAAGCTTGTATTGTAACTGAAATAAGGTATATAAATACATACAATAGTTTAGAATCTTTCAATACTTACTTATACACCCACAGTACAGACTCAAACGCACAAGTAAAATTCGCACATACACACATTTCTTTATGGCGCAAGAATAAGGCAGGAAAAATGTGCTGGATGTGTTCCATTTACAAATGGGTTATTCCATTAGGAATGAGGGTTGCATCAAGTGTATGGTATTTAAAAATTTAATCAGAACAGTAACATTACTCTCCAATTTGTCAGTAGTCTTGTGTTCAAAGATAATCTTGGAAAGTCTGAGGCAGGAGATGAGCATAACAGAAAGTCTATCCAGGACAGCAGAAACAGCTGCAATACATTTATTCTTCTAATATATCTTAGGTCACAGACACACAACGGCCAAATTTCTCACTGAATGAAAGGAAAACGGCGCAGCAGCTTTTTCATACAGCAAATGTTTTGCAAAACTGTAAATACAGTCTTTTTATGTTCACATGGGATACATTTCCTGTGCAGTTTTTGCCAAATATGATCCTGCAGTCAATATTTACAAAGGGACTTAAAAAAAAAAAAAAAAGAAAGAAAAAAAAACCGCACAAACCAAATAAATGTATGTATTAACTGCATACACATGCTGTTTAGATTTTGTTTTAGCC
Organism: Pelobates fuscus; assembly: GCF_036172605.1. Classification (NCBI taxonomy): domain Eukaryota; kingdom Metazoa; phylum Chordata; class Amphibia; order Anura; family Pelobatidae; genus Pelobates; species Pelobates fuscus. The sequence goes on from NC_086322.1 coordinate 165,706,395, forward strand.
TTTCTACCATTGGCAGAGATTTCCAAGGAGGTGTGGCAGGGGGCAGAGTTAAACGCCACCCTGGCCAAGCAGCATCACCTCATAGAGATACATTGCATCAATGCATCTATATGAGGAAAGTTCTGGTATCTCTGTGCAGAGGGTGGACACGCTGAATGTCTGTGCAGCACTGACCCAGGAAGCACCTTTAGTAGCCATTTGACGAGTGGCCAGTGGAGGTATCCCTAGGGCCTAGGCTGTAATGTAAACACTGACTTTTTACTGCAAAAAGCCTGAAGGGAATGATTATACTTACCAGAACAAATACAATAAGCTGTAGTTTTTTTCTGGCAAATATAGTGTGCCTTTAACTTTACCCCCAGGTTACTTCAGATATTTGCATTTTTACATCCTGGGGAAACTGGGAAAAAGGATCTACTTATCTAAAACGTTCTCTTCTAGTGCTGACATTATCTGGTTTTCAGTGGCAGACAGATAAAACCACCAGGGACCGGATCCTCTTTTTACTCAGATGCCCTAAAAAAAAGAACCTATTGTGCGTTTTAAACAGCTAACACATAACACCTGCTACGTGAATATATAACTTCATTCATTGTTTGTTTGTAGTCATTGATGAATTGGATCTTTTAATGGGTTTGCAACAATATTGGATGTTTTACCTCATCATTATAAAGTATACACTGCATATATTTTCTCCATGATATGGTGAGGTGGAATTAATGTGTAATGCTATAGAAAGGTGATTTTATGAAATACATGTACCGTATATACTCGAGTATAAGTCGACCCGAATATAAGTCGAGACCCCTAATTTTACCCCCCAAAACTGGGAAAACTTATTGACTCGAGTATAAGACTAGGGTGGGGAATGCAGCAGCTACTGGTAAATTTCTAAATAAAATTATATCCCCCCAAAATTATAATAATTGAATATTTATTTACAGTGTGTGTATATAATGAATGCGGTGTGTGTGTGTGTGTGTATGAATGCAGTGTGTGTGTGTATTAGTGCAGTGTGTGTGTGTGTATGAATGCAGTGTGTGTGTATGAATGCAGTGTGTGTAGTGTGTGTGTGTGTGTGTATGAATGCAGTGTGTATGAATGCAGTGTGTGTATATAATGCAGTGTGTGTGTATGAATGCAGTGTGTGTGTGTATGAATGCAATGTGTGTAGTGTGTGTTTGTGTATGAATGCAGTGTGTATGAATGCAGTTTGTGTAGTGTGTGTGTGTGTGTATATAATGCAGTGTGTGTGTATGAATGCAGTGTGTGTGTATGAATGTAGTGTGTGTATGAATGCAGTGTGTGTATGAATGCAGTGTGTGTAGTGTGTAGTGTGTGTATGAATGCAGTGTGTGTGTGTGTGTGTGTGAATGTAGTGTGTGTGTATGAATGTCTTATACTCGAGTATATACGGTATTTAGCTCAGCTTGTATCTTTGGACTAAATGATCCATATGTAAGGAAACAATAGCAGTGTAATGGCCTGTAGTAAAGAATTAGAAATGAAATTACAAGATAAGGCGTTTATATTTCATTAAGTGACAGGAAAATATGTAGCAATGATGTTAGTACAGTGAAAAGCTATCAAGAATGGTGTTTTTAGCAATTAAGAAAGCAACGCTTGTCTGTCTGATAACAAATGATAGCTATGGCTGACCTATTTACCAAACACACAGTCTATAAATATTCCTCCATGTATAGTGTACAGCAAGATACACATATAAAATGCACATATACAAGTGCTTTCCCCACAGTGAGAAAATGCCACAAAACAATACATATTTAGTAAATATTAATACTTAATATACTTGCTAAATTAATTGCAATGCCCCCATTTGCAACAAAATTTGCAGAATTGCTGAGCACTATGATTTTGTTTTTTTACAGAAACAGAGTCTATATAAAAAGGTGTCTAAATGCTACATTGTTGAAGCCTTCTAATGATAAACATACTTAAGAAGTTTGTAGGAAACGGTAAAATCTGCATATAAATGTACAGAAATGTATGTCAAGCTGTTCTTACCTTTTTCCAATCAGCCAAAGCAATAGATAGCTGATAAGAAGAGGCAGCAGCTTATGTGACAAATCAGATGTATTCAGTATCTAACTGCACATAATCAAGAACAGTATTTCTCAAGAAGTATCCCTGCAGTTCTATAAAAACACTGTCTCAACAAAGTATTTTTTATTGATTTCAGTTTGACACTGATATTTAAGTTATCCCATATTGGAGAGCAAACCTGATTAAAGGTAGTACATAAACATTTTAAAATAAATATGACATAATGTGAATATTGTGAGTTGTTGAACTGAAGTCATAAAATTAAAATATAATACACACATAATAGGACACTGACACATACACACTTTTACAAACAGAGGACACTGACACACATACACACACTTACACTGATTTGACGCACACTGACAGACACACACATATCCACTGACAGACACATACACATTATCTCACACACGCAGAAACTATTTTTTAAAATTATTTTTATTTAAGTCCTTTCTACGTTCTGGACTGGTTAACGTCAAATCTGTGCAAAATTGGCATCAGCATGCTGGCGCCAAATAGGCAATCGTGGCATGGCCCTCCCTCTGAGCTGCCCCTATCCCTCTTTCAGTCCATCTTTGCCTGCTCTCCCTTGAGAGTGAGGGAGTGGCATCAGGTTGCATGTATCATCTATTCTAGATGAATGACTACTTAAAAACTGCTTGCCTAACAAGTCAATTCTCACATCTTCCCTGGCTCCAGATTATACATACGTAATCAATCATTTTTTACATGAAAGCAATATCTGCTGGCTGACCCATACACGTGTCTCCAAACACTATAACGTTTGCAAGGTTAAAAATGGCACAGAGGGCAGGAGAAAAATAAGGCTTCACAAGAGGCCATCTAGGTCGCACCGGCCAATGGGATGCAATCTCCAGGTGACCAGCATTAGGGGAGAGCAAAGCACAATGCTCCCTTCCTGCTTGTCACTAGATGTAGTGTGGCTGAGTGGACCGCTTTAAGGAATTTTCTATATTCTCTAACTAGTCCTACAGGAAGTGCTACCAGAGCGCAACTAGCAATTTCCTGTCAGACCGGGAAGAGGATATAGAAGATCCTCTACCGTGGTCTGCTGGACCACATTACAAGTGGTGAGAAGGAGGGAATGGGGAAGAGACCACATAGGGCTAGGTGGGAAGTAGAAGAGACCACAAAGAGATGTGGGATAAAAGAGACACACAGAGGGGCTATGGAGGGGGGTGAGACACACAATTAGGAGGGGAGGGGTTTGGAGGTAATGAGACACATAGAGTGGCTGAGGGGCGGGATGAGACACACAGAATGGCAGTAGTGGTGGAGAAAGAGACACAAAGAGGTGCTGGGAACAGAAACACATAGGGACTGGGGGGAAAAAATAGACACACAGAGGGGCTGTTAGGGAAAAAGAGACACACAGAGGGGATAAGTGAGAGAAAGAGATGCACAGAAAAAGGGTTTGGGGAGAAAGAGACACAGAGGGAGCTGGGTAAGAAGAGAAAGAGACACACAGAGGGACTGTGGGGAAAGAGACACAGAGAGGTGTTGGTGGAAGGAAGAGGCACACAGAGGGGCACGGAGAGAAAGAAATACACAGAGGGCATGGTGGGGAGAAATAAACATACAGAGGAAAAACACGCACAATGGGCTTGGGTGGATAAAGCAACAGAAATAGGGCATGGGTAAAAAGAGACACACAGAGGGGCTAGGGAATGGGAAAGAGAGACACACAAAGGTGCTTGTGAAGGAGAGAAAGAAGCACATAAAGGGGCTGACGAAAGACACACATAAAAGAGCTTGGGGAGAAAGAGACACACCGAAGGGCATGGAAAGAGACACATAGAGGGGTTGTCAGAAAGACACATAGGGGGGTTGGCAGGAAGACAGTGCTTGGGGGAGATAGAGTTACAGAGGTGCTAGAGAATAGAAATGAGAAACACACAAAAGGGATTGGGAAAAAAAAGCAGAAATTTTAAATAACAATTTTTCTTCAGTATATATTAATGAGGATCCTATGGCAAGAGATATGCAAACGATTGCTGCAAAAAACTAACTCTGGGGCCTGACGGTATTCACCCACGAGTACTTAAGGAGCTAAGTGGGGAAATAAGTGAACCTCTGTATTTAATTTTTCAAGATTCTTTTGTTTCAGGTGTTGTACCGGAGGATTGGAGGAAGGCAGATGTTGTTCCTATATTTAAAAAGGGTTCAAAATCCTTGCCTGGAAATTATAGACCTGTGAGCTTAACTTCTGTAACTGGGAAAATATTTGAAGGGCTATTAAAGGATAATATTCAGGAATTCATTGGGAAGAACTTTGTTATTAGCAATAATCAGCATGGTTTTATGAAACATAGGTCATGTCAAACTAACCTAATTGCATTCTACAAAGAAGTAAGTAGAAGTATAGATCAGGGTGTTGCAGTGGATGTGATCTACTTGGATTTTGCCAAGGCATTTGATACGGTTCCTCACAATAGGTTAGTCTTCAGACTAAAAGAAATTGGTCTAGATGAATATTCTTGTTCTTGGGTAGAACATTGGCTTAAGGATAGAGTACAACGAGTTGTAATTAATGGTAAATTTTCAGGCTGGACAAAAGTGGTAAGTGGTGTCCCTCAGGGTTCTGTCTTGGGACAACTTCTATTTAACATATTTATAAATGATCTTGAAATAGGCATTGAAAGCCATGTATCAGTGTTTGCAGATGACACAAAACTTTGTAAAGTAATAAAATGTGAGCAGGATATTGCTTTGCTGCAGAGGGATTTGGATAGATTGGGGGACTGGGCACTAAAATGGCAAATTAAATTTAACGTAGAGAAATGCAAAGTTATGCACTTAGGGGTTAAGAATGCACAAGCAACTTACACACTAAATGGTAGTGAATTAGGGATAACCACACACAAGAAGGATTTGGGAATTGTTATAGACAACAAATTAGGCAGCAATATGCAATGTCAATCTGCAGTTGCTAAAGCCAGTAAGGTTTTGTCATGTATAAATAGGGGCATAAATATAATTTTGCCTCTTTATAAATCGCTGGTAAGACCACACCTTGAATATGCTGTGCAATTTTGGGCGCCTGTTCTAAAGAAAGATATCATGGCATTAGAAAAAGTCCAAAGACGAGCTACAAAATTGATAAAAGGAATGGAGCATTTTAGTTATGAGGAAAGGTTAAAAAAATTAAATCTGTTTAGTTTGGGAAAACGGCGCATGAGAGAGGATATGATAACTTTATACAAATATATTCGGGCCAGTACAAACCTTTATCTGGAAATCTATTCATAAACAGGGCTATACATAGGACACAAGGTCACACATTTAGGCTGGAAGAAATGAGATTTCAAGGCAAAGAAAAGGTTTTTATACACTAAGAGCAATAAGGATATGGAATTCTCTCCCTGAAGAGGTGGTTTTGTCAGAGTCACTACAGATGCTTAAACTGCAATTGGATAAAGACTTACAAAAACATAACATACAGGAATATAATTTCTAATTAGTGTGGTAATAGCTGCTTGATCCAAGGAGACATCTGACTGCTATTTTGGGGTCAAGAAGGAATTTTTTCCTAGTTTGTGGCAAAATTGGAAGAGCTTCAGACTAGGTTTTTTTTGTCTTCTTTTGGATCAACAGCAACAACATATGTGAGGAAGGCTGAACTTGATGGACGCAAGTCTCTTTTCAGCTATGTAACTATGTAAGGTGGAGAAAGCGATACATAATAAGGGGCCTGAGAAGAAAGAGACACAGATGGACTGGGGAGAGAAAAAAGATGTAGAAAAGGGGCTAAAGAAGCTAAAAGACACTCAGAAGAGGTGGGGATGGAGAAAAAGGCAGGCACAGTGGTCCGGGGAGCAGAGACAATGTGTTGCAGGGAAGAGACCCACAAAGGTGCTGGGGAAGGAGAGAGAGAGACTCACACAAAAGGACATACATAGGGGCTGGAGAAGGGTAATGAGGCACACAAAGGAGCTGGGGGAGAGAGGCATTACTCGCTGCAATAATAAATCTTTTGGATTATGAAACAATAAAATAAGTATCAATTACCTATAATGTCAAAGCAAGAACTGGGCATAAATTGAGCCGATGATGCCTGAATTAGTAACTTACATACAAGTTTTACGCAAGACTGAACATAATTGAAACTAGTTTGTGGTTGGCTGTTTGCAAACATTGTGGATCGATGTCCTTTGAGAGGACTCCATCTGCTCGGTTGGCTATTGCACTAATGCATCTATAAGTGTGGGAGGCTGCAGCTGGTGGAGGACCGGGTATGGGTTTGTTTTTTCTTATTATTAAACAACCAAACCCTTCTCTGTGCCCATAAGAAAGATCAGGATGATAAGTAAAAGCATAATACACCCCCAAAAAAGTGATCACACATTAAATACTTAACACAGTATGATGGTCATAGGTCTGGTAGAGCGATCTACAAAAGATAAATAGGAAAACACATAGTGCTCACTGTTTAAAATAAACCATATATTAAAACAGGTGAAATAACACTCACACAGCGGAGAGCCGTATCAGGCTCTATAGGAGAGGTCCACTCTTGCGTATGAACATCCCAACAGGTATAGAATATTATCTGTGGAATCTCCAGGAGATAATACACATTATTAATGATATTGCAGAAGGTCTTGTTGGTAATGTATGTCTTTTTGCTGATGATACTAAGATATAAAACAGGGTTGACGTTCCAGGAGGGATAAGCCAAATGGTAAATGATTTATGTAAACTAGAAAAATGGTCAGAGTTGTGGCAACTGACATTTAATGTGGATAAGTGCAAGATAATGCATCTTGGACGTAAAAACCCAAGGACAGAGTACAGAATATTTGACGAGAGGGATTTAGGGGTGATTATTTCTGATGACTTAAAGGTAGGCAGACAATGTAATAGAGCAGCAGGAAATGCTAGCAGAATGCTTGGTTGTATAGGGAGAGGTATTAGCAGTAGAAAGAGAGAAGTGCTCATGCCATTGTACAGAACACTGGTGAGACCTCACTTGGAGACCGTATCTCCAGAAGGATATTGATACTTTAGAGAGACTTCAGAAAAGGGCTACTAAACTGGTTCATGGATTGCAGGATAAAACTTGTAGTTTAAAAGAAGAAAAACTACAAGAGGACATACCACAACAAGAGGACATAGTCTTAAATTAGAGGGGCAAAGGTTTAAAAATAATATCAGGAAGTATTACTTTACTGAGAGGGTAGTGGATGCATGGAATAGCCTTCCAGCTGAAGTGGTAGAGGTTAACACAGTAAAGGAGTTTTAAAAAAAATAAATAAAATAAAATCAGATCAGTGGTTCAATGACTGTGTTTGAAACGTTAGTAATGGATGAAATAAAAAATTAACCATATTATGAAAAACACAACCATCATCAAAACCTTAATTATGCACAAAGAAAGGCATTTAACAAATTTAAAAAAAGATGATACCGTAATAATACCGGCTTGTAGTCTTACAAGATAAAGTCAATTACATCTCAGAAAAACACCGAATTCTAAATCACTATTACCTACAAAAAAATGGAGAGCAATCCCTCTATTTTTACTTTTAGTAATTACAAAAAACTAATTAAGGGCTAAACCTTGGCATTCTAAACATGGAAGAAGTGTACAAATGTATGCAGAACCTACCCGGTAGACCTATAGTGGCAGGAATTAACTCTCTGATGAGTCGACTTTCGGAATACGTGGATAAGTTGTTACAACCTGTTGTAATACTACAACCCACGTATCTGAAGGATTCCACTCAACTTGAGTTGATAGAAATTCCTTGGAGAGATGATTATTTTTTTGGTCACTTGTTGGCAGATTAAACACCATTATCTCGCAACTTTTCGGATGCGAGGCAGTGTAACATCTTTTGGTATAACATCAGTACCCAGAGGTACAAGTCAATTTTATCATGGAGGTCATAAAATTTATTTTACATAGCAATTATCTTTGGTTTGAGGGTTTGTATTTTTTACAGACGGTCGGTATTACCATGGGGACCAGGTTTGCGCCCAGTTATGCTAATCTTTTTATGTCCCACTGGGAGGAATCATTCCTCTCAGGGGATGATAACTGGCACGCGAACCTGGTCCACTATCGTAGATATATCGATGATGTATTTTTTATCAGGAGAGGAGACTGTGATCTTTTTTAAATGATAATAAAAAGAACATTGTTTTAACTAGTGAATTTAGTAAAGAGAAGGTCTGTTTTTTAGATTTAGAAAGTTTTATTGAAAAATCCATTATTAAAACCGGAAAAAAAAAATATAAAGTGGATGTAAATAGTTGTATCGATACCACTAGCTGCCATTATGGCCTTTCGTTAAAAAAATGTACCCACGGGGCAATTTATAAGAATTTCTAAAAAGTGCAGTGATTAGGAAGAATTTGACACACAAGCTAAATTTTTAAAAGAAAAGTTTATTGAAAAAAATTACGATTTACACAGTATAGACCAACAGTTAAAGGATGTTGAGATATTATCAATAAATAATATTTTAAGTAAGGAAAAATGTCCAACCTAATGTCCAACCCTAATGACAATAATAAAGGCCACCCTATTATTTTAGATTTTTTTTTCAATATATAATTTTTATTGATTTAAAAAAAAAAAAATCGGTAAAAGGTAACAAACATTGAGGAAATATCTAAATATCTAAATATTTTAGATTTTAACAGCCAGTCCAATCAAATTAAATTAAACACAATTTAAGAAAATGTTGGTATATTTTAAAAACTGATGATGACTTGAAAAATATAATTGGGGAAAAACCAAATGTTATTTTTAGAGGGGCGAATAATTAAAAACAAAATTTAGTTAGGAGTTTTATTACACCTAAGATACTAGATAATGTTTTTAACCAGAAACCTGGTTTTTATCCTTGCAAACTGTGCTCAGGGTGTCAAAAGACGAGCCATAAGAAATAAACCATAACCTATTTTAAGTCCTTTGATACAGGACAACTTTTTTATGTTAAAAATATACTAATGTGTCACTCGTCCAACATTATATACCTCCTGTAGTGCCCATGTGGACTGCAATACATAGGGATGACGACTAGAAGCCTAAAAGTTCGTATTGCAGAACACATGGGTAACATAAGGAGGGGGTTTGAAAAAGTTGAGGACCGTTTCTGACAATTTTTTAAAATCCCACAAAAAGATCCATCCCTCCTTAGTTTTATTGCTATTTACAAAAAAAAATACATAATTTGAGGGGAGAGGATAATTCCAAAGAATTGGGTAAATAGAGACAAGGTGGATTTTTAATATGGACTATCTGGCCCCTAATGTACTCAATCTGGACTTTGAATTAGTTCATTTTTTATAAGTCATTTTTAGAAGTCCTTTTTAATATCTAATTTTTCTTCTAATCATATATTGACCGTCCACCTCTCTAGATGTCTATCCATATTGTGATTTTTTTTTTTTATCTATACTGTGTATTTTTATGGCTGCTTAATTAAGAATTTACATTTACCCTTTCTTTTATTTGTTTATAATTTTTTTCTCTTCAATGATATGGACCTTTCTATCTTTGCCCATATTTTGGGACTTTTATACCGGATATGACGAATTCACATTGTGACAATACACTATTCTCCCGGGATGCAGACTGATGACATATTGGACCGAAAAATGGAAGTGACGTCATACCCAAAACTCACCTGCTAACTGATACGGCTCTCCGCTGTGTGAGTGTTATTTCACCTGTTTTAATATATGGTTTATTTTAAACAGTGAGCACAATGTGTTTTCCTATTTATCTTTTGTAGATCGCTCTACTAGACCTCTGTCCATCATACTGTGTTAAGTATTTGATGTGTGATCACTTTTTTTGGGGTGTATTATCCTTTTACTTACCTTTCTTAATTACTATAGGTGTATAAGGGGACACACCTAAATATACACCCCTCCATGTTTGGTTCTTTTACGAGAAGCGCCGACGCACTTTGTTCTATCTTTTTCTAATATAAAGGATGAGACCAAGAAGAGATGTGAAAGGTAGCCGGCTAGACCAGCACTACTAAAGTTAAACCAAAGACCAATGAAAGAAAGCAGCCGTGAAAGAAAAATCCAAGAATTAAAATATACCAGCAAAAGGCAAGAGATGAACCGAAGCTAACAGAGAGGAAGTGATGGAAGATTTGGTATCTGAAAACAAGAGAGAAAGGCGAACGGACTTAATCTTCCAATGGGTGGGACCAAGGAATTATGTATAAAAGACACTGATGGTTAATAACTACATCAAAACCAACATATGTTCCTGTTGACTCCATTGGTATTCATGGCGACTGCTCCATTTTTAGAATTTGCCATACTACTGCCCAGAGACAGTTTTAAAAATCTTGTAGCATAATCTTATCAATACCCTTTATTTCATAGACATTCTTTTATCAGTGCTTCCTCAAACTCTCACAATGCCAGTATTAGTAACTTAGTTCTAGGAAAAGCATGTATGAAATTGAATAACAATTTAATTCCATTTCTTGCCACTTTTATTCAAGCATTTTCTGGTCTAGTGCCAGTCCTCAGCTATCTGGAGAAGTTACTTGACAAATTACTATGGGGAAAGAGTCTCTAGCTGATATAATTCCATAGCAGTCGTCACCCCTGTTGCTTTGCACCTGTGGTAGCAGCAATATGTTATTACATTTCTTTGGAGCAGAATGAGTTGTATTCAGAGTATCCTAGATCTGGTTCAAGGGCTACTAGATTGCTTTCTTCAAATCCACTTACAGGTGAAGTTCAAGACGGAATAGCCACACAAAAAATGCACTTCAATCATTTCATCTATATGTTTTTATTTTATTTTTTAGATTTGTGGTTTCAGGGGGGAGGGAGGGAGGAGAACAGATTCCAATATTTAACCCTGAAACCATGTCTCATGTATGATTGTAAAAGTTTTTTTCTTTATGTAAATATACTATATTGTCAATATAACATAATGCATTAAATATAATAACAATGCATTAAATATGCAAGGTACTCTATTATATGTCTTTCTAATTATGTCTAAAGCAGGATTCTTACATCAATTTGACAATGTACAAATTTCAATAAAAAATCCAAATACCAAAAGAATTGACTCAGTTTAAGAGTAAAATGTTAATAAAACAACATTGGGATTAAAAAGGAGACAGGTCTCAATCGTCTCCCATTTTACCAAAAAGCACCCCCCCATCACTCAAAAAATTTTAATTCTCTGCAAATCCTTGAATAAATTATTTTGAATTATTGCCATAGGTAGCTGTGAATGTTACGTAATGCTTGGAAAAGCAAAAACAAAGCGATTTTGCAAGACCATAGACAAAACTTACCGTCCCCTACTGACTGCACGATGAATGACAGCATCACCAGGTACACAGGGAAGCAAAACCTGCACACGGGATGGGGTTTATACACCAAAGGCTTATTCACTAAAGTAATAATTCAAGGAGACAAATTTAATGCTATAGTAGCCAAAATGAAAGCATTGCTGATAGACGTTTTCCAGGTTGGCTATTCTGACCTTAAATTTTAACCCCTTAAGGACCAAACTTCTGGAATAAAAGGGAACCGTGACATGTCACACATGTCATGTGTCCTTAAGGGGTTAAAGTCAACGAATTCTCACTTTTGGGAATAACCCTGTAAGACTGAATTCGATTGAGCTTGAATAACATTTGAATTACTATTTTCATCAGTACTTACAGTTCACATATTTACTAAGGGCAAAAAAAGCAAAGTTCAAGATTATTTACTGGGCCAGGTGTCCTTATGTAAAGCCTTCCAGCAGCCTTAAGACTCCCAGAAGGACACTTGGACCTATGGTTTGAATGTTCATAACTTCCTAAGACATTCAAAAATGTGTCACTAGTTATTTGTTTTTATTGCATCAACAAGTATTTATTCATAAAAAATGATATGTGACAAATATTTTATAACTTACCGTATTTGTCATAGATCTATTAATCGCTCATCTTTGTGTTGTGAAGCAGCCCATTGTGAATTTATTTGATTATATTTTATTATTCTGTGAAGATTCAGTTACCCGTTATATATAAAAAATTAGACCTCACTCAGAGGTAGAGGAGGATCAGAGTACATCAGCACATCTTCCATACAGACAGAATTAAATAAAACCGAAGGTATTTTTAATTTGTCACAGGTCAATTTTACACCAGATAAATTATCACTACTTAAGAAGGGATTGAAGTTTGCCCCTTCATCGAACTTGAATTCCTTTAACTTATATCTTGATAATCAGAAATTTCTTTAAAAATTAACCATTAAAAGATTTTTTCACAATAAGGATATTGACAATACACAGACGATTTTACCAATACAGTCAGACACACAAGAAGAACAGATAGATGATCTAGATTCTAGAGTCTAGACGAGGAAAGATTACACACACCCCTTTCAAGCCAAAGTCACATTTTTACCCCTGGTCCGCCAAAAGTAAATATTTAGACATCTTTAATGAATTAGTTCAAGCGGATCTAGACAAACTAAATGATCATAAATACCATCCCAATTTAAATAAAAAAGAAAGATCAGCTTTAAAGACTCTTATTGAAAATCCCAATATAGTAATCAAAGAGGCGGATAAAGGGGGTGGTACAGTTATTATGGACAGATCCTATTACATGGAGGAGGCTTATAATATTCTTTATGATCAAAATACATATGATACTCTACCATGCAATCCCACTCCCATGTTCCTGCAGGCTTTGAAAGAACTCCTGGATCTGGGCCTAGAGAAAGGGATTCTAAATAAGAAGGAGTATGATTTTATTTTTAACCCCAAATGTAAAACTGCTACTTTTTATTTTTTGCCCAAGATTCATAAAAGCCTCCAAAAACCTCCCGGCCGCCCTATAGTGAGTGGTATTTCTTCTTTGTCATGCAATTTATCCGAGTATATTGACTTTTTCCTCCAACCCTATGTTTCATTGAGTGATTCTTATATTGGGGTACCAGGCACATTTTGCAAGATATTAATAATATGCCATGGAAATCTACATATATTCTGGCCACGGCTGATATCACTGCCCTTTATTCGAATATTCCACATGATAAGGGCACTTCAGCTATACAGGACGCACTTGAACATCACCAATTTCTTCCATTGACTCAAATTGAATTCTTGATGCAATGTATTACATTTGTATTAACTAAGAATTTTTTTTTGGTTCAGTGGGCAATATTTTTTGCAGAAGTGTGGCGTCGCCATGGGTACCAAATTTGCCCCCAGTTTCGCTAATATGTATGTTTCCCATTGGGAACAGCGTCATATTCGGCTGGGTGCTCATTCTGGGGGCAGTTTGGTCCTATGGCGACGCTACATAGATGATGTGTTGCTGGTATGGGAGGGTTCTGTTGAAAGTCTGGAAGTATTTTTTGAATTTGTTAACTCCAATAACTATAATCTTAAATTTACTTATAATATCAGCCCAACCTCACTGGATTTCTTGGATCTTTCCATTTATATAGAAAAAAAACAACTCAAAACTAAAACATTCTTTAAACCAACAGATTGTAATACTGCTATAGATCTGTCTAGTGCTCATCATCTTCCCTGGCTTTCAAATATACCAAGAAGCCAACTAATTCGTCTCAGACGAAATTGTTCAGACGATATAACTTTTTTACAACAGGCTCAGATAATCAAGGTACGATACTTGGAAAAAGGTTATGGCCAAGATCAAATTGATTCCAATATACAAAACATATTGGATACTGATAGAACACAATTTTTGAAAAATAAAAACAAAAAGCGATTTGACAATGGTTCAGAAGCTCAGAAGAACGATTTTCAATTTGCTTTTATAACCCAGTATAATCCGCATGCCAAAAAGATTCAAAAAATTCTAAACAAGTATTGGTATATTCTACAGAGAGACAGTGTACTTAGAGCGATCATTCCAAATAGACCTAAGATTATCTATAAACGAGCATCTAATCTCAAAAACAAATTGGCCCCTAGCCTTCTCCCTATATATCCTGCATCCACCTCCAGTAGTTCTTTTCTTTAACCTCTAAAGGGCTTCTATTGTTGTGGTCATTGTTCCACGTGCAAATATCAAAAAAGGAAAACAACTAGCTTTATGAGTACTCAAACTAAGAAAACTTTTGTAATTAAGAAACATATTCAATGTTCCACCACTTTTGTCATTTATTTACTCCAATGTGGATGTGGAGCCCAATATGTAGGCCGCACCACCAGAAAACTCCATATTAGACTTTTGGAGCACTTTAATAATATAAAAAAAAGTAAATTGGACCACAGCGTGTCAAAACACTGCAGTACCTGTCCTCTTTTCCAGTGGGAACAATTACAAGCATTTGGTATAGAACACATTACATTAGGATGCAGAGGAGGAGACAAACTCCAAGAATTAATTCGTCAGGAAGCATTCTGGATTTACACCCTTAAAACATTACATTATGGCCTTAACGCTGAAATAGACCCGTTAGGTCTGATTTAATTAGATGCAGATATCATTGATTTATTATTCAGTATGTTCTCCTTTTTCTCTCATCTTATGTATTTTTACACTTTTATCCCTATGTATTGACATCTGGTTTTTTGATCATAACCATTTACTTATTATCTATATTAATAGGTTTATTATGTTAATACCAATATACTCTGAGATTATGGTCATTATCAATATTGGCTGGTTTATTCTGTTTATTGTATTATGCTGCTTTGAGATTATTATGTGCAGTTTAGAATATAACATTTAGTAACTCTTAGAATATGGTTGTCATCTATCTTGACTGGTTTATTCTGTATATTGTACTATGTTGCTTTGAAGCATTTCATTTGGGTATGTATATAGATATAGTGACTGGCATTGGGATATTCATACTGGGTATAGGGATATCTATACTCAGTATATTTGTTATACTTATGTCCTCTGCTTGTCTAATTTCATGCATTCTGCCATTATCTTTATTATATAGCTTTATACCAGCTAATTTCCGCGGCAACATTTCACCGTTCTCTGTTTGTTTTTACTTTTTACTAATCTCTATGGCGACATTCCGCCTGTTGTGTATGTATTTCTCTCTATTGCTTAGATCTTCACGCATGCGCATTGAGGCGCTGGTTCTTTACCAATGCATAGAACTCTTTCCATGACCACGCATGCGCAACTTAGACGGATGGACGTCATCGTAAGTATGCTTTTGCGTTCCAGTGTGGAACGCACGCTGCCGGTGAACGGCATTGAAGAAGATTGAATTGGGTATAAAAGTTCTTGCACATTCGAATCGACACATATCCCTGAAGAAGTCCTTTATTTACCACGGACGAAACGCGTTGGATATTGAACTTTTCGGACTGTTTCTTGCTTTTATTTGTTTTAAAATCATTTATTGTTCCTGTACTCTGCTGCTCCAATTGGATCTGTGACCGGTATTTCTACTCTGCCTTCCAGTTCCACTGAGAGTGGAGACATGCTTACCACTACTTTATGTCTGTAAGTGTAACCAATAAATTCCCTTTTGATATTTTTATACATACTTCACCATGTATGGCTCTTTTTTCCCCATTTCTTTGTAGACACTTTTATACTTGGATCTACTATCAAGTCCAATACTACATATACCCCAGGGGGGTGAGAGGCCTGATTTACACTTCTGTTTGTGAGTGCATTACTTACTCCATATCTTATTATTATATCTTTACTGTGTTACGCTATGATATACACTTTTTATCATTTCAGATTTTATTGCATTCTTATATAGAATATTCCAATTTTGGATATATTCCTCAGGTTGTATTTCAATTTTGTATGAAGGTGGTTTCCACTTTGTTGCTACTTGTTTTCTACTTTTGGTGTTAGTGAGGTTCACCTGGAACCACTTTCAATTAAGCAGATCTATTGCTTGTGGTTAGTGGGTATACTACTGTTCTGTCACTTTGATAAAAAATTATATGCCCTTACAGACCTTCCTACGCTTACAGGTGAGTGGCAATAAAACTATGTATTTTGAATAAAGGCTTACAGGCTCTTATACATGTTTAGTATGAAACAGTAATAGCATGCAATGGCTGTAATGCTCAGAAAGAAAGGTAGTCTAATTTACTAATAAAAAAAGTATAATACATCCTGTATTCATGTTTACAGTTAAAGACTGAGGGTTGTAGTAACTAAGTGATATAGCACCTCCCTTTTATGCTACCTGTGCTTTTTATATGTATTTAACCCCTTAAGGACCAAACTTCTGGAATAAAAGGGAATCATGACATGTCACACATGTCATGTGTCCTTAAGGGGTTAAACGCAAAACACACAGAAACACACAGAAAAAGGTATTTTAAGTAAAAGAAAAACTAAATCTTTGGACATATGGCAATCTCATTACTGTCTGCAAATTTAATTATAACAGGGAACACTGTGTAGTAATCACATGTGATGCTTCATTCTTAGTTACAGATAGCTAGAAATATTCGCCTCTTAGGTATTACTAATGGAATTTGGAATACAATATCCAGTAGATCACAATTTTAAAAAGATTAAAAAAAGAGGTCAGCGCTGATAATAAAAATAAAGTATATAGGCAGCGGCCCAACAGAGGGTAACCCTCTAACCCTCTAGAAAGAGAATGAAAAATACAGGAAACAGTAGTGCAGGGCTGCGCCAAATATGATAAATATATATAAAAAAAATGTATAAGTAGGAAGTACAGTGCACTATATCTTATCACAACATAGGGATAAAAAAAGCATTTAAATCAAGCATATATCTATATAGTGCAATAATAGGGGTTTTAATTAGGATACTACGTGTACATATAAATAATCCAAATGGTTCAGAATTGCACTCTAATGATAAATGTCTTTTAAGGTGCTTTTGGAGATGTGGTATCCTCAGTGTTTAAAGCAGTCCAATTGTTCTCGTTGTATGAAAGACACAAAATGAAGGAGACCAATCGTATAGAATATATGGACCAATATGATTGAAGAGAAAGATTTATATATATTCAACTCACATTTAAAAGATCTATAGCCAGCTCAGGTGTAAAGGGCGTACAGCAGTATAATCCCCGCTTATAGGATATATGGTGGTAGTCTTCTGGGAGTTCTGATGTCCTGAGTTCTGATGTCCAACACTCAGGAGAGGAATATATAAAAAACAACTAATCGAGCTCTCGGTGTATACAGGGTATAAAATGAACGTAAAATAAAAATGTACTTATAAGTAAAGTGTAGGCCAACTGGACTGTAATAACAGTGTTGGTGGTATGATCCCCACCTTGGATAAACTTGTAGTCATACGATAAAATAGGTAAAAGCCAAACCGGTCCCCAAGGGGCCTGACACCACCGAGGTCCTAACGACACTCTTGACGACCCTCCAGAACACTATACTAGCAGACTAGTAGGGGTATATATATACCTATATATATATATAGGTATATAGTGATTTTAAAATTAGCGCCAATAAATCGTCACTATTCAGCAGTTAATAGGATAAAAGTTATATATAACACATTAGTAAATGAAAATAAAAAGGCTTGTATTCAAGATGACACTGAGCTGTGTCTATTGTAACTAAAATCGCTTAAAAACGAGGTGTAAGTACTTTAGATTGCTTCAGAAAAGTGAGTCACGTGACTTGCGCAATATAGAGATCATAGGTGGCAGTGTGCATAGTATGCTGGGAGATAAAGTTACCACATAAGCAAGCGAGCGATGTGTCTCTCGGGAGTGAGTGCAAGGTGCATCTTGGGGACTGTAGTTTGGCAGATAACCCGAAAAAAAGGCAGGATAATGTGAAAGTGGGAGGAACAGAGGGAGAAATGTCGGGCAGAGTTGCGAGAAAGTTGATGCGAACTGCATCATGGGAATTGTAGTTGCATGAGATAACAAGAAAAGTGAAACAGAATAAAGATAAACTACTAGTGGGGCGAAATAAACTATATATAACGGAAAATAGTAAATGTTGGTGACAGTGCAAGTAATAAGTTAAATAAAGATGAAGGTAGATATAGAGAAAATAATCAGTAGGTATACATATTATAAACCTCTTGGGAATGGAAGTAAAATCAATTAGTATTATACTTCTAACAATTGTTACAAAAACATTCACATGGATGCATATCATAAAAGGCAACATACTTTTTTAGAAGGAGCAAAAGGATTTTATAAATGGCTGTATTGTTTGCAGGAGCACTGACCCTTCTACAAAATCGAAGGTCACCAGTTTTAAAATCAAATAGAACCAACAAAAGTTATACCATCAAAGACTTTATTGGATGTAATACAAAAAATGTAATTTATCTATTGGAGTGCCCTTGTGGCCTCCAATAGGAAGGAGTGACTACCAGGTGCTTAAAAATGAGATTAGGAGAACACTGCAGGAATATTAAAAACGGATACCAAAATCATTCTGTATCTAAACATTTTATTAAGCACAACCAGGATCCCAAATTTCTTAAATGCATTGAAATTTCCAATTCTATATATTTTGCATATTTTCTCTTTTTTCATTTAATATTTTTATCATGTTTTATTGAAATATTATATCTCTGCCCAGGGCCGTTTGAAGGAATTTGGGGGGCCCAAGCAAAATGGACATGGAGGCCCCCCAAACCCCCCCCCCCCCCCCCGACATGCATACAAAGCCTACAGGAACCACAGGATATTCCCCCTCCCTATGTTCTTCTTACTTCCCTCTCCCCCTCCCTGTGTCCTTCTTACTTCCCTCCCCCCCTGTGTCCTTCTTACTCCCCTCCCCATGTCCTTCTTACTCCCCACTCCCCCCCTGTCCTTCTTACTCCACCCCCTGTGTCCATCTTACTCCCGCTCCCTGTGTCCTTCTTACTCCCCCCTCCCTGTATCCTTCTTACTCCTCCCTCCCTCTCCCTGCGTCCTTCTTACTCCCCCTTCCTGTGTCCTTCTTACTCCCCCCTCTCCCTCCCTGTGTCCTTCTTACTCCCCTCTCCCTGTGTCCTTCTTACTCCCCTCCCCACTATGTATTTTTTACTCCCCCATGTTCTTTTTACTCTACCCCCTCCCTCCCTAGGTTTTTTTACTCCTCCCCTCCCCCCCCATGTTCTCACCTCCCCTTCCCTGTATCGTGGCCGAGCTCCTCTTCCTCCTGGCTGTCAGTCCGGCCGGGTACCGCGCGGTACAGGAGATTCAGTTCCCTGTTCCCGGCTGGACTGAAAGGAAGTGAGCACTCAGTTTGCACTTCCTGTCAGTCCGGCCGGGAACAAGAAACAGAATCTTCTGTACAGCGCAGTACCCGGCCGGACTGACAGCCTGGAGAAAGAGAAGAGGAGAAGAGGAGCTCGGCCAGGCTACAGGGAAGAGGAGGACAGAGGAGAGAGGAGTGCTGCAGCCGCCTGAGGCTCTCTATAGAGTGCTCAGGCAGCTGCAGCCTTATAGGAAGCACCGGCTCTGCTTGGGGCCCCCGGGCCAGCTCGGGGCCCCAAGCAATTGCTTGGTTTGCCTGCCCGCTAGTGACAGGCCTGTCTCTGCCTGCTATGCCCTTCTATGGTCATATTTCCAATGTAGTATATTTTGCATATTTCTCTCCTTCCATTCAGTACTCTTAATATGTTTTAATGAAAAAGTAATACTATATATATATTTTTATATATTACTAATATGCCTTTTCTGATATTTATTCAAGTGAATGACTATGCAACAATTGTTAGCAGTATAATACTAATTGATTTTACTTCCATTCCCAAGAGGTTTATAATATGAATGTTTACTGATTATTTTCTCTATATCTACCTTCATCTTTATTTAACTTATTACTTGCACTGTCCCAAACATTCACTATTTTCCCCTATATATAGTTTATTTCGCCCCACTAGTAGTTTATCTTTATTATGTTTCACTTTCCTTGCTATCCCATGTAACTACAATTCCCATGATGCAGTTTGAATCAACTTTCTCTCAACTCTGCCCGACATTACTCCCTCTGTTCCTCCCACTTTCACATTATCCTGCCTTTTTTTCGGGTTAACCACCAAACTACAGTCCCCAAGATGCACCTTGCTCTCACTCCCGCGAGGCACATCGCTCGCTTGCTTATGTGGTAACTACATCTCCCAGCATACTATGCACACTGCTACCTATGATCTCTATATTGCGTGAGTCACATGACTCGCTTTTCTGAAGCAATCTAAAGTCGTTACACCTCATGTTTAAGTGATTTTAGTTACAATAGACACAGCTCAGTGTCAAATTGAATACAAGCCTTTTTATTTTATTTTACTAATGTGTTACATATAACTTTTATCTTATTGGCTGCTGAATAGTGACTTTTTTTGGTGCCAATTTTAAAATCACTATATACCTATATATACCCCTACTAGTCAGGTTGTTAATTGTATCTCATTTGAAAAAGCCCTATTGGCAAAACGCGTAATGGTTTTATTGTTTGTGTATTTTATCTAATTAAAAGGTTTGTTGGTTACTATCCTGTGCCAATTATCTTTTTATACACAATTTGTTGTTTTTTTATATTTTTACCTGGCTTTTACCTATTTTATCGTGTGACTACAAGTTTATCCGAGGTGGGGATCATACCATCAACGCTGTTATCACAGTGCAGTTGGCCTGCACTATACTTGTAAGTGCATTTTTATTTTACGTACATTCTATACCCTGTATACACTGAGAGCTCGATCAGTTGTTTTTTTTTATATATCCCTCTCCTGAGTGTTGGACATCATCCCTCCCAGAAGACTACCACCATATATCCTATAAGCGGGGATTATACCGCTGTTCGCCCTTCACACCTGAGCTGACTGTAGCTCTTTTAAATGTGAGTTGAATATATATATATAAACCTTTCTCTCCACTCATATTGGTCCATACATTCTATATGATTGGTCTCCTTCATTTTGTGTCTTTCATACAACGGGAACAACTGGACTGCTATAAACACTGAGGATACCACATCTCCAAAAGCATCTTAAAATACATTTATCACTAGAGTGCAATTCTGAACCATTTGAATTATTTATATGTACAAGTAGTATCCTAATTACAACTCCTTTTATTGCACTTTATATATATGCTTTATTTATATGCTTTTTTTATCCCTATGTGGTGATAAGATATAGATCACAATTTTAGCTTCTTGTCGAGTGCTTTCTATTTTAGGATTGTTTGTCATACAGTCAATAATAACATGCAGATAGTTCTTTGTTGTGAGTTAGCAATTAAAGCGGGACTGTCATGCCGAACTTACCTTTCTTTAATCGATTCCTTTCGATGGACACCAAAAGCTATCTACCAAAAGATGGACATTAGGTCAAAACAGAGGGATTTGTGTCAGAATTAGGGACTGCCCTCCTAAATAGGGACACTTGGGAGGTATGTTATGAAGCCGTGGTGCATAAGTATAGATTAGAAAATAAAGGCATGGTTTGTAAATTATATGACTATTGTTGCCTAAAACAATGAAGATATATCATATTGAATAAAAATATTTTACATAAATGTAAAATAAAAATACATAATCTAAATAATGCCTATTAAATATAATACATTATAAACTGTTGTCAAGACAGTGGGTGTATCTCTTGATTAATGCAGTTCTGACCTTCATAAAAAGTTCACAAAAGGCACAAATGTTCCAAGCATTATAGATCATATATGACAAAATTGAAGAGATAATTTATTATGAAAATAACAAAAACAGCAGATTTGAACAAACTCTTTAACATTTTTTCACCTTTCAGGGCTTGGTCGTAGATTATTTTTATTGTTTTTCATTTACTCAATTGGAAATTTAACTTTTCAGATAAACCTATAAGAAAATATTCAGCAAACTCAGCAATTACAAGTTCCAACTCAGCTAGATGAAACCTACAGATGAATTTGGTACTAATGGTGGGAGAAATAAACTCAACACATATTTCCTTCTGTAACAAGAACATACCGTACTTAAAAATGTGTATGAAAAAAAACCCCAACAAAAAACAGACCTTTTAAGGTAAATTTACTTTTATACCACAGGCAAGACTTTATTTAATAAAAAAAAACAGACAGTGGAACCTGACAGTGACACTCACCCAATGCACTCACAGTGAAAGTAACAAATTCAATTTAAAAAGATTATTTTCTCATTTTAGACCTGTGATAATTTTCACTCAACTTCAGCTCTCTCCTTAATTTTAAAGTAAAGTGAGAACGTGTCAAAGGCACAAAAGATTAAAAAAA
This sequence comes from Pelobates fuscus, assembly GCF_036172605.1. Lineage (NCBI taxonomy): Eukaryota > Metazoa > Chordata > Amphibia > Anura > Pelobatidae > Pelobates > Pelobates fuscus. The sequence goes on from NC_086322.1 coordinate 165,728,637, forward strand.
AAAAGTGAATTATATAATGTGTTCTGAAACAAACTGTAAACATTAACCCAAACTTCATTAACAGGCAATCCAAGCAGAATCTTGAGTTGATGGTAGAATAGGCACCCTTTTTGGCTACAGCTGTTTTTCCTTAACAGATTTTAACCCATAAATCAAGGCTTATATACCAAACATAAATTATAGATATATTTGGCATGGCAATCCATAGTTCAGTTATACAGTTAGCTCTATGACACATGATATTTATTAGCAAATTTTGCAAAAGACAATTACAAAACTCCAGGTTTGAGAGGGTTCTCTATTGCAGTGGATTTAGCAGTGCCATTACAGGATACAATTTTTGGTTGCCATTTGCTTGATAAACAAGGTACTATCTCTAACGAGATTAGGTTAACCCCTTCAGGACGGAGTCAATAGTGCACGTTCTGATCAAAACAAAACGTAAACAAAAACTGGAATTTGCGCTATATGTCTGTTCCACTGTAGTTCCCCTCTTTCATATTATATGCACCCACACTTATTATATATCATTTTGTTCAGGAGAAACAGGGCTTTAATTTATCATTAACTATTCATATATGGAACATAATTTATTATGAATACATTTTTTTTTAAAATGTGAGAAAATAAGATTTTTTTTTTTAATTTGCATTTCCGTCTGACATTTTAGCTGTGAATGTCATAATACTGTTAGGTTTTACTGCAAAAAAATTTACATATTTGTAATCAGCGATGTCTCACAAGTACAATAGTACCCCCCATTAACAGGTTTTATGGTGTTTTGGAAAGTTACAGGGTCAAATAAAGAACGTTCCATTTTCAAATTGAAATTTGCCAGATTAGAAATGTTACCTTTGAGATGGTGTGGTAGCCCAGGAATGAGAATTACCCCCATAATGGCATACCATTTGAAAAAGTAGACAACCAAAGGTATTGAAAGTGGGGTATGTTTAGTCTTTTTCAGTAGCCACTTAGTCACAAACACTGGCCAAAGTTAGCGTTCATATTTGTTTTTGTGTGAAAAAAGCAAAAAATGAATATTTGGCCAGTGTTTGTGACTAAGTGGCTACTACGAAAGACTGGACATACCCCACTTGCAATACCTTGGGTTGTCTACTTTTGCAAATGGTATGCCATCATGGGGGTAATCCTGGGCTACTATACGCTCTCAAAGGCAACATAACCAATCTGGCAAATTTCAATGTCAAAAAAATGAAATGCAAGCCTTATATGTGACTCTCTAACTTTCCAAAACACCATGAAACCTGTACATGGGGGGTACTGTTATTCTCGGGAGACTTCACTAAACACAAATATTAGTGTTTTATAACAGTAAAACATATTACAACAATAATATAGTCTATAAAAGTGCCGTTCGTTTGTAAAAAATGCATAAAACGTCACTTTTACTTAAAATATCATCGTTGTAATACAATTTACCAGTTTGAAGCACTAATCTTGGAGTTCAGCGAAGTCTCCCGAATAAAACAGTACCCCCCATGTACAGGTTTTATGGTGTCTTGGAGAGTAACAGGGTCAAATATAGTGCTTGCGAATTAAATTCTCTGCACATTCTCCCTCTGTTTTCAGGCATGTCAATGAAATTTTAATTAATCAAATCACCTAATTATGTTAAAAGATTACTTAAATATACACGTAGAATTTTAATATATATGCATTTATAGGTATTTAAATTCTACGTGTATACTAATGTAATCTTTTATGTAATTATATGTATTTATATATTATATATATATATATATATATTTGCATTTTATATATAGATAGATATATATAGAATGTCATTCTAAGTGTATTTTGTTACCAATATATATATATTAATAACAAAATACAGTTAGAATGAAATTACATATGAATATATAATTTATATTAAATTTTGTTTCAATATTTTATTTATTCATTTTATTATTCTATTTATTTATTATTGTAATTATACATATTTATATATAATATATGTGTATATATCTATTATATATATATAATATATACATATGTAACGTCATTCTAAGTGTATTTTAATACTGATATATGTACTTATATCAATATCAAAATACATATACTTTACATATATATAATATGTATATATATTTTATATATATATATATATATATATATATATTATATATTATATATAAATATAAATATATTTATTTAATTTTATAACATGTTTAATTTTTTTTTTTTTTTTTTTTTTTTTAACAGATCCCACCAGCAGGGGGACTGTCTGACATTTCAGACAGTCCCCCTGCTGGCAGATCCCCAGCCAGCTATAGGGGGCCATGTGATCGCTCTTTGAGCGCAATCACATGGCCCCCTGGGGGCCTGATTTGCCGTGGGAGGGCTGCCTGGGCTGTGAGGCAGTCCTCCCGAAGCAGAGCGCCGGGAAGGTAAGTAACCCGGGCACTCCAGGGCTCAAAGCCATTACGGCGTTCTATGCTGCCGCAACAGCTTTAAAGCCCACTTAAAGCGGGACGGCATAGAACGCCGTAATGGCGTTAAGGGCTTAAAAAGGAAGTTCTACTAAAAATAGAACTGAAATCTAGTTCTAGGCCCCTGATCCATTTCACAAGACCAGTGGTTCCCAATCCAGTCCCCAAGGCACACTAACTGCCCATGACTTGGGGAGTTTATATTCAGCCCCTATGTGGTTACTAATAAAATGTGGAATATCAGCATGCCTTAAAGAAACACTACAGCATATAAAACTGTATTCCTAACGCTATGGTGTCTCTCTACAAATTTCTTCAGGCCCCTCTTATTCAGACCTCTTTCTATCGATGCTAGCTAGATCTTATCCTTAAAAGACGTCACGCCAATGGGGGAACCTAATACGCTCCCACTAGGCCTTCCCTATACGAAAACATTGAATCGATGCATTCCTATGGTGATTTTAAAGGATGCAAAGATAGAACGCGTGATGATGTCCAATGTCGTTTTCATGGAGTTTACATTTTTTGGAAATGCCATGGCACCTCTAGAGGCTGTCTTTTAGAAAGACACTACAGGATGCCTTAACGCAGCAATGTAAACATTTCAGCATCTCTGTAAGGGTCAAGGGGGCAGGGGCACTTCACCCAAAATGCCTATAGTGTCTCTTTAAGTTTGTAAATTACTATTATATTACTATAACTATTCAGCTTGCCTAGTCCTACTCACAACAACAATAAACGTGGAGAAAATATAGCTTTGAACTATTTAATTAGTACCATTAAAGGACCACTATAGTGCCAGGAAAACATACTCGTTTTCCTGGCACTATAGTGCCCTGAGGGTGCCCCCACCCTCAGGGTCCCCCTCCTCCCGGGCTGGATGAAGAGGAAGGGGTTAAACTTACCTCTTTTTCCAGCACCGGGCGGGGAGCTCTCCTCCTCCACTCCTCCTCTTCGGCTGAATGCGCATGCGTGGAAAGAGCCGCACGCGCACTCAGCCAGTCTCATAGGAAAGCATTTACAATGCTTTCCTATGGACGCTGGCGTCTTCTCACTGTGATTTTCACAGTGAGAAGCATGCAAGCCCTCTAGCGGCTGTCAATGAGACAGCCACTAGAGGCTGGATTAACCCATATGTAAACATAGCAGTTTCTCTGAAATTGCTATGTTTATAGAAAAAAGGGTTAACCCTAGCTGGACCAGGCACCCAGACCACTTCATTAAGCTGAAGTGGTCTGGGTGCCTATAGTGGCCCTTTAAAGCATTCAAGTGACTCTACCATATGAAATAGCCTATTCATCATCACATAGCATTTTTAAAACAGTGTATATCTTCTATTGATCATTTTAAATCTGCTAAAAAAGTTACTACTAAAATTCAAATAAAGAATTTATCTGAAAATCACAGAATTTGACTGGCTGCTGACATCATATGTTTCCACAAACTCTGTCTTCATCAGTTGAAGGACCACTCCACACCCCCAAAAGCTTGCTGAAGTGCTTTATGGGTGAAGAGTCGACTACCTTAATCCCAGTTTATAAAAGTGCTGATTTCCATGAGAAATCAGCACTTTTATAAATTTGCATGGGAACAACCCCCTGGCTGTCAATCAAACAGCCAGGGAGGTTTGCAGACTAACGGAGGGGAGCTAACGGAAGTGGCAGGCACGCTCTACTTGAGCGTGCCTGCCTCCCCACTCACCAGCTTCTTAGCTCCAGACCTCAGAACAGACGTGTGTGCGCACACCCGTATATCTGTGCGTGAACAGGCACGCATGTGCACGTGTCAGAGGCTCTGATTGGTTAATTTCCAGTGAAGAGACTACAAGTCTCTTCCAAGAAAAAAGGGGACGGCTTGTAAGATAAGCTCTTTTAAGATACACCCACAATGAATACATGCATGAAAATTCATGCATGTATTCATTGGGGGGTATATCTGCTAAACAGTGATTCCCCACCTCCCCCATGTGGGAAGTGGAGTGCTCCTTTAATGGGAAAGAGGGTTGGAATATTGTGGTGCAATTCCAAGATGGACACCTCCACAGGGAAACACCGACTGGTCGCCTAGTGGTAATTTCAGATAAACTTAGTGAAGTATGATTACATGAAAATAACATGAATCTTTTCCCGTCAATAATAATAAATGACTTTTTTTTTTAGTTATTGTGCCATTTTATGTAGGATAATAATAACAACTATAATTGAAGGAAATTGCTTAAAAACTAATGAAGCTAACTGTACCTTTAAATATTATATACTTTTCATTTCTAAATAAGCACTGAATATACTCATATATACATATTCACATTTGTGCTACACTGTAAAGACACAGTTTACTTGCAAAACATTTAACCAATCTACACTATCTTGTGATATTCATAAGGCTGCTTCAAAACATAAACAAACTAAAGCTTAGAGCTGAGTAGTTTGTTTATTTTGCATGTGATGCTTCTCTCCTGCCAGCCACCAAAGGGACTCCCTGGCTGAGTCACTGACCCTGGGTCAGTCACTAGTGTTTTTACTGTAGGAGATTGACAGTAACAGGTTACTGTTGCTTTAACCCACAAACTCCTGAGATCCATAGACAATGTGTTACAGTTTATTTAAACATACAATCAGGATCCGAAATACTCTTCTGGCTCTGCTAAAATAGCAAAATTAAGGCCTTGATAATGACCCGATAGGGTTAAAACATTGATTTTTGGCATATATTGATTATAAATAATACGACTGGAGGTCCTATGAGGTGTGCCACTTTTTGCTATTATTTGTCAGCGTGGGTAAGCACCAATGCTGATTCAGTTTGGAAATATTTCATGGAAATTGCTGGAGATTGATGTAATTATTTATACATACATACATACATATACACATGTAACATTCAATATGCAGCAGAATCACTCACTAAACACCAACTTCAAAGCTTACAAAATGTAATCTAATGACATCGGCAAACGTAATGGGGGTTTAGTTACAGTATATGATCGTACATTGCATTAGCCAGCCACAATGTCAATGTACCCCATTCTTTGGCAGGTCCTATTCTAGCAACCTAATGCTAGCAACATACCTTGACGCTGTGGAAGGCTTATGCAATGTATGATCATATACTGTAACTAGATCCCCAATATTTTTGCCCAAGCCTGGTGTTTAAAAAATATATATATTTTTGTGAGCTTTAAAGTTGGTGTTTACTTAGTGACTGCTCTGGATCTTCTATGTTGTAGTAATTGGCCCCAGCAGCGCCCTTATAATATATGCATGTTCAGGTGAGTGCACCCCTCTTGGTCTTATATGCATGTATGTATATGTTTAAAAAGGTAGTACAAGGTTCAAATGTCATCTGTTGCGGTTACTGTGTGCAGATGTGTGCAAATACTAGAGGTATTTATTTATGAAAGATTGCTGTGATTTTCATGTTAGGCACTTTTTAGGCACAGTAAAACTTCAGTGAATAGTGTTTTTTAGATGGTGTGCTATTTTTTGGATGTTATTTTGGAAAGTTATAGGTGCATGCGCATTAGCGCTCCCCATAGGAAAGCATTGAAAACGAATTTCAATGCTTTCCTATGGGGATTTGAGCGACGCTGGAGGTCCTCACACAGCGTGAGGACGTCCAGCGACGCTCTAGCAAGGAAAATCCTTGCTACAAATCAGGAAGTTCCATCTAGTGGCTGTCTAGTAGAGGTGGAGTTAACCCTGCAAGGTAATTATTGCAGTTTATAAAAAACTGCAATAATTACACTTGCAGGGTTAGGAGTAGTGGGAGTTGGCACCCAGACCACTCCAATAAGCAGAAGTGGTCTGGGTGCCTGGAGTGTCCCTTTAACACACTGACCCCCCTCCCACTGCTCTAATACACTGCCCACTACCTACTCCAATTTAATACACTGGCCCCCTCCATCCCCAAAATTAATACACTGGCCCTCTCCCTCTCCCAAATTAATACACTGGCCCCTCCCTACCCAAACTAATACACTACCCTCCCTCAATTTAATACACTGGCCCCCTCTCTCTCCCAATTTAATACACTGCCCCCTCCCTCCCCACATTAATACACTGCCCCCCACTCCCCACATTGATACACTGCCCCCCCTCCCCACATTGATACACTGCTCCCCCCCCCCTCCCCACGTTAATACACTGCCCCCACACCCCACGTTAATACACTGCCCCCACACCCCAACTTAATAAACTGCCCCCCCTTCCTCCCTCAAATTAATACACTGGCCCCCACCCCAATTTAATACACTGGCCCCCCTCCCCCAAATGAATACACTGGCCCCCGCCCTCCGCAAACTAATAAACTGCTCCCTCCTTCAGATTAATACACTGCCCCCTCCCTCCCTCAAATTAATACACTGTCCCCCCTCCCAAATTTAATACACTGGCTCCCCTCCCCAATTTAATACACTGGCCCCCCTCCCCGATTTAATACACTGGCCCCCCTCCCCGATTTAATACACTGGCCCCTCTCCCCAATTTAATACACTGGCCCCTCCCTCCCCCAAATTAATACACTGCCCCCTCCCTTCCTCAAATTAATACACTTGCCACCTCCTTACCACAAATAATACACTGCCCCCTCCCTCCTTCAAATTAATACACTGCCCCCTCCATTCCCCAAATGAATACACTGCCTCACTCCCTCAAATGAATACACTGCCCTCCAATTACTCAGGAAGGTCCCTTAAACCCCTCTTCTACCTTAAGATGAGCTGCCCATTCTCCAGTTCCAGCTCTTCTCTGCTCAAGCAAGCCAGATGCTCCTCTGGCACTTCGAGCAGGAGGGAAGGGTGTCTGCAGACTGTGTGTCTGTGTGTCTGCAGACAGACAGACACACTGCGCTCTTGCGTCCGTGGAAGGGAAGACAAGAAGCAGACAGGAAATATTTTAAAGGTTTAACTACGCACAAATTAATTACCTGTCAAATCATACTCTGAATAATTGCTCCAACTTGATTATTAGTTCATTATAATTATCATTATAATCCAAGGAACACGTTACAGAACAGTGGTTTTCAACCATTGTGCTGGGGCACACTTGTGTGTCTCAAGCCACCTTAAAGTAAGCCATAAACACATTGGGGGTTTTGTATAAAAAAGTGTTGTTCCTGAAAAGTTATCTACAGTATCATGCCTCCTAATTTTGGGTGCATCCGGACACCAGGGAACTGTCTCTGGGAAGCACAGAGGATGCGCATCAGTAGATGCGCTTGTGCTGTGCAACGGGCACTAAGATCATGCAGGGAGCTCATCAGCAGTGCTTCCAGCACGGTCCTGATAGCTGTGGGCTGGCCAGGCAGTTTGTTAATGAACTAGTCTGTCCCTTTTTGGATGGACATGTCCCCTTTCTGGGCAGACCTACCCATTGTGGGTGTCTCTACTGATGCAGCTCACGAGACTATCAACGCGCCATTAATGGCTCCACCCACCTGTCCTGAGTTCCTAAAAGAACCAAGTTGGAAGGTATGCAGTGCTAAAAGTGAGGCAGTTACCAAGGAAACCAGTTGGACCAGCAGACACATTCCATTGGTGACGCCTCCCCTTTTTAAATCTTTACACCACTTTTCAGAACACAACAATTTTTGGGCTTCTGGGCTGTAATATGTTGAATGCAATGCTTAACCTTTCTTTTTAACGTGACAGCAATAATCTGTGTGATTCCCAACCAGCAATTAATTAGAACTAATATGGATAAAAGTATACATATCTCTCTAGTTAGCATTGTCTTTATAAGCAGATGATGAAAGGAAAAAAGTAGCTGTTGGTACTGAAGAAATCACTCTATACAGAATATTTTGAGAGACGGATTATTTATCTATAGAATTACTGCAAGATGGAAAGTGCTCTTTTTTATTCCAGTTCTTTTACTTGCTTTCACCCATTTCTACTAATATTGGCCTCGAATTAATTATTTATATAAGCTTTTTCTATTGAATACATATATTTTGAAAAGCTTATCCAAAAGAATGACATCGAGGCCGTTCTGCATAGATATTAGTAATGAGATGAAGGCTCAGCTAAAATGAATAGCTACGTATTGCAAGTCAGGTCTGGACTGCACATGTGTGGCTGTCTGACTAAAGTATCTAAGCCTGCCATATGTGTGCATTTATGAAGAGGGAGGCAAGGCAAGTCTGTGCAGTTTCAAAGTATCATATAAAAAGAGATATCATGGCACACTGACCATTACGGAACTAAAAAAGCCAAAGCAATTGAACTTATGCCAGCGGAAGTGCTTTAAAAAGCGTACACAAGCTGCATGATACCCTTCTTGGCAAACGGCATTAGAACGTGTGAAATGTCACATGCATCACTCTGATATAACCCTTTCTATAAATAAATCAAACCCGACGACAGAACAAGTTTACTGTGTGGGAACTCTAAACCACTTAAATTTGCCTGACATTTGTTGTATTTATAAGTAAAGTGCAGAGTATAGCATTAAAACGGAAATACCTGTGACTGTAGGAAACTGACATAGCATTAGGAAAACTGTATATGAGCTAAAGTGAAACAACTAAATCCAAGGTTCGCTAGCATATATTTTCACTGACTAAGACATATTATTCAGTTTCTGCAGGATTTAAAGGTTTGATAAGTAATATCCCAAATACCCGTGCACTACTAATAATAAAGCTAAAACACATTGAAATGCAGCAGGGAATGCATTCAGTTAAATTGGATCAGTACTTCCACATATACATCTAGCAGAATATTATACTGTTGGAGACCCATTCATCAAAATTTTGTAGAGCCCCAGATTGCTCTCACCCCTGTTACGTTTTCTCTGCAGGAACAGTAACAAGGGTGACATGTCTAGGTGACTAAAATATATGTTATAAGGCACATAAAAATGTGTTCTAGGGGTAAAAAAAAAACTTTTTGGTGATATTAATTAGCTGTTTTTACACCCTCAAATTATCCTTTAAATACCTTAAAAAGGCAACATTTGTAAGTTGTTATGGTGGAGCATTTAGTAAATTATTTGAATGTGATACTAATCTATATGAATACCTTCTTAAAGTGCCAATCTTATAAAGTGTAATCTCAACTATCATGTTTTTGTAAAAAAGTGCAAATATTTGTAAAAAGTGCCTATCTTATAAGGAGCAATTCCTGTACTCATTTTATAAAAAAAAAAATGTATATATCACTCCACAAATATTTTGAATTACTATAAAACAAATTGCATTAAAAATATAATCGAAGGGGGGGGGGGGGGGGCGGAGCTAGCGCCCAGCGAGATCAGACGCACGACTGCAGCTCTCCCGGTCGGGAAACACTAACGGCTTAAATACTGCTGATACAAACACTCACACGACCCGGCCGACGGTCGGAAAGAGCGCCCACACCGATGGGGAGGAAAAATAAAAAAACGCGGACATAGGAGACCTGCTGAGAAGACCGCATGGCGCGGTCGGATGCAATATGGCGGCCGAGTACGACGACTTCACTGACAGTTCAGAAGAGGCCCCATTACACAGCCCAGGTACGCTAGGGTATAAAGGGCCCCCCCAAGCCGCCACAGCAGACAGCGGGCTACTCTCACCCGGTCACCACGGAGGTAATTACTAACCTCCTCACAGACCTCTGCCAAACGCTCTCCACTGAAATAACCCAGGTGAGGTTATTACTGCAGTGGAGCAGACCTCCCGCCTTACTGTAGTTGAGCAGACCTCCCAAACAACCTCAACACAGGTCCTGGCACTACAGAAGCAGGTCACCGACCTGACAGTTGCTCACACTACTCTCACCCACCAACTAGCATCAATGGAAGATAAACGACGGTGGAAACATGTAAAAATCAGGGCCCTCTCTGATGGAGTTCTCCCAGCAGAAATGCCTCACTTTATGCGAAGGCTATTCACAGCCCTCTTATCCCCCAGGCAAGCCAAAGGAATACAACTAGATGGGATGTTTCGTCTGCCCAAACCATCAACACCCTCAAGCGCAACTACCAGCGATCTACTGATTAAGTTCCAAAATGGGCAGGACAGAGCAGCCTTCATGAGTGCCACCAGAGGGAAAAACCCCTATAGATTTGAAGATATGAAACTGTCGTTCTACTCTGACCTCTCCCGCAATACTCTGCTCTGGAGGAAATCCCTCCGTCCGCTGACAACTATGCTGGCAGCTAGGGGAGTGAAGTACCGCTGGGGACCTACGCATGTACTCCTCATTCAGCACCAAGGCACTGAACATAGGGTGGCGGACATTTCTGAGATGGACACTGTCCTGGCGGCCCTGGGCCTCACAACCCCACCCCCCTCTACAACCTGGGACCCAGCAAAAACGGTCCCATTCATCCCCGCTTCAGAGGGAGGACCTGGGAGGGAGAACACCTGACTCATAAGCCTATACATTCTTTATATGTTAGTACTCCCTATGTTGGGCTTAGCCTTCTGTTAAATGTTGACTATGTGACAAACGTTTAGAACACTACACAATGTTATAACAAGACCACTCACAGAGGCCAAACACGGCCAAGACCGGGAATTTCCCCGGACATGCTGGCTCCTTTTTAATAACCACCCCCCCCCCCCCCAGCTCCCATCAAATGCATCCATCATAAGCATTCCACGCAGCAGCTGTCCATGTACGCATTCGGACGCAAATCAGCCCAACCTAACCAAACACCACGCTCACCACAACAAGTGCCATGTATTCACCCTCTATTAATAACCACACACCGGAGCTACCAACATGGCTTGAAGCTCTACCTTACCTACACACAGAGGTACACAACTCAACCACTTACAACCCATACACTATTCATAAGAGCTCAGTCCCAGCACACCAGGGTCAACCGACCAATCCATCTCTGAGCCCTCTGACACACATACTCTACAGCCCCATAAATAAAATAAAATAAAATCGCCCCGCAATACCTATACTACAATATTCTGCCTCCTTGCTCTGTTTAACCTCATTTAAAAATGTGCAGATTTCTCAACTGTCATGATAAAGCCTAAAGTTATAATACCTGTTCCAGCTGTTGTGGCCGAACAGGCTGATGTGCAAACTATGCATGACAAAAATAAAGAATTAAAATATATATATATAAATAATCGAGCATTAAAAGTATTTGTATGTTGTTACAGGGCTTATAGTGCAACTTTTATACCCATGGTATTGTTGGAATTGGTACTTTATGCAGGGATACAATCTCAAAAACAAAACATAGAAAACAATTATAGTGCAGACAAATGTAAAGAGACACTATAGTCACCAAAACAACTTTAACATAATGAAGCATTTTTGGTGTATAGATCATGCCCCTGCACTCTCACTGCTCAATTCTCTGCCATTTAGGAGTTAATCACTTTGTTTATGTAGCCCTAGTCACACCTCCCTGCATGTGACCTACACAGCCTTCCTAAACACTTCCTGTAATGTGTCATCTATTGTTTACACTTCCTTTATTGCAAATTCTGTTTAATTTAGAATTTCTTATTTCCTGCTTTGTTAATAGCTTGCTATAGCCTGCAGGTGCATGTAATTAAATGTCAATTTACACTGCAGGAGATAAAAAAAAATTAAGTAAGTTACATTTGATTGAAAATGAAACCATATTGTTTTCATGCAGGCTGTGTCAGACAGAATAAAACAGAAACAAAAGTGATTTAATTCCTAAATGGCAAATAATTGAGCAGTGAGAGTGTAGGGGCATGATCTATACACAACCACTGCTTCATTACGCTAAAGTTGTTTTGGAGACTATAATGTCCCTTTAAAAATAGGGTGAGATTCAGTAAATCGTAAATGTGGCTCAGTGTTGTTACCTTGGAGTCCTTTTGCATGGGGACCCCATTCCCTTCCTCCAGAGTTTGCTTGCTCGTATTGGGATGTTTTTTGTAAGAAAATTAATTCTCAGATTGTACAATATGCAAAGAGACAGATATAAAGTATGAAGGAGGTTCTCACACAAGATTTAACAGTACATGGCCCCGTCCATCGTCCCTTTGATGCGGTGCAGTTGTCCTGCCCCCTTAGCAGAAAAAAAAACCAAAGCATAATGTTTCCACCTCAATGTTTGACGGTGGGGATGGTGTTCTTGGGGTCATAGGCAACATTCCTCCTCCTCCAAACACGGCGAGTTGAGTTGATGCCAAAGAGCTTGATTTTGGTCTCATCTGACCACAACACTTTCACCCAGTTCTCCTCTGAATCATGAAGATGTTCATTGGCAAACTTCAGACGGGCCTGTACATGTGCTTTCTTGAGCACCTTGCGGGCGCTGCAGGATTTCAGTCCTTCGCAGCGTAGTGTGTTACCAATTGTTTTTTGGTGACTATGGTCACAGCTGCCTTGAGTTCCTTAACAAGATCCTCATGTGTAGTTCTGGGCTGATTCCTCACCGTTCTCATGATCATTGAAACTCCACGAGGTGAGATCTTGTATGGATTACCAGACTGAGGGAGACCGACAGTTATTTTGTGTTTCTTCCATTTGCGAATAATCGCACCAACTGCTGTCACCTTCTCCACAACCTGCTAGGCTATGGTCTTGTAGCCCATTCCAGCCTTGTGTAGGTCTACAATACTGTCCCTGACATCCTTGGACAGCTCTTTGGTCTTGGCCATGGTGGATAGTTTGGAATCTGACTGATTGATTGCTTCTGTGGACAGGTGTCTTTTATACAGGTAACGATCTGAGATTAGGAGCACTCCCTTTAAGAAAGTGATCCTAATCTCAACTCGTTACCTGTATAAAAGACACCTGGGAGCCAGAAATCTTGCTGATTGATAGGGGGATTAAATACTTATTTCCCTTATTGACATGCAAATCAATGTATAACTTTTTTGACATGAGTTTGTCTGAATATTTTTTTTGTTATTCTGTCTCTCACTGTTAAAATACACCTACCATTAAAATTATAGACTGATCATTTCTTTGTCAGTGGACAAATGTTGAAAATCAGCAGGGGATCAAATACTTTTTTCCCCTTGCTGTATATATTAAAAGCCAATACATAACTCTGGCAAACAAAAAAATACAACAATATTAAAAACAGGGGCTTATCATCTTCCGAAGGTTGACACGTATCTTTTTTTTTTTTCTATATGACCCATATCTCTTTCAAAGAAGCTCTAGGAGTTTCGAGAGACACAGTGCACTAGTTTGGCCCTCTTCCATTCATATTTATCTGTGTTGGGAGGCATGTGGTGTGTTTATGAGGAACTGTTAATTTCAGAGAATTGACAGTTCCTCTTTAATTTAGAAGTGTTAGCAAAAATAAAAATTAAAAAATACTTTGTATATTTGCATTTGGCTAATGTTTGTGCAGAATGCAGTTTTACATATTTTTAAATTCAAATTCACAGCTAGGATGTATATCTAAGATGTTGAGCCAACATTAGGTCTCTAGGCACCAGACCCCAGTAAAATCGCTTCCTCTAAAAAACACAGTAATCATAATTACTGAGTGAATTTATGAATGCCAATACCCAATTAGTGAGCATTTATTTTTCTAAGCATTTGCTCCTAAGAGAATTCCTTAGACATTCTTATGAATGGACCTCACTCTCTTTTCACATTCACTACCCAAAACGAAGTAAGCGCCTAACATTCTGTACTGATCCATAAGTTCTTCATTAAAATATATTTTTTTTAATGGAAGAAACCCTATATTAAAACCCTTAAGGCAGGTCTTCAGAGGACAGGAACAAATGATACTAAGCTTTCAGCATATAAGCCTTCCTCATTTCTGACAACTCACTATGTTTAATTTGACTGGAGGCCTGACCTCTTTCCTCAATCAGGCTACCTGACATTGGCAACCTACTGATAAGTCGTATTTACTAGTGAAGTGAAGACCACTGTTATAAATAGTTATTATATTCATACAATAGCAGGGTACTTTTTGGAAGGAAAAAAAAAAGCTGTATTAATTTGAGTCAGTGCCACTTTAACCCCTTAAGGACACATGACATGTGTGACACGTCATGATCCCCTTTTATTCCAGAAGTTTGGTCCTTAAGGGGTTAAAGGAATAATCCAATCCATATTACAGCACCCTGTAGTGGTTATGGTGCAAGGAGTGCCTTGGCATCCTCAGCAATTGTACAGAGTGGGGACCACCAGGCTTAGATCCCAACCTCAACTACAACGCCCACAGAGCTGCAATCTCTCTGTGTGAGCTAGCTCATTGGCTAATAGCAATCAGCTCACACTAAGCCAATGAGCTAGCCCTGCAATAAAGCCGCCAGGTGATTAGTCAAAAGTATATAAAATAGTTTCACTATCTACAATGTGAAGGCCCCCCTGGGAACTCATGGCACCATAACCACTACAGCATGGTGCTTGGACTATTCCTTTAAACGTACCAGTAAGTCCATGCAAGGACTGTATTTTCTCTGCAGCCCAATCCTCCCACAATAACATCATCAAGGTTGATTAAATAAAATGTTAAAAGGGACAGTTAAGGAAATTGACTTTGAACATTTACAGTTAATTAAGCCACTAAGTTATTTTGCTTAGAAGAGCGGTAAAACATTGTTTGTTTTTACATATTATGCTTTATTCAATCTTCTAACTAAATATCATACTTATAGAAAGCACCATATATTCTGTGTATTTATATACTGTTTGTTTTGGTACTGCCTTACATTTCAATCCAGGTCACAATGGAATTGATCAATGGGTATTGATTTTCCTACAGCTATTATTACTTGTCCAAATTACATAATTATCAGTATGAAAAACAATGTGTGTAAATATTTCAAACAATATCATTTCTAGGGTTAAACCTATTATCTGTGACTAACAAAATTACTTATCTTAAGATATTGCTTTCCTGTTGACATGTAGTTAAACATCAATTGGCAACACATGACAAGCCTATTGAACGCTTATCAAAGAGAATTAGATATCAAATGTCACTTTACATATGGTCATAAAGTACCAATAGTTTACCAGTTAACACTATGAGAACGTGAGAAATCCAACACGGATCGCTTTAGGGCCAGGAACACAAACATGTATTCCTGACTCCATAGTGTTTAACCCACCATTTAGGTGGCTTGCCCCCCCCCCCCCCCCAGCCCCCCTATAATAGTTTAAAACTCACCTTATTTCCAGTGTTGCGCGGGTCTGCTGGTGCTGGCTCCGCCCCCTTTGTGACACCATCAAAATGGCAGACTTTTAGCCAATCCAATGCTTTCCCATAGGGAAAGCATTGGATTGGCTAAAATCGACACGGGGCGGGGCCAAATGCCATTTGGCCAATCAGGACCTCATCATAAAGATGCACTGAATCAATGCATCTCTATGAGGAAAATTCAGTGTCTCCATGCAGAGCGTGGGGATGCTTACTGTGCAGCCCTGAGCCAGGAAGCCCCTCCAGTGGCCATCTCCCTAGGGAGCTATTATACTCACCAGAACAACTACATTAAGCTGTAGTTGTTCTGTTGACTATAGTATCCCTTTAAATGCTAAATCAGAAAAACTTTCAAGACTAGCTGTAAACAGATGTAACGTATTAAGTAAATATTGATAAAGTTTAGAATATAAGCTTTACATAAGTAAATATATTCGAGTAAATATTAATAAGTAATCATTAAAAAGATAATAAAGCAGAGAGTGCTATCATGTCTTGCTATTTTCAGGATCCTGGAATGGCAGTCAGATTAATCCTTGGATAAAGAAGCTATTACCCTACATTGAAAAATTATATCCTTGAATATTCTGTTTTTGCAAGTATGCATCTAGTTGCTGTTTGAACATCTTTATGGACTCTGAAAAAAACACTTCTTCAGGCAGCGAATTCCACATCCTTATTGTTCTTACAGTAAAAAAAAAAACCTTTTCTTTGCCTTAGACAAAATCTTCTTTCTTCCAGTCTAAACGCATGACCTTGTGTCCTATGTACAGTCCGGTTTGTGAATAGATTTCCACACAATGGTTTGTATTGGCCCCGAATATATTTGTATAATGTTATCATATCCCCTCTCAGGTGACGTTTTTCTAAACTAAAGAGGTTTAAATTTTTTTACCTTTCTTCATAGCTGATATGTTCCATTCCTTTTATTAATTTTGTAGCCCGCCTCTGCACTTTTTCTAATGCCATAATATCCTTCTTTAGAACAGGTGCCCAAAATTGCACAGCATATTCAATATGTGGTCTTACCAGCAATTTATAAATACAATTCACAATTGGAACATAAATAAGCACATATGGAACTCCCAAAATCACAGGCTGGACATTTACCCCAATAAGTCATATACTATGCAGGAATAACCCCCAGAACAACAGGTTAATCTTAACACTCAGCATCCCATTTAAATAGAAGCTAGTTTCCTGTTGTACAAAATAGCTTAGCAACATAGCCTTTAGACCAGAAATTTCACCTGAAGTGCTAATCTCTGCCTCTAAGAGGACCATTTACCATGTGTGGTGTTAATAATAAAGGGACACTATAGTCACCGGAATAACTATAGCTTATTGTATTTGTTCAGTCTCTTCATGCTTTTTGCAGTAAACACTGTCTTTTCAGAGAAAATGCAATGTTCACATTACAGCCTAGTGATAACTCCACTGGCCACTCCTAGGATGGCTACTAGAGGTGCTTCCTGGGGCAGTGCTGCAGAGTAAGCCATTCAGTGTCTCCACCCTCTGCATGCAGACACTAAACTTTCCTTATAGAGATGCATCGATTCAATTAATCTCTATGTGGAGATGCTGATTGGCCAGGGCTGTTTTTGACTTGTGCTGGCTCTGCCCCTGATCTGCCTCCTGGACAGTCTCAGCCAATCCTATGGGAAAGCATTGTGATTGGCTCACATATTCACTTCTGTTGATGTTACCCAAGCAGGCAGATCAGGGGCAGAGCCAGCAGCTGCAGACTTGAATACAAGTCAGACTGTACTATATTTGGGAGGCAAGGGGGGCAGGAGAGGCTATATGGCGGTTTTAACACTATAGGATCAGGACTTCATGTTTGTGTTCCTTTAAGTTAGCACATGATGAGTGACAAAAGGGGGAGGGGGGGTGAGACACAAAAGGGGGAGGGGGGTTGGTTCCATCTTGGAATATCCCTTGAATCAAGCAATTTTGGGGCCTCTGTGATTGATGACAGTAATACCAACCTACGGCATAGTATTGTACTCATTTTTGATGTTTGTAAAAGCAGGTAACGGTGTTCAGTCCAATTCTGCTTTCACTTTTAAGTGAATATATTTGCTTTAATATTGGGTTTTTTCTTAGGAAGGTGGAAAAAGGGATTCTCTAGTGCCAGGAAAACAGTGCCAGGAAAACAAACCCATTGGCACTGTAGAATTTTGGAGTGCCCCCATCCCTCGACGCTTGATCAAGCTCCACCCACGCTCTTCCCCCGCCGGTGGGGGGGAGACCTAATGCGCATGCGCAGCAATGGCAGCGGGCACGCATTAAAAAATCTTTAGATTCTGGAGACGCTGGAGGTCCTCATGCATAGCGTGAGGATGTCCAGCGTCGTTTAGATGACCTAAAGTCGTCTAAGAAGCCGGAAGTCCCTCTAGTGGCTGTCTGGTAAACAGCCATGAGTGGAAGACTTAACCCTGCAAGGGTTTTTATCGCAGTTTATAAAAACTGCAATCATTACACTTGCAGGGTTAAGGGATATGGGAGTTGACAACCAGACCATTTCAATGGGCTGAAGTGGTCTAGGTGCCTACAGTGTATTTTTAAATAGAAAAAATACTTATGATGGGACTTGTGTCATGTATATTTGTAATATGCAACCATTTTACAAATATATGAAGAGAGCATATTCCCATCAACAATATAGCCCTAATAATATCATGCATAAAGTCTGCTTTGCTACAAACTGGACACTTCCACACCTAAATGGTAACACAGTGAACTTCAATGACCCAACGGATCTAAAATTGTCCTGAAACTGAGCAGTACAATTACACACCAGACTAAATTCACTTCAAGTAGATTCACATGGTTAATTCAGAATCTGTACACAAGACAGCAAATGTTGACTAGGGCTGGGATCTATTTTTAAAATGCACTCTGTGACCTCTGCATTGCTTTCAACTGAAACATCCACTGTACAATGCTTTGCATGGACACATCATGTAACCTATAAATACTGGTTTGTATAAAGAAACTGCTCTGACAAGATGCAAATAATAAAACAAACATGGTAAAGGGAATGATATGGAAAATAAAAACACACAGAGCTTGCCACAAGATTAATGTACACCTTGTTACACATATATATATATATATATATATATATATATATATATATCTGTTATTATACAGCATGGAAGACACAAGCGTTAATGCATTGCTGTGTGCTTGAAGGTCCACTGGCCACATGACATACACAAATGGCAATTGTTTAAGCACTGCCTTGCATTGAATCCCCATAGGTTTTGTTGTATGCCATTATCACTAGAATGTGCCTTGACCAGTTAGTGTTTGTAAATGATATGCATCCCTCCAAATATGACACCACTGTCATAGTGTAAACGCATCTTAGTGACAACGGCACCCTACATACCATCACTGCAATGTTTTTTTACCCATTATTTAAAATGCTACATAAACTGGCACACTTGTTCTCTCAATGTGCTTCTGAACTGGCTAAGATTACTTAACACGTTTGTGGTTATCCGTGGATGGTAAGACATCAATTACAGTACAGCAGACCAGCTTATTTAGAAGAAACAAAACACCAGCTAACATTTTAGATGTAGCCCCAAGATCTGGAAATTGTCCAGTACCGGTCCCAACAACATACTTTTACAAAATCTGCAACTCAGCCTTATCTGATTAATGTCACAAAAACTGTGTTTACTTTATTTTATATAATTGTATTTTGTACAGTTTTACATTAAAGGGACACTATAGTCACCTGAAAAACTTCAGCTTAATGAGGTTGTTCAGGTGAGTGCTACAGCTCCCTGCAGCCTTTTTCTTGTAAGCACTGTATTTTCATAGAAAATGCAGTGTTTACATTGGAAGCTTGGAACACCTCTTGTTGCAGTCAATCAGACGGCCACCAGAGGGACTTCCGAGTTCAGAGGCCCTAAAAAGGCCTCACGTCTGACGTATTCACGCATGGGTGAATACTTCAGACTGTGCACTAGCTTTGTATCCTTTGTCAGCACTGCGTGGGAGTGGCTTCAGCTGACAGGTCTGAAAAGGCTGAAGACGGAGGAGGAGAGGATTCAAACAGTAAATAAATTTATTTAGTGAGTGTGGGTGGGTGACTGAGGGTGAGTGGGTGAGGATGGATGATGGGAGTGGATGGATGATATGGATGATGGGAGTGGATGGATGATATGGATGATGGGATTGGATTGATTTGGGGATGGATGAATTTGGATGATGGGAGTGGATGAATGATAGGATTGGATTGATTTGGGGATGGATTTGGATGATGGGAGTGGATGGATGATGGGAGTGGATGGATTTGGATGATGGGAGTGGATGGATGATGGGATTGGATGGATTTGGATGATGGGAGTGGATGGGTGATGGGATTGGATTGATTTGGGGATGGATTTGGATGATGGGAGTGGATGGATGATGGGAGTGGATTGATTTGGGGATGGATTTGGATGATGGGAGTGGATGATGTGGATGGATTTGGATGATGGGGATGGATAGATGATGGGGATGGATATGGATGATGAGAATGGATGGATGATGGGAATGGATATGGATGATGGGGATGGATGATGGGAATGGATATGGATGATGGGGATGGATATGGATGATGGGGATGGATATGGATGATGGGGATGGATGGATATGGATGATGGGGATGGATGGATATGGATGATGGGGATGGATGGATATGGATGATGGGGATGGATTTTTTACTACTTGTGTGTTTGCATAGAAACGCTATATATAGAGAGATCTCTATATATAGTGTTTATAGGCAAACACAGTTTGGCTGAGGAGGGGGGGCGGGTATAGAAAGTGAGCTGAGCTGTCAGTCAGACAGCTCAGCTCGCGAACGCGCATTCCGCGCACATGCGCGGTTGAGCGCTGAGTTTCTTCATAGGGCGGCATTCAATGCCGCTCTATGAAGAATGTGATTGCTGCAGCGCGAAACCGCGCTCAAGGAGAAGCGTCCTATTGGGCCCCGCAATTTCGTCATTTTGACGGAAAAGGGGGCGTGGCCCTCGGCGCTGGAACGGGGGTAAGTTTTATTATTAAAATTTACTAGGATTTTTTTTATTTTTTTTTTTAATGACAAGTTCATATAAAAGCAAGAAAGAAGGCTGGGGGACCTGTCTTTCTTGCTTTTATATGTTGACTATAGAGTCATTTTAATAAAAGATTCTGCCTTTAACTTGGACTATGGCACTTTGCATTTTTTATGGCAAATGTTTTATGCAGACATGAGAATTAAACAGGAGTGTTAAACACCAATTCCATTTTTTACAAATGAGATGAGATTTGTTTTTGAAAATAAGTAATTCTATATATATATATATATATATATATATATATATTAACAGACTTTACATTGCTTATTGAGTACATGGGACACCATCTATGAATATCTTTCAGACTTTTCATATACCGACTTTCTTAACAATACTCACTTTAGATTCAAGCAACAGAACTAAATAAATTTAGTGTTTTAAAGCACGAATATTCTTTATGAAATACTCTCATTGACGTTTTTGGAACTTCACTGAAATTCAAATGCAGTCAAAAGATATTCTAAAAACAAGAAGGGACTACTTTTTTCCTGGTATATTTTCAACACATGAAAAAAGTTAACAAATGGCGAGCTACCACTATAACGTTTTGTAATTTCCCCCAGCCGTCATTAGTGATAGCTAATGGGCAAAATACATTGTCTATGGAAGATCCTGAGTCCTGGCGGGATCTTCCATAAACATCAGTGGGCATGCGCATGAGTACAACACATGGTGTCCTCGCATATGAAGCACCAGGGAAATGGACCAGCAGGAGGATCTCAGCGGTGGTCGCACGGGGCAGGTTCAGGTAGGTAAACATCACCTTCCCCTGCCACCAGACACCCAGCAGACCAGTTGCCCTCTGGAGTCTTTGGAATATATATGTGGAAAAAAACAGACGGTGACAGAAAATCTTTAATTACTTTTTTCCTGCAAGAAAAGTATGGTGGTAAGAATATATGGTAAGTATGTCAAAACAAATGATAATAAACTGAGCATGAATCTTTTTACCACTTACTAGGCTGTGCAATTACTTCCTGCAACAAAATGTTTAAATATTCTGAATGAGCATCCACATGTCCTGTTCCCTACTGGTGATAAATGAGATTTATTTTTTTTGCAAGCCACAGCTAATGCAATTAGAATGAAACTGCTAATTGCTGCAAAATCATAATATCTCAAACATATAAGGCCTGACGTTAACTTTTTCATCTATAGTATTTGACATTATATATATATATATATGTATATATTAAAATAAAAACTTACACTTATACAAATTTCCTTTCACAAGGAAGAGTATTTCTCATTTTACAAAGTAATACCATAAACTCCAGATGTGTGTTTAAAACCTGCAGACCTTACACTCAAATCAGCATCCCTGAAGCAAAGCATAATAGACTTTCACACACACACACACACACACACACACACACACGATATTCATAGGGTTATACACTAAAGTGAGAATTCAAGGTGAATTCAAAGTGAATTTCAAATTTAAGGTGAAAATAGCAGAACATAAAAAAAAACATCTCTAAGTCAAGATTCAGTTCAGCTACTACAGGCTTCAATTTAAAATTCACTTTAAATTCTCGCTTTAGTAAATAACCCCCTGATTTGAAAAAGTAAAAAAATCGTGTCATCTTTGAAGAAAGCTCTTTCTAAAAATGCAATCCTTATAAATGTAAAGCACTGTGGGATACGCTGGCACTATATAAATTCGAATTATGATAATAATATGACAAGTAATGCCACCCATGCACTGCAGTGCACAACCCCTTTACATTCAATTATTAAAACCGATCACACATATGAATAATTGAAAAGACCTCCCCCTGGATAATACAGCTAAGAATGTCATATGGGTGAGTGCCCAGAGCCTGTCACTCCATAAATAAATAACGCATCACCTGGGCAGGTATTTGTACCTTCTCACCATAACATATCACCTGTAAATAAATAACATACACACTGTCACCCTGATCAAAACATTGATTTGTCATCTAGTTTTAAGTACCCTGAATGCTGAGCTATGCAAGTAGAGGCACCCTCTCACCACAGCTTGCCACACACACACAGTCTGCTCACTACAATCTGCCTCTCACCACCTGAACAGGTATGTACCTAGCTCACCCCAAAAAATACCTGACTCCACAGTTTCACAGCTGTGGTACTTCCTATGTACAAATGAATGATTAGACCTGTATCCAGAGCCTGCACTATGATGTCCTCAGTCACCTGAGGGGACACTCAGTCATTTCGATGATCACCTGCTGTGACAAGATCCCATTCCCATGACAGAGAAAGCACTCACCTGGATGGGCCATGGTGATGGTGTCATTGGCATTGCTGGACCCCACGTTATAAATAAGCACAGCTGAGGCGTTTTGCAGGGCTGCGTGCCTGATCTTATCCCTGTAGGTACAGTTCCCCTTGGGGATGAGGGCTACCCATTTCACGGCGTTAGCAGGCACAGGGAACCTGCTGGCCGGGTCACAGGCCAGTCTATCCGGCTGGGAGGAGGGCATCACCGCCAAGCCCCAGGCATCCTGCTTGAGGGAGTGCTCCCCGTACCTCCCGCACTCGCTCTTCTCCGTCCGGTTCAAGCCGCTGGAGGGGTCGTGGAAGGTGATGTTGACGAAGGCCGTGTACCATTCCTCCTTCTCGGCCACCGTGAAATCCAGGCACAGCAGATGCACGAAGCAGAAGGACAGCAGCCAGGTGGAGAGAGCCAGGCTGCGGCATGCTTGAATGAGAGACATTGCCATTTTATGGTGCCTGCTGTCTCTCTCTGCCTGCTGCATATGTCACAGCCAGAGACCTGAATTTCATTGGCTACAGCGGGATCTGCTCTCTGCTCCCTCCACCTCCTCCTTCATAACACTATTTTTTCCCCTTCTTCTCCTCCACTTTAGTGCGGTGATTTGTATATTACTTGTATGTAGACGGATGGCTAGGGGTAGTTATTATTTGATGTTGTAGCTTTCCTGAGTGTTCCAATTTGGAACTTGGAGAGAGGATGAGAGAGAGGCGGCGCGAGGCAGAAGGTAGGCAGCACTGCAGCTTTTGTTTGGGTCCTGCCTGTGTCTGCCCTCCTCCCCTTTCACTCTGTGTATACTGTGTATAAGGAGGGGTTTCTGTGATGAAGGGTTCAGTTATCCAGAGGAAACTCAGTAACTGAGAGGGCTAGTGTGGTTATCAAGTTCATGTAAGAGACCCCAGGGATTATTGCTATTGGTCCACTAAAAAAAACAAAAAAAAAAAAAACATGAGTATGTCTGTGTCTGCATGTGTGTTTGCCTGCACCAGCACTTTCCTGAAAACTTTACAGAAGGTACATAGTATTCTTTATGAGATCAATGTTTTAGGACTATACTTGCACTTTTATCAAGTTGGATAAAATATTTGTTTTAGAATGAGCCAATGAATGATAGTGAGAGTAAGTGAAAGTAGTGTCAAAAGGACTGTTGGTAATCAACAGAAATAAATTACCCCCCAACCATGAACACATAAAGCAGTGGAGTACACACAACCCATGGGGCCCCGGTGCGAAAACTGATCCATTACTTTCAATAAAGTAATGAAAGAAAAGGTGTGTACTATTATACCATCAATAACTTAGTGAGAAACAGATCAATCCACAACTCACAGAATACTAAAAGGATAGACAATGCCTAGCAATACAGTGGGACCTCGGTTTACAAACGACTCGGTTAACATAATTTTCGGTTCACAAATGAAAATCCATTGAAAATAATGCCTCTGTTTACAAATATTTTTCGCAATACAAAGCAAGTTTACCCAGGATGCATTGCAACTGGGAGGTTTATAGCACTGCCCCCTGCATGTTGGAGCCTGTGGGTAGCACGTGGCGTCGAGTGTGGAGGTGTTGGTGCGGCTTTTGTATCGCGGTTTGGAGCCATTCTGGAAAGTGTTTGCAGTTGTTTTGGGACATTTTGGTGCATTTCTCAAGCTGTGGAAAGGTAGGGAGCTGAGCTTCGTCATTTGCATGCCTTTTATTGTGTGTTCTGCATTTTGACTTTTTTCTGACCTCCAGAACGGATTAATTGTTTTTCAATGCATTCCTATGGGAAACCGCATTTCAGTTTACAAATTTTTCGCAATAAGAAACGTCCCAGAGAACGCATTAAATTCGTAAACCGAGGTCCCACTGTTTTTACAAGGCATAAAAAATATACAAGTTATTGAAAGGATGTTTCATTGTAATGAGATGTTGCACAGTTTTGTGCATACAGAACAGGATAACCTTGTGATGCTAATTCGTTCATAAGATTCCATCAGGTGTGCCAGGCAAGAACAACTGGATACATTTATCTGCATTTTCGTAGCGTGGAAACAGAGGATCCATGATTATACCTTTAGCTGCGTCTACATGTTTTGGGAACATGGGCAGAGTCAAAAATCTGGCTTGGGCATTTAAAGGCAGAGTAGACCAGTAGGAAGAACATGTTGTGTCATTACTAATGACATGCAGTCCCTCAAAGTGGGCATGTCAGTTCAATGTGCAACCAGGATAGCCCATGAGCAAAGCCCTGCTGAGTTTTCCCATGGGGCAAATACCCTATGTTTGTTTTGTGTAGTGCAAGCAAACTTACATGCTTTTTCTGTGTTTCCTGGTGACCTATTGCTGGACCCAGGAGAGGGGATTGCTGATTTCTGGTGGTCCAGTAGGTAGAGATCCTGGTGTGTTTAGCAACTAAAGACTGCTGCAGACCAGAGTGTTGCCATGGCTATCCACCCCTGCTCGGTTCAGAAGCAATTCATGTGGTCTGTACCTGTTGAAGGTGGAGCTCCCTGACCAATCCATTACTTTGGACTAGCAGTTTAGGGTAATCTTTGACCTTCCAGATACTCATTATTATGTATCTTGGTGCTCGGGTTGCATCACCTTGCAGGTGCCGATGGGAAGATCCTTTGATCGCTTTTTACTAGGCCTCGCTCCATGACCATAGCGGCACTCCAGCATTTCCTTATTTGCCTGATGACCATTCTGGTCCTGTTTGAGTGTGGTATTAAACATTTAAGTGCAGTACATGCTGACTTTTAATAGAGCTCACCCATGGATAGAAGATTTTGGTGAAAAACTATTATTTACTATTATTTACGATATATTTAATATGTACGTAAACATGTTCATCCAAGGTGAAATTGAATTCCCTTTAAGGAATGAAGAAGGATTTCTTTCCTTCTTTGTGGCATAAATGACTATCGGTTTAGATTGTTTTTTTTTTTTTTTGCCTTTTATTGGATCAGCAGCATAAATAAAATGTTTAATGTGTTTATTGGTTAAACCAGATGGACGTTTATTCAACCTAGATTACTATGTTACTATGCATTTTTTTTCTGCAAAGGAAGGTATGCTGGCTTCAGCATCCACATAGTGACTTAGTAAGACTGATACAGATATGCTTTGAAATGGCAGGACACTGGAAGCAGGAGACTACAAACAAGATACTATCTATACTCTCTTGAGATATAAAACATTACCACATAGACTAGAGGTCTAATGCTGTTTCCCTAAATATACAGAAACCCAAGTAGTATATGCTTATTTCTAGAATTTGTTACAATTATCCAAAGATGGTCAATAGGCTTAGACCCTTGTGGATGATCAGGTTGTAGTCATCCAATAACCTAAGGGGAGATTTAAGAGGACTTAGCAAGAGTCTTGTCTTTATTCAACTGATTACTTTCAAATGTTGTGCATTTAGCTCCATCTCTGTAAGCTCTCATTTCCCAAAATTCTCTGTTCCTGTCTGGTCAGATACTTGGCACTCTACATGCAGTACACATATTTCAGTGGGGACTGTATAGTTACATATCGCTATGGTTTTCTAGATATTAAAGGGTCACTATAGGGTCAGGAACACAAACATGTATTCCTGACCCTATAGTGTTAAAACCACCATCTAGCCCCCCTGGGCCCCTCAAGCCTTCATAAATACAGGGAGTGCAGAATTATTAGGCAAGTTGTATTTTTGAGGATTAATTTTATTATTGAACAACAACCATGTTTTCAATGAACCCAAAAAACTCATTAATATCAAAGCTGAATATTTTTGGAAGTAGTTTTTAGTTTGTTTTTAGTTTTAGCTATTTTAGGGGGATATCTGTGCATAATTATTAGGCAACTTAACAAAAAACAAATATATACCCATTTCAATTATTTATTTTTACCAGTGAAACCAATATAACATCTCAACATTCACAAATATACATTTCTGACATTCAAAAACAAAACAAAAACAAACCAGTGACCAATATAGCCACCTTTCTTTGCAAGGACACTCAAAAGCCTGCCATCCATGGATTCTGTCAATGTTTTGATCTGTTCACCATCAACATTGCGTGCAGAAGCAACCACAGCCTCCCAGACACTGTTCAGAGAGGTGTACTGTTTTCCCTCCTTGTAAATCTCACATTTGATGATGGACCACAGGTTCTCAATGGGGTTCAGATCAGGGGAACAAGGAGGCCATGTCATTAGATTTTCTTCTTTTATACCCTTTCTTGCCAGCCACGCTGTGGAGTACTTGGACGCGTGTGATGGAGCATTGTCCTGCATGAAAATCATGTTTTTCTTGAAGGACGCAGACTTCTTCCTGTACCACTGCTTGAAGAAGGTGTCTTCCAGAAACTGGCAGTAGGACTGGGAGTTGAGCTTGACTCCATCCTCAACCCGAAAAGGCCCCACAAGCTCATCTTTGATGATACCAGCCCAAACCAGTACTCCACCTCCACCTTTAACTCTGCATGCTGTTAGACTCAGAAAAACAGTCTGCTGACATCATCAGAAGTGGTAGCCTGATCCAATCACAATGCTTCCCTATAGGATTGGTGGAGACTAACAAGGAGGCAGATCAGGGGCAGAGCCAGCATGATTCAAACACAGCCCTGGCCAATCTGCATCTTCTCATAGAGATGAATTGAATCAATGAATCTCTATGAGGAAAGTTCAGTGTCTGCATGCAGAGGGTGGATACACTGTCTGTTTGGGTGCATTTTAGGCAGCCATGACCCAGGACGTATCTCTAACAGCCATCCGAGGAGTGGCAAGTGAAGTTATCACTGAAGGTAATGATTCTACTCACCAGAACAAATTCAATAAGCTGTAGTTGTTCTGGTGACTCTAGTGTCCCTATTAATTCATTTATGATGTAACCTTTATGATTCCTCTCTTACACATTGGATTATGAAGATGACTTACCTCAAGCAACTCCTGAGTCTAGACATCATTGAAGCCAAAATAGCAGTCATTGATCTATATTTTAATTATTGAAAAGTGCAGTGTGACGGAACCATCCGTCTGTCTAGTGCTTTAGTGGATTCGACTATTTTGGGCCATCCGTCTAAATGACTGATTCGTTATGTTATGAAGCATGTTTTACCGTTCCAGCCTGTTTTCCAGCCGTTCACCTCATTTCGCACGAACTCCATGTCTAACATATGGGTGGCCGCCATTTTGGGACTTTTGCACGTGTTCGCGGCCATCTTGCGTGCGAACAGCGGTGTTTGCCTGTGAATGCGTGGAACTAAAAACGGATACCCAAACAGGCGAACACCGCTGAGACCTCCATACACCCAGAAATTCGTGTTGGAACTACCGAACGACGAGCCATTCGGTAGTTACTTGTAATCGGCTATGGGGAATCCAGCGAACTCGGAGATAGTTGTGGATGATGAGGATTTCGTATGATTCTAACCGGCGAACGGAGACCGACTGCAGGGCCAAAACTTGTGGAACTCTTTTCGGCTAGAAGATCCGTGCAGTCGGTCAAAACTTCAATCATCCATAACTCCCGAACCCCTTAACCGAATGGGCTGGGATTTGGACAGAGTGTTCCCCTAACCAAGACCTTTCAAGCAGTGCTGGACTTAAAGGTGTACCCCCTGGTTTTGGGGTACATCCAGAACTGGGGTAAATTATTGTACAGTATAATTGTGTTATGTGGTTATCTGAGGGGAGGAGAGGTGGGGGTGTTACCCTGTGTATAATTGGTTATTTTCATCCTCCCCCTGGGAGTGCCCTGTGTGTGCCTTTTCCTAATAAAAAGCAGGCTGGATGTTCCAGTCCTCAGATCTTGTTTTGACTCTCAACACGGAGCTTCAGTCTCGTTATTGGGGGGATTCTAATTTACGCTTAAGGACTATTATTGGGAACTTATGCCGTTTGGTGGATATCGTGATTCGAGAGATTACTGCTTCTCCTGGTTATGGTTCGTGGATTATACAGTATACGAACAAGGACTTGATACGATGAGAGGGGAAGGTGGACTAAACGGTGATTTACTTACTAAGACAAAAGGTGTCTTAACAATTGGTGGCAAGCGACGGGATGAATCCCACAACACAGAAGGAAAGAAATGCAGTATGAACAGTTAAGACGTGCTACTCTTAAGGACATAATAGAACGCCGAGGTCGATCAGCAAGCAATTTAAAGAAACGGGAAATTATTGCTTTGCTAAGGGAAATGGATGCAACACAGGGAACGGAGAGCGCTAATGTGCCCAGCAGTTTGGATTTAACACCCGAGGAAATACAATTTAACCGGGCAGTGCAAATAAGGCTGGCACACTTTGGCCCCAACCCCTCAGCAGACATTGTGGAACGTATGCAAGCCGCAGTAGCAGCACACCAAGCGCTCCAAGGAAGAGGAGCTGCAGCAGCAGAGGTACCCAATAACGATTCCGGAAGGAAAAAGGTACCATTTGCTGCATTTAAAATTTTTATTGAAAATGAAGGAGAGATCGATGGGTTCCTGGCCGATTTTGAGAGGCAGTGTGCCCTCCACCAGGTACCCACAGACCAATGGGTCACCATCCTCTCTGGGAAATTATCCGGCCGGGCTAGTGACGCATTTCGGGCCATCCCAGAGGAGGAGATCACCAGCTACCGGGCAGTGAAGGATGCGCTCCTAGCCAGGTATGCGGTGACCCCAGAAGTTTACAGACGGCGCTTCAGGGAAACCAACAAGCAAAGTGGCGATTCTTATGTGGAATGGGCTTGCAGAGTTCACCGTACTGCAGCCCACTGGATGGCGGTATGCCAAGCAGTATCGGGGGAGGAGGTGCTGCAGGTATTTTTACTGGAACACTGCTTCGAGAAATTGCCTACCGGGGTCCGGGAGTGGGTCAGAGATAGAAAACCCTCTACCCTACCCGAGGCGGCCCGGTTGGCAGACGAATATACTGATGCTCGCAAACTGGACAATACCGTTGTTAAAGTTCCGACCAGAGTGGAATACCGACCAGCAGCCCCTCCGATTCCAACAACATACCAACCCCCAGTGCATCGCAGCCCAGTAGTACCACCGACCAATACTTATGTGCAGCCATCCAAATTTAATGCCAGGGATTATTCCCAACCCATCCGGTGCTTTCTGTGCAAACAGTTGGGACACAAGCGCCCGGAGTGTCCACTGAACCACGCCAACCAAGCTCAGTCCTGGAGGAGATCAGCCAACACGAATCAGCGACCACCACAGCCTGCTGCTCACTGTGTAGAGCAGGAGGAATTCTGGGGCATCTTGCACGAAGCCGACCCGGTGCAAGCCGCCCATCAGGACAATCGCCAGCAACACCGGCAGACTGTGAAACTAAATGGCCGAGTGGTAAATGGACTTAGAGACACAGGAGCCACCATGACACTGCTCCAAAAGAACTTGGTCTCAGAACACCAGCACACAGGAGACACAGTGGCCGTGAGGGTAGCAGGGGGAGCCGTATTCCGGTTACCTGTTGCCCGTGTTCACCTGGACTGGGGAGTGGGCGCTAGACACGTGGATGTTGGAGTTATGAAAGACTTGCCCGCTGATGTGCTTCTTGGGAATGATTTGGCCCCTTTGGTTTCGGCCTATGCTCCAATGGGCCCCTTGGACGTTAACCCAGTGACTACTCGCTCTCAGACCCGTGCCTCTGGAACCAGCCCACCTGCCGAGGAGACCCAGGTAAGACCCTTTTCCCCGACTGACACCTTAGCTCAGACCCCCTTACGTTGGGATTCCCCAGAGGAGTTTGGGAGGGAAACCCGGGCAGATCCTACCCTTCAAAAGTACAGGGACAGAGCAGATGCTGGAGAGGAAGGGATAGACGGGGAGCGGTATAAGTGGGTGGGGGACAGGCTATACAGAATCCCGAAACCTTCCCAGAAGAAGATAGCCCCTCCGCAGAATCACCAGCTGGTGGTGCCCGCGAAATACCGGCAGGAGCTTCTGCGGATAGGGCACGATGTCCCTTTAGCAGGACATCAGGGTCTCGTCGCACGGCCTATAGGATCTCCCAGAATTTCTTTTGGCCCAACTTCAACCAGGCTGTGCGGATATATTGCAGTACTTGTGACACATGTCAACGGGTAGGAAAGCGGGGGGACCACCCTAAGGCTAAACTATCATCGATGCCTATTATAGGGGAGCCCTTTTCCCGCATAGCTGTTGACATTGTGGGTCCACTGGCCAGGGCTAGTCCATCAGGCAAGAAGTATATTCTTACTGTAGTGGACTATGCCACTCGCTATCCAGAGGCAGTAGCGCTGTCTAACATAGAGGCAGAGACGATTGCTGATGCCCTGGTTAGGATTTTTACCAGGGTTGGGTTCCCTAAGGAGATCCTCTCCGACCAGGGAACCCAATTTACTGCGGTGCTCACCCAGCAGCTGTGGAAAGTATGTGGCATTAAACCCTTGCTTAGCTCGCCTTACCATCCACAGACTAACGGTCTCTGCGAGCGTTTTAATGGTACCCTCAAACAGATGCTGAGGACCTTTACAGACACTTGCAGGGACTGGGAGAGATTCCTGCCGCACCTCCTGTTTTCATACCGGGAGGTGCCCCAGGAATCTACTGGGTTCTCCCCTTTTGAGTTACTGTATGGGAGACGGGTCCGCGGACCCCTAGATCTCATCCGGGGACACTGGGAAGGGGAGACGGAGCAAGAAGGGACCCCCATAGTGCCATATGTTCTGGAACTTCGGGACCGCATGGAGAAACTGTCCCTGATGGTAAGGGAGAATCTCCAGGCGGCCCAGGGGAAACAGAAAAGATGGTACGATCAGGGTGCCCGACAGCGAGCCTTCCAGGTGGGGCAAAAAGTATTAGTGCTCAAACCTGTGAAGGCCAACAAGATGCAAGCCTCTTGGCAAGGCCCGTACAGAATAGTGGCGCAGATCTGCGATACTACCTATTTGATAGCCAGCTGTTCAGACGAAAGGGTCCAGAGATCCTTTCATGTAAACATGCTGAAAGAGTATCAAGAACGACCTGAGAACA
This sequence comes from Pelobates fuscus, assembly GCF_036172605.1. Classification (NCBI taxonomy): domain Eukaryota; kingdom Metazoa; phylum Chordata; class Amphibia; order Anura; family Pelobatidae; genus Pelobates; species Pelobates fuscus. The sequence continues at coordinate 165,760,538 of NC_086322.1, forward strand.
TTGCAGCCGTATGTGCCCCAGCTACAGATGACCCTGAGAATTTGCCTCTCCCTGATCTATTAGAAAGGGACCCCCAGACTGACCTCACCTCCCTCGTACAGTTAGGAGACAGGTTAAACCCCACAGAAAGGATCCAAGCGAAACAGTTGTTATGGGAGAAGCAAGCAACTTTCTCCCAGGAGCCAGGTTACACCCACCTCGCTATACACAAGGTAGAGACCCCTGGACAGACCCCCTTACGACAGCCGCCTTACCGTATCCCTGAAGCAGTCCGAGATGGAATGCGGAAGGAGATACAGGAGATGACCCAGCTTGGGGTCATCGAACCCTCTGACAGCCCTTGGGCTTCGCCTGTAGTCCTAGTACCTAAGAAAGATGGGACCACCCGGTTCTGTGTGGACTACAGGCGACTCAACAAGCGGACTACCACTGACTCCTACCCAATGCCCCGGGTAGACGAATTACTGGATCGTATTGCCAGGGGACGTTATCTGACCACCATAGACCTATGTAAGGGCTACTGGCAGATTCCCCTGGCCGAGGATGCTATCCCCAAGTCGGCCTTCGTCACCCCATTTGGCCTGTACCAATTTAGGGTCATGCCTTTTGGGATGAAGAATGCCCCGGCTACCTTCCAACGGATGGTGGATAGACTCCTGGATGGCTTCCAAGAATTTGCCTGTGCATACTTGGACGACATAGCGATCTATAGTGGGTCCTGGGAGGAACACCTGGTACACATAGGAGTAGTACTGGATAAGATTCGGGCCGCCGGCCTGACATTGAAGCCAGAAAAGTGCCATGTAGGTATGGCAGAAGTACAGTACCTGTGTCACCGAGTGGGATGTGGGAACCAGAGACCAGAGCCCGCCAAAGTAGAAGCGGTGGCTAACTGGCCCACACCCACTACTAAGACCCAGGTATTGGCCTTCTTAGGGACAGCAGGGTACTACCGACGTTTCGTTCCTGACTACAGCTCTATTGCTAAGCCCCTGACAGACCTGACGAAAAAGAATTTGCCTAAGCAGGTCCTGTGGTCCCCGGCTTGTGAAGCTGCGTTCCAGGCACTGAAACAAGCTCTCGTGAATGCCCCTATCTTGGCTGCCCCAGTCCCTAACAAACGCTTTCTCGTTCACACAGATGCTTCCATGTATGGACTGGGGGCTGTGTTAAGCCAAGTTGGGGAAGATGGAGGAGAGCATCCTGTCGCATACCTCAGCCGAAAATTACTACCCCGAGAAGTGAGTTATGCGGCAGTTGAGAAAGAATGTTTAGCCCTAGTCTGGGCATTGAAAAAGTTAAGTCCCTACTTGTATGGGCAAGAATTTTCCCTTGTAACAGATCATCACCCCCTCGTTTGGCTTAACCGGGTCTCAGGCGACAATGGGAGACTGCTGAGATGGAGCTTGGCATTGCAACCTTACAACTTTACTATTAGCTACAGACCCGGTAAGCTGAACGGAAATGCGGATGGCTTATCACGGCAAACCGACCTATCCACCACCTCTTAGTCCGGGCATCCCCAAGTTGACCCGCCACAGGGTCAAGCCGGGTCTGCCGGAGTGTTCCACAAGGGGGGAGCCGTGTGACGGAACCATCCGTCTGTCTAGTGCTTTAGTGGATTCGACTATTTTGGGCCATCCGTCTAAATGACTGATTCGTTATGTTATGAAGCATGTTTTACCGTTTCAGCCTGTTTTCCAGCCGTTCACCTCATTTCGCACGAACTCCATGTCTAACATATGGGTGGCCGCCATTTTGGGACTTTTGCACGTGTTCGCGGCCATCTTGCGTGCGAACAGCGGTGTTTGCCTGTGAACGCGTGGAACTAAAAACGGATACCCAAACAGGCGAACACCGCTGAGACCTCCATACACCCAGAAATTCGTGTTGGAACTACCGAACGACGAGCCATTCGGTAGTTACTTGTAATCGGCTATGGGGAATCCAGCGAACTCGGAGATAGTTGTGGATGATGAGGATTTCGTATGATTCTAACCGGCGAACGGAGACCGACTGCAGGGCCAAAACTTGTGGAACTCTTTTCGGTTAGAAGATCCGTGCAGTCGGTCAAAACTTCAATCATCCATAACTCCCGAACCCCTTAACCGAATGGGCTGGGATTTGGACAGAGTGTTCCCCTAACCAAGACCTTTCAAGCGGTGCTGGACTTAAAGGTGTACCCCCTGGTTTTGGGGTACATCCAGAACTGGGGTAAATTATTGTACAGTATAATTGTGTTATGTGGTTATCTGAGGGGAGGAGAGGTGGGGGTGTTACCCTGTGTATAATTGGTTATTTTCATCCTCCCCCTGGGAGTGCCCTGTGTGTGCCTTTTCCTAATAAAAAGCAGGCTGGATGTTCCAGTCCTCAGATCTTGTTTTGACCCTCAACACGGAGCTTCAGTCTCGTTATTGAGGGGATTCTTATTTACGCTTAAGGACTATTATTGGGAACTTATGCCGTTTGGTGGATATCGTGATTCGAGAGATTACTGCTTCCCCTGGTTATGGTTCGTGGATTATACAGTATACGAACAAGGACTTGATACGGTGAGAGGGGAAGGTGGACTAAACGGTGATTTACTTACTAAGACAAAAGGTGTCTTAACATGCAGCATACATTATGATGTTCTATTGGCAGAGTTAAGTTGATCTTGTGTAGACATTTTGCTAAATGGCAAAACAATATTAGCTTTTTACTAGAGAAGTTTAATAAAATATTTTACTAGCATTGTACAACAAGAAACAAGAAAGTTCATTTTTAAAATGCAGCTTGTTTAATTAAAAAACAAACAAAAAACAGCACATTTAGCTTTACTATATGGTAAACAGTTGTCTAACATGCCTATTTGTACTTTTATTTGTGCAGTAAGTATAAACTCTCCCCTTAGCTTTCCTTTAGTGTCTCTAAATCGTGAGAAACCAAGTAAAACTCAAAGGGAAAGTTTTTTGTTAAAAATTTATATTTTTAATGTTCTTGTATAGTCCCTAAAATTCAGTGTCTTCTGCAAGTTCGGCATGGGGAACTGGTCCAATTTTTACCCAGCACTAATGTCCATGTTCATGCTTTGCATTGTATACTCATACACATCTCATAAAGAATCATTAAGGACACAGTGAACACTCTGAGAAGTTCTAAAAAAAAAAACATACATTAAAAATCACATTATTAAATAATTAAAGACAGTTATTATAACAAATTATATGAATAAATAATAATAATAATAAATAATAATATTATATAATAATATTGTGGTGGACAGGTAAAATATATTATTCTCTGATAACTGATCTTCATGAGAAATTTGGATTTTCTTTTCCCCCTACTTTTTCAACTTCATCTAATCTCACGCAGGCGGCTACTTTGCACTACCAGGCAATTAACAGAGCAGTAGATAGGGACTTTTAGATTAAATACACTCTGTAAACGTGAACACATTTTTTTGAAAGAAGTGTGCATGGAGGCTGTTGTGAATCACAGCCAGGGAAGGTGTGGATAGGATGCAGGAATAAAGTGATTGAACTCCTAAACAATGGTGAACTGAGCAGTGAGAGAGAAAAGGCATAATCCATGCACAAAAACCACTTTTTTAACCCCTTAAGGACACATGACATGTGTGACATGTCATGATTCCCTTTTATTACAGAAGTTTGGTCCTTAAGGGGTTAAAGGGACACTATAGTCACCAGAACAGCTTAATGTAGTTGTTCTGGTGAGTATCATAGCTCCCTTCAGGCATTTTCCTCAGATGGCCACTGGAGGTGCTTCCTGGCTCAGGGCTGCACAGTAGGCAGCACTGCCGTTCAGCGTCCCCACGCTCTGCAAGGGGACGCTGAATTTTTCTCATAGAGATGCATTGATTCACCATCTCTATGAGAAGGTGCTGATTGGCCAAAACGGTGATTGGCCCCGCCCCCGTGCTGATTTTAGCCAATCCAATGCTTTCATCAGGGGAAAGCATTGGATTAGCTAAAAATCAGCCATTTTTATGATGTCACCAAGGAGGCAGAGCCAGCGCCGGCGGACCCGTGGAGAGGTGGAAATAAGGTGAGTTTTAACCCATTTTGAGGGGGCTAAGGGGGAAAAGCCAACTAAATAGGGTCATGTTTGTGTTCCTGACCCTATAGTGATCCTTTAAGCAAAAGTGGTTTTGATGCTTAGACTTACGATGCATTATACGTTTTGTGTTTCTTTTTCTTCAGTTGTTAAAAGATATCAGTGGAAACAATTGAATGTATCCATCTGCCAGTTTTCGCATTATCATATTATGAATAATACCTTATTCTTGTTCTCGAATGGTCAAAATAATGTATCTGTTTTTGCTAGTATAACTGTGAAATCATTTCATACTGGCCTTTTTTTTTTTCTTCTTTCAAACACACGGTAAGCTTAGTTCGACAAGCAAGGCTGCTACAACAATAAGTATTCTTTCTCAATTCAAAGAGCTGTTGAAACTATTTTAAAAATAGATTATAATATATTCCAGTTGATGAGCTAAATAAACCTTTTCTTTCAAGTAAAAGTTTATATACATGAAATGAGTATTTGAAAAACGTTTAGTATCTAATACATCCTGACTTTTTATTTTTCTTTGTCAGCCTCTGAATGTACTCTTTCATAATGGCAAACAATACCAAAATGCACAGATTGTGGATCAAGCTGCATACATACATTTTCTAACAAAAATATTTTTTGTGTAAGAAGTAATTTTTGAACAAGGTTTCACCAGACAGTATAAACATTATTATATTCAAAATCTCCAGTTTCTTTTAGTTTTAAACTACTGATTACATCCCTATTTAAACATGAGTGCATAACCAAGCACACAGAGCCCCTTCTCTTGCTTGATATTTCCTCTCTCAAGTCTTGTCTTTGGCCCCTGCTTTTCCCTTGTGTTGTTTAGTTTTGCCATGTTCCTGATTACCCCTATAACACTGAATGCCCTGTTCTCTTTATATTGATCTAAAGAGAATCCATGACAGGTTAAACATAGCATAAAGAAAAAAATAACCGACAATTCTCACGAGGGGCCTTGGAGGTAATTGAATCACTGCGACCACATATTGAATTTATGTAAAGTATTTAAGGTGATCGCTGTTTCGGGCAAAAATGCAACTGATGATATTTCACAAATTAGAAAATGATACCTGCTAGGAGGACTAATGATGCAATGTTTGCAAATAAACACATTCAAGTCATATTTCATTTTTTTTTTTTTTTTTTTTTTTAAAGAAGATAAAAATCTGTGTAACAATATGAAACAATAATCGCAAACAAACATGTTTAGGTGACTAATAACAGTTTATAGAACGAAAATATAATTTAGAACAAGAACACAGACTGATTCTAAACACATGGATTGGAGTATACAGACACATTGCTATGGAGCTCTGTTATAATTGCAAACACACAATCAATATTGAGGGACATAGAAAAGAATGAAATGTCCCACTTAAAAAGAGACACTTGTAAACTATGGACATATACCAGCGCACCAATAGTTTATTTGATAAATAGTGAATTATGGTGCATTGAGAGCAGAATTGCAAAATTTAGAGGAAATTTAACGATTTTGTTTTCAGAATTGCTCAATAATTCTTCATGTTAAAGGAATGCACTGAACACCAAAACAACTTAAGCTTAATAAAGTGGTTTTGGTATATAGAGATCTTGCCCCTGCAGTCGCACTGCTATTCTGCTATTTATGAGTTAATCCACTTTGTTCATGAAGCCCTAGCCCAGTGATGGCGAACCTGTGGCACGCCGGGCCCGCTCTGTTGGCACGCGGCCATAGGTCGCCGGGAGAGAGGGGGCCACTGTCTGTCTGCAGAGTAGGCACCTGCCTGCCCGAAATGGCAGGCGCCTACTCTGCTTCTGGGTCGGGAGGCAGGGGGAGGGATCTAGGAAGCATGTGTGGAGCGTTGCTGCGCGTTACCATGGCAACGCTCCACACAGCATCGCGCGGGAGGACAGGGGAGCGACTTGCTAGCTGCCAGAAACACACTTACCACCGGACCACCAGGGATGGCTGTGTCCCGTCCCGTCCCCCCCCCCTTCACCAAAGGTAAGAGGAAGGGAGGGGGGGGGATACAGTATTAATATATCTTTTGTTTTTGTTTTTTAATGTATGTTTACCCCTTACCCCCACAGGACCTCTTACCCCTACAGCACCCCTACCACCACAGTACCCCCCACAGCACCCCTTCCCCCCACAGCACCCCTACCACCACAGTACCCCCCACAGCACCCCTTACCTCCACAGCACCCCTTACCCCCACAGCACCCTTACCCCCACAGCACCCTTACCACTACAGTACCCCCAACAGCACCCCTACCACCACAGTACCCCCCAGAGCACCCCTTACCCCCACAGCACCCATACCCCTACCACCCACAGCACCCCTACCACCCACAGCACCCCTACCCGCCCACACACACACTGAGCACACTCCACACACACTGCACCCCACACACACACACACACAGCACTCCACACCCTTACACACAAACACATACACTGCACCCCTCAATGCAGTATGTGTGTGTATTCAGCAGTCTGTCTGTATGTACACGGCGGACTGTATGTGTACTCAGCGGACTGTATGTGTACTCAGCGGACTGTGTGTGTATTCAGCGGACTGTGTGTTTATGTATTTAGCGGATGGTGAGTGTGTATTTAGCGGACGGTGTGTGTGTATGTGTTTAGCGGACGATGTGTGTATGTGTTTAGTGGACGGTGTGAGAATGTGTTCTGCAGTCTGTGTGTATGTATTGCATTTGTTGGAGATACTAATAAATATAAGCTGAATTTTATCTATTTATATCATTATTTAAAATTTGTATCATTGAACTCTCTGTTGTGATCTTCTTTTAATACAAAAGTTGTTAATTAGTTCGGACAACTGTACAAGTTGTTTTTTCTAAACTTAAACCTCAGTATTCAAGTTTAATTGCAGTGTTGGCACTTTGAGGAAAAAAAAGTTGGCATGTATTGCGGTTTGGGCACTCGGGCTCAAAAAGGTTCACCATCACTGCCCTAGCCACACCTCCCTGGCTGAGACTCACCGTCCCTACACAGTTATTGAAAAGGAGTCTACATTTCTCAGTGTCCCTTATTGCCCTGTGTGTTTAAAAGGCCACTAAAGTCACCAAGAATACTTCTTCTCAGTGGTCTGGGTATTATGGCCCTGTAGTTTTAAACCTGCAATGTAAAACACTGTTTAGTTTGAAGGCTAAAGACACCTGTGGTTTTCTTACTGACAGTCACTGGAGGTGCTTTCTCTGCAATGACCAAGTGACCAAATGCAGCTCATAGGAAAGCATAGAATTCAATTCTTTCCTATGAGAAGCATTTGGTTTGTACCTTCTGCTAGAGAGCTGAATGATGTGGCAAGAGGAAGGGTGAGCGGCAGCACCGCTGGAGTTTTGGCACTGGAGAAAAGGTAAGTAAAAAACTTTTTAAAATTATATTGGGGGCCATCAGAATCAACTATGGATTAGGGCACCAGGTTTGTATTCTTTATGCTATAGTGTTTCTTTAATTTAGAATTTCTAACCTCCTACAATAACCATGGGAGAGATAAATACAAAAGATCGTATTGTAACAATTTTTCAACTAACAGTGATCAGTAGTGATGTCGCGAACATGAAATTTTCGGTTCACGAACATTTGCGGAAATTCGCGATCGCGATTCGCGAACCGAAAATTTTATGTTCGCGACATCGCCATAGACTTCAATAGGCAGGCAAATTTTAAAACCCACAGGGACTCTTTCTGGCCACAATAGTGATTGAAGTGGGGGGGGGGGGGTCTACTCTCCTTCCCCCTCCCCGGCCCCCACCCCTGGGAGGTGGGTGGGGGCCATAAAGATAATGAGGGGGGGACCTACTGTCCTCCCCCCCGGCCCCCACCCCTGGGCGGCGGGTGGGGGCCATAAAGATAATGAGGGGGGGACCTACTGTCCTCCCCCTCTCCGGCCCCCACCCCTGTGCGGCGGGTGGGGGCCCTAAAAAAACAATAAGGGGGGACCTACTGTCCCCCCCGTCTCCCACCCCTGAGCAGTGGGTGAGGGCCCTAAAAAAAACAATAAGAGGGGGACCTACTGTCCCCCCCTTGCCCCCACCCCTGAGCGGTGGGTCGGGGCCCTAAATACTAATAAGAGGGGAGACCTAAATACAAATCGGGGGGCCTGTCAAAATACATCATGCCACGCTGCAAAAAGTGCTCAGGAATTGTTTGAGGAAAATAACAAAGAGTTCAATATGTTGCCTTGGTCTCGAAACTCCCCAGATCTCAATCCGATTGAGCATTTGTGGGATGTGCAGGAACAACAAATCCGATCCATAGACGTCCCAACTCGCAACCTGCAGGACGTAAAAAATCTGCTGCTAATGTCTCGATGCCAGATACCACAGGACACTTTCAGAGGTCTTATGGAGTCCATGCCTTAATACACCAGAGATGTTTTGGCAGCACGAGGGGCACCTACATGATATTAGGCAGGTGGTTTTAATATTGTGGCTGATAAGATCGATATATACATATACATCCCATCAATTGGGAGGAGAGCATCAGAACGTGGTGTGCAGGGCCATGAGGTGACGACACTAGTGACATGATCCACGTCACTGCTGACACTCATAATGGAGTGTTTCTCTATATGAGATGCATTTATTTGGTTATAGCTGAACCTAACAAGGATGTTCATGATAGACAAAAAGAAAGTGGATCAATTTAGAAAAGGTAGCAATTTAAGCGCTGTTAACTAATAAGTGAACTTTTTAAATTGTGCTGCTCAAATGCATTAAGAAATATGCATTTTGTAACTTAGACATTCTCTTCAAGGTATAATCTTTCTGAACCCATCAATTAGCTATTCTGCTTTGATTCAGTCAATGTTAATATTTGCATATCTTTTGTATTGCAAGTACTTCTCTATTCTGCTGATAAAGATAACATCTACTGTAAGAAACGTGACTTTCCCAATAATACAATAAACAAGCACCATGCAATCACAGCTTTTCAGTGGGAGGAAATGAATAAACATAAAGCTCTTACCTTTTTCTTAGCATTTCTATTAATAGGGCTGTTCTATTTTTTACCAATATGATGAGATTATTTTTAGTTTGTAAACCACTTACTGAATGAAGACAATTTTATTAAAAAAAATATGTATTTTAAGACAATTTTTGGTGAATATTTTTTTTCTTCCTTGTGTAAATATAGGTCGATAAAGAAAAAATAGATGACAATTGTTATTTCAGAACTGTTTCCTTATAGCGATATAATCACTGTCCACACCATTTTGCTAAGTAAAAGCAAACTTAAAGGACCACTATAGTGCCAGGAAAACATACTCATTTTCCTTGCTCTATATGGTCCTTAGGTCCCCCTCAACCTCTGGGCCCCCCTCCCGCCGAGCTCTAGGGTGAGGAAGGGGTTAATCCCTTTTCTTTTTTCCAGCGCCGGAGCTGGGGACTCTCTTCCTCCTTTCCCCGTCATCGGCTAAATGCGCATGCGCAGCAAGAGCCGCGCGCACATTCAGCCAGTCTCATAGGAAAGCATTCTCAATGGTTTCCTATGGATGCTGGCGTCTTCTCACTGTAAAAATCACAGTGAGAAGCGCGGAAGCGCCTCTAGCGGCTGTCAATGAGACAGCCACTAGAGGCTGGATTAACCCATTTGTAAACATAGCAGTTTCTCAGAAAGGGTTAATCCTAGCTGGACCTGGCACCCAGACCACTTCATTAAGCTGAAGTGGGCTGGGTGCCTATAGTGGTCCTTTAAATAAAGATAACTAACCTCGTTTCAAGCACCGAGATTCTCCTGCTACAGCCTTCAGCTCCGTTTCCCTCATTGTCAGCATCCCAGCAGACGTTAGCCGCCATACCATCCAATCCTAAGCTTCTCACAGAGTAGCATTGGGTTTAAGAACGCATGCCCAGCATAACACAGGGCTTTTCCAATCAAAAGCATTTGATTGAAGAACCAAGTTTTATGGGATATGGAGGCGGAAGAGTATTGGTTGTCAGGAAGACAGCGGCTAGAGGCGTGCTTAACCCTTTAATGTAGACGTTTACAAAACAAATAACTGCTAAATTAGGTCATAGGCGTATGCATGAACACTTGGCTTTTGCTGAAGATAAATTAACATGGACAGATTTCCCTATAACACTGTCCATCTTCAGAGTGGACAGCATCAGAAGCATTGTCAGTAGCAAGGGAGCATGGAGGACACACATAAGTACAGCAGGCTGCTGTTAAACCTGGCTACTGCATATATATTTCTACAACTTCTTTTTGTGGAAAAAGGTGCATGTTGCATATTTAAGAAGACGATAAAGGTGGTGTTGTTGTGTGATGAACATCCTTTACCAATCTGAGACCAAGAGACCAGTATAAATATGACAATTCTGCCTCACATTAATTGGCAATAAACTAAATATATATTATATTACTGGCAGTTGTGTCTTAAGGGGTGTGGCAGCAAATTGGAGTCCTGAATTTCTATGATGTATGCTCCCTTGCCCTGTCTAGTCATTAAGTCTTGGAAACTCTGCTCCCTGCTGAGACAAAATGAGGATACTGGGCTGTGGAGCACCATGACAGCAATGAAGCTCAGATCCAGGGGGCTAGATGTGCAGGGCCTGGCGGCTTTCTGTCTGTGTGTGTCTAAAATTGCCTGTGTGTGCATATATGTCTTTGTATGCCTGTGATTGTGTATAACTGTCTGTTAATGCCTGTGTCTGTACCTGCATCTGTGTATGCACATCTGTCTGTGTCTGTGTATCCTCTCTATTTGTGCCTTCCTGTGTATATGTGCCTGTGTATGCCTGGATGTGGCCTATGTTTGCTCGTGCCTCTGTGTGTCTATGCTTGTATTTAACTGTAGCTGTCACTGTGTACTGACCTGTGTGTGGGCGTGCCTGTGTATTTTATAATAGTAAATTTATACTAATTTTATTAATATTTCACACACACAACCCCCACAATTAGACCCACACTCAAGACGATCCTCCACAAAACCACACTTAGCCAGACCAATACATACACACAATCACACTCAGCCATCTTCACACATACATAACACACTCAACCAATTACCACAAATACACACAGCCACCATACATATCCCACTCAGGTCTATTTGCAAAAAGGGGACACTGGGGTGCCAGCGCTTCGTAGTTATGCGCCAGAATGTGGCTGCTAGTTCCGCTGCTTTCAGTGGTAATTGTCACACTTCTTATACTTTGCAACCATTTTCACCAGTGTAGCAGTTAAAAAATACTATATAAGCACTATTTTAAATATCTATATGATCTCTGTGTGCTATGTACGAACAGTAAATGTAAATTATAGAAGAATAATTTTATTTCCATGCATAAAACTGACAATTGCTGCTCCATGTGCTGTTAAAGAGACTGCAGCTTTGACAGTTTTATATGCTGTTAAATAGACTGCAGCTTATTAATGGTTATAGTGCTAGGAAGCTTTCAATTAAAAATAAAATGATGCCTGTTTTCACAAGTTTTATTTCTGTTTAGCTAACAGACCCCACCCACTTCCTGCTGATGTTAAATGGGAGAGTCACTGTGATTTCATATTTTCTTTAACATTCAATTTATTTATTTTTAATTTGAGTTGAGTTGCAGTCTGTTTTTGGTTGTGTAGCAACCAAACTTAAAAGGTATGAATATAAATATATCAAAATTGTTTTAATTATTATTTTTCAGGTGGTACAGTGAGGAAAAGGACATAGATGAATTACTTATTATGTTATGTTTCTCTATTTCTGCAAGCTTTCCAAATGTTTTCTCCCACACATTAATTTACTTGACCCTAACTTGAAATGACATCTCCAACAACAAGGAATATATCTCATTTACTTTTTTGTAATGTATTTAGGCATCCAGACACACACAATAATAGAGCTAGTAGCAGAAGAAGAAAAAACAACAAAGAGAGAGGTCATGTAATCATGAATTGATACCGGAGAAACTGACGGAAGCCAAGCACAGAGAGATGGACACAGGTTTCTTCAGGAAGGAAGAGATTCTTTATTGGATCACCGATCGGGACTCAGAGGGACTAGCGTCACCAAAATACAGCAAAGTCTGAGTACTGAATACATAGAGTACATTCCTTATATAGCACTGTAGCTCCTCCCACAATTAACTACACCCACACATACCCTTAACCTATTTAATAAATAGAGTCTAAACTCATCCATCCGGTCTAACCACGTGGCTCATCTGATACAAAGGAGAGGGACGCGTAATTCCAGTTCTTACATTCCTGCACCTGGTCAGTACAGTGATAACAGTATCTTAGCTACGTGTAATTAACTAACTGATACTACAAACACATATACATACATATGCCTTGTGGCAATCTTAGCCTGCTAAACTTGTATTTTACTGGAATTACATCACATTCCCCCCTTTGATGCCTCTGATATTTCACAATTACTTGAGGCATCACTTAACCTTGGTTTGCATATACCTCAGGTTACCATGAACCAGACCAGACTTATCTTATGATGTGAATCTTTTAACACTCATCTTCCTGCATTGGTTCTCCTTGATCTAGAGCCTTATACTTATATATCGCCATTATCTGTGCAGCAGCCTTCCTCTCTGCTATACTTCCTATCAGGCTTTGCACAGACCTAACTACTAAGGGTATAAGACACGGTAGGAGTAGACACAACAGTAAAATCAGTAGGACTCCACCTACCACTGCCTTAAGCCCTCCAAACCACTCATACCAGCTACCAAACCAACTACTTGGATTGTACCCTTTCCATACCTGAGTAGGCACATGCACTAGTTTAACCATATGGCTAGTAAGCTCAGCTATTGCTTGCCCTTCGTCATCTATTTGAAGACAGCAATTGCTCAGGTTAAACTTCCCACATACACCTCCCTCTACTGCCAAAAGGTAATCCAAGGCTAATCTATTTTGGTACACTGCTGTCCTCATCCTGGTATTATGCTTCGCTAGAAGATTGAGTGCTTGTGAGGTCTCATTAGTAATAATCTCAACCACCGCCTGTAATCTTATAATACGGTTGAGCATATAAATTGGGGTTCTATAACCAAAGGTACCATCTTCTGCCCACGTGGCTGGCCCATAATAATCTATGATACGCTGGGGAGGCCATTCATTATCTTCCCAGGTGCCTATCTCTAAGGGTCCCCTTTTCTTCCTATGATTCACATCATACACTTTAACACCTAAAGTCTCACCTGTTTCAATCGGTAACAAGAAGAAGGATGGTTTGAGCATACCCAACACACATGCCCCTTCCCAGTCCTGTGGCAACTCCGAATAGGCTTTCTTACCACAGATCCAGTACAAATTTGCTGGGGCTCTCCAGGTAGATGTGATGGATAAATCAAACCACACATCCTTTAAACTGGCATATCTAGCAAACGGGTTAGATGGTTCTGAGACATTTGAAGCCGACCACCAAGTTGTATTTTTAGTATCATCATCATAAGCTTTTTGCCCTAGACAAGTTAATTCTCCTACAGAAGTATTATACATTATTCCTTTCCTTGCTATGCAAACATAACCTATGATGGAGGTCTTTAATCTCCACTCAGATTTACCTCTAACACTCAAATGATAATCGGCTTGTGTAGATATTAGTTGGTCAACTGCCTCAGAACCGGACATTACCTCCTTTGCTTCCCAAGGCCATTGGTCTCCCATGTTAGTACCTCCACACACATAGCAGTTGGTAACATTAAGACTACCGGCAATACTTTCAGCTAGGTCAATGAACAGGTTTTTAGCGTTATGGGGGATCTTATTATCTATACTCATCTCTTCATAAAAGGAATGGTATACTTGATGAGTCTGGGAGGATACCGTATCAGTCTCTATTCCTATAAACAATAATGTCCCAGGATCTAAACCCGTCCCGTATATCTGAAACCCAAATAAATTTCCATACTTATCTAGGAACTTGTCGGGGTTATTAATAAGTATATGGACTGGGTTACATTCCATAGACTTACAATAAGGGCTAGTCGGCAACTTAGTCACTATCATGTCTTTATCTACTGTCTGTCCCCAAGTCGCCCACCCCACACAAGACCAATATGGACAAAAGTTATAGTCTTTATTTGGGCATCTAGGACTCACATATTTATTTTTACTACTGGGACAAATATATTTATCATTAGACCCATACGTCCTCTCCCATCTAAGATCCCCACATACATTCCACGGTTTTCTACCACTTGATATCGCCTTACATGCATCAAATAGCAGAACACCCGAAGAATGTACGGATTCTAACACCGTCTTATTAATTAGGGTCCCCTGAGGATCTCCATTCCTGAGAGTCAACCAAATTGTACGAGGTTGATACTCTGGACTGAAGCACTTAGGTTCTCCTACTCCTAAATGGCACACACTATAGTCTATATTTAGGTATCTACATCTTGATACCTCTCCTTTACATTCGTATTGTGAATGCCAAATTAGGGTTTGGGAAATATGGTTACCTGTTCTCGTAGTCTTAATGCATACCTCACAGCTAGGAGTGTCGGTACCTCTACCTTCCTGAATATAAAAACACATATAAATAAACACAATCAAAAGCACATCTTTCGCCGTCATCCTCAGTCTTCGTCCGTGCGATGGAACCTCAGCTTCCAGGATGTGAGGGCTGCAGGGAATGGAGTTCTGCTCGTCTTCACAGGTGTCCCTTCGAGACTTTCCTGGCTTATACACTATGTGTTGGTAAGCGGACAGGCTTTATTATGGCCTTCTCACTCACACCTGTAACAATAAAATTTGTAATCCACAATAATTCCTCGTTACTCCGACTGAGTAGTGCGTTTCAACCGGATCTTGCAGGGATTCTCTGGATCTGCTGTAATTTGCCAAGAATCGACTGCTGCTGGTTTAACCCTGGAGTGATGTATCCACGGAGTTACTTCGGCTACTTTTATCGCTGTAGGGGTAGACAAAAGAACAACATAAGGACCTCTCCACTTGGGCCCTAACGGTACATTATTCCACTCTTTAATCCACACTTGGTCTCCTGGATGATAACTATGAACAGGGGGATAAATATTCACAGGTAATCTATCTTGTACCCATTTCTGTACCTCCTCCATAGTCTTACCCAACTCTACAACCTGCTGCCGGGTAATTCCTTCTCCCAACTGACTCAAGTCCCCCCTTAAGTTACCAAGTACGGGAGGTGGTCGCCCATACATGATTTCAAAAGGAGAGAGGCCCATCCTTCTGGTAGGGGTACTGCGGATTCGCAATAAAGCTATGGGTAAGAGAACGTTCCACTTAAGTTGGGTTTCCTGACACATTTTAGCCAACTGGTTCTTTATAGTTCTATTCATTCTCTCTACCTTACCAGAACTCTGGGGTCTATATGCAGTATGAAGCCTCCACTTTATACCAAGCATATGAGTCAGTTGTTGTAGGCACTGATGAACAAAAGCTGGACCATTGTCCGATCCTATAGAACAGGGTAGTCCATATCGGGGTATTATTTCTCGTAGCAGGAATCTTACAACTTCTCCTGCTTTCTCTGTACGAGTAGGACATGCTTCTACCCAGCCTGAATAGGTGCACACAATTACCAACAGGTAACGATGTCCACCCGATTTAGGCATTACTGTAAAGTCTATTTGTAGATCGGACATGGGGAGTCCCCCCATAAACTGGACTCCTGGTGGCTTTACTGGTCCTTGTCTTGCATTATTCTTAGCACACGTTACACATCTGCGTACAATGGCCTGAGTCAAGTTGGACAATCTTGGTATGTAGAAATGTTTCCTGAGAGATTCTTCAGTACTGTCTCTCCCAGAATGTGTCCCGTTGTGATAATTTTGGACAATTTCTACCGCTAGTGATGCTGGTATGACTATTCTTCCATCTTCTAGCTGATACCACTTGTTCTCCAAATACTTTCCCGGTTCAGTCTTTAACCACTCCTCTTCTTGAGCTGTATAAACTGGAGTCCATTGGGACAGTGGAGTTGGTATAAGAGCAGCTATATGCCCCACATACTCCTGTCTTCCTGATTCAGCAGCACGCTTAGCTGCACTATCTGCCATCCGATTTCCCTTGGTTACATCACCATCTCCTCTCAGATGCGCTCGACAATGTATGATACCGACTTCTTTCGGCTCCCACACTGCTTCCAATAGTTGTAGGATTTCAGCTGCGTACTTGATTTCTTTGCCTTCTGAATTCAGTAGTCCTCTTTCTTTATACAAAGCTCCGTGGGCATGAGTGGTTAAAAACGCATACTTAGAGTCCGTATAGATATTTACTCTTAAACCTTCAGCCAATTGTAACGCTCGTGTTAGTGCTATTAATTCTGCCTTTTGTGCTGATGTTCCTTTCGCCAGTGGCCGAGCTTCTATCACCTTGTCTATTGTTGTCACTGCATATCCTGCATAGCGGATCCCTTCTTTCACATAACTACTGCCGTCGGTGTAATATTGAACATCGGGGTTCTGGATGGGAAAATCACGAAGATCTGGTCTACTTGAAAATACTTCATCCATTACTTCCAAACAATCATGTTGACTTTCAGTAGGTTGCGGCAAAAGGGTAGCTGGATTTAAGGTGTTTACATTCTCTAAATGCACTCTTGGGTTTTCACACAACATTGCTTGATACTTGGTCATACGGCTGTTACTAAACCAATGATTTCCTTTGTAATCCAACAACGTCTGTACTGCATGTGGGACTCGTACATAAAGTTCTTGACCCAGAGTGAGTTTATCGGCTTCAGCTACTAGCAGGGCGGCTGCAGCTACGGCTCTTAGACAAGGTGGAAGTCCGCTGGCCACTGCATCCAGTTGCTTAGACATGTAGGCAACAGGTCTTTGCCATGATCCCAAGTACTGTGTCAATACTCCCACAGCCATTCTTCTTTGCTCGTGTACATATAAGTAGAATGGTCGTGTGTGATCAGGTAGACCTAATGCTGGGGCACTCATCAAAGCCTTCTTCACATCTTCAAATGCCGTTTGCTGTTCTTGGGTCCATAAGAAGGGGTCGTGCTCTGTACCTTTGATGGCTGCGTACAGAGGTTTTGCCAGTATCGCATAGCTGGGAATCCATATCCTACAGAAGCCTGCTGCCCCCAAGAATTCTCGCACTTGTCTTCTATTCTTGGGTATTGGTATTTGGCAGACAGCTTCTTTTCTCTCTGGCCCCATAATCCTTTGACCTTCAGAGATATGGAATCCCAGATACTTGACAGTTGGCAAACACAACTGAGCCTTCTTCCTGGACACCTTGTATCCTGCCTTCCAGAGAATATGTAGTAGATCGTGCGTTGCTTGCTGACATTTTTCTTTTGTAACTGCTGCTATCAACAAGTCATCTACATATTGTAACAATACACATTCTCCTGGGATAGACTCGAAATCCAGTAGATCTTGACTTAGAGCTGAACCAAATAGGGTAGGTGAATTTTTAAACCCTTGGGGCAGTCTTGTCCAAGTCATTTGGCGTTTTGAGCCCGTTACAGCGTTCTCCCATTGGAAAGCGAAAATACATTGGCTTTCTGCGGCAATTCGGAGGCAAAAGAAGGCATCTTTGAGATCTAAGACTGTGAAGTAAGTAGCCCCGCCCGGAATTAAAGCAAGCAGGTTATATGGATTGGGTACAACTGGATGTATGCTAACAACCGCATCATTGACTGCTCTTAAGTCCTGTACAGGTCGATACTCATCTGTACCGGGCTTTTGAACAGGCAGCAATGGGGTGTTCCAGGGGGAAGTACAGAATTTTAGGATACCATACCGTATGAACTTATCCAGATAGGATTGGATGTTCTTCTTAGCCTTCTGCGGAATGTGATATTGTCTTAGGCTCACTGGATAAACCCCATGTTTCAGTTCAATTTTTATTGGTGGAATATTGCGGGCCAGTCCTGGTGGGTTGTTCTCTGCCCAAACTCCTGGTATGTTAAACAATGTCTCATCACTCCTAGGGTTTTGGCTAGTCAACACTGTATAAAGTCGCCACTCTTCTTCCTTTGGTACGGATAAAGTCATAATACCTGAAGGTCCATTAAACTTTAAGGATGTTGTTCCATTTGGTAGGAACGTAATCTGCGCTTGTAATTTTGATAGCATATCACGTCCCAGCAATTGGACTGGACATTCAGGCATATAAAGGAATTGGTGTTTTACTACGTGGCCTCCCAATGTACAGAGTCGACTTTTAAGAACCGGTTTTTCAGCACTTCTTCCAGTTGCTCCTATCACAGTAATAGTCCTTCCAGATGGAGGAGCAACTAGATTAGTCACCACTGAATGTTCAGCACCAGTGTCGATCATGAACGCACTCCTTTTCCCCCCTATTGATACATCGACCATAGGCTCCGCTCGACCAAGGGGGATGGAGCCCGGTCGGTATCAATAGTCCTCCATGACAGTGTCAGCCAATCCTACAAAGTCCCTACCTTCTCTATCGCGGGACCTTTGCGCTGCTGGAATATACCTGTCTTCCCTAACACTTCCTCTGTTCCCATTACTCCCTCTATAACCATTACTCCCTCCGGGGCCTCCTCTACCTCTCGCTCTACCTCTAAAGTTTCCGTAGCCTGCCCTGGGTTGGTCTCTCTCGTACTGCTCTCTTTGCGGACATTCGTTCCTCCAATGCCCTTCTTCCTTGCAATACGCGCATTGATCCCTACTCAAAGGCTCCCTACTCCATCTATTATTGCCTCTATCTGGGCCCCGTTTATCTACGCCTGCGATCGCTACCGCTAGCATATCAGCCTTTTTACGCATCTTGCGCTCTTCCTCTTTCTTACTTTCTGTATCCCTGTTCATATAGACCTTATTTGCTACCTCCATTAGTTGGGTGATGGACATACCTGCAAACCCTTCTAACTTTTGTAGCTTGCGCTTAATATCTCCGTGTGCTTGGCTGACAAAGGCGGAGTTAACCATTCGGGAATTGTCTGCGTCTTCCGGATTAAAGGGGGTATACAAGCGGTATGCCTCCAATAATCGGTCATAAAAGACACTGGGCGCTTCATCGCTTTTCTGGATCACCTCAACTGTCTTCGACATGTTAATGGCTTTCTTTCCTCCGGCTTTCATGCCAGCAATTATAGCGTCTCTATAGGCTCTGAGTTGAACCATATCAGCACCATTTACGTTCCAATCGGGATCGGTGTTGGGATAGTGTGTCGCGGCCCATGCTGCTGGATTGGCTTGGTTCAAAGCACGGGCTCTATCCTCTAATGCTTTAATGGCTGCTTGATTTATTCTTGTCCTTTCCTCATTGTTAAATAAAGTCATTAGTAACTGCTGGCAATCAGCCCATGTCGGATTATGCGTCTGTACTATTGAGGTGAACAGATCAGTCATAGCTTGTGGTTTCTCAGTATACGAGGAATTATGGGTCTTCCAGTTTAAAAGATCGGTTGTGGTAAATGGGACATATACGAAGACTGGGTCAGCGTGTGCCATTTGACCTGCGGCATCGATATAAGCTGACCCGGGATTCAGACGAAGAGGCATCTGATAGTGCTTTAATTGTTGGGCACCAGTCAACTGTCGGGTTTGGATGGGGCTACGTAGAGAGGCGTCAGTCATGGGTTCCGGTCGGGGAGAGATAGGGTATGGGGATGTGGGAGGTCGGTTTTGGGAAAAGGTCGTAAATAAAACACTTCGAGCCGAGCTAGATGAAGCTTGACCGGAAGTCTGAAGTGGCGCCAAATCAGGATATTCGTTTCTAATGGGGGTGGATTCTGGTTCCGGAAGGGGAGATTTAGTACGAGGGGGGGTGGATCCTGTACTGGAGGAGGAAGCGGAAGTGGATGAGGGTAATGAGGGGAGGGGTGCAGGACTTCCTGCGTTTGCGTCACTTCTTCTTAACGGAAAGTAAGGGGGCGGCAAAGGGATCTCGGACTCAGGGGGCGTGTCCAAAATGGGCCTAACACCAGTCCTAGTGGACGAGCAAGTCCTAGCTACCATGAGGCGACACTGCTCCTCGTGGCATGTCTGGAGCCATTTTGGCGAGTCATTTACGGCCTGTCTCCAACAGTCAATATAAGGAAACTGGCCGTAAAGTTCAGGCCTACCCGATACAGCCACGTGTAAGCGCTGTACCAGAGTTGGATCCAAACTGCCACGTGGCGGCCATGCCGCAACCAAAGTAGGCCACTCCCTAGTACACAAAGTGACCAAACGTACAGGAGACATCTTTACCCCAAAATCACAAACTTTGAATCCCTTTTTAAAATTCTTAACCATACATCCTAAGGGATCCGGAATCGTTGACTGCGACGCACCCATACTTAACAATGGAACGTCGTCGACAACGAATACTATACACGCGTACTATTCAACAGTCACACCCGTTTCCTCTGGCAACAGCACCACGTGGTACGGTTACCAAGTGAAACGTACACAATAACAATAAACACTCAGGGAATTCCCGTACACACACAGCTGTTACACCAGTCACTATATAATCAATATTATGCCCTTTGGCGTAACTATACAGTCACCCACGCTATAATTCTCTATATACGAATTACCCGTCTATAACACACCCCAGTAACATCGTCTTTTACAAATAGCGGTTACAGTACGGTTAGCATAGGTCAAAGCACAAGTTAAGGTCACAATACAATTATTAGTGGTTATGGTGTTAAACATGCAATGGACGACAATGATTAGTACTTATTATATAATGTCAGTAAATATACAGGGTTATGGTACCGTGCACTATAATACAGCAACACACTATTAACACTCTCGCTAGACGGCTGAGCTCGCGCTATCTAACAAGATATACACTTTACTAAAACAATCGTTAACACATTTACAATTCCCAACTAAACTATTGGCCAGTACCTTGAATGGACTACCTAAAACTATATACACCCGTTTTGGTTAGCCACACTGCCCAATCACCACATATATAGCGAGCTAGAGAACCGAATTTACACAGGCGCCTCTTAGTCGCACTATCAAAAGTCTAGTGGGTTCCAAATTTACACGCCTTCCCACTTAGCCCAGATAGGATGAGAACTAGCGAACCGAATTTACACAGGCGCCGCTTAGTCTCCCGGTCCCTCCGACCTAGCGAACGTAATATACACCCTAGAACGCTAGTCTAGACAAGACACCGGTGTCCGGCTAGGGCTATTTACACCAGGACCCCGCCTGACTAACCAAATCAAACGGTCTGACTAAAGAGCGTTCGATCGAGCGGTGCGCCTTCGCTCCTTCCCTCCGACAGAGGGGGCAGATACACAGATTCAAAACCCCTTTGGGCCTACCGCACAATCGGTATACCCCTAGTGGGTCCTGCCGTCTAAAACAGCAGTTGTCTTACCTCCTCGTTCCTGAACCTGAGTTCACACTCATCGACGGGGACACCCCAGCACTTCTCACGTAGAGGCCGATGATCTCCTGGACAACAGACCAGTGGCGCCGAGACGAAGGGAGGTCCACGCAGAAGTTCAGGGGTGCAGCCGTAGAGAACGTGGGCAAAGATAGACCGTCTCACGCCTCTGCCTCTCAGCTACCGTTGAACGATGAGCTTCCCGGCCAACGCACCAAATGATACCGGAGAAACTGACGGAAGCCAAGCACAGAGAGATGGACACAGGTTTCTTCAGGAAGGAAGAGATTCTTTATTGGATCACCGATCGGGACTCAGAGGGACTAGCGTCACCAAAATACAGCAAAGTCTGAGTACTGAATACATAGAGTACATTCCTTATATAGCACTGTAGCTCCTCCCACAATTAACTACACCCACACATACCCTTAACCTATTTAATAAATAGAGTCTAAACTCATCCATCCGGTCTAACCACGTGGCTCATCTGATACAAAGGAGAGGGACGCGTAATTCCAGTTCTTACATTCCTGCACCTGGTCAGTACAGTGATAACAGTATCTTAGCTACGTGTAATTAACTAACTGATACTACAAACACATATACATACATATGCCTTGTGGCAATCTTAGCCTGCTAAACTTGTATTTTACTGGAATTACATCACAGAATATTGCTTTTACTTTTGTTTGCGACATTTGCTTCCCCCTTATCTTTATCTACATGGGTTCCTAGGAAGAGTCACACATGGTTCTCTCTCTGTATTATTACTTCATAGGGGATACATCTTAGGTTAATAAGATTACTTTGTTTATCCTTTACTACTTGATGAGGACCCAGAGCAAAGCTGAATTACCCATTAAGTGACCAAAGTGGACACCTGGGGTCTGGGCTTAAGAAGGGGTCCAGTGTGCCCATGTTCCGGCCTGGAGCTCTAATTGTGAGTAGGGCATCCCGAGCCAGCAAGGAGAATAAATGATCTCTCTCACTTTGATGAAGGACATTATGGTCTGTACAAATATCAGGTACAGACCACTTTAAAAGTACTCATGTGGTCCCCCCGGGAATTCCCGATGACTCAGAATGCAGCACTTCTCAAAGACTAACAGCGCCACAGCCATCGCTCTGACTCATTGACTGAGCTATTAAAGTTGACTGAACCTGATTGGCAAGGATGATGGTGCTCCCCCACCGGACCAACCAGGAATCCAACTCACCCTCCAATGGGATACCAGGGACGCAACTCACCCTCCACTGGGATATCAGGGATCTTGCACATGTTTTACTGAATCAACTTGGGAGGGGAGGGGCAAAACTTACACACATCACACTCAGGCTCCCTTACACACACAATGCTTAACCAGAACACATAGATGCACTCAGCCTCCCTCACACAGCTCTCAGTCTCCTCCACACACAACACTCAGCCACTACACACTCTCTCACACAACACTCACAGAAAACAGAGCCCAGGGCTGGCTCTTACCCAGGGAAAAAATATTTCTAAAGGACACTCTTAGCACCATAACCACTCCACAACTATAGTGATTATAGGGCCAGTTGTCGCCTGGTACAATCCTATGGTAAAATGTGAAACCATTCTTATCTAGCTCTGTCAGGTTCCCACAGCCCTTCTGCTCTGCAGTGACATGCTAAAGAGAAAGTTCATATTTCTGCATTAACATACTGACCTTGAATAGTGTTAATTGGCTGGGGAGTGCCAGCTGAAAGCTCTCAGACAATGAATAGAAAGAGCCAGACAAGAGTCAAACCAGTTGTAAATGGTGATTCCTGGCACAGGATTTGTATTATTTTAAGGAATTATCTTTATAACACAATACAAATAAATGATGATTTGACCCATTGTTTCCATAGGGGTAAACAAATACATAAAATAGGGATCAGTTGTGCTTTATCAATATACCTGATAAAGATAAAATACTGTGATGAAACTTATAATTATAAAATAATTGTATTATTTAAAATAAAAATAAATGTTAGTGTAAGATGCCAAGAGAACTGGCAGCATTTGCTCTTACAGGTACTCACTTACCGACCGGGTTCCGTTCCTACAACCCGGTAGTAGAACGAATTAGTCGGTAAGTGAGGAGTTAAGGGACTTCCTGCTCTGGTGCGCTTGTCTATGTTCAGAGAAATTTCCCCAAACATAGATGAACGAACCAGAGCAGGGAATCCCTCTAATCTATATTCGGGCAAATTTCCCCGAACATAGAATTAAGGGATTCCCTCCTCTGGTGTGCATGTCTGTGTTCTGGGAAATTTCCCCGAACACAGACGAACACACAAGAGCAGGGAATCCCTCTAATGTATGCTCAAGGAAATTTCCCCCGAACATAGATTAGAGGGTTTCCTTTCTCTGTTGCGTTCGTCTATGTTTGAGGAAATGTCCCCAAACATAGGCGAACGCAGAAGATCAGGGAATCCCTCTAACCACCCCGCACTTACCACCCCGTGAGAGATCTGGTCATAAGTGTGAGCCGTCGTAAAAGAGGTAGGTATCAAAACGAGGACCACCTGTATTCTATATGCACATATCTCCAAAAACCTTTTGTCTTTGATAGAACAGTCTTGTCTAAACCTGCCATGTCAACTCCAGCTACAAGTCTTCTTCATTTTAAACTTGGAAGAAGTGTGTGTTAACCTTATCTATCACATTAGCATGTATTAGAATTCTGCAAATAGTTTTTTTTTATTGTTACAACTCCGTTTAGAATGCTTTTGTCATTTTATAATTTTGTTTTTAAAAGAGGCAGAACAACTTTGTATAATTACAAAACTGATGGTGTGTAGAAGGTACCATGCAGTTCTAAAACAGCTGAGTCAATCAAATGGAATTCTATACCAACAAGCATCAGCGTCCCTTGAATCAGGAAACCAGCATGTGAGGTAAAAGGCAGAGAGCCCACCGCTGAATTTCAGTAGGCAGGGCCGTCAGGCAGGCAATGCTGGATATACATGCCAGGTGTTTTATGTCAGAATTCTAAGTGCCCAATGCTGTCCAAACCTTTTTAAGAATTTGAGTAAATGGAAAGACATAGTAGCAGGGAGATCAGGAACAGTTTAACCCTTAATGGTGAGCTAGAACCAGGCGCTTCCAGGTACCAAATACGGTATATAATCACACAGGATATATATAAAAGATAGGGTGCCACAATCACACAGATGTGACAATATTTACCACTCAGTTGATAAATGCATATAGATGGGAGAAAACGAGAAAAAAATATATATAATCATAGTACAGTAATTTATTAACAACAATAATATCATAAAGAAGGTAAAATCACACTCACAAAAAACATGGCACAATTAGAAATATTCCTAAATTGTGCAAAGTAGCTTGTAAGCCACTAAATGGGCTACGTTCCCCGGTGCAGCCTTTGGTACCACTTGGTTACAACAGTTACACTTCCTCAGATATCCAGAAGGCAAATCTTATAAGAAGGTCCATATAACGTTCTGTAGTAGAGGCAAGGGCTAAGTCACTCCTTTGGGAACAGCTGCCGCTTGACGTATTTCGTCTTTATCGACTTTTTCAAGAGCTTGATATTCTATATTCCGGTCGTTTATATATCCCAAATAAAGTTTATCTGCATTCCAAGCTGGGTACTTGCGCATGCGCGGTGAGACGGTAGAGCGTAATTACATGTATTGCGTCCTGTCCGTCGCCCGCGCACTCTCGTTTTCCTGGCACTATAGTGCCCTGAGGGTGCCCCCACCCTCAGGGTCCCCCTCCTGCCCGGCTCTGGAAAGGGGAAAAGGGGTCAAACATACCTTTTTTCAGCGCTGGGCGGGGAGCCTCCGATCCTCCTCCGTTCCGCCCCGTCAGCTGAATGCGCACGCGCGGCAAGAGCTGCGCGCGCATTCAGCTAGTCGCATAGGAAAGCATTTACAATGCTTTCCTATGGACACTTGCGTGCTCTCACTGTGATTTTCACAGTGAGAATCACGCAAGCGCCTCTAGCGGCTGTCAATGAGACAGCCACTAGAGGATTTGGGCGAAGGCTTAACCCATTGATAAACATAGCAGTTTCTCTGAAACTGCTATGTTTATAAAAAAATGGGTTAACCCTAGCTGGACCTGGCACCCAGACCACTTCATTAAGCGGAAGTGGTCTGGGTGCCTAGAGTGGTCCTTTAACCAGAGAAGGGGGTTATGATCAGTCATTAACGTAAAGGAATGGCCGTAAAGGTAGGGCTGCAATTTTTTTAATGCCCACACGAGAGCTAGGCATTCCTTCTCCACGGTGGCATAGCTGATCTTGGTAATAGTTTCCGGCTGAGATATGCCACTGGGTGCTCCATCCCATTGTCCCCCACTTGGCTCAACACAGCTCCCAGCCCAAACATGGAGGCATCTGTGTGGGCAAGAAAGCTTTTAGTATGATTTGGAGCAGCCAACACAGGTGCCTCGCTCAGCGCCGTTTTGAATCACTGGAAAGCAGCCGCGCACTCGGGGGACCATGCTACCTGTCTGGGAAGGGAAATTTTGGTCAGGTCGGTGAGAGGTTTGGCCAGGGCACTGTACGGGGACAAACTTGCAGTAGTAGCCCGCTGTCCTTATGAACGCTAGTACCTGGGTCTTGGTACGGGGTTTTAGCCAGTTAACAATAGCTTCTACCTTGGCAGGTTTGGGTCACTGTTTACCTGAACTAACTCTAACTATGGCCGAGATACTGTACCTTGGCCACA
Organism: Pelobates fuscus; assembly: GCF_036172605.1. Lineage (NCBI taxonomy): Eukaryota > Metazoa > Chordata > Amphibia > Anura > Pelobatidae > Pelobates > Pelobates fuscus. The sequence continues at coordinate 165,786,621 of NC_086322.1, forward strand.
CCGACATGGCATTCATCAGGCTTCAGAGTGAGCCCTGCTGCCTGAATTCGCTTCAATAGCCTAGATTGGTGCTCCAGATGGTCTTCCTATGTGCGGCTGTAGATGGCAATATCATCCAAATACGTGCATGCAAAGTCCTGAAATCCCTCCAGGAGCCTATCGGCCATCCTCTGAAAAGAAGCCATAACGTTCCACATAGGAACAGAGTCCGTTTCGTATCCAAACCACACAAAGATAAGAAGAAAAAAAGGAAATATAAATGATAACAATATACAGAAAATAAACTATCAACTATAAACTATGTGGAACGTTATGACTTTGCCCATTCTATGACACGGCTTTACGATTGACATGTAGTAAACTACATGTCTACGCCCTCTCTAACCACGTGATCGGAGCCGGACCACCTGATCGGAGCCAGATGAAACCGGAAGTGACTATTTCTAGCGAGACGGCAAAGACGCACGCCCATCTTTGGAAGGTCAGAGCTACCTTCATAGCGGACAATAGCACGGTGGACATTTTGGAGGAGGCGGATATACTCAGAAGATTGCCCGAAACACTCCATATTTGGTGAAGAGGACGGACCATCAATCCACAGCTGTTAATGTAATTATATTTATTATGTATACTTTATAAGAAGGTTGTGGCACAAGTTATGATGTTCACCTGAGGAAGACCTATTGCATTAGGTCGAAATGTGTTGTGCTTTGTTTTATTTTGTTTCAATAAAAGTACTTACTTGTTATCCATTTGGCAACCTGGTTCCTGATTTTCATAAGAAAGAAGACTCCAGATATCTTCCAATGGAGCTAAATGCTCAAACCCACATCTAAATGATGTATCTGCTTCTAAAGTTTAGAGCCAACTCAGAAAGGCTCTAAATATTGTGAGTTTTTCCAAGTTTTATATTATTGTATTTGTATTGAGATGTATTACCCTATGATGTTTTTTTATACCCACAGAACCTAAGGATTTCACTTAATACAAGGATATCATCTACTGTGTGGGCAATCACCATATTCCCTGTTTTCCAATTTCTGTATGTAAGTGTTATTCAGTGACTAAACACTTTGGTGATTTCCTGTACGCTGCACTGGTTTTACATATGATATTTTAATAGTTTGTAGTGCCATCTTTTATCTCTGTTTTTTATATAGTGTTCCATAACTCCCAGCCTTAATACCTCCTGAATCTCTGCTAACATATTCTCTCTAAGTGCCGTAAAGGGGTTTCTCCCTGGGTCTCAACTCGGTGGACCGCAGCAGAGGTGTACCCAGGTACAGCGGAAAACATCTCCCTGTATCCCTGGAGAGGCTTCAGTCTTCTCTAAAGGGTTTAGTTTTTTGCCTAGTCTGATTTGTTCTATCGTACTGGAGAAGGATGCAAGCAAGTCAGGTAGGGGAAGGCCCTCACTATCTTCAGATGAAGGGGCACATACTGCCGCTACATCTTCCACCCGCTCAAACTAGGGCTTGAGCATGTTCAGATGTAAGGCTCTCCATATCCTTTCATCTGAAAATTTTTCTACTATGTAGGTAGTGTCACTTATACGCTCCAGTACCTGGAAAGGTCCCTGCCAGGCGGCCTGAAGCTTGTGTTTCTTAGACGGCTTCAGCGCCAATACCTTCTGTCCTACTTCTAGAATCCTATCTCGGATGCCCCTATCGTACCACCTCTTCTGGCGCTGCTGGGCCACCTGCAGATTCTCCCGGACGGAATTAGTGAGTGTCTGCAAGTGGTCCCTAAACTTCAGAACATAGGGTACAACAGGTACTCCTCCGTCTCCTGTGTTACCCTCCCAGTGCTCACGTATGAGGTCTAGGGTTCCCAGGACTTCTCACGTAAAGGAGTTTGAAGGGGGAGAACCCGGTAGATGTCAGGGGCACTTCACGGTAGGCAAACAGGAGATGGGTAAGAAATCTTTCCCAGTGCAGACAGGAGGCTGTTAACGTCTTAAGCATCTGCTTGAGCGTGCCGTTAAAACGTTCACAGAGTCCGTTCGTCTGGGGATGGTAGGGAGAGCTGAACAGGGGTTTCACTCCGCAACTCTGACATAATTGTTGGGTCACGGTTGCTGTAAATTGAGTCCCCCATCAGACAAAATCTCCCTAGGAAAACCCACCCTAGTAAAAAATTTTACCAGAGCCTCGGTCACAGTCTCTGCCTCTATATTAGAAAGAGCTACAGCTTCAGGGTACCTAGTAGCATAATCTACCACCGTGAGGATATAGCTCTTCCCCTAGGTGCTGGGCTTACTGAGGGGGCCTATCAAGTCTACCGCAAGCCGGTAGAAGGGCTCCTTGATATCACCCCTTTTCCCTGTCTTTTGACAGGTGTCACACGTCCTGCAGTAATCCTGCAGGTCCCATGTAATCCCCGGCCAGAAGAAGGTCTGGGTTAACTGGCACTTAGTCTTCCGGACTCCCAGATGTCCCGCTAGAGAATATCATGGCTGAACTTGAGTAACTCTTCCCTAAATTTACAGGGCACTACCAACTGCCTTTTTGCTATCTGTGCAGCCCCACTACCTGTTCCCCCTGTTACCCGGTATAACAAACCCTTGTCCCACTCAAATCTCTCCTGCGCTATATCTCCTCGGGGGGACGCTGCCTCCTTCCTATATCCCTCTAGTGTGGGACCGGCCCTCTGTTCTTGTTCAATGCCTTGTGGGTTACCCCAGAATGAGGGGGGATTTCAGTTAAGGGAGGGGCAAAACCTTGTGCAATGGTATCAAGGTAAGGGTGGCGCCTGTGTCTCTCAGGCCCTGTGCGTCCATTCCATCGACGGTGACCCACTGGCGATGACGCTCTCTCTTTTCGCCTGCAGCCTGGACTGAATTTATCTCTTGTAGAGTCGTCCACTGCTCCTCGTTGTGGTCTGTGTCACTGGGGCCTCCTGGTGGAAACAATGGGCGGCTGCCCTGGTGGGTTGGGGTGCTGATCTTTCCCAACCTCCTCTGTTCCGATTAGAGCAGTTGTTCTTCACATCCTCGGGCTGCTCGCAATTGTGGCATACAAAGGGAGGATGCCTTGTGGGTGCTGGGTGTAAAGGAGCCGGTGCGGATGGTGGTGCGGACTGTACCTGGTATGAGGTGTGAAAGTGGGTCACCCTCCGCTGGGTTCTAGTTGCCTGCCGTCCTGGTACTTGTCCGCTAATTTAGCTGCTTCCTCCACAGTCCTTGGTTTACAGTCCCTCACCCAGTCTCTGATCTCAGTTGGAGTGTTATCAAAGAACTGCACCAGTATTAATAGCTGTAATGCATCCTCCAGTGAAGTTGCCCGGCAGCCGTGCATCCAATTTAGTGCAGTGCAGGTGGAATGCCCACTCGGCATAGGAGTCTCTTCCACCTTTTTTGAGGCCCCGAAATTTTCTCCGCTACGCCTCTGGTGTGACCGCATATCTGGCCAACAATGTCTTCTTCACCTTTTCATAGCTTTATATTTCCTCATCACGTACTGCTCTATAAGCCTCGGCTGAGAATTTGCTGCTGATAACCGCAGCCCAATTACTCTTTTCTAGCCCCTCCAAAGCAGACTGACGCTCAAAGTCCTGCAAATAGCTGTCGCTGTGGCGGAACCAACCTCGCCACTGGGCATTGGAGAAGCCTGTTTGCCCGCCTCCTGCCTGCTGACTATGGCCCCTGGGAGATTTGACCCTTTAAATACAGGATGTGGGCATGTTGTATTGTATTATGCTGCTACTGGCCCTTTAAGAACCATCTGGGGACATACTGTGGAGTTACTGGGTGGCCACCATTTCATGTATCAGAGGCACATGGTGAGAACAATGGATGAAGCACATGGTGAGAACAATGGATGGCGGCCATTTTAACTCACAGACACTGTTGTGACTTTTCTACACGGTGCCATCTCGCCGGTATTTGGTGCACAAAGACATTGTGCAGTAGTTTTAAACTATACAACAGGGGACACATTATACAGTAATTATTTTTTATATAATCTGTATATGTTCTGCGGAATCTGCATTAAACTGTATCTTCCAAACTACTGAACGGATCTGGGTGAATTTTGGATATGTGGTTCACCCAGATCCCCCGGTTCTGAGGATATACTATATGGGGTTATTGCATGTTTTGGGGTCCCTGTGATATGTTTTATAAAACTGTATTTCTCTGTCTGTGATAATTATATTACCCATTGTGTTCAGTAATCATATCACAGGCAGAGGGGAGGATTTTGTGTGGGAGTGTCTGTGTGTATTGTATGTATTGATTGGTTGTTCTGTAAAACCCTGTGGGCAGTACTATGTTTGTGGATTGGGAATAAAAGAGGCTGTATGTGCCAGTACAGTCAGTTCTGCTTGACCTCAAAACGAAGTGTCGTCTCGTTATTGGGGGAATTGGATTGTATGCTGATTGCCAGGAGTGTAAGCTGATTGTATGCTTTTCCTGTTAAGCTGTTTACAGCATTCATATGATTGAGAGCATTCGTATGCTTCTCCGGTTCGGTGGTTGTGGTGTCTGCTGCAGTGCTTGGAGTCCTCAGGAAGCGCTAGGAGTCGGGGTGCCCGTCAATCCGTTACAGTCGCTATCCATTTCACCATCAGTGAATGCTTTGAAGGCGGCATAGTTTACCTTCCGTAGTTGCCCTTTTGTAAATCCTGGGGGTGCTAGCAAACCCCCTTGCAATGATCCTGCTCTTGGCTCACAAGCATTCTGGGTCTCCCCAGCTTGCACCATGACCTATAGGACCTGTCTTGCGATCGATTGGGCCTCAACATGCTGAGCATCCATCTCTCATCTTTTTGGAATTCTTTTTCCTCCTGGTGCTCCATTTCCATGTTACTGGCTCTGTCACTCTGTACCAGTTTGGCAATTAACGTGGCTTTTGTATTATCACTTGCCACTGTGCCTCGAGCTTCCAGTAAGTCCTTTAATGTCGTTCGTTTCAGTAGTTCATATTGCTGAGCCATTCACTTTTCCTTTGCTTCAGGATATCCATTCGTGATAGGAATCCCACTTCTTCCACCAGTTGTAACGAGCACTGGTATTTCAGATACCCGTTCGTCTGTTTTCTCCCGAACTGCTAGAGGCTTAGTGATTATAGCTTGCAGTTCGAGTGTTGATTAGAACGTTCTCCAGAAGAAATACAGCATCCAAGTATATTCACCAAGCAAATCAGACAGATACCCAAACATCAGCCTACACTAGCTGAAGGGTATAACAGGAGTGATTTTATTCAGGCCAACTTGCTGGTTTACATGCCATTACAAATATACAGGGTTTACAGTGACATATTCCAGGGGCATTCCACACTGGACCTGAGAGGGAACAATGACAAAATACATTCTGCAGTTACATTGGTTCTCACTCCTACATATAATAATATAGTCCCCACCCTGTGCCTGGGAGATAATTGAGTCAAGCACTATACTAAACTCAATTATCTCCAAACCAAACAAAACAGACTTTTTCACAAAACACAGAAAGTACCCCTAACCCCATGGAAACCCCACAAAAGCCATATTCCCTGATAGCCTTGATCTGGAGGACCAACATATTCTAACATCACCCAGATCTGTTCAGGGGTTCGGGAGATCCATGGAAGTCTTAATTTGGCCAACTGCACACGAGGCTCCTGCCCAGAAAGAGTTCCATGAATTTAAGCTGTGAGGTCGGTTTCTTTCGGGAAGTCTAAAAACCGAAAAAATCCACAAACGCGTCCCCTGGCTCATAGGTAGCGTCTGTTCCCCTAGTTTGTGGGAACAAACCTACCAAATAGCGCTCTCCTGGCTGGTCGGTGAAAAGAAGCAGGCATTCGTGAAGTTGACCGGCATTTGGGAAGTCGAGTGTCCAATTTTAATTTCAGACACTCGACGACCAAGTCCAGCTGTCATCTTTCGTGTGACCAAGACCACTGTTTTCTCACGCATGTGGCATTCGGCTATACGAACGACGGCCACACAGAGAGAGCCCTTAATTTGCGGTCTTCTTTGAAGTTAATGAGCCGGGGGGTGGTCGGTGTTCGGTAGATTTATCTACCGGATGAAGGAAAAAAACTAAATTACTGTGTACGAGGAGTAGTTTCTTCACACTAGTGGATATTTTATATCTTTTTTCTTTTACTGTAATATTAACATTATGCACGTGGTATTTTATCTCTTATTTTTTTAATACATTATTACTGTATTATTATTTATATAATGCATTAAAAAATAAAATGGATAAAGAATGGGGGTTGTTTTCTCCAACTGTTTCCCTTTAAATACTTTATAGATTTATGAGCAAATTAGACTAGGTTATTCGATAAAGGCAAATTGTTAGGAATTCAAAGTGAATCTCATGATTTAGGCAAAATTATCTAAATTGTAAACATAGCCGAATTTGATTTTTTTTTCCAAATCTTTTTTATAATCCTGGCAGACTTTCTGGCAATTCACACTTTTGAAACAACCCTGCATGTAAAAGAAGATAACAGACGTTTAAACATTTGAGAGTTGGGCACCACCTAGAGGCTCTGTAACAGTTTGCTAAAATGTTAATAACCGTACAGGGAGCAGTAGATAATTTCTCCATTGAATTTTTACCAACCAATGATAACAGTTACACTTGCATTCCAACAGTGACACAACATTTATAATTTTGGCTCTGTATTTCAGCACACTAGAATTGAAAGGTAACAATTACTAAAGAGAATAAAATACAGGCTGTCAACTTAAATATTTGTGCATTAAATCTCACGAACAAAACAGAGGCAAAAAATAGCCAAATTGTGACTATGGCAAAGTTGGAGAATTTGTCAAGATCAGCATTTTTGCCTTTCTGATTTAGTCTGCAAAAAATTGGAAGTTTATATGACATTTGTTTATACAGTTCCTGCTATTGTCTCTTCTTCATGTTAATATTATTATTGTTATTATTATTATTGCCATTTATATAGCACCAACATATTCCACAGCGCTTTACAATATTATAAGAGGGGGGAATTTAATAATAAATGAGACAAGTACAAAATATTACAGGAACAGTAGGTTGATGAGTACTCTGTTCCGGTCTAGCTTACAGTCTAGAGGAGGTGGGATATAGAACACAATAGGACAGGGGATAACAATCAAACAAGGTGGGAGTGAAGCAGAGCTGGAAAAAGCAAGATACCAGTATGTGAGGTAGAGGTTACTCTGGGAAGCCATAAGCTTTCCTGAAGTGATGGGTTTTAAGGCACTTCTTAAACGATTGAAAACTAGGGGAGAGTCTGATGGTGAAAGGCATGCTGTTCCAAAAGAAAGGAGCCACCCGTGAAAAGTCCTGCAAGAGCGAGTTAGCAGCATGGGTGCGAGCAGAGGACAGGAGACCGAGAAGGGACATACCTATTAATCAGTTAAAAGAGCACTATAGGGTCAGGAACACAAACATGTATTCCTGACTCTATAGGGTTAAAACCACCATCTAGCCAACCCGGTCCCCTCATACCACCCTAAATATAGAAATCTTACTTGTATTCAAGTCTGGAGCTGCTAGCTCTGGCTCTGTTTCCTTTTGACCTGCCCACTGCCTGCTGACATCAGCAGAAGTGGTAGCCTGATCCAATCACAATGCTTCCCTTTAGGATTGGCTGAGACTGATAAAGAGGCAGATCAGGGGCAGAGCCAGCATGATTCAAACACAGCCCTGGCCAATCAGCATCTCCTCATAGAGATTCATTGAATCTCTATGAGGAAAGTTCAGTGTCTGCATGCAGAGGGAGGAGACACTGAATGTTTGGATGCATTTTAAGCAGCCATGACCCAGGAAGTATCTCTCACAGCTATCTGAGGAGTGGCCAGTGAAGTTATCACTCGGCTGTATTGTAAACACTGCATTTTCTCTGAAAAGACAGTGTTTACAGCAAAAAGCCTTAAGGTAATGATTCTACTCACCAGAACAAATTCAATGAGCTGTAGTTGTTCTGGTGACTATAGTGTCCCTTTAAGAGATATTACAAGGGCTAGAGTTGTTCAGTGCTTTATAGGTAAACATTTTTTATTTACTTTGTCTTATGGTAAAATCCCCCGCTTGACACAATGTTACTGCCGTCAAGTGTTTTTTTACTTCTTTCAGCCATTGCAAGCAATGACTATGGGAATAAGCCACGATCTTACTTGATGCAGGTTAATATCTACTAAGACTCTTGAGGGATCCTCTATAGCAGTGATGGCGAACCTATGGCACGCGTGCCACAGGTGGCACGCCGTGCCCTCTCTGTGGGCACGCGGCCACAGGTCCGCCATCACTGCAGAGTAGGCACCTGCCTGCCCGAAACGGCAGGCGCCTACTCTGCTTCCGTGTCGGGAGGCAGGGAAGGGATCTGTGATGCTGATCCCCTGTCCTCCCGCGCGATGCTGTGTGGAGCGTTGCCGAGCGTTACCATGGCAACGCTCCACACAGCATCGCGCGGGAGGACAGGGGATCAGCATCACAGATCCCTCCCCTGCCTCCCGACACGGAAGCACTGCCTGCCACCACCGGACCACCAGGGATGACGGTACCACCACCGGACCACCAGGGATGGCTGTGTCCCCCCCCCCACTTCATTAAAGGTAAGAAGGAGGGAGGGAGGGGGGATACTGACACACAGCACCTCTACCCCCACCAGAAGTACCCTTACCCCCCCAGCACCACCCCTATCTCCCCAGCACCACCCCTACCCCCCCCAGCACCACCCCTACCCCTACAGCACCCCCCCACCCCCCCAGCAGCACCCTACCCCCCACAGCACCCCTACCCCCCAGAAGTACCCTTACCCCCCCAGCACCACCGCTATCTCCCCAGCACCACCCTAACCCCCCCAGCACCACCCCTACCCCCACAGCACCACCCCACCCCCCCAGCAGCACCCTACCCCCCCCCAGAAGTACCCTTACCCCCCCAGCACCACCCCTATCTCCCCAGCACCACCCCTACCCCCCCCCCAGCACCACCCCACCCCCCTTTAGCTGCACCCTACCCCCCCAGCAGCACCCTACCCCCCACAGCACCACCCCACCCCCCACAGCACCCCCCCACCCCCCCAGCAGCACCCTACCCCCCCAGCAGCACTCTACCCCCCCAGAAGTACCCCTACCACCCCAGCAGTACTCCTACTCCCCCACAACAGTACCCCTACCACCCCCAGCAGTACCCCTACCCCCCCAGCAGTACCCCTACCCCCCAGAAGTACCCCTACCACCCAGAAGTACCCCTACCACCCCAGCAGTACCCCTACCCCCGCAGTACCCCTACCACCCCCAGCAGTACCCCTACCACCCCCAGCAGTACCCCTACCCCCAGCAGTACCCCTACCACCCCCAGCAGTACCCCTACCACCCCCAGCAGTACCCCTACCCCCCAGCAGTACCCCTACCACCCCCAGCAGTACCCCTACCCCCCTCAGCAGTACCCCTACCACCCCCAGCAGTACCCCTACCACCATCAGCAGTACCCTACCACCCCCAGCAGTACCCCTACCCCCCCCACACACAGCACCCCTTCCCCCCACACACAGTACCCC